>NW_024429194.1:61518047-62118047 GCF_017639785.1 Mesocricetus auratus
GTTCTCAGTGCCACAAGGAACCTTCTCTGAAATTGCCAACATAATAGGAAACATAGCAAACCTCCACAGATTAAAAAAATTTGGAATAACCCCCTGTATCTTATCAGACCACCATGCATTAAAATTAGAATTCAGCAATAACACAAATCGCAGGACTCCTACAAACTCATGGAAATTGAACAATTCACAATTGCACCATCTCTGGGTAAAGAAAGAAATAAAAAATAAATTAAAGACTTCCTGGAATTCAATGAGAATGAAGACACAACATACCCAATCTTATGGGAAACTCTGAAAGCAGTGCTGAGAGGAAAGTTCATAGCAGTAAGTGCCCACATGAAGGAACTGGAGAACAGTCACACTAGAGAATTAATAGCACAGCGGAATGCTCTAGAACAAAAAGAAGCAAACTCACCCAGGAAATAATCAAATTGAGGGCTGAAATCAATGAAGTAGAAACCAGGAAACCATTGTGAAGAATCAATGAAACAAAGAGTTGGTTCTTTGAGAAAATCAACAAAATAGACAAACCTCTGTCCAAACTAACCAAAAGACAGAGAGGGAGCTTGCTAATTAACAAAATCAGAAATGAAAAGGGGGACATAACAACGGTCACTGTGGAAATCCAGAGAATCATCAGGGCATATTTTGAAAACCTGTACTCCACAAAATTTGAAAATTTATAGGAAATGGATAATTTCCTGGATAGAGATCACTTGCCAAAACTAAATCAAGAACAGATAAACAATCTAAACAGACGTATAACCCTTAATGCAATAGAAGCAGTCATCAAAGTGTCCCAACCAAAAAAAAAAAAAAAAAAACAGCCCAGGCCCAGATGTCTTCAATGCAGAATTCTACCAGAAATTCAAAGAAGAGCTAATTCCAATAATCCTCAAAGTATTCCACACAATAGAAGGAGGAGGCTCACTGGCAAATTCTTTTTACAAGTCTGCAATTACTTTGGTACCCAAGCCACACAGAGACACAACTAAGAAAGAGAACTATAGACCAGTTTCCCTCATGAACATCCATGCAAAAAATACTCAATAAAATACTAGCAAATCGGATTCAAGAACACATCAGAAAAATCATCCACCATGATCAAGTAGGCTTCATCCGAGGAATGCAGGGATGGTTCAACATTAGAAAATCTATCAATGAAATCCATCATACAAACAAACTGTGAAAGAAAAACCACATGATCATCTCACTAGATGCTGAAAAAGCCTTTGACAAAATCTAGCACCTCTTCATGATAAAGGTCCTAGAGAGATCAGGGATAACAGGAACATACCTGAACATAATAAAAGCAATGTACAGTAAACCAAAAGCTAACATCAAACTTAATGGAGAGAACCCAATGCAATTCCTCTAAAATCAGGAACAAGACAAGGCTGTCCAATATCTCCATATTTCTTCAATACTGTACTTGAAGACAGATAGTTATAATTATAGTTTTCCTTAGTTATGATAAAAAGATAAGCTACATATAGAACTTTGGACTCACAAGGATGAGATAGATGATATTTTCTTTAAATCTTGCTAAATGTTGATAGACAAAATATTGTAACTATGTTCTTACTTGATAACTGTTCTTTTATATATAATTTGACTATGTTAAAGTTAAGACCTTTCTTTTTGTTTAGACAGAAAAGAGGAGATGATGTGGGAGGTCCTGTGATTATGTCAATAAAGCACTGTTGAGCCAATAGGGAACAAAGATAGGTGGGACTAGGAATCCAGGAGGACTCTGGGTAGGAGAAACACAGGAGAAACAAAGGAGTCGAGATGTAATGCCATGGGGTAGGAAGCCCAGAAACTTCTCCAGTAAGAGACATACTTAGATTAACAATTATGGGGTAATTACTTAAGTCAGAGCTAGCCAGTAAGAAACAAGCAAGGCCAACAGCTTCATAACTAATATAGCCTCCTGTGTGTTTATTTGGGACTGATGCGGCTCTAGAACCAGGCTGGCGGGAAGGCTTCTCTCAAAGAAAAAGCTTCTCTTTACAAGGGTCTTTGCCAAACTCTTTTTACAAGGCTTCAATAACCTTGGTACCCAAACCACACAAAGACACAACTAAGAAAGAGAGGTACAGACCAATTTCCCTCATCAACATTGATGCAAAAATACTCAATAATATACTGGCAAATCGAAGCCAAGAACTCAACAGAAAAATCATCCACCATAATCAAATAGTCTTCATCCCAGGGATGCAGGGATGGTTCAACATATGAAAATCCATTAATGTAACCCACCATATAAACAAACTGAAAAACAAAAATCACATGATCATCTCATTAGATGCTGAAAAAGCCTATGAAAAAATCCACCACCTCTTCATGATAAAGGTCTGGGAGAAATCAGGAATAACAGGAACATACCTAGACATAATAAAAGCTATATACAGCAAACCAACAGCCAACATTCAACCTAAATGGAGAGAAACGCAATGCAATTCCTCTAAAATCAGGTCAACACAAGGCTGCCCACTCTCTCCATATCTCTTCAATATTTCACTTGAAGTTCTAGCTAGAGGAATAAGAAAACAAAAGGAGATCAAGGGGATACAAGTTGGAAAAGAAGAAGTCAAACTTTTACTATTTGCAGGTAATATAATAGTTTACATAAATGACCCGAAAACACTACAGGGGAACTCTGACAGCTGATAAATACCTTCAGCAAACTAGCAGGATATAAGATTAACTCAAAAAATCAGTAGCCCTATTATATACAGAGGATAAATGGGCTGAGAAAGAAATCAAAGAAACATCACCCTTTATAATTGCCACAAACGACATAAAATATCTTGAGGTAATGCTAACCAAACAAGTGAAAGACCTGTATAACAAGAACTTTGAGTCTTTAAAGAAAGAAATTAAAGAACATACCAGAAAATGGAAAGATCTCCCATGCTCTTGGATAGGTAGGATCAATGTAGTAAAAATGGCAATCTTGCTGAAAGCAATCTACAGATTCAGTGCAATCCCTGAAAATCCCAGCACAAATCTTCAAAACGTTGAAGGAGCAATAATCAACTTTATACAGAAAAACAAAAGACCCAGGATAGCCAAAACAACCCTGTACAATAAAAGAACTTAAGGAGGCATTATCAGCCCTGACTTCAAGTTCTATTATAGAGCTATAGTAAGGAAAATACCTTGGTATTAGCACAAAAATAGACAGGCAGATCAATAGAATCAAATTGAAGACCCTTACATTAACCCACACACCTATGAACACCTGATCTCTGACAAAGAAGCTAAAAGTACACAATGGAAAAAAGAAAGCTTCTTCAACAAATGGTACTGGCATAGTTGGATGCTGGCATGTAGAAAACTGTGTAATCAGTCTACCACAAGATCCAGCAATTCCACTCTTAGTTATATACCCAAAAAATGCACATTCATACAACAAGGATATCTGTTCAACAATGTTCATAGCAACATTATTTGTAATATCCAGAACCTGTATGCAACCTAGATGCCCCTCAACTGAAGAGTGGATAAAGAAAATGTGGTACATTTACACAATGGAGTACTACTCATTAGAAAAAAGAAAGGAATCTTGAAATTTGCAGGCAAATGGATGGCACTAGAAGATAACCCAGTCACAAAAAGACAAACATGGTATGTACTCACTCATGTATGGATTTTAGACATAGAACAAAGGATTACCAGACTACATTCCACACCACCAGAGAAGCTAAGAAACAGGGAGGACCTTAAAAAAGACATACATGGTCCCCCAGGGAAGAGGAAAGGGACAAGATCTCCTGAGCTAATTGGTAGAATGGGGGGAGGTGAGAGTGATTTAGAAGAAAGAGAAGGGGAGTAGAGCAGGGAAGGTGAGGACATGAGAGAACAATATTAAGTCGGGGGAAGAATAGAGGAGAGCAAGAAAAGAGATACCATAATAGAGGGAGCCATTCTAAGTTTACAGAGAAATCTGGCACTAGGGAAATGTCCAGAGATCTACAAGGATGACACCAACTAACAATCTAAGCAATAGTGAAGAGGTACTTTAAATGCCCTTCTCCATTAATGAGATTGACGACTACCTTGTAGGCCATCCTAGAGCCTTCCTCCAGTAGCTGATGGAAGCAGAAGCAGATACCCATAGCTAACCACTGAGCTGAACTCCTGAAATCCAGGTGCAGAGAAGGACGAGTGAAGAGCAAAGGGTCAAGACCAGGCTGGAAAAACCCATAGAAACAGCTGACCTGAACAAGGAGAAACTCATGGATCCCAGACTGATAATTGGGGACTGTTGCAGACCCCCTGAATGTGGATGTCAGTTTGAAGGTCTGGGCAATCTATGGGACCTCTGGTAGTGGAACAGTATTTATCCCTAGTATACGAATGGACTTTGGGAGCCCACTCCACATAGAGGGATACTCTATCAGCCTAGACACACGGGGGGAGGATCTAGGCCCTGCTCCAAATGATATGACAGACTTTGAAGACCCCCCATGGAAGGCCTCACCCTCCTTGGGGAGCAGAAAGTGCATGGGATAGGTGGGGCAGGGGAGGTAGGGGAGGAGGAGACGGACAGGGAACTGGGATTTACATGTAAAATAAGCTTGTTTCTAATTTAAATTTAAAAATATATTAAAAATAAAATAAAATAAAAAGAATATATTGGAACAATAGAATTAAAAGTCTGCCTTTTAAGACTAAATAGTGAAAAGTAAACTGATGAGAATTTCATGTTGAAAATAATGACTCAAATAAGGGAAAGCTACAACACAGACCAGCATGCCAAAAGAACAACAAAATAAAGAAGAACTCTTGGCATTTCATCAGTTCCAGCAACAAAAACTCACTGAAATAATACAATACTGCTTCAGTAATATTTCTCACCCAATACACTGATGTTCTCCCATTTTATAGAAACTGAATGAATACATATTATTATACTCTCCTTTATACTGAATTGGTAACTGAATATTGATTAGGTAGTGATTACTAATACATCTTTTATTTCTTAAGTTTATTTTTAACAAGGCCTTAAAATTTTTTAAGTAGACCTCTAAATATTATAGTAGGTGGTAATAAGTGGCAAGAATAGGTGCAAATATGGTATGTTTGTGTGTGTCTGTGTGATACATACACACATATATATATACATATGTGTCAAAATCTAGAGAATTACTAGCAATCAGGTTTGTAAATAGTAGATAAATAAGTTAATGTACTTATTGTTTCAATAAGGTAGGCCTAATCATATTGATTTTTCCCTTTTACTATGTGTTGCTATTAAATAAAACACAAAATCCCAGTTCTCAAGTCAAAATTATATTATGATTGTCATTCTTCCCGTGAACACTTAGACCATTAATTCTTTTTTTTTTTTTTTTGGTTTTTATGAGACAGGGTTTCTCTGTATTGTTTTGGAGGCTATCGGTTCAGCCTGGCCTCGAACTCACAGAGATCCGCCTGCCTCTGCCTTCTGAGTGCTGGGATTAAAGGCATGTGCCACCACCGCCCAGCTTAGACCATTAATTCTAAAAAGCAGAGAGGCAGGCAAAAGTCTTCAAGCTTTGTGGAGATCTCTGAGGAAAGGACATGAAGCCCATATCTCACTGAGTTTGACAATGCACCAACGATGACATAGATAGTATTCAAGATCATCTTCTAAGATTGAGTAATGATGGAAAATACTAAGCAAAACGTATATATGGATAAATAGTATTTATTTATTATATTTAGAACATGAGATTCTAGGCATGTTCCTCTTTAAAAGCTGGGTTATACAAACATATTGCATAGCTTCTGTTATTTATATTAAAGCTTTAAATTCAGGCTTTCTATGTATGCACACATTCTTGCAATGGTTACTGTAATTTAACTATAGAACATTAACAAAAGATAACATTATGACAATTCACTTATCTTCTCTGTGGCCCATCAGTGGTTACCTTGGCATTCGCAGATATTCCTGCTCGGTATACCTATGTAGACACTGAAAAGTGTGTGTCCCAGATTCTAAGAAGCTATGACTCTGGAGGTCTTCTAGAAGCCACAAGATCACACGGTAATTATACAGCTACCATATCATTAAATAACTCATAAGAATTAGGAATTCTCCTGATTATTAAACCAGTACAAAAGTTTTACTTGGCATTATAATCTTGTGAATGAATTGGCTGTTTCTTGCTATAAACTCTTCCTTTCTGTAACAAACTTGGGATTTACTTCCCACAATTCAGCACTACCTGATCATTTACTGAGAACAAATTTCTCCCATGCGGTTGGAGTGTACTGATAACACTCCCTATCTAAGTGTTAAGCCTGCAATCCAATAACAGGTCCTAGTTTACTGATTACATTCCTTAGCTATGTGTGAGACCTGTTTCCCACTATCAAGTCCTTGTTCCCCTCTCCATTGCAATTGAAGAGATCTGCCTTCCTGAAATTACTTTATTGACAGGCATTTGGTCAGCATTTAGGGCTCAGGCAAAAACATTCCTTCTAAGACATTCTCAGATATCCAAGGACATAGAATTACTACAAGCCCAAAGTTGTTGGTTCATAGCTGCCTAGATAGATAGAAAAAATAAGCATGCCCTTATTTTGCCTCACAGGCAGATAGAGAAGCAATAACCTAAACTAACACTGCACTAAAAGATTCTCAAACATCTTGTTTTATTAACTCAAGATTTTCACTCAGAGATTTACTGATCCCTTCTGTTTCCCCTGAAAAGATAAAGACAAAGGTAATCAGCTCATTTGCTCATCCTCAGAGAAAAGTAGACTTTCTTGAAGGCCTGTGCCACCACTGAGACCAGAGCACTGGAAGGCACCAGGTTTGGTTTCTTTTGCAAATTAAACTTAGACCCTCTCTTTGACCTACAGCCCTAAGCAACTGATACTAAAAGTTTCTCCTAGCAGTTTTAGTTTATTGCTCTATGTGAAAATAGTATCTGCCTTCCTGACCCTGAAAAACTCAAGCCTCACATTGTATTGTAAAAATAATTACTGATTTCACATATATATATATATATGTATGTATGTATATATTCTGTACCCCCAAGAACTGGAGAGAAATAGAGAAACAGAAAGCAGAAAAAAGGAGAAACAGAGAAAGAAGAAGAAGAAGAAGAAGAAGGAGGAGGAGGAGGAGGAGGAGGGGGAGGAGGAGGAGGAGGAGGAGGAGGAGGAGGAGAAGGAGGAGGAGGAGGAGGAGGATATATGGATAGAAAGATCATGTTGTAAGTAGATTCCTTTTCCCTTTGGATTTTGGTTCCTTCACTTATTTGTAGTTCCTTTTTTTGAACCCTTAGCAAAAACTTTAGAAGCAGTTTTTGATAGAGGTCATTTGGATTTTTCTTAAGTTATTATTTGCTTAAATCTTGAATTTCAAGAAAGAAATCATTGGAAAGAGAAGATAATCATAAGAGGCCTGTTCTCTTTATGTTCACTGTAAAGAGTTAAATGGTGTAGCTTTTTCTGTTTTGAGATAGTGTCTATTTATTTAGCCCTGGATGGTCTGAATCACATTACATAAACCAGGATGCCCTGGAACACAAAGAGGCTCATGCAATCTCCCTGCCTCCTGCTGGGATCAAAGGTACGCATCTAGAAGCTTCAGTACAGATTCTTGATTCCTAGTCTCTGGCAAGGCAATAGACTCCCAGATTCACTTCTGCTGGCTGTTACCTTACTCCAAGACTGTGACTGAGGTGGGTGATTCTAACATCAGTAACCAGATTCCCCAGAGAGATAGAAACCCAATGGCTGATTATTCTATATTTTTCGAAAAGTGATCATAGTGACCAAAGCTAATGATCTTCAAGTCGTGTCACAGTTTTATTGTCACTTAATTCTTGTAGTAAATCTCTCTGCTTAAGTTATATAGACTCATTATGTTGGTTCTCAATGAAGTTAAAATATTATCTCATATCATTATAAAAACGAGGTCCCAGTGGTGAACCCAAAAGCATTTGAAAAATGTGCTGGGTCATCAACAAATATTAAAGCAATAACTAGTTACATCCCTTAGAGATTGAAGAATACTGCATTTGGATGGAAATTGGATTCAGTGAGCAAATAAAAGCAATGGTGCTCATCATACTTTTTCCAGAATCAGTAAAGACAATTTTCTGATATAAATAATATATTTTCATGTTTACCTTTTACATTTATTTTGATTTTTTATTGTTTTGTTCTTACATAAAGCTAGATGGAAGCAGAGCTGAGTCAATTATAATATTGAAGGACCTGTCTATTTTGGGTCATTGTTGGAGGCAGAAGCAATCGATGTACATGGTCAAAAGATAGTGTTGTATGTTCTTACAACACATCAATGTTGCTCTGCTATAATTCTTCATTTATTGAGAAACTGGTGTAGCCACTGTGGGAATAAGTATTGAGATTTCTCAAAAAGCTAAAACTAAACGTACCATATGATCCAGCAATACCACTCTTTGGAAATGCCCAAGGACTAGATATTCTACTCCATAGATGCTTGCTAAGCCATGTTCATTGCTGCTCTATTCACAAAAGCTAAGAAATGGAAACAACCTAAATGTTTTTCAACAGCTATTGGTACTGTACACTATTCAGCTGTTAAGAATAGTGAAATTATGGCCGGGCGGTGGTGGCACACTCCTTTAATCCCAGCACTTGGGAGGCAGAGGCAGGCGGATCTCTGTGAGTTCAAGGCTGGGCTAGACCAACAGCCTCCAAAACAATACAGAGAAACCCTGTCTCGTAAAACCAAAAAAAAAAAAAAGAATAGTGAAATTATGAATTTTACAGGTAAATGGATGCAACTAGAAAAGATCACATTGAGTGAGATAACCCAGACCCAAAAAGACAAATGTCAAATGTGCTCTCACTTTGGAGGATACTAGGTCCAAATCTTGAAATATGGGTATACATTCTGGAATAGCTACAGAAACTATTTAAGTAAAATGGGACTGTTACCAGATAAGGGAGCTTAGGAGGCAACAGACAGAGCAAAAATGGTAAAACTGATCTGATCATAGAAAGAAGGAAGAGCGAGACTCTTTCCAAGGAGAAGGGAGATAAATACAGAAGAAGGGGAAGAGTAAGGGGGAATAGCAAGGTAGATGTAGTCTAATTGGAGAAATGGGAAAAGGGGCAGGCTTTTTATGGAGTGGGTAAGGAATTAAAAATGGAAGATGGATGGTGAAACAATAATAAAGATGTCCAAAAAGCCATAAGCAATCATCATATTAAGTATTTATCTAAATTAATCTAAAAATACATATAACTGTGTGTAAAAAATACACACACATAGTTCAAATGAATTTATCTTATCAACAATGAACCCTCTAAAAGCCAAAGAACACCCAATAAAACCCCTATTACCAGACAGGAGAATCCTCCTTTTAGTTGCTAGTTAGGGATAACCAAGAGAGTACCCAAACATATAGCCCATTGCTATTGTCCTTGGGTGTGCCCCAGACATGAAAGGCAAGTTCTCATTACTGAAGATATCATGCCTTTCAAACTCAGAGCCCAGAGGTCTGAGATGGAACATCCCTGAATGCTTCCTCCCTGAGAAACAGCTTTTGTAGTACATTAAGGTACCATACAAACTTCCAAAGGAGGTAGGCAACCAACAGTTCTATTCGGCAATGAGCAACTAGTATGGCATGAAAATTCTGAGGGTCCAGTAAGTGACACGCAAACCATGATGGTAACCAACAGCCCTCAGATTATACTTATGACCTTGATGATGATAGAAGAAGTAATTTCAAGAGGTTTAAAGAAAAATCAAAATGTCAAATGTTTTAATTGTGGCACACAAGGTCACCTGAAAAGGGATTGTAAAATGGGCATTTCTAGAAACAATACTTTTTATAAATATAATCCAAGAGCTGATCCAGGGAGACCAGGGGAGCAGCTGTTCCAGCGGTGGGATCAGGTACAACAGGCCCTGCTTGTGGACCTGTGTTCCAGTGCCTGGGGATCACCTGGGAACTGCACAGAGCTTCCAATCTCGGCGGGAGCCAAACACCCCAGACCCCAGGACTTCTCTCCCACCAACGAGACCAGGAAAATAGAGGAGCCAGGGAAACCAGGGGAGCAGCTGTTCTGGCGGGATCAGGTACAACAGGATCCAGCAAAGGGTCCAGGGGACCAGGTGGGAGGCTAAGCGTCCCAGATTCCTGTTCTTCTTCTCCACCCATGGGACCAGAATGAGGACAAGGAATAGAAGAACTACCAGATTGTTGGACTTGCTAGCACCCACCAAAAGGGATCTCTGGTCCCCTAACCATCAGACCAGTATGCGGCGCTTTCTGCACCCACTAGAAGAAGAGATGGGAAAGAGACAATACAAAAACACACTCAGCAACAGAAAAACAAATATGACACCACCAGATTCTAGAGACTCCACGCCAGCAAGACTCCAACATTCCAATGCAAACGAAGCAGAAGAGAATGACCTTAAAACCACTTTCATGAAAATGATAAAGGCCCTAAAAGAGGGTATAGGAAAATCCCTCAAAGAAATGGAAGAAAAACAAACAAAATATGCAAGAAATGGAAGAAAAAACAAACAAAAAAGGCAGGAAATGGAAGAAGAAATGAAGCAAAAAATGCAAGAAATGGAAGAAAAAACAAAGCAAAAAATGAAAGAAATGGAAGAAGAAACATAGCAAAAAGGCAGGAAATGGAAGAAGAAACGAAGCAAAAAATGCAAGAAATGGAAGAAAAAGCAAACCAAAAAATGTAAGAAATGGAAGAAAGAACAGACCAAAAAATTAATAAAAGGCAACAAATGGAAGAAAAGATAAGCCAAAAATTGCAAGAAGCAATGCAAACACTGCAAGGGTTGAAAACTGAAATAAAGAAAAATAAAAAAAACACAATCTGAAGAAAGGCAGGAAATAGAAAAGCTGGGCAAACAGTCAGGTACTACCAATACAAGAATTACCAACAGAATAGAAGAGATGGAAGAGAGAATCCCAAGTGTTGAAGATACACTAGGAGAAATGGATTCATCAACCAAAGAAAACTTTAAGTCCAACAAATCCTTAAGAAAAAACATCCAGGAAATATGGGACACCATGAAAAGACCAAATGTAAGAATAATAGATATAGAAGAAGGAGAAGAAAACAACCTCAAAGGGGCAGAAAACAGGATCAGCCCCTCCAAGACCCCAACCCAGCGAGCCCAGCTTCAGGTGAGATTGGGTCTCTGGCTGGGGCCACCCGCCCATCACCCATCCCCCTCCATCTTCGGGGCCGCTCCCGGCTTCCAGAAGAGCCTCCCACACAGGAAAGAGATCAGCCCCTCCAAGACCCCAACCCAGCGAGCCCAGCTTCAGGTGAGATTGGGTCCCCGGCTGGGACCACCCGCCCATCACCCATCCCCCTCCATCTTCGGGGCCGCTCCCGGCTTTCAGAAGAGCCGCCCACACAGGAAAGAGATCAGCCCCTCCAAGACCCCAACCCAGCGAGCCCAGCTTCAGGTGAGATTGGGTCCCCGGCTGGGACCACCCGCCCATCACCCATCCCCCTCCATCTTCGGGGCCGCTCCCGGCTTCCAGAAGAGCCGCCCACACAGGCCCCTCCAAGACCCCAACCCAGCGAGCCCAGCTTCAGGTGAGATTGGGTCTCTGGCTGGGACCACCCGCCCATCACCCATTCCCCTCCATCTTCGGGGCCGCTCCCGGCTTCCAGAAGAGCCGCCCACACAGGAAAGAGATCAGCCCCTCCAAGACCCCAACCCCAGCGAGGCCAGCTTCAGCTTCAGCTGCAGTAAGGAAGGAGACCAGTGGAAACATAAAGCCCCCACCAGCACCCACTGGAAGAAGAGATGGGAAGAAGACAGAATAAGAGATCACTCAGCAATAGAAACACCAACACGACCCCACCAGAATCCAGGGATCCAACACCAGCAAGACCTGAAAAGCACTACATAGATGAAGAAGAGGAGACAGACCTTAAAAATTATTTCATGAAGATGATGGAGAGTCTCAAAGAAGAAACGAGGAAATCCCTTAAAGAAATAGAAGAAAAAACAAACAAAAAAATCCATGAAATGGGGGAAAAAATTCAAGAAATAAACAAATCTCTCAAAGAATCTAAAGAGCACCAAGAAAAAACAACCAAGAAAATTAAGGAAACAGCTCAAACAGTTGAAGGATTGAAAGCTGAAATAGAAACGATAAAGAAAACACAGAATGAAGGGATGCTGGAAATAGAAAAGCTCGGTAAACGGTCTGGAATTACAGATGCAAGCATCACCAATAGAATACAAGAGATAGAAGAGAGAATCTCAGGTGTTGAAGACTCATTAGAGGACATAGCATCGTCAACCAAAGAAAATCTCAAAACCAACAAATCCTTAACACAAAATATTCAGGAAATATGGGACACCGTGAAGAAGCCAAACCTGAGAATAATAGGTATAGAAGAAGGTGAAGAACTTCAACTTAAAGGTACAGAAAACATATTCAACAAAATCATAGAAGAAAACTTCCCTAACCTAAAGAAAGATATGCCTATGAAAGTACAAGAATCTTACAGAACACCAAATAGGCTTGACCAGAAAAAGAAGTCACCTCGCCATATAATAATCAAAACATCAAACCTACAGAGCAAAGAGAAAATATTAAGAGCAGCTAAAGAAAAAGGCCAAGTAACATATAAAGGCAGACCTATCCGAATTACACCTGACTTCTCAATGGAAACGATGAAAGCCAGAAGATCCTGGTCAGATGTCCTACAAACGCTAAGGGAACAAGGATGCCAGCCCAGACTACTATATCCAGCAAAGCTCTCAATTACCATAGATGGAGAAAACAAAATATTCCATGACAAAGCCAGATTTAAACAATACGTATCCATGAATCCAGCTCTACAGAAAATGCTAGAAGGAAAACCTAGAGCCAAGGAAGATAACTACATTCACAAAGACACAGGCAATATAGAATCATACTTTACAAAACACTAAAAGAAAAAGGGAGGAGAAACTACACAAAATAACTTCACTAACAATAAATCAAGCGCAAACAAGGATCACCAATCAATGGTCATTAATATCCCTCAATGTCAATGGCCTCAACTTACCTATAAAAAGACACAGACTAGCAGAATGGATACGAAGACAGAACCCTTCCTTCTGCTGCATACAAGAAACACATCTCAACAACAAAGACAGACGTTATCTCAGAGTAAAGGGCTGGGAAAAGATCTTCCAATCAAACGGCCCCAAGAAACAAGCGGGCGTAGCAATCCTAATATCTAACAAATAAGGCTTCAAATTAAAATCAATCAAAAGAGATGAAGAAGGGCACTTCATTTTCATCAAAGGAAAAATACATCAAGACGAAGTCTCGATTTTAAATATCTACGCCCCAAATACAAAGGCACCTACATTCGTGAAAGAAACATTACTAAAGCTCAAAATGCACATAAAATCTCACACACTAATAGTAGGAGACTTCAACACTCCGCTCTCACCGCTAGATAGGACCTCCAGACAGAAACTTAACAAAGAAACAAAAGAATTAATAGAAGTTATGACCCAACTGGGTTTAACAGACATCTATAGAACATTCCACCCAAATACAAAGGGATATACCTTCTTCTCGGCACCACATGGAACCTTCTCTAAAATTGACCACATAATAGGAAACATAGCAATTCTCCACAGATACAAAAAAATTGGAATAACCCCCTGCATCTTATCAGACCACCATGCATTAACATTAGAATTCAACAATAACACAAATCGCAGAAACCCTACAAACTCATGGAGATTGAACAATGCATAATTGCACCATCCCTGGGTAAAGGAACAAATAAAAAAAGAAATTAGACTTCCTCGATTTCAATGAGAATGAAGACACAACATACACAAACTTATGGGACACTTTGAAAGCAGTGCTGAGAGGAAAGTTTATAGCACTAAGTGCCCACATGAAAAAACTGGGGAAACAGTCATACTAGAGAATTAATAGCACAGCTGAATGTTCTAGAACAAAAAGAAGCAAACTCCCCCAGGAGGAGCAGACGCCAGGAAATAATCAAATTGAGGGCTGAAATCAATCAAGTAGAAACCAGGAAAACATTGAGAAGAATCAATGAAACAAAGAGTTGGTTCTTTGAGAAAATCAACAAAATAGACAAACCTCTGTCCAAACTAACCAAAAGACAGAAAGAGAACATGCTAATTAACAAAATCAGGGATGAGAAAGGGTTCATAACAACGGACTCTGAGGAAATCAAGAGAATCATCAGGGCATACTTTGAAAATCTGTACTCCACAAAATTTGAAAATTTAAAGGAAATGGACAATTTCCTGGATAGATATCACTTGCCAAAACAAAATCAAGAACAGATAAATAATCTAAACAGACCTATAACCCCTAATGAAATAGAAGCAGTCATCAAAAGTCTCCCAAACAAAAAAAGCCCAGGCCCAGATGGCTTCAGTGCAGAATTCTACCAGAAATTCAAAGAAGAGCTCATTGCAATACTCGTCAAAGTATTCCACACTATAGAAGCAGGAGGCTCACTGCCAAACTCTTTCTACGAGGCTACAATTACCTTGATACCCAAGCCACACAAAGACACAACTAAGAAAGAGAACTATAGACCATTTTCCCTCATGAATATTGATGCAAAAATACTCAATAAAATACTTGCAAACTGGATTCAAGAACACATCAGAAAAATCATCCACCATGATCAAGTAGGCTTCATTCCAAGAATGCAGGGATGGTTCAACATTAGAAAATCTATCAATGTAATCCACCATATTAACAATCTGCGAAAGAAAAACCACATGATCATCTCACTAGATGCTGAAAAAGCCTTTGACAAAATCCAGCACCCCTTCATGATAAAGGTCCTAGAGAGATCAGGGATAACAGGAACGTACCGGAATATAATAAAAGCAATATACAGTAAACCAACAGCTAACATCAAACTAAATGGAGAGAAACTCAAAGCAATTCCTCTAAAATCAGGAACAAGACAAGGCTGTCCACTCTCTCCATATCTCTTCAATATTGTACTTGAAGTTCTAGCTACAGCAATAAGACAACAAAAGGAGATAAAGGGGATACAAATAGGAAAAGAAGAAGTCAAACTTTCATTATTTGCAGATGATATGATAGTTTACATAAGTGACCCAAAAAACTCCGCAAGGTTACTCCTAGAGCTGATAAACACCTTCAGCAATGTGGCAGGATACAAGGTAAACTCAAAAAAATCAGTGGCCCTATTATATACAGATGATGAAGTGACTGAGAAAGAAATCAGAGAAACATCACCTTTTACAATAGCCAAAAACAGCATCAAATATCTGGGGATAATGTTAACCAAGGAAGTGAAAGACCTGTATATCAAGAACTTCGTGTCTTTGAAGAAAGAAATCAAAGAAGATACCAGAAAATGGAAAGATCTCCCATGCTCTTGGATTGGTAGGATCAACATAATAAAAATGGCAATCTTGCCAAAAGCAGTCTATAGATTCAATGCAATCCCTATCAAAATTCCATCACAATTCTTCAAGGACCTGGAAAGAACATTAATCAACTTTATATGGAAAAACAAAAGGCCCAGGATAGCCAAAACATCCCTATACAATAAAGGAACTTCAGGAGGCATCACCATACCTGACTTCAAGCTCTATTATAGAGCTATAGTCCTGAAAACAGCTTGGTATTGGCACAAAAATAGGCAGGTAGACCAATGGAACCGAATCGAAAGCCCTAATTTTAACCCACACACCTATGAACACCTGATTTTTGACAAAGAAGCTAAAACTGTACAGTGGAAAAAAGAAAGCATCTTCAACAAATGGTGCTGGCATAACTGG
Source organism: Mesocricetus auratus (assembly GCF_017639785.1). Classification (NCBI taxonomy): domain Eukaryota; kingdom Metazoa; phylum Chordata; class Mammalia; order Rodentia; family Cricetidae; genus Mesocricetus; species Mesocricetus auratus. The sequence goes on from NW_024429194.1 coordinate 61,533,862, forward strand.
GTAGTGGTATGCAGAAGACTGCAGATAGATCCATGTTTATCGCCTTGTACAAAACTTAAGTCCAAATGGATCAAAGATCTCAACATACATCCAGCCACACTGAAACTTTTAAAAGAGAAAGTGGGAGATACTCTTCAACGAGTTGGTACAGGAGACCACTTCCTAAACATAACACCAGTGGCACAGGCACTGAGATCAACAATTAACAAATGGGACCTTCTGAAACTAAAAAGCTTCTGTAAGGCAAAGGACACAATCAAAAAGACAAAAAGGCAGGCCACAGAATGGGAAAAGATATTCACTAACCCTACATCTGACAGAGGGCTAATCTCCAAAATTTACAAAGAACTCAAGAAACAAGTCTCCAAAACACCAAAGGATCCACTTGAAAGGTGGGGTACAGAGCTAAATAGAGAATTCTCAGTAGAGGAGGCTAAAATGGCCAAGAGACACTTAAGAAAGTGCTCAACATCCTTAGCCATCAGGGAAATGCAAATCAAAACAACTCTGAGATACCATCTTACTCCTGTCAGAATGGCTAGAATCAAAAACACCGAAGACAATTTATGCTGGAGGGGATGTGGAGAGAGAGGAACACTCCTCCACTGCTAGTGGGAATGCCGACTCATACAGCCTCTTTGGAAATCAGTATGGAGATTCCTCAGGAAAATGGGAATTAATCTACCACAAGACCCAGCAATTCCACTCTTAGGCATTTATCCAAATGAGGCAGGTTCATACAACAAGGGCATCTGCTCCACTATGTTCATAGCAGCATTGTTTGTAATAGCCAGAACCTGGAAGCAACCTAGATGCCCCTCAACTGAAGAGTGGATAGAGAAAATGTGGTACATTTACACAATGGAGTATTACTCAGCAGAAAAAAACAATGGAATCTTGAAATTCGCAGGGAAATGGATAGCACTGGAAGAAACCATCCTGAGTGAGGTAACCCAGTCGCAAAAAGACAAACATGGTATGTACTCACTCATATATGGATTTTAAATATGGATCAGGATAGTGCCAGTCTGCACTTCCACAGATAGAGAGTCTGGGAAACAGGAAAGAACCTAAAAGATATGCATATATGCATAGTACCCAAGAGAAGAGGATGGAGACAAGATCCTCTGAATGGATGGGGAACAGGGCGAGGGGGGGGGTAGTGGGACCTGGGAAGAATAGAGGGGGTAAAGAGGAAGGGAGTTGGTCATGGGGGAACAGGAAGTTGAGGGGCGGGGGTAGAATAGGGGGAAGAGGGAATCATAGGAACGAAGACAGATCAGGCACCAGAGTGACCTCGAGTGATCTAAAGGTATAACATCAATTGGCAAGCTAAGCAATAGTGGAAGGACCACCTCGAATGCCCATTCCTGATAATGAACTTGATGTCTATAACTATCCGGGAGCCTTCATCCTGGGACTGATGGAAGCAGAGGCAAACACACAACTAAGCACTGAACTGAACCCTAGGAACCCAGTGACAGAGAGAGAGGAATGATGAGCAAATTGGCAAAGAATGGGCTGGCAAAACCAGCAGAGACAGCTGATCTGAACAGGGGAGTGCGCTTGGACCCCAGACCGACAGTGGGGAGGCCAGAATGGGACTGATCTGGACCCCCCAAATGTGAGTGCCAGTGAGAAGGCCTGGACAACCTATGGGGCTCTGAGCTGTGGATCAGTGTCTATCCCTGGTATACAATCTGTCTTCATGTGCCTATAGCACAAAGAGAGATGCTCTCTCAGCCTGGACTCTTAGGGGAGTGCCTTGACCCTACCAAGAGTAAAATGATAGACTCTAGACATCCCCTATGTGGAAGGATTTGGCAATAGGGTGGGAGGGAGGGTGGAAGGGGAGTGCAGGAGGACGGGAGGGAGAGGGAACTGGGATTGACATGTAAAACAAGCTATTTAAAATTAAAATAAAAAATAAAATAAAAAATAAAAAAAGGGGCAGAAAACATATTCAACAAAAACCATAGAAGAAAACTTTCCCAACCTTAAGAAAGACATGCCAATGAAGGTACAAGAAGCTTACAGAACACCAAATAGAGTGGACCACAAAAAAAAGTCCCCTCGCCACATAATAATCAAGACCCCAAATATACAGAATAAAGAAAGAATATTAAGAGCAGCTAAGGAAACAGGCCAAGTAACATATAAAGGCACACCTATCAGAATTACACCTGACTTCCCCATGGAAACTCTGAAAGCCAGAAGGTCATGGATAGATATTCTACCAACACTAAGAGACCATGGATGCCAGCCTAGACTACGATACCCGGCAAAGCTCTCAATCACTGTAGATGGAAAAAACAAGATATCCCAGGATATGCTGGGTGGTGGTGGCGCACGCCTTTAATCCCAGCACTCGGGAGGCAAAGGCAGGCAGATCTCCCAGGACAAAACTAGATTCAAGCAATACGTATCCACCAACCCAGCCCTACAGAAAGTTTTGGAAGGAAAACTCCAACCCAAGGAGTCAACTACAACCAGAAAAACATAGGCATTAGAGAATCCCTCTCTACCAACAGCCAAAAGAACAAAGGGGTGAAATTCCACACATAATTCCACCAACAACAACCATTGCAAATCGAAGAAGGATGAGCAATCAATGGTCATTAATATCCCTCAACATTAATGGCCTTAACTCACACATAAAAAGACACAGGCAAGCAGAATGGATTTGAAGACAGAACCCTTCCTTCTGCTGCATACAAGAAACACACCTCACCCTCAAAGACAGACATTACCTGAGAGTTAAAGGTATGGAAAATGTTTTCAATCAAATGGACCCAAGAAACAAGCAGGGGTAGCAATCCTAATATCTAACAAACTAGACGTTAAAATAAAATCAATCAAAAGAGATGAAGGAGGTCATTGCATACTCATCACAGGTGAAACCCACCAAGATGAAGTGTCTATCCTGAACATCTATGCCCCAAATACAAAGGCATCTACATTCATAAAAGACACATTATTAGAACTTAAATCTGATCTAAAGCCCCACACAGTAATAGTGGGAGATTTCAACACACCACTCTCACCACTAGACAGGAATACCAGACAGAAACTCAACACAGAAGCAAAGGGTCTAATAGAAGTAATGACACAACTGGGATTAACAGACATATACAGAACATTTCATCCACATAAAAAAGAATATACCTTCTTCTCAGCACCACATGGAACCTTCTCAAAAATCGACCACATACTTGGCAACATATCAAACCTCAGCAGCTACAAAAAAATTGGAATAACTCCATGCTTTAAAATTAGAATTCAACAACAACACAAATTGCTTAAAACCTACAAACTCATGGAAATTGAATAATGCTCAACTGCACCATCCCTGGGTCAAAGACGAAATAAAAAAAGAAATTAAAGACTTCCTCGAATTCAATGAGAATGAAGACACAACACACCCAAACCTATGGGACACTTTGAAAGAAGTGCTACGGGGGAAGTTCATAGCACTAAGTGCCCACATGAAGAAACTGGAGAACAGTTATACTATAGAATTAACATCACAGCTGAAAGCTCTAGAACACAAAGAAGCAAACTCCCCCAGGAGGAGTAGACGCCAGGAAATAATCAAATTGAGGGCTGAAATCAATAAAGTAGAAACTAGAAAAACAATACAAAGAATCAATGCAACGAAGAGTTGGTTCTTTGAGAAAATCAACAAGATAGACAAACCTTTGTCCAAACTTACCAAACAGCAGAGAGTGAACATGCAAATTAACAAAATCAGAAATGAAAAGGGGGACATAACAACAGACTCTGAGGAAATCCAGAGAATCATTAGGTCATACTTTGAAAACCTGTACTCCACAAAATTCGAAAATTTAAAGGAAATGGACAACTTCCTGGATAGCTATCACTTGCCAAAACTAAATCAAGAACAGGTAAGCAATTTAAATAGACCTATAACCCCTATGGAAATAGAAGCAGTCATCAAAAGTCTCCCAACCAAAAAAAGTCCAGGTCCAGATGGCCTCAGTGCAGAATTCTACCAGAAATTCAAAGAACAGCTTATACCAATTCTTCTCAAAGTATTCCACACAATAAAAGCAGAAAGGTCTTTGCCAAACTCTTTCTATGAGGCTTCAATAACCTTGATCCCCAAGCCACACAAAGATACAACTAAGAAAGAGAACTCAGACCAATATCCCTCATGAGCATTGATGCAAAAATACTCAATAAAATACTGGCAAATCAGATCCAAGAACAGATGAAAACAATCATTCACCACGATCAAGTAGGTTTCATCCCAGGGATGCAAGGATGGTTCAACATATGAAAATCCATCAACGTAATCTACCATGTAAACAAGCTGAAAAACAAAAATCACATGATCATCTCACTAGATGCTGAAAAAGCCTTTGACAAAATCCAACACCCCTTCATGATAAAGGTCTTGGAGAGATCTGGGATAACAGGGACATACATAATAAAAGCTATATACAGTAAACCAACAGCCAACATCAAACTAAATGGACAGAAACTCAATGCAATTCCTCTAAAATCAGGAACAAAACAAGGCTGTCCACTTTCTCCATACTTTTTCAACATGATACTTGAAGTTCTAGCCATTGCCATACGACAACATAGGGGGATCAAGGGGATACAAATTGGGAAGGAAGAGGTCAAACTTTCACTTTTTGCAGATGATATGATAGTTTACATCAATGACCCAAAGAACTCTACCAGGGAACTCTTACAGCTGATTAACACCTTCAGCAAAGTGGCAGGCTACAAGATCAACTCAAGAAAATCAGTAGCCCTACTATATACAGATGATAAAAGGGCTGAGAAAGAAATCAGAGAAACATCACCCTTTACAATTGCCACAAACAACATAAAATAACTTGGGGTAACGCGAACCAAACAAGTGAAAGACCTGTATCACAAGAACTTTGAATCTTTAAAGAAAGAAATTAAAGAAGCCCTCAGAAAATGGAAAGATCTCCCATGCTCTTGGATAGGTAGGATCAATGTAGTAAAAATGGCAATCCTGCCAAAAGCAATCTACAGATTCAATGCAATCCCCATTAAAATCCCAGCACAATTCTTCACAGACCTTGAAAGAACAATAATCAATTTTGTATGGAAAAACAAAAGACCCAGGATAGCCAAAACAACCTTATTCAACAAAGCAACATCTGGAGGCAACACCATCCCTGACCTCAAGCTCTATTATAGAGCTGTAGTCCTGAAAACAGTTTGGTATTGGCACAAAAATAGACAGGTAGACCAATGGAATCGAATTGAAAACCCTGATATTAACCCACACATGTATGAACATCTGATCTTTGACAAAGAAGCTAAAAATATACAATGGAATAAAGAAAGCATCTTCAACAAATGGTGCTGGCACAACTGGAGGCTGGCATGTAGAAGAATGCGGATTGATCCATGTTTATCGCCATGCACAAAACTTAAGTCCAAATGGATCAAAGACCTCAACATAAATCCAGCCACACTGAACCTCTTAGAAGAGAAAGTGGCTGGTACCCTTGAACGAATTGGTACAGGAGACAGCTTCCTGAACATAACACCACTAGCACAGACAGTAAGATCAACAATTAATAAATGGGACCTCCTGAAACTGAGAAGCATCTGTAAGGCAAAGAACCCAGTCAGCAAGACAAAAAGGCAGCCCACAGAATGGGAAAAAATATTCACTAATCCCACATCTGACAGAGGGTTGATCTCCAAAATTTACAAAGAACTCAAGAAGCAAGTCTCCAAAACATCAAAGGACCCAATTAAAAAGTGGGCTGCAGAACTAAATAGAGAGTTTTCAATAGAGGAGTCTAAAATTGCTGAGAGGCACTCCTTCCCAGAGTCCTTCTGGACTCCTAGTCCCTCCTATCTTGGTTCGCTATTGGCCAACAGTGCTTTATTGACAAATACACAGGATTTCCCCAACAGATAGCCATCTTCTTTTTGTATTAGACAGAAAAGGGGAATTGTGGTGATATATTGTTCATGATTTATTAAAGCCACAGGAGATCAAAATAGCAAAATATCCCACAGTAATTAGCCATAGAAGCCAGGCACGCACCTTTAATCCCAAGACTCAGGTGACAAAGGCAGATGGATCTCTCTGAATTCAAGGCCACCCAGGGCCTTGTACCAGTCTAAAAGTGTAACAGAGCTCATGTCTTTAATCCCAGCACAAGAGTGGTATAAAAGATAGGATCAGAGTCTTCAGTAGTCAGTCTCAGATTTCTCCAGCCCAGTTGAAGAAAGCACAGCAGTTTGGGATTTCAGTCTGAAGTTTGGTGGAGCCAGGATCACCCTACCGTCTGAAGTAGAGGTAAGAGCTAGTGGCTGGCTGCTTTGTTTCTCTGATCTTCAGCTTGAATCTTAAACCCAAATATCAGTCTCTGGGTCTTTTATTTTTCGTGCTACATACCAATGCACATAAAATAAAAAATAATTTTTTAAAGTATACCGTCTTAACCGTTCTATTACAGCAGTAAAAATAAGAGTATTATATATACAATATAAATTCAGGCATTTCAAGTTGCATTTGTAGATCATGCATTTACATGGGACATTGTTGCTTTAGAGAGTCAAGAGCCAGTGGTCAATTTGTACTATTTAATCAACCTACAATTTCATCTTCAAGAACTAGATTTGTAATAAAACAGAAATAAAGTCTTTGAAGGTCGTAGGCTAGATATCCCAAATGAGAAGACCATGAAGCAGACGGTAATTCCAGCCTTTGCCATTAGACAAGAGCCTTGCTGCAGGCCTTAGTAGAAGAAACCTGCAGGAGAAACCACTAAAAGCCTGTAGCGTTGTGAGTACCTGCTCTAACTACAGCAGCCTCTGAATCAAAGTGCTGTGCACTAAAGACAAGACTCAGGAAATGGTTCCTTATACCTACAATCCCAGACTGGAAAGTTGAAAGAGGATGATAAGGAGTCCAAGTCCAGTCTCTACTACATAGCAAACTCAAGATGCCATTGCTACATAAGACCTTGACTCAAAACCTAGAAACAAACATACAAAAGGGGGGCAGGATTCATCCTGCCTGGCACTTCGTATTCCTGCTGTGAGTCCCTCCTGAGGCTATCTTTCCTGCAGTAGAAAAGACTGTTCAAGCAAGGTGGTGGTGGCACACACCTTTAATCGCAGCACTCAGGAGGCAGAGTTTGAGACCAGCCTGGTCTACTGAGTAAGTTCCAGGACTGCCTGGGCTACACAGAAAAAACTATTCAGTGGTGTAAAGAATGATTGTTTGGTGATATGAATGGTTTTTAGTTAAACAGAACAAAATTTATGCAAACTCTGCCACCAATGCTTTAATTATATCTTGTCTCTCTGTACTGATATATAGTGTGATTTTGTGCATAGACCCAGATGGTGCCTCAGCTGTCCTCCAGGTGATGCCTGGATCTACATTTATAATGTTTTCTACCCAGCTTGTTTCCCTTCCTAGATGGAAAGTTCCCCCTCCAACTTCCCCTCCCAACACTGCATGAATGTAATAATTGTAGGTTTGCTTTCACCTATGAGTGTAAAGGTGAAGCCATCTATTTTTTAAAGCCTCATGTCTTTCCATTTCTTTCCTTTTAGATCTATCTCTTTATATGGAATATCTCACTTCCTGTGGAAATCCATTCCCCTCCAGCTGTAATTGCAGTCTCATCACTTTTCTAGTAAACTCTTTTAAGCAGATAACTCTGTAAGTTAGGGAGAGATGACTGAAGGGTTGATGAAAAGACTGGCAGAGATGAAAGATCTTCCTATTGCATGAAGCCACTGTCTGATTCTCTCACAGGGGAAAAATGGTTAGGAAATGAGTACAAGACCAGTAGCACAGGAAATAAGGAGGTGAGTTGTGATGTCTCCTCTTTGGAAAAGGGATTAAAGGAAAGGAAAAGAGAAATCAAAAACTGAAAGTTATATTAAGAATGGTGACAGAAAATGTGCTGGAAATATTAAAATAAAATTAGTTCTCCATAAGGAAAAAAGCATCTGAGTGACATGAAAAGTATAAACTTTTTATGCCAAACCACTTTTTATTTATTCTATTTTAGGTTATATACAAAATACCCACTATTATCTTACCATAACCCCAACCACCTATATTAAATCTATATTCCACATACAAGAGAAAATGTCAACCCATATTAATCAGAATGTACACATCTCTCAACTATTTCCCTTTTGCCTTGGATTTTCAAGGCTAAAAGAAAGCCTCTTTGGTTGGATACTATTAAATACACATGTTTTGTGACACAAGTTTTCCTGGAGAGCCACAACACACACTTCTACTCACCCCAGATAAGGAACTCATGAGAGACGAATATGGATACCACCAAAGTCCAACTTGGTGAACCCATGGGTTTTATTGGGGTTAATTACAGGAATATTGTAAATGTTACAGCTTTGAAGTGGAAAGATGGTATTTAGGCATCTGTAGGGGCCTGCCTTTGGGACCTGACAGAATCTGTCCTCAACTGCATCGAACTGCACAAGAGGATGGCCGCCTCTACTCAAGATGAAAAGCAGCAGAGAATTGTGTGGGAGGAGGGGCTTATGTAGGGTTTCTTGGGGGCAGAGTTTTCTAGGATGGAGATTTCTGGGGTAGAGATTGGTAGGATTTCAAGTCCTGAGATTAGAGCAAGGCCAGGAATTTGTGGGTTTTCATGCTCAGGGAGTAATGGGGTTTCAATCATGGGGATTTATAGCTTTGCAAAACCCAGCAGTGAGCTCAGAATTTTACCCTACATATATGGATGAGGGGTTACTTACTGAAGCCTAAATAACTCACTGGCTGCTGTTTCACCAAAGTCCACATCAGCTTGGGTAACAGCTCGCAAAGACTGAGAACCTGGAGCTTTCTGTGTATCCTGCAGGCAGCTCAACAGCCTGGAGAGTGTCCTTTCCAGGTTCCCCAGTTGTTCTAAACCTCTTCTAGACAGCGTGGCTGGTTTCTGCTTCTTCCAGGCCAGCAGCTGGTGACACAGTAGAGTTTCTGCTGCTAACTAGGATCGAACACCTTGTGCCCTTCCCCTTCATCCTCTATCTCCTTCACCACTGCACCTAGCCCATTCTAATACAGATCTCCCTTTTCTTACTCCTTAAAACTTACTCCTGCAAGGTCATTTGCTACTGTTTTTCTGCACAAGTCAGAAAGCAGGCACTTTAACTTTTCTTTTCTGCTTAATTAGGGGGGTCTCTCCGTGAAAATATTGGTTTGGGTGTGGTTTGTGCCTAATCCGGAGTCCAGGAGGACCTCCACTGTGCCCGGAGGTGCCCTTTACCGGCTGACTCCCTGGGTCAGAGTGGCCCTGGGTTCACACTGTGGCTATAACTGTTGCCTCTCCATCCAAATATGTGACTGTTGAGGGAATTCCTAAACATAACATTTGGGGGGGGGTTCAAGACAGGATTTCTCTGTGTAACAGCCCTGTAACTTTTCTTTTCTGCTTAATTAAGGGTCTCTGTGAAAATATTTATTCCTAGAACTATCCTAGATCTAGCTTTGCCAAACTCACATAGATCCACCTGCCTCTGCCTCCCAAGAGCTGGGATTAAAGATGTGTGCCATCACCACCCAGCTAATACAACTTTAAGCAGGAGAGAGATATCCCCTCCTTAGTCAGGGGCTCTTGACCAGTCCCATGCTGGAATCCCAGGCATCAGCCTGGGATTCAAGAGCTAACCCTTGTCAGGTCAGCTGTTTCTTGGGGTTAAACCAGCCCAGTCTTAATCCCTTTGGTCATCAGTCCTCCCTCTCTGTTACTGGATTCCTTGAGTTCAGCTGAGTGTTTATCTGTGGGAGTCTGCCTCTGCTTCCATCAGCCACTGAATGAAGGTTCTGTTTGCCAGACTCTCTGGCCATGGGATTGTAGGCTGGGACTCCCCAGATCTATGTCTAAAATCCATATATGAGAGAGAGCATGCCATGTTTCTCTTTTTGTGACTAGGTTACCTCACTCAGGATGGTTTCACCCATTTGCCTGCGAAACTCAGGATTCCATTGTTTTTTTCTGCTGAATAGTACTCCATTGTGTAAATGTACCACATTTTCTCTATCCACTCTTCGGGTGAGGGGCATCTAGGTTGCTTCCAAGTTCTGGCTATTACAAATAATGCTGCTATGAACATAGTGGAATAGACATCCTTGTTGTATGAATGGGCATCTTTTGGATATATGCCTAAGAGTGGAGTTCCTGGGTCTTGTGGTAGGTTTATTCCCATTTTTCTGAGGAATCTCCATACTGATTTCTAAAGTGGCTGAACCAGTTGGCACTCCCACCAGCAATGGAGGAGTGTTCCCCTTTCACCACATCCTCTCCAGCATACACTGTCATTGGTGTTTTTTATTTTAGCCATTCTGACAGGAGTGAGATGGTATCTCAGAGTTGTTTTGATTTGCATTTCCCGGATGGCTAAGGATATTGAGCACTTTCTCAAGTGCCTCTCAGCCATTTTAGGCTCCTCTATTGAAAATTCTCTATTTAGTTCTGCAGCCCACTTTTTAATTGGATCCTTTGGTGTTTTGGAGACTTGCTTCTTGAGTTCTTTGTAAATTTTGGAGATCAACCTTCTGTCAGATGTGGGATTAGTGAATATCTTTTCTCATTCTGTGGGCTGCCTTTTTGTCTTGCTGACTGGGTTCTTTGCCTTACAGAAGCTTCTCAGTTTCAGGAGGTCCCATTTATTAATTGTTGACCTCACTGTCTGTGCTACTGGTGTTATATTCAGGAAGCTGTCTCCTATACCAATTCGTTCAAGGGTACCAGCCACTTTCTCTTCTAAGAGGTTCAGTGTGGCTGGATTTATGTTGAGGTCTTTGATCCATTTGGACTTAAGATTTGTACATGGTGATAGACATGGTTCTATCCACATTCTTTTACATGCCAGCCTCCAGTTAGGCCAGCACCATTTGTTAAAAATGCTTTCTCTTTTCCATTGTGTATTTTTAGCTTCTTTGTCGAAGATCGGATGTTCATACATGTATGGGTTAATATCAGGGAGTTCAATTCGATTCCGTTGGTCTACCTGTCTATTTTTGTGCCAATACCAAACTGTTTTCAGGACTACAGCTCTATAATAGAGCTTGAAGTCAGGGATGGTGTTGCCTCCAGATGTTGCTTTGTTGAATAAGGTTGTTTTGGCTATCCTGGGTCTTTTGTTTTTCCATACAAAATTGATTATTGTTCTTTCAAGGTGTGTGAAGAATTGTGCTGGGATTTTAATGGGGATTGCATTGAATCTGTAGATTGCTTTTGGCAGGATTGCCATTTTTACTACTGATGGCTCAGCCTTAGTTGTGTGTCTCACTACCCATAGAGACCCAGGCAACCACTGTGCTAGCACAAAGGCACACTAACACTCACCACCCAGGAAAGGATGACTCTATCATTATTCCCTCCATAGATGCTCACCACTCAGGCTTCTCAGTCTCAGTTTCACACCTTGCTACCCATAGCCAGACTATGCATTCACTTCTGCTCAGCTCATCTTTGGTTTTGTCAGGTCATTGTTTGGGCACCAATTATGCTATGTGGCACGTTTTTTATTTGGGAGATGCAACATACACATCTATTAACCTCAGACAGGGACTCATGACATACAAAAGAACAGATACCAACAAAGTCCAACTTGGTGAACCAGTAAATTTATTTGGGGTTACTTAAAGGAATGTCCGTGAGGGATTACTTACAGAAGCAGAAATGACTCATCTGCACCAACATAGTCTACTTAAACTTAGGTGACAGCTTACATAATCTGGCAACCTGGAGCACACTGCACAGCCTGCACGCAAGTCAACAGACTGGAGTGTCCTTTCTGGTTATTTCAATTGGTCTAAACTCTTCCAGGCAACTTGGCTGGTTTCTGTTTCTTCCAGGCAGGCAGCTGGTGTGATGTCAGAGTATACCTTGCAGCTTTGCTTGTCTGAGAGTCTTCACTGCAACTTGACTTCACTTCTCAGACAGGGACTCTCCACTTTTTATTGCTTACTCTGGTTGTACTGGGGGAAGGAGTGGCTAGTGAATCTGGTGAATTCCATGGACTTCTTAAAGCTATTTTGAGTTCTTTACCTTCCTGTTTAAGGAGTTTCCCTGCAGGATAGAATATTTTATTAAGGGAGGGAACTGTGACATAACAGTAAGCTGTTGGATATGTTTGTAACTTTAAATGCTTGGTGTATGTATTTTAAAAGCAAACTGAAGAATATGTTGACAGATGTATGTCAATAGATATAAAGCAGTGACATATTAAATGTACTTAGAAGTTTGCGAAATTCCTACTGGTCTCGAGGCATATCCACACTGTTTATTTCAAAAATTGTGCTTCATATTTCAGGAATGACTTATATAATGAAAAAGAACATCCTCCATGGACATCTATCTGTCTATTGTTTAACATTATCCCTGAACAAATATAACAGGTAAAATGCTGCAAATATTAATCTTGTTTAGCTAGTCAACAGTCTCAAATTTAGTATAAAATTTAGTTTTTCATTGTGTAAGAATGTTTTTACAAAGTATCATTTTTCTTAAGACAACTCTTGTATTGAATGGGTTAGTTTTAAACTTTTCAAAATCAAGTCACTTCAGCAAGAGAGACTACCTTTCAAAGCCAGGGCTAGCACTGGGATGCTTCAAGAAGTAAAATGCTAAAGAAGATCCTCTCTGACCCAATTTCACTTTTGAGCAAAGAAAAGTGTGAAAGACAAAAATAACTATATTCACAAGCTTCAACCATCTTCTTCTTGCCAATATCGTCAAAATTAGAATTTCTGAGTTAAAACTAATGTAGGCATCTAATCAAGCAGGACCATCAAAAGACCTGGAAGTGAATTACAACTCCAGACAAAAAGAGAAAGTGGTGAGATTATGTAGATTTAACATTCTCCAAAGTAACATTTATTACAAACTATTAATATTACTCTATTGGTAAAGGAGAATATTGACAGCTTGATAGTCTCCAATGTTAAATTCTTACTTTTTACATACAAAAGAGCCCCATACACAGCATTTCATCTCTAGCAGCTCTCTAAAGTGATATTGTTCAGTGTATTTCCCTTTAACAAAGGTTGGGGGAATACATCCTCTGAAACTGTGGTAGATGGGAAGAAATAATGATGGTTAAGAGAAGATTCTTAAATTCTCACAACTCTATAGACAGGACAGCAGGCTAGGTTATCCATTTCAGTAGAAGCAGAGCAAAGGACAGAAATTTTCACAGGTTCTGCTGCAGATATAGAGGACTTGTCCAAACAATCTCAGACTATGGCCAGAGAAGACAGAATTATAAAACTCTATCTAGAGGTGGAATGCTATTTAACACAGTAAAACATGAAATGTTCTTTTAAATTCTCCTAAATTTTATGTGCATGGGTGTTTTGCTTGCATGTGTACCAGTGTATCACATGAATGCCTGGTACCTGCAGAGGCCAGAATAGGGTATTTGAGTCTCTAAAACTGGAATTATGTGTGGCTGTAAGCTGCCATCTGTATGTAGAGCACTGAACCCAAGTCTTCTGTAAGAACAGTAAGTGCTTTTAACTGCTTACCCATTTCTATGCCCCATAATATTGACATTAGTGCAGGGTCTTAGGCCAACCACCGAAGATTGAGCTGGGTCCCAGGAAGGGCAAATGTGCAGCTTGTCCTTTCCCCAGCCTCCCAGGACCCATCTGTATGCAATCAGACGCAGCAGGGAGTCTAGTCAAGCAGGAATTCATTTATTGCCCCATAGCAAGTGTCTTTTAAAGCAAAAAATCCATGGAAAAGGAAAACAGCCTGCCAATGGTTTTAAAGGTCAGCCTATTATATGCCTAGGTGCCCTATGCTTTACCTAGTGAATGTGAGCTGTTCATGCAGTGACCTCATCTAGTTCAGTCTTGGCAACCAATCACCCTTTTTGCTAACATCTCAGGATTTGCCCTCCTGACTTCCCCCATCTTTAGCTGACTCATGTGCCCTTCAATTAGAAAATAATTTTTAATCCTCTCTTGACCTCAAAAGGGGATGGCCTAAAGCAATAATATTTTGAAGACTATGGAAATAAGAGGTGTGAAAAAAATCTCAACAAGTTAATAACAACAACCTCTACTTTGGAAAACTGGTGAGAGATGGTCCAAGGACTCCCAGTGACCTTCCAACTCAGTCTTCCTCTACTGGCTCAGAAAATACCTGTCAGTGACCCAGGAGGCCCCTGACACTGTTGTTACTATAGTCATCAGGAAACCAGTTTTAATTCCTGAACAAACAAGCCAAGAAAACCACTACAAGGTAATGTGCAAACTTGCATGGATAAACCATGAACACTGATTTTTTTAATATGGGATTTTCACTATGTATCTTAGATTGACCTTGAACTTATGGTCCTTACCTCCTGCCTCAAGTGATAGGATTGCAGGCATGCAACCTCACACCTAACTATAGCTTGATTTTAATGTAGACTTTAATATGTCTTGAGCGTAGTTGCCCAGTCTTATCTAGGTATGTTTGTGTTTCTGTTTAGTCTTTAATTTTGCAATGCCCCATTTCCATATCTAAACCAACTGATTTAGGGAGACATAATTTTTTGCATGATGCTAAGACCATACCTTTATTTCACAAAAATGTGCCAATTTGATGGAATGAAAATACTATCATTTGTGGGAAAATAAACTTATCTACTTTGACTTCTCTCACAGTTATCAGTAGACTTTTTTAATCCCATTCTAACATGCTGAGATGATACAGAACTTTTTATAAGCAAAAATGGTAATAAAACCAGTAGTGATAAACTTTAAATGCATCCTTTGAGCCCAGAGATAAAATTTATGGAGCATTTAAAGAAAGATGGTTATCTTGCATAGAGTTTAGAATCCTACATAAAGTTAAAGGTGATATTTGCTATCCTATACGTATTTGGTAAAATTAACTTATTTAAATTGCTAATTTCTAAAATCCTAAAGTGAAAACAGGGAAAGTTAACAACTACTTCCATCAACTGTTACATAGACTGAATAAAGAGCAACATCTGGCACTCTTCCTGTATCTTCCTTTCCAGAGAAATTAGTTACTTTTGTCTGAGAGGCACATAACATATGGACACTTAGACAGTAAGTTACCTGGATGTCAGAGATTCACAACCTCCAGGAGAGTGGAACTCTAACAGTCAAGGCAGGTCATGACCTTAAGCACCCCATATTTCACTGAGTCTTTTATCTGACATCCCAAGTCCAAGTTGTGGGGATAAGGAGCCAAGATTGTCACCGTCACCATCAGACTGAATAACACAAGACATGTAAGATTGATTCTAAATATTATTAAATATAAATGATAATTTTATTGAAATAAACATATAAGATTAGCTTCTTGTTATAGTCTGAAATTTTACTAGTTCCACGGCTACAAATAAATATTTCTTGTTTCAGTGAACATTTTCCTCAACTCTAAGTTTCAAGCCTAAGAAAAATTATCCTCGTCGGGAGTTGGTGGCACATGCCTTTAATCCCAGCACTCGGGGGGGCAGAAGCAGGCGAATCTCTGTGAGTTCGAGGCCAGCCTGGTCTACAAGAGCGAGTTCCAGGACAGCCTCCAAAACAATACAGAGAAACCCTGTCTCGAAAAACCAAAAAACAAAAGTTATCCTCACTCTCTCCATGAGGTTTGTACAGTCCTGAATATAAATTCTTAGTGGTTATAAAACCCATGAGAGGGATGTGCATCTAATTTATATCTGCAACAGTTGCATGTCAACCGATAGACATATATTCAGCCCACAATTCTAATACTCAAAAATGTAATCCAAGGAAATGAAAACCAAGGCAGGCATCCATCTTTCCTGAACAGATTCCATAGCTCTGTATGTCAGAAATCATACCTAAGCACTCCCCCATGTACAGCATGTCCTTCTCAGGTGTGAATAACAAACTCAATACATAGAATACACTAATACAAAATTAGAAGGAGTTAATTAAAATGGAAATCCTAAAGAAGACTAATTAGCTAATAACAAAATACATGTAATAAAACTTGATAGTTTTTTATTAATTACCATGAATTTAACATGAGATTTTTTTCTAGCTGGGTTCCATTGTTTTTTTTTTATTTTAGAAGCACTTTCATTTACAAATCAATCCCCCCATTCCCTCATTCCTCCCATCCTTCCATGCTCCCCTTAAATCCCCCAACCTACTACCTACCCTCTCCCCAGGGATAGTGAGACCATCCACAGTGGACCATCAAAGTCCAGCACATCATTTGAGGGAGGGCCCAGGCCCTCCTTCCTGTATCTGGACTGCAATAGTATCCCTCCATAGGGAATGGGCTCCCAAAGTTCATTTTTGCTCTAGGGATAAACACTGGCTCTACTGTTAGAGGTCCCATAGACTTCCCTGGCCTCCTAGCTGGCACTCACATTCAGAGGGCTTAGTTCACTCCAATGTTGGTTCCGCAGCTAGGTCAGGTCAACTGATTCTGTGGGTTTCTCCAGCAGTCTTGGCTCCTTTACTCATCCCTCCTCCCTCTCCGCAACTGGATTCCAGGAGTATGGCTCAGTGTTTAGCTGTGGGTGCCTGTTTCTGCTTCGATCAGCTACTGGATGAAGGCTCTAGGAATGGCAACCATCAATGTCTTTATAGGGAGGGGCATCATAGATAGCCTCTCCACCACTGCCTAGATTCTTAGCTGGGGTCATTGCCGTGGATCCCCTACCATTTCCCCTGTGCCAGACCTCTCTCCAAACCTATGCTGGTTCCCTCTATCAAGGGATCTCCTTTCTTGCCTCCTCTATTCCTCCCCTGCCTTAGGCCTCCCGTTCTCCTTCCCCCTCCCCTTTTCCCCCTCTCCCCTTCCCACCTCCCTCCTCTCTCCCCCTGTGCTCCCAATTTGCTCAAGAGTACTTGTTCCTCTCCCCTTCTTCAGGGGATCATGCATTCTTCTCTTGGGGGTCCTCCTTGTTTCCTAGCTTCTCTGGTGGTGTGGATTGTAGGCTGGTAGTCCTTTACTCTATGTCTAATATCCATATATGAGTGAGTGCATGTCCTGCTTGTCTTTCTGTGATTGGGTTACCTTACTCAGGATGTTTCTAAAACAATTTCCAACTTTAATAAATTCTCATAAAGAACGTTATTGAGTGGAAATTACATTATAAAATCTATTTGCTTAATCCAAATGCCATCTTAAATATCTCAGTCACACAAGTTTGCAGCAACATTACTCATATTAATTATATAATATGCCTGCTGCTGTGGGAGTTGGGGGAAGCAGGAACATAAAGGATCAGGTTGAGGGAAATGGAAAGAGAGAGTATTTGAAGAGACAACTGGAATTGTGGAGCATCTTTGAGACAAGCTAGAAAGATAGCACAATAGAAATTCCAGGAATCTATGAAGGTGACCCTAGCTAAAACTCCTAGAAATGGAGGATATGTAGCCTGAACAGAACATCTCCTGTAGCCAGGTAAGACTTCTAGTGGAGGGGTTTGGACATCAATCCAGCCACATAACCTTCTAACTAAAATTTGTCCTGTCTACAAGATGTGCTGGGGTATAGGTGCAGGGAGCCATGAGTTGTGGCCGCCATTCCAAGATGGCACTGGGCCCCTGCAGGGCTGGAGTAAACAACTCCATATAGGGTCATAACCAGAGTCACCAGCTCGAGCATGCTCAGTGTCTTCAGCTTGCTGGGCCAATCAGGGAGCCTGAGGTGGCTGCCAGGGGTGCTCGACCAATAGGACAGTTGCACGCTGCCTCAGCTCCTATATAAGCAGCTGCAGTCTTTGTTCGGGGTCCCTCGCTTCCTGCTCTCCCTTCAACCAAGAGGCTCCAATAAAGCGTGATTTGGGAAGAATCCTTGTCTGGTGGTAGTCTTTCCTGCTGGTCAGGGAGTGCTCCACAACTGGTGCCGAAACCCGGGACGCTGGGACTCCTTTTGGTACCGAGCAAGGGACCACAGAGGATTCAGAACCCAACACGCGGAGCGGCGACGTCGGGGCAAGAAGCACCTCATTGGGTTCCGAGTCGCCTGACCAGAGTCGTCGAGGCTCAGGAAAATGATTCTGCCATTCGTCAAGATATTGATGCTGTCGATCCTGTGGAAGATGATACAGAGTCGAGCGGAGCAGAGATGGGGGATTCTGTCAGCCTTCCCCAAGCCGATTCCTGTCAGGCATAATGCAGCTGTTTTCCCACGATTTTTTATAAGTCAGAAAATGTTGGGTCTTCCCATGTTACCCCTTGATATGCATGTGGCCCCCTTAGGGGAGAATAGAAGTTTTATGGAAGAGGGTTCCCTATGTTTTACTTTGGAAATAAACCCGGGATCATGCATTGCTCTAAGAAAGCAGGGTTTGGCATGGTTCCAGCAGGATCAAGACTTTACTTTGGTTTCCCAGGAGAGAAGGAATTGGCAATTTGGGCCAGGGAATCAGTCGTCCCCTTTTCAGTTTAGCAATTATTCTT
This sequence comes from Mesocricetus auratus, assembly GCF_017639785.1. Taxonomy (NCBI): domain Eukaryota; kingdom Metazoa; phylum Chordata; class Mammalia; order Rodentia; family Cricetidae; genus Mesocricetus; species Mesocricetus auratus. Next base: position 61,552,295 of record NW_024429194.1, read on the forward strand.
ATACCCAAAAGGCCCTTTGGTTCAATGGCACCTTTGTGTCCTTCCCCAATGTTTCGGAAGGCGAGTCTCCGCCTGTCCAGCCACGACTTGCTCCACACTGCTGGGGCTCCCTTAAGGAAGGAGAACTTTGGCCTTGGACAGACTGTCAGTCTCACATGGTCGCCTGGGCGGATAGCGCACATAGATTCACCTTTTCGCCTGATATGCGGGGACCAGCCCCTCATAGGTTCTCGTTTACCATGGGTTTTTTTATGCAGGCGGATGTTATGATTCCCTATGATAAATGGTTACTTTGTGGTGTATATGGCAGCTGTTCAGATATCTCCCCTTTCGTATTGTTGGGAGGGGGGAGGCAGGATATAGTAAGTTTAGTTGTGTATATAATCTGACTGAAAGAGAGGTAGCAAGTAAGGCAGGGAGAGGGATGGTGCTGGGGTTTATGCAAGTTAATGGTACTGGAGGATGCACCAAAAGGTTGGAAGATGTTGTAAACGTTACGTCTTATAAAGCTGCCCCAGTATGCCTTCATCCACCATTTTTGTTTATTTTAAGTAATTCTTCTTTTACCAATTGCTCTAATGAGACTTGCTCATTATCACAATGCTGGAACACGGCTAAATACACTCGAGCCTTGGTAGCACGGGTCCCTCGTTGGGTCCCTGTGCCAGTAGAGGCCCCTAGTACGATGACGTTATTTCGTCACAAGAGGGACTTCGGTGTCACGGCTTTGGTGGTGGTCGCAATGTCGGCCATAGCGGTCTCTGCCACTACGGCGGCCATTGCCATGACTACTGCTGTTCAAACAGGTGAGACACTTAATCGGTTGTCCACCGCTGTGGCCTCAGCCCTAGAAAAACAAACCGCCATGGATGCTCATATTAAAGGTGGATTAATGGTGATCAACCAAAGAATAGATTTGGTACAAGAGCAGGTGGATATTCTTTGGCAGCTGGCCCAATTGGGCTGCGAATGGAAGTTGGACGCCCTGTGCATTACCAGTGTTCAATATGAAAATTTTACTAGGGCTGCCAATTTGTCTCGCTCTTTGTCCTTGTATCTTGCAGGAAATTGGTCTGAGGATTTTGATGCCACCCTGGAAGACCTCAGGCATGCTATAGTCCTAATTAATTCAACGCGTGTGGATCTCAGCTTGGCGAAGGGACTACAGTCCTGGATCTCCTCTGCCCTCTCCCTGTTCAAGGAGTGGGTGGGGGTAGGGATGTTTTTTGCATGCTGCATAGGAGGGTGCGTACTGTGCCTTTGGTTGACCTGCCACCTGCGGACTCAGGTGTCCCGTGATAAGGCAGTAGTGCTGCAGGCACTGGCTGCTCTTGACAAAGGGAACTCCCCCCAAGTATGGTTGTCCGCTCTCAGGAGCCACTAGCCAAGCACGGCCTTTGCACCCTCATGGGATATTTGCCCATTGCGTGCTGGCCCCTTCATAGCATTGCCTTTGCACCTCCAAGGGCTTGATCCCATTGCACTGGAGAAGGAATGCTATGAGGTGTTTTTGGCCTCCCTTGATCGGTCCACACATCATGAGGTGAAGACCTGATCGGGAATAAGACCTGACTTGGCCCTGAAGGAAACAAGAAGGGGGAACTGCAGGGAGCCATGAGTTGTGGCCGCCATTCCAAGATGGCACTGGGCCCCTGCAGGGCTGGAGTAAACAACTCCATATAGGGTCATAACCAGAGTCACCAGCTCGAGCATGCTCAGTGTCTTCAGCTTGCTGGGCCAATCAGGGAGCCTGAGGTGGCTGCCAGGGGTGCTCGACCAATAGGACAGTTGCACGCTGCCTCAGCTCCTATATAAGCAGCTGCAGCCTTTGTTCTGGGTCCTTCGCTTCCTGCTCTCCCTTCAACCAAGAGGCTCCAATAAAGCGTGATTTGGGAAGAATCCTTGTCTGGTGGTAGTCTTTCCTGCTGGTCAGGGAGTGCTCCACATATAGGCAGCACAGAAATTTGGGAGCAGCCAACCAATGACTGGTCCAGCCTGAGACCCATGCCATGAGAGGGACCTACCCTGGCACTGCCTAGAGTGCCAGGACCCAGTGGCTAGATTACCCAGAGACCTAGGAAGAACCAAGTTGTAGAATGAATAATAAAAATCCAGTGACAGATATTAAGGTTCAAGCTGAAGATCAGAAAAGCAAAGTGGCCAGCCACTACCTCTTACCTCTACCTCAGAGCAACATGGGCCATCCTGACTCCATGAATCCTCAGATTGCAATGCTCTCCACCAAAAACCTCATACTCACTGAAACTGCACTGGGTTTCTGCCTTATATTCCTCTCTAGTGCTGGGATTAAAGGTGTGTCATCCCACATGCTAGGATTAAATGTGTAAGCTCTGTTTCTTTTTTAGACTGATTCACTCTTGTGTAGCCTGGGGTGGCCTTGAACTCACAGAGGTCCATCTGCCTCTGTCTCCTGAGTGCTGGAATTATAGGTGTGACCACCACTGTCTATCCTCTCTGGCTAACTAGTGGCTTAGGTATGTGGCTAGCTAGTGGCTTGGTGTGTGTGTGACTAAGTGTGTGGCTAACTAGTGGCTTAGGTCTACAGTCTAATCTTCAGTCAAGCTTTATTTGTTAGATTACAAACAAAATATCACTACACCAAATACAATTGGAAAATGAGAGAGAGAGAGAGAGAGAGAGAGAGAGAGAGAGAGAGAGAGAGTAATGATTCCTAAGGACACTCTGCTATACTTCTAGACTAGAACTTAGCCCAATTGTCATCAAAGAGGATTCATCCAGCAACTGATGGAAGAGGTACAGAGACCCACAGCCAAACATTAGGCAGACCTTGGGGAATCCTATAAAAGAGGGGAAGAAATGGTTGTAGTATCCAAAGACGTCAAAAACACCATGAGAAAACCCACAGAATCAACTAACCTGGGCTCACAAGGACTTACAGAGTCTGAACCACCAACCAGGTAGCCTGCATGGGGCTGATCTAGACCTTCTGCGTACATGTTACAGTTGTGTGGTTGTCCTCTTTGGGACTCCTAACAGTGGATGTAGGGGCTGTCCCTAACTCCTTTGATAACTTTTGGGACACCTTATCCTCATACTGGTTGCCTTGTCCAGCCTTCAATTCGATATGGCATGTTTGATTGATATCCATGGGAGACCTGCTATCATCTGAAGAAACCAAGGAGGAAAGGATGGGTTAGGGAGCAGAGGGGACATGGGGGTAGGGACTAGGAAGAGAGAAAGGAGGGGAAACAGTGGTCATGTTATAATAAATAAATACTCATATACACACACATATATATTTAAAAACAAAGCATGTTGGTGTCAAGCCTGTCAATATTGTGAATCTGAACAATTCAGTTAATTTCTTCAATGTTTTGTTTTAAGATTAATATGCCCACATCATGGCTTTGTGATCATTAGATGATATGATAACAAAGTTCTTGTAATTACTCAGGGAGAAAAAGTCTGCTATTACTGTAACTACATAGGCAGCTTTTATATAAATTAAAAACAAAGGAAAACTTCTTCCCTTTTGTGATTACCCTCACCCCCTTGTGGTGAAACTATTAAATAGCTGGCTGAATGTGGGCTCAATGTTTTCTGGAAACAGAAATTTCAAAAGACTTAACTTGCTGGCCAAGTTAGTCAGGAAATGGAGAGACCAAGTCTGTGTTCCACTCACTGCCACCTCATACTGCCTACTGTCCCAGCTCTGTGACTAGGTGCCACCTCCAGTGGACAGGTCTTCCTGTTGCTAACCTAACCAGATACACTGTCTCCACCCCAGGAATGCTCAGATGCCACCTATCAGATGACTCTGGATTCTGTATTGCTTGTAACTGACAACAACCACCACAACTGTCTAATGGTAATTTTATCAGTCCTACTGCAAAAAAAATGATTGACGCTGCGAAGAGTTCAGATTGTCATGTGCTTGTCTTGCAAGTACAAGGATCTGAGTTTGAGTACCCATCTTACAATGAGGGATGCTTTCTCAGCCTGGACGCTTGAAGTAGGGCCTAGACCCTACCCTGGATGACATGACAGACTCTGGAGATCCACCATGGAGGGCCTCACTCTACCTGGGGATCAGAGTGTAGATTGGGTGGGGAACAGGGGACTTGGTGGAGAGGGATGGGGAGGAGGGGAGGGAGAGGGAGCTGGGATTGACATGTGAAGCAAATTTGTTTCTAACTTAAATTTAAAAAGGAAATGAATAAAAGAAAAATAAATAAAAAATAAAGGGACTATTACATTTCTTTGTTAGAATTTTAATATTAAAATAATACTAGTAATAATATCAGCTTAGTATATAACTATAATATGTTAGTTTAATATATAACTATAATAAAATAATAATTAGTACTTTAAAATTATTTAACTTAATGAATTATTTAAAAATCATGTTTTAAAGTTGCAGGGAATTTTTTTTCAGTTTAAATTTAGATAAGAAACAAGGTTGCTTCACAAGTCAGTTCCAGGTCCCTCTCCCTTTCCCTCCCCTCCTCCTGTGCCCTCCCCCCAACCCCCCCATTGTCCCCTCATTTCCCCAGGGAGGGTGAGGCCCTCCATGGGGGTGTCCATAGTCTGTCTTCATATAGGGCAGGGCCTAGACCCTTCCCCAAGAGTTCAGGGTGAGAGAACACCTCACATTGTTCTATGGGAGTCCAAAGTCCGTGTGTATACTCGGGATGGGTACTGATCTGCTGCCCAAGGCTCAATAGATTACCTAGGCCTCCTCACTGACACTCACATTCAGGGGGTCTTGATCAGTCCCATGCTGGATTCCCAGGCTGATGCCTGGGATTCAAAAGTTAACCTTTGTCAGGTCAGCTGTTTCTGGGGGTTAAACCAGCCCAGTCTTAATCGCTTTGGTCATCAGTCCTCCCTCTCTGTTATTGGATTCCTTGAGTTCAGCTGAGTGTTTATCTGTGGGAGTCTGCCTCTGCTTCCATCAGCCACTGAATGAAGGTTCTGTTTGCCAGACTCTCTGGCCATGGGATTGTAGGCTGGCACTCCCCAGATCTATGTCTAAAATCCATATATGAGAGAGAGCATGCCATGTTTCTCTTTTTGTGACTGGGTTACCTCACTCAGGATGGTTTCTTCTAGTGTCATCCATTTGCCTGCGAAACTCAGGATTCCATTGTTTTTTTCTGCTGAATAGTACTCCATTGTGTAAATGTACCACATTTTCTCTATCCACTCTTCGGTTGAGGGGCATCTAGGTTGCTTCCAAGTTCTGGCTATTACAAATAATGCTGCTATGAACATAGTGGAACAGACATCTTTTGTTGTATGAATGGGCATCTTTTGGATATATGCCTAAGAGTGGAGTTCCTGGGTCTTGTGGTAGGTTTATTCCCATTTTTCTGAGGAATCTCCGTACTGATTTCCAAAGTGGCTGAACAAGTTAGCACTCCCACCAGCAATGGAGGAGTGTTCCCCTTTCACCACATCCTCTCCAGCATAAATTGTCGTTGGTGTTTTTTATTTTAGCCATTCTGACAGGAGTGAGATGGAATCTCAGAGTTGTTTTGATTTGCATTTCCCAGATGGCTAAGGATGTTGAGCACTTTCTCAAGTGCCTCTCAGCCATTTTAGACTCCTCTATTGAAAACTCTCCATTTAGTTCTGCAGCCCACTTTTTAATTGGGTCCTTTGATGTTTTGGAGACTTGCTTCTTGAGTTCTTTGTAAATTTTGGAGATCAACCCTCTGTCAGATGTGGGATTAGTGAATATCTTTTCCCATTCTGTGGGCTGCCTTTTTGTCTTGTTGACTGTGCCCTTTGCCTTACAGAAGCTTCTCAGTTTCAGGAGGTCCCATTTATTAATTGTTGACCTCACTGTCTGTGCTACTGGTGTTATGTTCAGGAAGCTGTCTCCTGTACCAATTCGTTCAAGGGTACCAGCCACTTTCTCTTCTAAGAGGTTCAGTGTGGCTGGATTTATGTTGAGGTCTTTGATCCATTTGGACTTAAATTTTGTGCATGGCGATAAACATGGATCGATCCGCATTCTTCTACATGCCAGCCTTCAGTTGTGCCAGCACCATTTGTTGAAGATGCTTTCTTTATTCCATTGTATATTTTTAGCCTCTTTGTCAAAGATCAGATGTTCATACGTGTGTGGGTTAATATCCGGGTTTTCAATTCGATTCCATTGGTCTACCTGTCTATTTTTGTGCCAATACCAAGCTGTTTTCAGGACTATAGCTCTATAATAGAGCTTGAAGTCAGGGATGGTGATGCCTCCGGATGTTGCCTTGTTGAACAGGGTTGTTTTGGCTATCCTGGGTCTTTTGTTTTTCCATACAAAATTGATTATTGTTCTTTCAAGGTCTGTGAAGAATTGTGCTGGGATTTTAATGAGGATTGCATTGAATCTGTAGATTGCTTTTGGCAGGATTGCCATTTTTACTACATTGGTCCTACCTATCCAAGAGCATGGGAGATCTTTCCATTTTCTGAGGGTTTCTTTAATTTCTTTCTTTAAAGATTCAAAGTTCTTGTGATACAGGTCTTTCACTTGTTTGGTTAGCGTTACCCCAAGTTATTTTATGTTGTTTGTGGCAATTATAAAGGGTGATGTTTCTCTGATTTCTTTTTCAGCGCTTTTATCATCTGTATATAGTAGGGCTACTGATTTTCTTGAGTTGATCTTGTAGCCTGCCACTTTGCTGAAGGTGTTAATCAGCTGTAAGAGTTCCCTGGTAGAGTTCTTTGGGTCATTGATGTAAACTATCATATCATCTGCAAAAAGTGAAAGTTTGACCTCTTCCTTCCCAATTTGTATCCCCTTGATTCCCCTTTGTTGTTGTATGGCAATGGCTAGAACTTCAAGTACCATGTTGAAAAGGTTTGGAGAGTGCAGGGAATTTTTAAATGGAATTATTTCTAGAAGATCATGTATTTTCAAAGTTACAGTTTGCTTTAAAATTATTTTATATGAAAGCATTAAAGTGATGTTTTAGTATTTAAAATGATGTGGGGGATCATTTGTTTGATTGGTTTTTCAAGACAGAGTTTCTCTGTGTAACAGCTCTGGTTGTCTTGGAACTTGTTCTGTAGACCAGGCTGGTCTTGAACTCAGAAACATATATGTGCCTCTGCCTCTCAAGTGCTAGGATTAAAGGCATGGGCCACCACTGACTGGCAATAAAACACTAGTAGGCATGCTGATAGCTTTTAATTTAACAGAGTACTCCTGCCATCTAGAGGACTAATTGGTTTCCCTTATTTAAAGCTTCAAGTGCAATCTTAAAGAATCAAAAATAAATTACACAAAACATATATACACACACTATATGAACGAAGTAGAAGTTAGAAAATACCAATTATTAGACACATATATATTGATTTGTCCAATGATTTACTTACAGCACTTCCTGCACTGCCTATTTGCCAAGCATGACTTCACTTGCTACCTGGAACACAATGACCTGGAGGAAAAGCTGAGACAATGAGTCATTGCTCTTAACAGCCTGCTGACTGCCATGTTCACTTCTGAAAAATCTCACTTGTTTGCTCACTCCCCCCCCCCTGCTTGTGATTTAAGAGTATAAAATGAAAATGCAAACTGGCCAAGACCAAGATCTTGCAGGAGACACCTTGGCTTTGGTCCACAGTGAATACATCTCTCTTCCACCCTCATTGGTGTCGGAATGCAACACAGCAACACAGAGTGCTACTATATTGCACTCTTTGGTAATTATTTTCATTAAACCAATCATAATTTTCCTGTTATTTTTATATTTTTATTTTAAAAAATTGCAGGTAAAAAGTTTATTTTTGTGAACACATGGCAAAGAAAATGAAAGCAAAGACATTATCACAGTGTTGGTAGAAAATTTTTAGTGAACAATGTATATGTGGGAGATTAACTGGAAAACAAAACAGATTTGAAAGCCTGGAAAAGTGTAAGGAAAATGGATAAGAGGTAGGTTACTAGGAAACCATTGAAACAAGAGTCTGCATGGTTACTAGGTCTAATTGCAGATTTGGTAACTTTAGAAAAAAATAATACTATTTCCATGAAATTGCATTGTTTACATTTTTCCTCCTTCATATCATATGAAACCTCATTTATTGTCATCAGTTCTCCTCTACAGTGGAAAGGGGAGGGAGTCTGCTCTAGTCCATTGAAGACTTTCACAGATACAGTGAGATGGATGTCATTTAACCTACTTGGGCAGGTGAGTTGGCAGAGAAATAACTGTTATTCATATAGATTTGGCTGCACCTTCATAAACAGAATGTGAAGAGAGAAAAGAAAGAGATGGGAGATAGAGGGCAGAGAGAGGGGGAGAGAGCAGAAAGACAGATGGGAAAGAGGGGTGGGAAGGGGAGGAGATATCAGAGAAGATAGATGGGAGAGACGGGATGTAACAAGGGAGATAGCAGAGAAAATAAACCGGAGAGAGGGAACACACACCACACACACACACACACACATACACACACACACACCACACACACACACACCACACACACACACACCACACACACACATACACACCACACACACACCACACACATACACACCACACACACACCACACACACACACACATACACACCACACACACACCACACACACACCACACACACACCACACACACACACCACACACACATACACACCACACACACATACACACCACACACACACACCACACACACATACACCACACACACACCACACACACACACACCACACACATACACCACACACACACATACATACCACACACACACCACACACACATACACCACACACACATACACACATACACACCACACACACACCACACACACACCACACACACACATACACCACACACACACCACACACACACACATACACACACACCACACACACACATACACCACACACACACATACACACCACACACACACACACACACACACCACACACACACACCACACACACACCACACACACATACACCACACACACACACCACACACACACATACACCACACACACACATACACACCACACACACACCACACACATACACACCACACACACACACCACACACACACCACACACACATACACCACACACACACACCACACACACACATACACCACACACACACCACACACACACACCACACACACACCACACACACACATATACACCACACACACACACCACACACACACATACACACCACACACACATACACACCACACATACACCACACACACCACACACACACACACCACACACACATACACCACACACACATACACACCATACACACACACCACACACACATACACCACACACACACCACACACACACACATACAAACACACACCACACACACACCACACACACACCACACACACACACCACACACATACATACACACCACACACACACATACACACATACACACCACACACACACCACACACACACATACACACCACACACACACACACCACACACACATACACCACACACACACATACACACCACACACACACACCATACACACACATACACACCACACACACACCACACACACACCACACACACACCACACACACCACACACACACATACAAACACACACCACACACACATACACACCACACACACACCACATACACACAGACCACACACACATACACACCACACACACACCACACACACATACACACATACACACCACACACACACCACACACACACACCACACACACACATACACCACACACACACCACACACACACACATACACACACACCACACACACACACACCACACACATACATACACACCACACACACACATACACACATATACACCACACACACACCACACACACATACACACCACACACACATACACACCACACACATACCACACACACACCACACACACATACACACCACACACACACACATCACACACACCACACACACACACCACACACACACCACACACACACCACACACACACATACAAACACACACCACACACACATACACACCACACACACACCACACACACATACACACCACACGCACACCACACACACACACCACATATACACACCACATACACACATACACACACACAGCACAGCACAGAGGGAGATCACACTAGCTGGTAAATATTTGAGAAATACAGCAAAAAGAAAATGAAAAGTGGGCAAGCCTGAAAGCTCTATGTCACTTTTCCCACGCCCCTGCTACCTCTACTGCCAGCACAACTGCCTCCTTGCGCACAGAGGTTTGGTCTCCTGGTGCCATCTGGTGGCAGCAATAATAACTGCGTGATTCATAGCCTCTGCAGTGTCCACCCCAAACTCAGTCCCTAGTTAAATTCTTTCAAGCCCATTTTTAAAGTATATTTAATTGAATTCAATTATTTTCTATTTGTTTTACAAATAATAAAGTTTCTAATTGTTTTATTATAACTTAAAGTCTAGACTAGGCTGGCTGGACCAGGTTATAATTATTCTTAGTCATACTTAGTCAGCACTTGGGAGGCAGAGGTAGGCGGATCTCCAATGCTGGCATTAAAGGTGTGCGCCACCACACCAGCTGGGAAAGCTGTTTATAACATCAGTTGTCAATTGTTGAAGCTTGCTCTGGCTGGCTGTATATGATGTACCTGTTTCAAGACTCTAATGGTTAAATATAACAGTGACTGCAAGGAAACTCCTTTTTATTAAATATGTGACACTAAGGACACCAATCCCTCTAAGAGGGTTTTCCACTTGCTGTACAGTGGCTTATTGCAGGCTTCTGAAGGATGTACTCTTCACCCAGTGCTTTTTGGCCATCAGATTGAAAGATCATAAAGGCAAGGTTTACTCACCCAACTTTATTCAGCAAACTTTGACATGCTATAGAAATGTGTTAGAATTTCTATTTCGCTGGATGTCACATTTCTCTGCTGCTCTGCCAGGCAGGGCAGAAGCAGTAAAAAAAAACTTCCAGCATATGTAATTAAGGTGACCCTTACTTTGGGGACACTTTTCAGTTCTCCCCTATCAAAGTGAATTTTGGAAAAAGCGACGATGAAATTCCTCTTTGGGGGAAATTAATTATAGTGTGGTTTTCCACAGTGTAGCACACCCTGATGAGATAGGCCGTACACCTCATAACTATTGTCTCTCAGCCAGCTCTGCCATCTGTTGTATTTCCCTAAAGTGCCCAGTCTACATGAAGCAGGTGAGTGAGGGGGGTCCTAACACTCTTCTTCACAGACTTGTATGAGAATCTTTCACCACCACCTGTAGCAATTATCACAGTTAGGCACCTGTTGGGTACCTGTGGACCCTTGAGCTCAGAGAGGAAGGGAACAGGCAGAGTGAATGAACCTTCTGCCTCTGGAAATGAACTCTGCTTCCTTGTGGAACTTCTCTGTTACTGCTTCCTGGGCTGAACGGAAGTGGACTAAGGAGGAATTATCCTCTGAGGCTGTCAAATGTGGCCATCACACAGGCAAAGCAGAACTGAGTATTAACACAACCGCCATGGCAAGCCTTGCTTCACCACCCCGCCTCGTCTCTCCCCTTCCTATCATCCTATTGCATGTTCAGATTCCCCCATCTATAATGTTATCAATCAAATCAAAATCTGTCAACATTTTTATCTCCTTTGCCTCAGACTACACACTGTTTATATTCAAATACTTTGCAACCCAGTCACCCAGAGACTGCCAATGGATGCCATTTGTCTTTGTCTTAAGTAGAAATCCAGCCTATCTGCTTCACAAAAGATAAGGAAGTACCACAAAAATACATTTTAAAGACCACTGTGAGCCTTTATATTTGCAGAATATTAATTCTAAGTGCTATTTTATAATTGTAATTTGCCATAGCTATGGTAATTCAGGAGTTGGATAGAAGTCCTTGCAGGAATCATCAGGAAACAATTAACAATCCTTTGCTGTGCTTCAAATAGCCAGCAGATGACTTGGCATCCCTCAGGACACAGCAGAAAGCAAAGGAAGTTAGCAAGTACCCTACTAAGCAAGAATTTTACTTAATCCTAAAAGTAAAAAGTAGTTTTCAAAAGTCATCAACAGCTCAAATATGATTTTACATAATAAACTGTTCATTTGGCTTTTAATTGCATCAAAATTAGACGCCAAACATTTTATCATTTCCTAACTGGAGACCAGCATCACCATGGTTTCCATTTCCCCAACACTCCCGATGCAAATATGAACTGCTCTGCTGTATCTTTCTAGAGCTTTCTCGCAATCCCACATGTGGCCTGATTGTATGCATTTGGGCCCCATGATTGTGAGTTAGCCCAGGAACCTAGCTTTCCTGTTGTTTGTAAACCTTCTTGGAGAGGATTTGGGATCTGCCACTGCCTCAACAGTTTGGTTATTAGGCTGCAAGTACAATAGATTTACTATGTGCCTGAGTTCAACTGGTAAAAATTCATGTAAGTCGGGGGATGCAGCTCCTATCCATTAGAGAATTGCCTTTTCTTGGACAGTCCTCAGGAGAATTGCCTCACACTGAACAGTCTCTCTGCAGAACTACTCTCTTGATTGATCACCCTGTTTGGGCATGAGATATTCCTGGTGTGAGGACCAACCTTCAGCAGCTCAAGGATTGAAGGGAATACACACACACACACACACACACACACACACACACACACACACATCCAACATGTCAGAATCTTACCAAGGATGCTGATGAATGGCAAGCCTTCAGCAGGTCAGAGAAACTAAAGAGGAGATGCAGAGGAGGTGAACTAATGTGCAGAGAAACAGGCACTTGAGGACTTTTCTGAGGCTCAAAGCTTAGTTCTGCATTTTATTATTCTTTTTCTCACTTGTTCTACTTTATTCTTTTTCTGTTCTGTTCTTTTATCCTGATTTTTCCCTTTCATCTTTCTTGATTTCTTCCTTCTAGCTAACTTTATTTTTTCCTTTATAACCTATATACCCCAGTAAAATCTTTCAAGCAGTATAAAAATTACAGTGTGGTTACAATCTATTAAGTTAATGATTACATGCATACAAGTAAAAAAAACATGTATACCATATCCTTTAAATGACAAAACATTTTACATATAAGAGGTGAAAAGAAGTTGTCCCTAGAACCCACATGCATTCATACACAAGCATCTTGTTATAGATTAACAGACTATAAACAAATGAGGTATTTTTCTCAGACAGTTCTTTTGCTTGCAGGCTGCATTTTGCAGTTACAAAGAAATGATCAATCACTTTATTATTTATCTCAAAAGGTAATCTTATAAAAACGTAAAAGAATCAAAAATCTAAACTTTTATCTATGAAAAACAACTAGTCGGCTCTATTTTAAATCCTCAGGGGTGCATGGGCACTCATCAACAGTTTTTATATCAGGAAGCTGAGGGCAAAATTGGATACAAGGAATTAATCACCACCCTTGATCACCAACTGATCCTATCAAGAAAAGTACGTGAGCCAGCAATCGCCAGGCTGCCTTTGTTCCTGTTCCCTGACCTCAATGAATCCCTTGTTCAACTATTAAAAGTGTGTCTTTATAAACTGTAAATTGTTTCCCAAGATTTTCTACCTCAAAACCATTAACAAAAGCATCTTAACCCAACCTTACTAACAATTTTATGCGTCTAAATTCTTTCTAAGAGTGGCGGTTGGATCACTGATTTGTTCTAGCAGCAATGGCTGGGAAAAGTCAATCACTGTTTTTGTAAACAGCAGTAACACTGGCCAGGGAGGGGCTAGAAATGCCCTGAGAGCTTTCAAAGCTCCCCATGGTTTATGAGGGCTGTGGTGACACAAAGGCAACAATCAGAGCTATGCTTGAGAACAGTATAAGTTCCTCGGGACACATAGTCCTCTTCTCTTTGCCTCTCCAAGGCGCTCTCAGACATGGCTTTTCCAACCTCCCAACCATGCTCCATGAGTTCTACTACTGCCTGTTGGTACTCTCACATGGCCCCCGACAGACATGTACAGAAAATGTTGTAATTGATACACTCTGGCCTAAATGAAAAAGGTGTATTTCATTTATGCTTGCTAATATTCCCCCAGGAAAATCAATAACTCTTTCCATTGATGAATTCGTGATTCATTCTACTTATAATTTTGCTCCATTTATTTGCTCTCTTAGTTCCAGTTTTTTCTTGGTACTTTCGGTTTGAAATTACTGTATTTAAAATAAGTCATTTCCATGATGAAGCTCAGATCTTTGGCTTATTTGATCAAGTTGCATTAGAGATACAATTGAATATATAAGTGTACCTACTTAAGGGGAGTTCTTACGAGAAAATATTAGAAATGAGAAGCTATTTTGGTATGAAAAGCAATGTGTGCAAGGTGATTGCAGAATTGATGATATAAAATAATACTTTAAAAACACAAAAGGAACAATCCTCTATCTGGGCTATCCTGTGGAACTTGAAAGAAAGGGTTTGAAATAGGTGTATTTCAGTAGGGTTTTGTTTTTGTTGTTGTTTTAAGCTCCCCATAAGATTCCCTTGATTGGTCATTTTCAAGGAAATACCCCTTGGTGTACATAACTAATCATGCACAGACTTTCTCTCTAGATCTTACTGTGGTCTAGATGGCTGGTGATTTATGGCTGAGCCACTTATGAATTCCAAGTTTTCTCTTTGCATGCAATTGTAGTTTAGGCTGTCCTACAACTTAGTGTATGCACAGCCCAAGTTGGCCTGGTTCTCATGGTAATTCTCCAGCCTCAGTCTCCTATATGTAGTGATCACAGGCATCAGTCACCACTCCCAGATCATCTAATAAATTGCAAGGAATTAAAAAAGACAAAAACAAACTTAGCTTTGTGGACACAAAGTACATTTTGAAGTCTTCTGGCCTGGCCTAGGAGGTATTAGTAATAAATACAAGAGGGCCAGAGATAACAGTGCACAGCCTCCCTTGGTCCCAATACTCAGGATGCAGAGGCAGGCAGATTTGTGAGTTTGAGGCCAATTTGGTTCTGGTGGTTTGAATTAAAACAACCCCCATTGGCCCATCAGGAATGGCACAATTAGGAGATATGGCTTGTTGAAGTAGGTGGGTCCTCATTGGAGGAATTGTGTCGCTCGGGGTGGAATTTGAGGTTTCAGATGCTCAAGCCAGGCCCAGTGTCTCACTCTCTTCCTGCTGCCTGCTGTCCAGATATATAACTCTTGGTTCCTTCTCTAGTACCATGTGTGCCTATGTGCTGTTTGCTTCCTGCTATGATGATAATGGACTAAGTTTCTGTTGGCATTTTAGAGATCCTATGCCAAGGCCACTTACAGGGCATGCAAAAAAAATTCCACAAATTTGGTGAGGTCTAGACTTTCCTATCTGAGGGGTAAGTAAAGAAACACACATGCTTTCTAATGGTAACTTAAGAAAAAAGGAACAAGCACATGTTTTCCTGATGGTAACCTTCTCTTTTACTTCATCTTGAATAATCTCTTTCTTGACAATCACTCTACACATTTACATCTCTTTACATACAGTTACATATTTCTCTTTACATACATACATCTTTCTTCTGTATAACCATACATCTCTACACAGTTACATCTTTTTATACAGTTACATCTTTCTTCCCAGCTACATCTACCTTCTACACAGCCACACATCTCTATACACAGTTACATCTATTTTCACACAGTTACGTTTTCCACAGTTACATACCTTCACACTTCTTTTTTACACAGCCACATCTCTCTCCACACAGTTACTTTCTCCACAAAGCCATATACTTCTTCCTTCACATATATCTCTCTTCTACACAGCTACATCTTTTATATTGCTCTACACACTCAGATATGTTTCTCTACACCTTTTTCTCTCTACACATTCAGTTATATCTCCCTCAGTGTATGCGCGCATGCACATACACACACACACACACACTTCTCACTTCTCTCCTAATTCTCCCTACATCTCACCTGCTGCTTCCTACATCTCTCATACTTCTCTCCTCATCACACATCTCTTACCACAGCAAAAAGCCTCTGGACAAATATGAAATACATCTTAGGGTCACGCAGCTCTTCTTGAATAAAAACAAGAAACAGAGCCAAACTGATCACACAGTTTCTCTCAGGCTAGGGAAGTCTCTCTGGCCAGGAATGGTAAGTAAAGTAAGCGGGTAGTTCTGAGTGGTCAGGGTTCCCAGACAGAAAGTAACATTGAAATTCAGGACTTAAACAATAAACAATTAGTTGGCTGAAATTTGAGATTGGGGAATATGTGTAGAAAGTCCATAACGGATAAAGTTATATCTACTAAAGCTGCTTCATGCTTTGACCTCGAATCAGCAGTAAACACCTGAGAAATAGACTTCATATATATGTCTCTAGGGACAACCAGATACTCATCTTTAGGGGCAACCAGTTTGCTTTGAATTTTTTCTGAAGCTTAAAATTAACTGGTTAGTGACTGAGAATACTATTACTTTCCTATGTCAGTCTGAATAATGAAAAATATCCTGGTGTTATTTCTTTTTTTTTCCTTTCTCGTAAACTTTTTTTTTTATTTTTAAGTCTTTTTTATTTTAAATTTAAATTAGAAACAAGGTTGCTTCACATGTCAATACCAGTTCCCTCTCCCTCTCCCTTCCCTCCCCCACACCCTCTTACCAACCCCCATTTCCCCTCCCCTAATCCTTACTCCTTTCCCCAGTGAGGGTGAGGCCCTCCCTGGGGAGTGTCCATAGTCTGTCATTTCATCCAGGGCAGGGCCTAGGCCCTCCCTCAAGAGTCCAGGCTAAGAGAGCATCTCTCATTGTGGGATGGGCATCCAAAGTCCATTCATATGCCAGGGATAAATACTGATCTACTACCCAAGGCCCAATAGATTGCCTAGGCCTCCTCACTGACACCCACATTCAGGTGGTATGGATTAGTACCATGCTGGATTCCCAGCCATCAGTCTGGGGTTCAAGAGCTCCCCCTTATTCAGGTTAGCTGTTTCTGTGGGTTAAACAAGCCCAGTCTTGACCCCTAAGCTCATCAGTCCTCCCTCTCTATCACTGGGTTCCTTCAGTTCAGCTCAGTGTTTAGCTGTGGGCATTTGTCTCTGCTTTCATCGATCAATGGTTGAAGGTTCTATTTCCCAGACTCTCTGGCAGTAGGATTGTAGGCTGGCAATATCCTGATCCATGTCTAAAATCCATATATGAGTGAGTATATACCATGTTTCTCTTTTTGTGACTATGATACCTCAAACCGGATGGTTTCTTCTAGTGCCATCCATTTACCTGCAAATTTCAAGATTCCATTGTTTTTTTCCACTGAATAGTACTCCATTGTGTAAATATACCACATTTTCTCTATCCACTCATCAATTGAGGGGCATCTAGGTTGCTTCCAAGCTCTGTCTATTACAAATAATGCTGCTATGAATATAGTGGAACAGACTTCCTTGTTGTATGAGTATGCATCTTTTGGGTATATGCCTAAGAGTGGAATTGCTGGGTCTTGTGATAGGCTGATTCCCATTTTCCTGTGGAATCCCTATAGTGATTTCCAAAGTGGCTGTACAAGTTGGCACTCTCACCAGCAGTGGACGAGTGTTCCCCTTTCTCCACATCCCCTCCAACATAAAATGTCATTGGTGTTTTTGATTTTAGCCTTTCTGATAGGAGTAAAATGGTATCTCAGAGTTGTTTGGATTTGCATTTCCCTAATGGTTAGGGATATTGAGCACTTTCTTAAGTGCCTCTCAAACTAAATGGACAGAAACTCAACGCAATTCTTCTAAAATCAGGAACTAGACAAGGCCGTCCTCCACTCTCTCCATACCTCTTCAATATTGTACTTGAAGTTCTAGCTAGAGCAATACAACAACAAAAGGGGATCAAGGGGATACAAATTGGAAAGGAAGAGGTCAAACTTTCACTATTTGCAGATGATATGGAAATTTATATAAGTGACCCAAAAAACTCTACCAGGAAGATACTTTCAGCAAAGTGGCAGGATATAAGATCAACTCAAGAAAAATCAGTAGCCCTAGTATTATTTCTATTATCAGAATTATATTACTTAAGCAGAAATGATCTTTCTGACTATCCACAACTATATGTGTGCGCTGTGAATGGAAGTTTCATGAGATGAACACACAAGCAGTGGGAATAATATCCACAGCTGTTTTTAGTGGCACATGAGAAAAATCAGAGACAAACAGTTATCTACAGCCAGTGACCCCACTGCCTTACCAAGTAAGGCTCCCCATCAGAGAATTACTTACCTGGTAGGTCAGTGTGTTGAACACTAGCTGTCACTAGTTGCATACTCCATGACCTCCAGCACTAAACTTCTGAACTTTAAGCAAGTCACAATTAAATGTTTTTTTCTTTATAAGTCATGGTGTCTCTTCACAACAATAAAACCCCTAACTGGTCTATGTAGTGAGTTCCAGGACACGTGCAGGATAAGAAGAGAGACCTTAAAATCCCAGCACAATTCTTCACAGACCTTGAAAGAACAATAATCAATTTTGTATGGAAAAACAAAAGACCCAGGATAGCCAAAACAACCCTGTTCAACAAGGCAACGTCCGGAGGCATCACCATCCCTGACCTCAAGCTCTATTATAGAGCTATAGTCCTGAAAACAGCTTGGTATTAGCACAAAAATAGACAGGTAGACCAATGGAATCGAATTGAAAACCCGGATATTAACCCACACACGTATGAACATCTGATCTTTGACAAAGAAG
The DNA here is from genome assembly GCF_017639785.1 of Mesocricetus auratus. Classification (NCBI taxonomy): domain Eukaryota; kingdom Metazoa; phylum Chordata; class Mammalia; order Rodentia; family Cricetidae; genus Mesocricetus; species Mesocricetus auratus. The sequence goes on from NW_024429194.1 coordinate 61,570,975, forward strand.
CTAAAAATATACAATGGAATAAAGAAAGCATCTTCAACAAATGGTGCTGGCACAACTGAAGGCTGGCATGTAGAAGAATGTGGATTGATCCATGTTTATCACCATGCACAAAACTTAAGTCCAAATGGATCAAAGACCTCAACATAAATCCAGCCACACTGAACCTCTTAGAAGAGAAAGTGGCTGGTACCCTTGAACGAATTGGTACAGGAGACAGCTTCCTGAACATAACACCAGTAGCACAGACAGTGAGATCAACAACTAATAAATGGGACCTCCTGAAACTGAGAAGCTTCTGTAAGGCAAAGGGCACAGTCAGCAAGACAAAAAGGCAGCCCACAGAATGGGAAAAGATATTCACTAATCCCACATCTGACAGAGGGTTGATCTCCAAAATTTACAAAGAACTCAAGAAGCAAGTCTCCAAAACACCAAAGAATCCAATTAAAAAGTGGGCTGCAGAACTAAATAGAGAATTTTCAATAGAGGAGTCTAAAATGGCTGAGAGGCACTTGAGAAAGTGCTCAACATCCTTAGCCATCTGGGAAATGCAAATCAAAACAACTCTGAGATACCATCTCACTCCTGTCAGAATGGCTAAAATAAAAAACACCAATGACAGTGTATGCTGGAGAGGATGTGGTAAAAGGGGGACACTCCTCCATTGCTGGTGGGAGTGCCAACTGGTTCAGCCACTTTGGAAATCAGTACGGAGATTCCTCAGAAAAATGGGAATAAACCTACCGCAAGATCCAGCAACTCCACTCTTAGGCATATATCCAAAAGATGCCCATTCATACAACAAAGATGTCTGTTCCACTATGTTCATAGCAGCATTATTTGTAATAGCCAGAACTTGGAAGCAACCTAGATGTCCCTCAACCGAAGAGTGGATAGAGAAAACGTGGTACATTTACACAATGGAGTACTATTCAGCAGAAAAAAACAATAGAATCCTGAGATTCGCAGGCAAATGGATGACACTAGAAGAAACCATCCTGAGTGAGGTAACCCAGTCACAAAAAGAGAAACATGGCATGTACTCTCTCATATATGGATTTTAGACATAGATCTGGGGAGTGCCAGCCTACAATCCCATGGCCAGAGAGTCTGGGAAACAGAAACTTCATTTAGTGGCTGACCAAGAAGAGGCAGACTCCCTCGGTTAAGTACTGAGCTGAACTCAAGAAAGCCAGTAACAGAGAGGGAGGACTGATGACCAAAGCGATTAAGACTGGGCTGGTTTAACCCCCAGAAACAGCTGACCTGACAAAGGTTAACTCTTGAATCCCAGGCATCAGCCTGGGAATCCAGCATGGGACTGATCAAGACCCCCTGAATGTGAGTGTCAGTGAGGAGGCCTAGGTAATCTATTGAGCCTTGGGCAGCAGATCAGTACCCATCCCGAGTATACACACGGACTTTGGACTCCCATCCAACAATGTGAGGTGCACTCTCACCCTGAACTCTTGGGGAAGGGTCTAGGCCCTGCCCTATATGAAATGACAGACTATGGACACCCCCATGGAGGGCCTCACCCTCCCTGGGGAAATGAGGGGATAATGGGAGGGGTTGAGGGAGGGCACGGGAGGAGGGGAGGGAAAGCGAGAGGGCCCTGGAACTGACTTGTGAAGCAACCTTGTTTCTTATCTAGATTTAAACTGAAAAATAAATAAATAAATAAATAAAAGAAGAGAGACCTTGTCTCAGAAAACCAAGCCAACCAAACAAAGAAACAAATAAATAAAGTTGCTATCAAAAAAGAAAGAAATACAAGAGGAAGATAAAACTCTTCTTTGTGGGTAAGCTACATAGGAAACAATGAGCAATTTGCTTTACTTGGATTATGGAGTCATGTTTGCAAAGGTAAAAATGAAGATGCTCTTTGTAAATAACAATTTTGGAGACATATGTAGTCAGACTTTCTTTGAGATTCCAGCTCCAAAATAATGACATGGAGACTTTTTATTAATTATAATAGCTTGGCTTTAACTTAGGCTTGTTCCCAACTAGGTCTTGTAACTTAAATTAACCCAGTTATATTAATCTATGTTCTGCCACGTGGCTTGTTACCTCTTCTCAGTACAATGCATCCATTTCCTCCTTGTCTGACTGGTGAGTCTCTGCCTCTGAGTCCTTCCCAGAGTTCCTATCTCTGCCTGGAAATACTGCCTATCCTCTCCTGCCTAGCTATTGGCTACTCAGCTCTTTATTAAACCAGTCAGAAGGGGCTGTGGCAGAGACACATCTTCACAGTGTACAAAAAAATTATTCCACAAAAGTCATATCCATTGCTCACTAATCTGTGGATGTGAGAAACAGCACACATGTGTAGGGTTTTTGCAGGAGAGCAGCATGGATGCATCACAATTGTATGAGGACCTTATTAAAACGTTTCTAGACTTCCCTGTGTTTACATTTGTAGCATAGCATTGTTAATACACATTTTATCCCTAATTTCCAGGGTTGGAGAGAAGAAGGAGAGAATAAGGATATAGAATAAAATATTTGTATGAAAAAGCCAGGTCAGCAGACTTCAAAATATACTCTGTGTCCACAAAGCTAAGTTTTTTGCTTTTGTTTTTGTCTTTTTTAATTCCTTGCAATTTATTAAATGATCTGGGAGTGGTGACTGATGCCTGTGATCACTACATATAGGAGACTGAGGCTGGAGAATTACCATGAGAACCAGGTCAACTTGGGCTGTGCATATACTAAGTTGTAGGACAGCCTAAACTACAATTACATGCAAAGAGAAAACTTGGAATTCATAAGTGGCTCAGCCATAAATCACCAGCCATCTAGAGCACAGTAAGATCTAGAGAGAAAGTCTGTGTATGATTAGTTATGTACACCAAGGAAGTATTTCCCTGAAAATGGCCAATCAAGGGAATCTTATGGGGAGCTTAAAACAACAACGAAAACAAAACCCTAGTGAAATGCACCCTATTTCAAACCCTTAGTTTCAAGTTCCACAGGACAGCCCAGATAGAGGATTGTTCCTTCTGTGTTGGACATGAACATTACCATCTTGAAGAAGAGCAATTGTGAGGAACTTCATAAGACCTTAACAAGATCAAGACTGTTGACATTGTCTAGGAAGAGGTGGAGCAGGATCAGGAGACTCATGATTAGACTTGAGATACTTTTGAGAGCCTTCTGCTCCCCAAGTTTGCATGAAAGGTGAACAATTACCTGGAATGGGATTCTTCAGTTGTGCAGTTTACTGCTGGTGGGATTCTTCCATGGTATCACTGCCTGTAGGGGACTTACTGCTAGTGTAGTGGCTTGTGAGTTCCCCAGGCTTCTATAACTAACTCCAGTACATTCATTGGTTCACTAAGCTGAATGTGGGTGGAATTTTCCCTTTGGTCTGATGATGCCCTCTCAATCTGGAGTGGGTAAACATTTCTTTATGTCTCCCTAGGGAAAGTCATGCAATAAAAGTCAACTCTGGCTAGTATACTTCAATGTGCTAATCACATGTCTATATGCAGAAAGAGAAGATTAACACCTTGCCCATTCCACCTCCAGTTTCCTCCAGCTCCTAATGTTAAAATGGCTTTGTACAATGATGAATTTGGGTTTTTTTAATTGCTTCATGGGAATTTATTGGACATATTATAAAGACATTTCATGGAAAGCATGGCTCAAATCCACCACAAGTTTGAAAAAGAAAAAATATAATAACCTCATACCAAAATATTATAGGATAACAATGAAGAAAAGTCTTGCATGCCAGTCCTCTAGCTCATCTGGAAAGTGGAACAGTTGGGAACACACTTAATGATGCCTAAGTACATTTCTACAGTGAGGAAATTAAGAAATCCTTGTGAGTTTCTCCCTATCCACCCCAGCTATGACATGTCTCTTAGTACACCTTCAAGCTCCTCCCCCAGGACTATCACTGTCTGTATACATCAGATCCTACCCTCTAAAGACAATGTGCAAGTTGGGAGTCACATCTCTGGTAAGCGGATCATCAACACATTTTTAAACTAAGAATCTGCCTAGCTGTATGAAACTATTATACACTATAGAAATAAAACTAAACATAGTTGATGCTGCAACGATAAACGGCACACTTACCGAGTAAAAGTAATTATTTGTTGTAGAAATTACCCATAAGAGACAAACAAGTAACCCAGATAAGCCAAGTAGTTTTCCGCCGCCGAACTGGAAGCTGGAAAGCCGGAAAAAGAGCGAGACTTCTGCTGTTCAGTCTTTTATACCTTCCTCCGTAACGCCCCTAGCCATGCCCAAAAGTGGGCCTGGCTAGTGACGTAGTTCACTGCCTACGTCCGTATAAGTCTTTAGTCATGCCTAAAGTGGGTAAATATATATATATTTACTACCTCATCTGTATGTGCCTCTAATAAGTCACATGGTTAATGCCGGGGCACTGTTTCCTCCTACACATTGTCGGTATCCTTTAATAGCACATAAACATCTTTTTAAAAAAATTCAGAGTTCCTAAGCTAGAATTTCAAGAAATATATAATCCTTAGCCTTTAACTATAAAGTCATCTCTGCAAGAGTTTTGTTACTCCCTCTTCAAAATTTACAAAGAACTCAAGACACAAGTCTCCAAAACACCAAAGGATCCAATTAAAAGGTGGTGTACAGAGCTAAATAGAGAATTCTCAGTAGAGGAGGCTAAAATGGCCAAGAGACACTTAAGAAAGTGCTCAACATCCTTAGCCATCAGGGAAATGCAAATCAAAACAACTCTGAGATACCATCTTACTCCTGTCAGAATGGCTAGAATCAAAAACACCGAAGACAATTTATGCTGGAGAGGATGTGGAGAGAGAGGAACACTCCTCCACTGCTGGTGGGAATGCCGACTCATACAGCCTCTTTGGAAATCAGTATGGAGATTCCTCAGGAAAATGGGAATTAATCTACCACTAGACCCAGCAATTCCACTCTTAGGCATTTATCCAAATGAGGCAGGTTCATACAACAAGGGCATCTGCTCCACTATGTTCATAGCAGCATTGTTTGTAATAGCCAGAACCTGGAAGCAACCTAGATGCCCCTCAACTGAAGAGTGGATAGAGAAAATGTGGTACATTTACACAATGGAGTATTACTCAGCAGAAAAAAACAATGGAATCTTGAAATTCGCAGGGAAATGGATAGCACTGGAAGAAACCATCCTGAGTGAGGTAACCCAGTCGCAAAAAGACAAACATGGTATGTACTCACTCATATATGGATTTTAAATATGGATCAGGATAGTGCCAGTCTGCACTTCCACAGATAGAGAGTCTGGGAAACAGGAAAGAACCTAAAAGATATGCATATATGCATAGTACCCAAGAGAAGAGGATGGAGACAAGATCCTCTGAATGGATGGGGAACACGGCGAGGGGGGTAGTGGGACCTGGGAAGAATAGAGGGGTAAAGAGGAAGGGAGTTGGTCATGGGGGAACAGGAAGTTGAGGGGGTGGGGGTAAAATAGGGGGAAGAGGGAATCATAGGATCGAAGACAAATCAGGCACCAGAGTGACCTCGAGTGATCTAAAGGTATAACATCAATTGGCAAGCTAAGCAATAGTGGAAGGACCACCTCGAATGCCCATTCCTGATAATGAACTTGATGTCTATAACTATCCGGGAGCCTTCATCCTGGGACTGATGGAAGCAGAGGCAAACACACAACTAAGCACTGAACTGAACCCAAGGAACCCAGTGACAGAGAGAGAGGAGTGATGAGCAAATTGGCAAAGAATGGGCTGGCAAAACCAGCAGAGACAGCTGATCTGAACAGGGGAGTGCTCTTGGACCCCAGACCGACAGTGGGGAGGTCAGAATGGGACTGATCTGGACCCCCCAAATGTGAGTGTCAGTGAGAAGGCCTGGGCAACCTATGGGGCTCTGAGCTGTGGATCAGTGTCTATCCCTGGTATACAATCTGTCTTCATGTGCCTATAGCACAAAGAGAGATGCTCTCTCAGCCTGGACTCTTAGGGGAGTGCCTTGACCCTACCAAGAGTAAAATGATAGACTCTAGACATCCCCTATGTGGAAGGATTTGGCAATAGGGTGGGAGGGAGGGTGGAAGGGGAGTGCGGGAGGAGGGGAGGGAGAGGGAACTGGGATTGACATGTAAAACAAGCTATTTAAAATTAAAATAAAAAATGATTAAAAAAAAAAAGAATATTGTCCAAAATATTAGGTTCCCTGCACCTTATCTTGGTGTCTAAGGCAGCCATTAGTTGTTTTAAAAAATCACCTTTTCTGAATTCTAGAACATTCTGTAGCTATGTACCTGGCCACTGCTCTGCATGGACATTGGCACTATTCCCTAAACCTGCATTTCACAGGACAGTTTCTCTGACATCATGGAAGCACACAGAGCAACACACTGCTGTATCAGCTGGCAGCAAGTGAGGCTGACTGAGCAATTTCATCTTCCAGAAGCCAAGTGCCTGACATCAGAAGAATCCCGGACTAATAGACACTGGGAGCCATTTCAATATAAACAATTTCACTGCAACAGGTTCCTGTCAGCTCCACAGAGTGTCTCTGTCCTTGTCCTTGAGTGCCTAAATGGCAGGAAAAGCTTTCTGGAAGGTGGTTTCCAAGAACTGCTGTCCTCACCTCACCCCCACAGCTCTGTTCTTCTCTGCTGATACAGTAAGCACCCCTGCCTAGTAACCAGGCAACAAACACCAACATCATGCCATGAGCCTAGTGACTAACATATCAGATGATGTTTTAAAGTTCAGCCCCGCCCCACTAGCCTTCTCTGATGAAAAGCCACCTGAGGTCACAGTACACTTGGTCCTCATCACTTTTCCCCAACCATTTCCTAGCTTCAGCTTGTTCGCAGAGCTTCTTTATACAAAAGTGCTTTGGTTTCTTTGAATGGCTGCATTAAGATCATCATATGTCCTTGAATTGATTATCCCAACATGTGCCTAATATTCCTTGCAAACAGAAATGTATTTTCTAATTAGACCCTTTGCTAAGTCTATATACCTGTGTCATACACATGCTGTTATGAATGGGGACTTGCTTTCCGGGTATGTCTCAAAAGTACCCCATTTATGCCAACCATTTCTCAGGAGACAAGCAAACACAATACTCTTCATTAAACTGATACTGCATTAATACGAAGACAATTCGAATTCAGATTTTCTCGCAGAGCTCAAGAAAAAGAGCCTAGGCTTCAGGACTGTCGAGGTCAGAGTTGCCATCCTAGTGACCACATCTGTGTTCACCTGGGGAAGATGCCCGTATCCGCTGGGTCTCAGTGCCTTGCATTGTAAACTGGACAGATGCCTTTATGGGTCCTGGGGAAAGATACTGTATGAGTAGTCTCCACCCAGATCCCAAAGCAGTGAGTATTCCACTGATGACAGTTATCACTCAGCACAAGTTAGCAGGAGTGACAATTCTCCCAGGTCACTCTCCTGTGCCTCTTCGGCACAGCACACACTGCTCCTGTGCTGGAATCTGTCCTGTCTGCCTTATGTCCTCCAGCTCCCTTCCCAGTGACAGGCTGCAGCTGTCACCTCACTGTTTCCTGGCCATGGGTTTCATTCCATTTTGCTGCTATCAGGGCACTGCCCGCCCCTTCGATTGCACTTCTCCCTCGCCACTGCCACTGGCACCTCTGCCTCAGCCCGTTTGCACCAATCTAAAAGTCTCCAGGGGAACCACCTCTGTCTACCTTGATGTGTCTGTAGCTTTAGAATGGCGTATTGTGAGTTTTTAATAAGTAGTGTTTTTTTTTTTTTGGTTTTTCAAGAGAGGGTTTCTCTGTATTGTTTTGGAGGCTGTCCTGGAACTCACTCTTGTAGACCAGGCTGGCCTCGAACTCACAGAGATCTGCCTGCCTCTGTCTCCTGCATGCTGGGATTAAAGGTGTGCGCCACAATGCCTGGCTAATAAGTAGTGATTTAAGAGTAAATATTCATTCACATGAGGGAATGAATAAATGACAACCATGAGACAGTTTTCTGAGGAATAAAAACCAAACTACAAAGAAAGTGAGTGAGGGATAGTTACATTTATTATTTGGCATTTGTGTAATCACCTTTAAGTATCCTCAAATTACTTAATTTAAATAATGAAGCCTGTTCACAGAAGTTTTTAGTCTTTGCTTCTTCATCCCAAAGATATTGTATAGAATTTTTCCTCAATTCTTCTTTCCAATGTATAGCTATAAAATCATGTTTGACATCCTTCTAATCCTTAAATCAACTGCCTATTAGTCACTGATATACTAAGGGAATCTTTGGTTGAAAAAATGTTAATAATTTACTAGTTGCAAAGTGTATTTTTACTCTGAAAAGAAGGTGGGTAGAAGCATTACTCATAGATTTTAATCTGAGAATTTCATACGTTCATATGGCCTGTCTTTGTGGCATTGATGATGGTTTGTGACAAAGAAACAACTTTTACCATTTTAATGTATACTCTACCAATAAAGGGAACACAGAGATAAGAAACGCAAAATAAATCATAGCTCTAGATTAGAAAACAAACCCCAAAAATAAAATAAAAAGCATGAAGGTAAGAAGCTGACTCATAATTTAATGAAAGGGGAAAAAAGAAAGAAAAAAATCCAAGGCCTGAACCACAGGGTCTAAGAGCTGACAACTACATGATTTTTAAAAAGTATTCATCTTGTGTTTGTGATATAGCATCTTGATACAAAGTCTTAATGGCACATTTAATCTTAGTCACTTATATAATTTAATTACCCAAGCAATATTTTAGTAATTATTGGTAGGCAATCAGTGTCTAATATGTTTCTAATTTTGCTCCCATCATATTCACCCTGGACATCTGTATCCTAGACATCTGTGTTCATTTTCAATGAACCCTTATTGTGAAGCTTGATTGGCTTTCTTAGAAAGAGAACTGCCTTAGATATACAGAAATTGAAAAGATTGGGTCAGTGAGGTGGGAATCCTTACCTTTGAGTATACTCAATTAAAAGTGTTTATGACAGAGACCAATGATGAGTTTAATAGAATAAGTAGTCTATAGCAAGTGCTTGGTGATCTGAAACTACACAGCCACACACTATCCAAGTAAATGCTAAAATGTAGTCCAGGAATCCTTCGTGATGGAGTTAATATGACCCCAGAATGAATCAATCTGAAGACCATCTAATACAACCTGTTCCACCAATACCACCATTCTACAGAACATCCTTTGCTTTTGTGTAGGACTTAGAGATAAAGTAAATGTTGACCTGAGGCTTGTGGGTAGTATGCTAGACTTAATTTCACAGTACGAACTTAGATACCAACCCTGGGTAGGGAGCTCATATGTGATCAACTTCCAAGTTTTGAAAAGAACATAAAAAGAACTGAGGCCACACATGTGTATGTACAAACACACACACACACACACACACACACACACCTGGTCCTGGGATTGTAGTCTGACACTCCCCTGATCCATGTCTAAAATACATATATGAGTGAGTACATACCATGTTTGTCTTTTTTGTGACTGGGTTACCTCACTCAGGATGGTTTCTTCTAGTGCCATCCATTTGCCTGCAAATTTCAAGATTCCATTGTTTTTTCCGCTGAGTAGTACTCCATTGTGTAAATGTACCACATTTTCTCCACCCACTCTTCAGTTGTGGGGCATCTAGGTTGCTTCCAGCATCTAGCTATTATAAATAATGCTGCTATGAACATAGTGGAATAAACATCCTTGTCTATGAATGGGCATCTTTTGGGTATATGCCTAAGAGTGGAATTGCTGGGTCGTGTGGTAAACTGATCCCCATTTTCCTGAGGAATCTCCATACTGATTTCCAAAGTGACTGAACAAGTTTGCACTCCCACCAGCAATAGACGAGTGTTCCCCTTTCTCCATATCCTCTCCAGCATAAGCTGTCATTGGCGTTTTGATTTTAAACATTCTGACAGGAGTAAGATGATATCTTAGGGTTGTTTTGATTTGCATTTCCCTAATGGCTAAGGATGTTGAGCACTTTCTCAAGTGTCTCTATTGAGAATTCTCTATTTAGTTCTGTACCCCACTTTTTAATTGGATCCTTTGGTGTTTTGGAGAGTTGCTTCTTGAGTTCTTTGTAAATTTTGGAGATCAGCCCTCTGTCAGATGTGGGGTACTCCTACACATTTTTAAAAGAATTGTGAAATAGAAAAGGCCCATACAAATTGTATCATTTGAAACTGAATTACTGTAAAACTAAACCTAGCAAAGCATGGAGAAGCTGGAGGAAAAAAAAAACAGGAAGACTAGATAGAACATTGAGTGAGAAGCACCATAGAAGATAGAAGAGGGTGGTGTTAGAATTCTCAAGTGAAAGCTATAGAGTAAGACAATGGTATGGATGTGTTTCAAAAAGAATAAGGAACTAAATGTTTGGTTTGTTCCCACTAGTCTTTGAGAGGACATTGTATCATCCCCACTCCAAAACTACTTCACAATGATACTCAGATACTTTTTTAGCAAGAGTCAAAGTGGGTTATTTTTCCCCAATTTATTACACCAAGATATTTGCTGCCAGACCTGTGATATTCAGACTTTAGATTCCTCTGAGGCAACTTTTAGAAATTAGCAAGCCCAGTGGCAGTTTCTAGAAGACGGTGCCATTAAACTCATACTTTTTCAGGGTCCACATGTGCAGATACAACTGAGAAAGGGTACATAGCCTCCAAAAAAATCTGAAAGTGTCTGTCAGATCCCTAATGCTGGTGAGCCTCAAGGCTCAGTCATTTTATTCCCTCTTGCTCTTCGAAGGACCTTCATAAGCCTTCTCTGAACTGAAAGTTAAGTTCACAGCCTGCAGCACACAGGGATATTTCAGAATCAGCCATGGCTTCCCTGCTCACATTCCACAGCTCACCTAGTAGAACACTCTGCTGCCTCTGGCTTCAGAGTACAGCTAGAGCAGCTGATCTCACCACCCCCCTTGTAGATTTCTTGCTATCCTTTGCTTGAATGTATGCCACAGCTCCCAGCTGGTCTCTGGACTTTGAGATCCCTTCTCAGAACCCAGGCCAAGAAGTCTGTACAGGCCATAACATTATTGCACTCCTTTATTTAGAGTCATCCAGTGGCTCTCTATTTCAGCAGGAAGGAGCCTGAAACGATGTGGTGATCACGATAACGAAGTGCTTAGATAACCTCAGAATGACTTTATCACCACACAGCTGCAAATGTTGCAGGCAGACATCACAACCATCACCATCCTCAAAACAGTCTTCCCACGACAGATACAGGAACGTGTAAAGACCCAAATGCCCTACTCCAATCAGAAATACCCTGAAACAGGCTATTCCAAGTCTAGCACTGATTGGGTCAGCTGAGACTGGCTTTTTTTCTCTTCTTCAACTGTCCATCACAACCATACAGCTTAACCAGTGACCACAGTCAGTGGCTGCACAGCCTAAGGAGTACACATCATGTTCTCTCCCAGAGCCTGTATCTGGAGATCCTAGCCCATAGCACAGGACCTCCATAATCTCCTTCCTGGTGTGTCTTCATTCAGACCTCATCGGTCTCTCTATCTGCTCCTCTACCACACCACTTTGATGTCTCAGGTAGATAGGCATGCCTCTGCCTGGAGGTCCCTGCCTAATGTACACTTTCCAGAAGTGCACACTACCACAGCCTTCTATAATGTCTCCTTCTATGGGTAGAAAATCTAGGGACGGTGTTAAAAGGAATAGGTCTCATTTTTAAATATATTTGTTATTCTTTCTGAGTATCTATTCCTTTTGAAGAACTGACCTTGGTTGTTTAATGTGCTTGAACATTACTTGTTTCTAATATCTAAAGACAGTATTGAAATTATAAATTCAGATTCAGTGCTTAAACAAATGTGGGTATGACTGTATATGTCACTCCACAGCTATGTAACCTAGGCTTTTGTTCTTATTTGTGAAGTGAGAATAACGATATCACTGTCCTGTGCAGGCTGAACACTAAGTAAACCCGAGAAGGACACATATCCTTGCAAACAGAAAACTGTTGAGATGTGGTCCTAAGAAAACGCATGCATCAAGAGGTATACTGCAGTGTACCTGCATTCTAACTTACAGTGCAGGACCCAGGAGATAATCGCAGATGTGTTTGACCATGACAATGTTCAGCCATGAAGAGATGACCCTGGAGGAGAATTATCACCAAGGCCACGTGACAGCCTAGCTGAGGACACTGCAGCGTGTTGCCAACAACACAGTCCAGGCAGTCACATGGCATAAAGGCCTAATTCTTTACTCTTTCCACACTGATGACTTTTATTTCTTTAAAGCTTATTCTAATCTCTAAGAACCACATGAAAAAGTCTGAGATTTCAAATATCTAGATATATCTACTTAAACCATGTCTACTTAATTGAGAGTAGTAGCCTATACCTTTTTATGTATTTCCAACCCAAAGTTCTTATAATTATTTCCATGTCTGTAAAAAATAAGTTTTATTTGACTTACAAAAACAAGCAATAATCTTGGATATTCTTATGCTATTTGCATTCATAGTTTTTATCTGTTAGAGGGAAATATTCCACATGATTGATTAATTCAGTTGTTATGCAAGAGGTCCAAACTGCCAAGCAGAAATGACACCCACCCCCCTCTAAGATGCCACTGGTGGGAACCACAGACATCTAGCACTGATCATTATTACATCATATATCTGTCTTTTTAGATTTATTTGCAAATCACAATATAGTCAGTTTATTGATCTCTAAAGATATAATCATTTAACCTTATATTTAAAAGGATTAACACCATGGGTGGGTGTGTGGTACATCCCTAGAGTGCTGGCACTCTGGAGGCTGAGGTAAGATCTCTAGTACAGGGCCAATCTAAGATACATTCTCACAAAGAAATAAAATTAATAACATTCAGTTACAGATATCATTATTGAAAATTAGTTTTGCAACGATGACAGCATGGTGTTACTTCAAGTTTGTTACCATGTAATTAGCATGCTGAGCAGACAGACTTGGGAACAAAATACCTTGATCCTACAGATGCAACTACTGTGTGTGTGTAAAAATCCTTGCCCATAATAAGGCAAGTTTAGAGTTAATTTTTTTCTTAGAGAGAGAGAGAGAGATGATCTACTACAAGCTACCTTCAGATGTCATTGCCCTAATTCACATACAACATGCACTATGCACTCCTCCGATTTTTTTTCATAGCTTTGTACAACTTAATATTCAGGCTAGGGTAACTAGAAATTTCCTCCAGGTCAAACAGTTCCATAAATCTATCCACAAATTTATTTTCTTTCTCCAGCCTGAATCTCATGGCCCAGAGGATAATGGTAGTTTCTCTGCAGAGATGGTCAAAGGTTATGAGAAGCTCCTCCAGGAAAGGATGGGCATAGACAACATCTGCTGCCAGGATGTAGTCAAAGTTACTGGAAGACCTGGGAAAGTTCCTGTCCAACGCTACTCCCCAGGATAGTTCTTTAACCTGAGGCAAATGCTTGCATTTCATTTTAGTGTTTCTGGAAATATTATATTGCAAGTTTCCAAGTAATTCAGGTAAGTCTGTAGCAGTCACTCGAGCACCTATGAAAAAAGAATGGTAGGAAAAGTGATCCTCCTGGAATAAGGTCAGTCAGTCAGGTTTCAACCAACATGCACTCTGAGATTCTTCACAACTGGGAAGCACATACAGAAGGACAGTGCTTTTCAGAATGGACACTAATATACTTTTCAACCCTCTTTTTCAAAAAGAACAAAACAGAATCATGTAGTATTTCTGTATCCTGCTGACCCCCTGGGTTTTTGTCTAGCTCATCATTGTTCTCCATTTAGGAGGAAAATGACCATAAGAAGAAGAACATCTCATTGCAATGACCCAAGGTCAATGATGAAGGCTAAACAGGTACTTTCCAAAGAGTTCCAAGCCCCTGCATGCTTTGAAACTTGATGAAAAACAGACTAGTAACAAACTACCAATACCATGCCGGCTAGTTCTCTATCAGCTTGACACAGATATTTCCATCAAACTGTCCTGTGGCCAAGTCTGTGGCACTTCTTGGATTAATGATTGATGTAGGAGAGCCCAGCTCACTGCAGATTGAGAAAGTGATCCTTAGTTGTATAAGAAAGCCAATTGAGCAAGCTACAACCAAGCCAATAAGCAGTACTCCTCCAGGGCCTCTGCATCAGTTCCTGACTCCAGTTTCCCGGCTGGAGTTCCTATCTTTACTTTCCTCAATGATAAAATGTGACCCAAGAACTGTAGATGAAATAAACCCTTTCCTCCCCATGTGGTTTTCGGTCCTGGCATTTATCATAGTAACCGAACTAACTAGGACAAGAACCACAAAGAAGCTACTGGATTTTACCAGTGAAATCTGGATAAGCAAATCTAGGTAGAGAAGTGACCCAGGACTTATGGGCAGATCACCCACTAATAAACACCATTGGAATATGATACTGGATGACATATAAAGGACCGTGGCTACTATAGACGCCAATGCAAAGACACATGAAGAGAGGCATAAGTGAACAAAGTGAAACATTCCAATATTCCTTGTCTGGATATATGGTATTCCATTAGCCGTCCCATCAAGAGTTGGTTGAAGCACAGGATTTATCCTGTGTAGAAAACAGAAGATTGTACAGTCACCTGTTGAAATGTGTAAGGCATCTGAAGGGAGACACCTGCATCATGGTATTACGAAATGACCTGATTCTTCCAATCCCAAAAAAAGAAAGTTGATTTGTACTTTTATTTTTCTCCAACCCTCTAATAAACATGATCATCAAGGCATAGAAAGCAAAATGCCTGAGCCTTTTGTGTAGGACCAAATGAGAACAGAAATGAAAAAACAAATCCAAGGCCAAACCCCTAAAAGTCAAAGCTGAGGTATAAGCTTCATGTTATTTCTAATACTCCTTCCCTATTTTAACAGGTGCATGTTCATCAGAGTAAAGGACTCTAAAACCCCCAAAGGAATCAAGCAGTATGACTAATTTCACCCCCTAACTAGGCTTGTAAGCTCTCATTCCACAGGAAGATTTAAAACTACTTACACAGAAAATTCTGGAAAGAAACCAGCAAAGAGATGTTAATATTAGTAGAGTTTCTTGACAAAGTCTGCTTTTAACAACTAAGGAGGAGCTGGAGAGATGGCTTAGCAGTTAAGAATACTGGCTGCTTTTTCCAGAGAACCTGAGTTTAATTCCCTACAACCACATGGTGGCTTACACCCATTGATAGTGGGATCTAATGTTCTTCTGGCATAAAGACATACATGCAGATAGAGCACTCAGATACATAAAATAAGTAAATAAATCTCTAGAGAAAAACAAAGAGTTACACATAAGCCCAGATCATAATACACTAGAAAGTAAAAATAACTAATGATATTTGGTTATTAGTTTCCTGACCAATTCCATTCAATAAAAAATACCTACTTACCAAGTAAACTCGCCACAATGGAGACAAGGCCTGTTCCAGCTCCAATTTCAATCACATTTTTATCAACCATGTTATATTGCTTGGCATGCGTTTCCAGGAAATAGCATAGAACAAGGGCCTACGGAAATTGGGAGAAAGGGGTTTTTAAAGTATTAATAGTAAAATTAAACCCTATTAGGTAGATGTGCCATAGACATTATGATCTGCATGTATGCACATCTGGGTAGGAGTAAATTTGTGATGCTCATGTACATCATTCCAGAAAATTATCACCAGAGGTACACCTCTGACAGGGTCAACACTTTGGTCCTTGATGAAAAGAAAGACAGAAATGAGTGAAAAGAGTGTGGTTATTTAAATTTGACTTTCTTCAAAGTTCTAACAATATCAGATGATTCCAAGAAATGTGTGAGGTTGGGATGGGGAGTAGTAAAATCACTGGTAAATGAATGGGGGCCTTTGAGAGTATCCTGCTTGTAAATCTCAAATAGGCATCCTTAACTCAAACAAATCCAATAAAATGGGAAATGAAAACATCTACTCTTTTCATCTCTCATAGTCATAAAACTGATGGCATCCACGTCTTTATTTAACCTACAATGTCAATAGTCAAAAACAAACTTAAATGTTGGAAGCAATTTCCCATTGCATAATGTCTAAATTTTAGTGTTGTCTGAGATCAAAAAATAGAATCTTGCAACTGTATTACTGATCACACCCATTTGCGTGTGGTCACAGGTGTGGATATAATGGAGGGAAGGACTAGATATAGGATCCCTGACCCCAGCTCCCTCTCTTGCTTCCGGTCTGGGTGTATCCTTGGAGCTGAAACCTACGGTGGTCACCTGCCTCTTGTGTAAGTGCATTCTGCCTGAATAAACTTCACTTAACCTGTACTGAGTCTAGTGAATCTTGATTCCCATGCAATATGCAACCTGTTTCCTTCTTCCAAGTAGGCTGTAACAATGAATAAAACGGGAAGTAATTGGGTACAGCCAATTTTTAAGAAATCATATGCTCTGGTAGCTCTCCACTACATGGATCAGGGGAGTGTCAGCCTACAATCCCAATGCCAGTGAGTCGGGAAAACAGGGAGGTTCCCAAGAGATATGCATTATACTCCAGAGAAGTGGAATGAGGCAAGATCTCCTGAGCAGATTGGGAACATCGGGGGATGGGAGAGGGATCCAGAAAAAACAGAGGGGGATAAGAACAGGGGAGAAGATATGGGGGAGCTGAAATATTGAGTTGAAGTTAAGAATAGAGGAGAGCAGGATGAGACACACCATAATAGATGGAGTCATTATAGGTTTGAGGAGAGAGCTGATACTAGTGAGATTTCCTGAGATCTACAAGGATAACGCTAACTGACAAACTAAGCAATAGCAGGGAAACAACATTAATAGCCCCTACCTGAAAATAAGGTTGATGACTACCTTATATGCATCCTAGAACCTTCATCCAGTGACTAATGGAAGCAGAGACAGATACCCACAACTAAACACTGAACTGAATTCCTGGAACTCAGTGACAAAGATGGAGGAATGATGAGCAAAGGTGTCAGGACCCTGCTGGTTAAGCCCACAAAGACAGCTGACTGGATAAGGGGGAGCTCTTAAACCCCAGACTGATGGCTGAGAGACTAACAGGGGACTGATCCAGACTCCATGAATGTAGGTAGTGTCAGTAAGGAGGCCTAGGAGATCTCTGGGGCCTTGGGTAGTAGATCAGTGTTTACTATGGCATGCAAATGAACTTAGGGAGTCCATTCCACATCGAGGGATGCTCTCTCAGACTGGACTCATAGGGAGGGACCTAGGTCCTGCCCTGGATGAAATGACAGACTCTGGAGATCCCCCCAAGGAGGGCCTTACCCTCCTTGGGAAATGATGTGGGGAGTGGGTGAGGGCCTGGGGGGGAGCTGGGGGAGGGACAAAGGAGGAGGGGTGGGAGAGGGAGCTGTCATTGACGTGTAAAATATGCATGCATGTTTCTAAGACATAATTTATTTTAATAAAAATTAAAAACACACATACACTGGCATACTCTGTTGTCAGTAGATAGAGAAGTAAGGGAAAGAGTGGGATGGGAGGTGAAGAGTTTTTCAAGAAAAAAAAAATTATACCGATGGCCAGACAACAGCACCATAACAATCTTTGGCTTCAGTAATCCGAATCTCATGACCAGCAAAGTGAAAGCCTTCCCAAGAAACAGTCGTTATCAGAGTTGGAATAAAACTTCTTGCCATGATTTCTGCGACCACCTGCCTGTCATTATCACCTTCTCTGATCTCTGAAAGGAAAAGAAAAAAACAAACAAGCAAAACATCAGTGGTTACAATCCTGCTAAATCAAATAAGCCAGACCCACGAGGTATTACATGCTTTTTCCTCATATGATGAATCTAGATTTCAGATTTAATCAAGATTTTCCTAGATTATTAGATAAGAAAGTAGAAGGGTGACTTGTGTAAGGAGGATGGACTAGTGGGAGAGGAACAGAAGAAAGAATGAAAAAAAGGCAAATATTTTTATTTTTATGTGGAATCTACATTTGAAAATATAGATATGGGACTGCTTGGGGATACAAAAAGAAAGAAGTGCAGAGAAAGGAGCCAAGGAAAGGTGATGTGGGAGGGTATGAGCAGAATACTGTGCAGGCATGAAAATATTATAAAAGAACCCACTATTTTTCATGGTTACAGAAAATAAAAAATAACATTTTTAAACCCTACAAAAAGAAAAACCTGATAGAAATACAGCCCTTCTCTCAGTTCAAGGTATTGTTGAATACTTCAGATGAAATAAACTAGCAAACTATTTAAAAATACTTCATGGGGACAACATGATGGCTCCGTAGGTAAAGGAGCTTGATGCCAAAATGAGGACCCAAATTCAGTTATTGTTATTTTAAAGGTTGACTATGTTTAGTGCTGTTGTCTAACAAATGGGTGATAGTCAATGTGTCTCTGACTTTTACTTTGTCTTTCTGAACAGAGTATATCGTTTCATTTTTTTCTTATAGCAATCACAACTTTACTTCCATAAGGAAAGAAAATTTCAACACATTTGAATTAAACTTCCAAGATAAAGACCTTCAAAGAGAGTTTATAATAAACACCTATAACCACTATTGATTGCTTAAAGACTCTAAAAGAGCACAGCTCTATCCATCATATGTGAAGATTTAAAATACAGGCTAGGGAGATAGCACAGTGGGTAAGTACATGTTACAAAAGCATGAGGACCACACAAACACAAGCATGGTTGCCCACATGCAATCCCAGTGCTCAAGAAGCAGAGACAGTCAAGGGCACACTGGTTAGCCAGAATGGCAAAGTCCTTAAAAAAATGAAGAAATTGTTTTACAACTATGTTGTTATCCTAGGGTTATCTATTTTAAAACTTTTTCGTACAAAATAGTCAATGCCATTTGCAGCTACTAATATTTGCTGATAGGGATTTAAAATCTATCAGGTGTTCTTGGTCTGAGAACAAAAGAGTGAAGTGAAAATTAGCAAAATTCTGCCACATTTCAATGATGCTTCTCTTAAGAAGAATTCAGCAGTGAATCATCTCTGTTGCTCGACTGCAGCCTTCTGAAGCAAAGGTCTGTCTAACTTCTCTTTCTATCTTTAAGGTCAATTGGAATAATGAAATGCAAAAGGGTCACAGCAAAGAAACACAGAGAGAGAGACAGACAGACAGACAAAACTGACTTTAACAGATATGGCAAGTGAATTCCAGCTTCCATTTGAGGGCTGTCATAAGAACCTGTCAGCAAAACTTAAAGAACAAACCACCTCACTAAATGAAAGAGACTGTCATTCAACTGAATCTTCTATTCAAAGAATGATACGTGATTTTGAGGAATACATGCAGATTTTTTGAAAAGCTGTTAAAGATGTTTTTAGATTTATAAATTTTCACAGACTAGCATAAAAGATATGATGCTGTATAGTTTGGCAGCTCAAAATCTTGGGTTTTTTTCTTCTTCTGAAACTGTCTCCTGAGAAGATTCCCCAAATATTCCCAGTTTGTTGGTCTGCTTAGTTTCAAACAAATAGTCAAAAAATACTATATTTTATATTTTTTAAGAAGAAAAGAGTCTTCTTATTGGGATTATTCAAGATGCAAGTGGAAAACAAGAGAGAATGGAAATTGTTGCACTGAGAAATGACACCCTGATCAAAAAAGGGAAAGATACTAAATAAACATGAATGAAATTTGGTGGTTATTACAAAAAGGCATCTCTGAAGTACCCTGTTGTACCCTGGTGGGTTGGATGAAATCAAGAGAAGCATCCTAAAGTAAGTGACGTTTCACTCAGAGAATTCTTGTACAAGATTGGCCTGAGGACTAACGTTGAAATCAGGCTTGGGTGCAGTGCTATACTAGCTGGAAACATACAATAATAACATGAGAATCACCCATTAACATATACTGAAGGTTTACAAAAGCAACCCAAATAAATAAACGTTAAATAAACCAATTTCCCACATTTCAAACAAAAAGAACTTAAATTTACCAATCCATTCCACTTCAGATGTCTCTAAAACTCAGGTCTGGATGTCATTATTCAATGCCAATTACCATCCCCAACGAGTAACATACACCACTTCAAAAGCACATGCTTCCCAGTTGAATTCTCTGTTATGGCTTCTGCCTTCACCCAGACTCTTACTGCCTTCCCTAGCAGTCAACTTTTACTCAAGGAGTCCTTCTTCAGCCCACTCGAGGCTTTATTTCATCTATACTGCAGTTGACACAGTTGACAGGTCTTTCTACCCTCTATCTCCTTCTACTCTCACATGTGAGCATGTATGGTATGATCTGAAAAACTTTCCCTATTTCTGTTCTTTCCTTCATCCCCACCACACGCATTTATACCAAATAAATCCATAGCAACAGATTTGGGGACCAATGTGCACTGGGATCATAGAACATTGGGTGGTGAGGCAGAGTCTGCCCCACAGCTGAAGATTCTCAGAAGCTGCCATCTTCCAACACTCTGCTGCCTATACTAGCAGTTCTGGGAACTATGGCATGGAGTAGGCAACAAGTTGTATTTAGAGTAATTAAGATACATGAAGCTTTAGAGAAGCTAGATTACTGTGTAGCACTAGACATACACAGGAAGGAATTTTTAGCTCTCATCCTAGTCCTAGTTTCAATCTGTACATAAGTAAGTGGCATCTTGTAATTCTCAGATCTTCCTGTAAGTACTGAAATATGAGGCCTGAACTATGGTCTTACTCCATCCTTTCCAAGTCAATGATGCTAAGTATAAAAGGACAGGACAGATAAACATCCTTCAGTACTTGGGAACCCAGTGTTCCTCTACTTGGTATAAACCTTGCCAACGAAACGTCATCTGGCTTGGCTACAGTGGCACACACTTTATCTCCTTAGCACTCTGCATCTAAATATACTTTTACATTTTTAATTATCTATATAGATATGGGGTGTGTCTGCTACAATTGTAAAATATTCTAATACTCTCTCTGTCTCAAATTCAACTTGAACTATTTCTACTTCAGTTGTAATTTGCCAAATCACCATGTGTACATTTGAAACCAAGAATTGTTACTAATGGCTATGGAAATGACATAATTTTATCCATGAAACACAGAAATTACATCTGCATTCAAATTACATCTGAAGGGCTGGGTACTCTAGGAGATTACAACTTACACCTTTAGGTTTGCAAAGCATTGGCATTTAAGCTAGGTAGGCTGCCAGCTCTAGGCTTGCACCCAAGTCTGTCTGCCTGCAGATATGCTCACCTAGGTAGGAGCCACCTATTACATCTGGTGTGGCCAAAGAAAGAAACAGGTCTATGGTTATTTGAAATATACATGGTATGTATAGATAAGAGGGACAGAAAAAAATGAAAGATAATTTGATCTATGTTTAAAACCATTCCACAAAACATGGCAATTTTTCTAGTTTATGTAAGAATTAGTACTTTTATCTCAATGAAGATCATTATATTTAGTAACCTATGCAAAGCCAAACGTCATATGCAAAACTGTAAAAATGGTATGTCAGTTTCAAATACTCAAATTTAAATTCTTACATCTAGTCAAATTATGATGTGTATTTTTGCCTTAAATGAATAGTCAAAAAGATAATAAATATATGCTAGAGATATTATGTAGCCTAAATTTATCTTTCATCTAAATATCATTAAAATGTTAAGTTTGTATATAGAACTATTTTGTTGTCTCAAGCTTTTAAAAAATAATCACAACAATGTGCTTGATGTATAGAATCTGTTTTAAAATGTCAATTTTTGCAAATCAAAGAAAAACTCTAAGTAATCGTTTCATGTCTTCTACAGATTAATTTATTATTGTCAGTCAAAATGATTCTTAATATATCAGAACCACTGGTGTTTAATAGTATTAACTGAACATTACTAGAGGTATTTTTAGGTTGGTAAACACAAGGCAAGATATAACATACAATTATAAGCCCTAGTTCCATTTAAGGTATTAATGAAGACTAAAAAAGTAAGATTTTAGATTCCATTAATGGTTTCTCTACACAGAATTGGCCAAATTAAAAGAAGAAAATAATTATTTACCTTTTTGAGTTTCTGGATCCATCAGCTGCAGGATTAATGAATAGTGATATGTTGATGTTTTCTTGATCTTTTGTTGAACAATAAGCACATAATTCACTAAAATATCAAATGCTAGTAATTGATTCAAAATGTGTAGTAAATGTGCTTATACTTACCTAGCAATTTAACTTCTGATATAGCTGAGAATTTATAGTAAAATATCATATATTAAAGCACATTTTAAGAAATGTCATAAACTCTACTTAGTATTCATCAGAATCAGAGCAATGGCTTCATGGTCAGAAACTAAAAACTGTTAGAGAAAATGAACATTATGCAGAGATGACCTCAGACCTCACAAGGAAAGATAATTGCCACATTTGGCTAGAAAGACATCAGTTCTAAATAAGTATTTTCAACACTGGGAAGAAATAGTTTGGTTCGTTACAGTGTAAGCTATGATACTAACTGAAAATAAATCTTTCTATCAATGAGGACATAATTTACTTATTCCCACCAATGTGACATTAGCGAATTAGAATATCAACTAACTGAACCACCAGGTGGTATTTTGGGTCTCTTCTGCCTTTAGGAGTCCACATCACCCCAGCAAAGGTTTATAAACTCAAGTATTGTATACCATTCACTTAAAGCAGGTAATTGGAATAGGTTTAAATGAGCTGTATCTTCTCAGTTTGATTTAACATGACAAATAACCCCAATACTTTCATAAATATAACATCCCTTTCTCCCAAAAATCCCACATACTCTTCCTAGTTACTGTCTTTTTTCTTTGTAGCATGCCCCGTAGTTAAAAGTCAAATTATTTCCCTACAGTTAATACACAGTAAAAACCAAAGTTAAATAAAATCATGATCACACAGCTAAAAGAACAGCAAGACATCCCCCCACCCCAGTTTTTCATTTCTCTCACTAAGGGAAGCAGTCTTTTTTATACCTGTCTGCCTGGAGATGAGTATTTGGTCAATGTTAAGGCTGGACATACCTACAAGTGTTAGCTGAGTTTACAGAAGGTGAAATAGTACCATCCACAACTTGTGATTTACTGCTGAAGCTTCTGGTAACGCCTGCAAGGCTGTCTCTAGAGCTCTTAGACTACTGTACGCCCTGGCAACAAGTCGAAGCAGACAGGATTAGGGTCCAACAGCTGCAGTTTCTCTGCCTCTGGTTGCACAACAGTGATGTTGCAAAGCCCAGAAAGTGAAGACTGAAGAACAGTAGGAATGTTCCATGACGGCCTGGGAACACAGCTAGAGATTATGAATGCACCCCTGCAGTGAAGATGCAGGCTACACAAGAGGAAGCAAACTAAGATTTCAATTCTGATGCCAAGAGTTATCCTAAGACTCTGTGGCTATATCCTATGAAATAGAGACCATGCGGTTTTTATGCCACCTATCTGGGTGTGAACATGTTTTTAGAATCCAACAACTACACCAGCCATGTGTGTAGCACTGTTCTCTACCCAGAATCAAATGACCGCTATTCCTTCTCACGGAGGCTGAACAAGTAGGCTGGGATATGAGTCTCTGAACACATACCAGCATAAATTTCTTTTCACTGATAATAAATAGTAGCATTAATGTTGCAGGAGGAATTTGCGCACTCAAGAATTTGAGTACAACTTCTGAACCTTTATACCACAATGTACACAGAGTTTAACTGAGGTCATTTAATGTACAGGACAGGTCTAGCATCACAAAGTCCAGTTTTCATTATTCATGTCAATAACTGCTTATGACTTGGGGTCATTGACTTGCTGTATTTTTTAGCTTATCTCACTTATACAGCAGGTATGTACTTAGGAGGTAAATACTTAGGTAAAACATTCCTGGAATTCCAAAACCCTGAAGAATTCATACTGCTTTACAAAAGCATTATTTTTTTTGGTCAGAGGACACATACCACTTTTGGCTCTGTTTAAAACAAGAATGAATAATGACTTGATAAATAAAAAGTATTTACCTCTTTCAGGGAGTTATTTGAAAGGTCATGAAATCTCCAGTGCTAGATTTACAAGTGCAGAACTCCAAAATCAATTATGTTAGCCAACATGGCAATAATCATTTGTTACACTGAAGAGCATATGGAGATTGATGCCAAGGGCAGCAAATGTTAAAACACGGACGGGGACACACACACACACACACACACACACACACACACATACACACATACACGGATACACACATTTCTGTTTCATGATATCACAGAGCATTCAAAGCAGCCGAGAACTCTGGGAATTACTGATTATTGGTTGTTGGAATTTGGATATGTGATGTTCTCTCACAGACTCGTGTTTGAACACTTGCCCCCTCCCCCATATGTTTGAGGAAGTTGTGGAACCTTTAAGAGGTGGGTCCCAACTGTAGGAAGTGGGTTGCTGAGAGGCAGAACTTGAAGTTTACAGTCCAACCTGAATTCCAGCTTGCTTACTAGTCCAGATATGAGCAAACTCTTGCCACCAGGCCTAACCTACCAGAATTAAATTAAATCCTTTCTGTAGTAGGAAAGACAGCTCAGCAATTAAGAGCTGTTACTGGTCTTGCAAATGACCAGGGTTTAGTTCCCAGAACCCATATGGTGGCTCCTAGCCAAATCTCCAGTTCCAGTGCTTTCTTGGACTTCTGCACTCACAAAACTCAAAGTCAAACAAGTATACCAATAAATTAAATGCATCCTCCTGCTTCCTTTAAGCATTTACCATAGCAGTAAGAAACATTAAATCCTACTCTGGAGAAATAAAAAGACTTGAGAAACCAGACAAAGGACAACACACAAGTGCACCCTGACAATTCTGGGCAACCTCACAGAACTAGAGAGACAAAATAATATTCAGGGCTGGCAAAGTAGCCAGGAACTGAAAACCCAGGATCCCAGAAAGAAAAGGGTTGATTTTACACACATTGCTTATTACGTAAACAAAAAGGACAAAAGGCAAAAATGAGAAGAGAAACATACAAGCTTCTGGTGTGTTCTCGTAGAAGCCATTTCCCAGGAATGAGGGGAAAACAGATGCCAAGTCTTAGCAAGACTGCAAACCAGCCCTGCCCCATGCCCAGTCACCTCAGCACTGCTGCTTCTCCTCTCAACAGACCTTCTTCTGCACAAACAGCCAGAAAAATTTCTCCAGCTTTTCAGACAATCCAGGTGCCAATTTTTACAAAACTACGTAACAGTATGAAGTCATAGGTGACCCATAGACTGTATTTAAGATGATACAAATAAAGAACTGAACAAATTGCTTTAACAGTAAAATGATAAAGAAAAAAATTAAGGAGCTGAAGGGTTACTTTATAAAGTATATAATGCTCATAATCCTAACTACAGATATACCAATTTGCTCTAAATAGTAATTTGCTTTTGCTACTGTCTCAAACACAATTTATTTTCATGAGTAAAAAAGCACCCTCCATGATCCAGACATGAGACTGTCTCCTGCTATCTGCCTTGGAACAACTGTGGGAGACAGAGAATCATTGAGTTGCTGGAACCGCCTGATTGTGGACTGAAAAGTAAGGATATTTTTCTTCTTGTCTAGGTCTGAGTCAGAGGGAATGCATATTGAGAGAACACTTATCAATATAAATCCTTTCCTTTTCCTGGAGGTGGTCTCAAAGCTTCAGACATAACAAGGTAATAGAAACAATGAAAAAGTAGAAAATGCCAGAAAAATCATAGCACACTGAAACACTGTTCAGTTTATCACTCATGTTTTAATACCATATACTTTGCCCTCACTGTCATCAGGCAGTTGACTCTAGGAGGCATTCCAGAGCAGAGCAGCACCCAGGGTCTGTAGATCATGAGGATTAAACTATTTAAACTGTAAAACTATTACTAAGGAATATTTATGAAATAAAAGTCAAAAAGGAAAACTTATGAACACTTACCCATAATGTGTACTATTCGCTACACATTAGAAATATTGACTGCATCTGCATTACTCTGAGACTGTCCCAAGTGACCTGCAGATGTGCATTTTAAATTCCATCCACAGGTACAGGAACATGTCTATCCCTGTAATAGTAAACCAGATGAACTGGTCTGACTACCGCTGTAGTTTGACCAAAACATATCATGTTTCAATTTTATTTGTGGATAGTGTAAACACTAAAACAAACATTTTCATATAAGGTTGTTATTTTATTTTTAATAAACTTTAGAAACCATAAAAGAAAAAGAGAAACTACACATTCAAAATGAAGATTATACAAATAGATTTAATCTTATTCTCTCAATACATAATTCATTGCAAACATTGTTCTTCCAAATTGATGGCCTTGTTAAATTGGGCTTTCCTTTTCCTTCTCTTCACTAGCTTCCCTTTTTTCTTCCCAAATACAGGTCTAGCAGTCACTAGGACAGCCTTGGCTTTGTCTCCATCGTCCTCACTGGAGCTGCTAGTGGACATACAACCATCCCTTCCGTGAGCATTTCTCACTACTTCGGGCAAATCCGAGCAGCTGCCCGTTGAGGACTCAGCTTTAGCTGTTCTTCTCCGCCGTATGCACATCACAGAAGAGCTTTCTGTATCGTCACTTGAATCCCCGGGGGGTTCTGAGAGGCAGGGGTCCCCCAGAAACCCACCACTTCCTGAAGACCTCCTTCTTTTGGGGACTGATGTCTCTCTTGGGCTCATCAGGCTTCTTGTTTGGGTTTTCCCTTTTGCCTCATCCAGGGCCTCAGTACCTTTCTCCAGCTCACTAGCTGCCTCTTCCCTTTCTTTCCTTAGCATACATGTCACAGCTCTGTTAAGCCTTTGGCTTTTTATGTGTTTGGCATCTCGTTTTTCCTGTTGAGCTAATCTAAAAAAAGAATCAATCCGTAGCTGGGTCTAAAATAAAATAAAACAATAAGTCAGATGACTGAGCAGCTTCTAGAGCAAATCAACAAGTTCAATTCTGATCTCTTAATCACTTCCACTGATTACTAGTTCTGAGAATTCAGATTCATGACCACCCAGAAGGCAGTTCTAGCTGGTTTTTGGTTTTTGGTGGTGTTGTTGCTTTTTTGTTTTATGTTTGTCTGTTTTGGTAACAATTGTATACTCTTTGGCAGCAACAGAATTCCCAGAATCTGTGTCTAGGTTATTCAATGCCTTTCTTTTAAGAGCATTATCATCAGGACACAGTCCCTGATGCATTAGGAGCCATTAAGAGCCACACAGGAAACAAAAATCAATGCTTTAGTTCAGCAAATCCACTGCTGAGAAGATACTCTTTTGGTGTGTTTGGTTTAGGTGTGTGTGTGTGTGTGTGTGTGTGTGTGTGTGTGTGTGTGTGTGTGTGTGTGTGTGTGTGTGTGTGTGTGTGTTTTGCTTTTTGAAACAGGATTTGTTTTGTTTTGTTTTGATGTACTGGAACTCTCTTTGTAGACCAGTCTGGCCTGGAACTCATAGAGATACTACCTGCTTCTGCCTCCCTAGTGCTGGGATTAAGGGCATGCATCACACCATGCCCTACTTAAACCTAGTATGTTTAACAGAACTATTTGTAACTATTCAAAAACTAAAATCCCCAAAAGAAGCAGAGTCAATGTGAATTCTTTCATGGAACATAAGCTGGTCCTCTGGAACTATAAAAAGCAATGCAATCCACAGAAGATGGTACACATGATGAGCCAAGAGGAAAGGGAGACCCACTCTCTCAAGAGGCATTTATGTAGAGGAGCAAATTAACATGGGAAATAAGGGAAAATAAACCCATTTCAACAACTATTAGGAGGCAGGGAGTAGTTTTAATCTACTATCTTTACTTTCTAATTTTAGAGAGAAAACAATGCACAATGGCACTTATCTAAAACTAAGGAATAAGCAGTCACTAGAAAATATTTTCATTATTGGTAGACTTCTATTTCTGATAGGTAAAAGTCATCAGATAAACAAGATGGAACCCCTGGGAATAGCCTTAAAATCAGTTATACTAGATTTTTTCCCTAAATTACTCAAACTTAATGGGGATTGATTACATTGTCTTAAAAAACATAGTCTCATTTCGATTTACATGTATGTTTTATGCGTGGCTTCTGAGACAGAGAAAACTTATCTGATATGAGCAGGACACAAAGATAAAGCAAGCATAGATCCCCATTTGGAATAACTAAGGGCCCCACAAAAGGGCATTTTCTTCCTAATAAACCTCTCTTTGCAGAAATGTTACTATAAAAACCAGATCCTAAGTTGTACCTGAAATATCAGTGTTTGAAGAAACTTGAATGATTATAAATGTTTTGGAGTGACTACTTCCTGGGCTTTTAAGAATTCAAGATAGCTCCAGAGGAGTAATACATTTTATCTTACTATGAAATCATTTATTAGACTAGAATTTTTTCCAAAGTCATCATAAATAAGGACACAACAGTGCTAACAGTTATATTAAAAAATGGACTCAGGGCCCAATTTCCCTTTCTGTTTTAGTCTATTCTTTAAAGCATCATCATTTCAAACCTTCAGTTACTTGCCGTGAAATAAGAGTTAACTGGACGGCAACAGTAACCATCCTACTAACTGCAGTCATCACTCTGGATGTAAAGAAAATCTAGTTACCTGCTGCATGTTCAGTTGCTTTAGTACTGGAAAAAGGGATTCATCTGTCTTCATCTTGTTCCAACCAAAATACCTCTGACAAAATGTGCTGTCAGTTAAGATTTACAGATTTTTTTTAAAAAGAGACTTAACAAGTAATAAACAAAAAGATCCAAGAGTCAACTACTGAATCCATTGCCTGTATCCCCAGGGATAATCATATTTATGAAGATTGAAGTGGCCAGGCCGACAAAATAAGCGGCTCTAACAAGATCATCTTGAAGTATGTTCTAGTCAATCTCCTATAGCAGAAGACACTCAAAAATTTATACTAGGACATCAAAACCTTCTCACTACAAAGCATGGCTAACCTAGAATAAAAGCAAGGAGCAGATATCCTACATTCTTGTTTAAGAAAGGAAGCTGTACTTGGGATAAATCTAGTGTAGGTGTTGAAACTGACATCCAAATTATTATTTAAATGCACAGAATAGAGAGCCAGTAATCTTCCATATTCTTTAAGAATAATTAATGTTAAACATGTGGTCATGTCATGCATGCTTGCTTTAAATTAAGATTCTTACTGAAGTACACTTGCCTCATATGTATGAAGCCCTGAGTTCATTCCCCAGCAAGGGAAGGGAACGGGAGGGGAAGGGATGGGAGGAGAGGAGAGGAGGAAAGGGAAGAAGGGGAAGGGAAACCTCAATAAAACTAATAAAGAGGGAAAGAATATGACCTCAGATAAATGGAACATTGGAGATAAAACAAAGCCAGATTCCTGTCCCCTAAGTTTTAAACCCAATAAGTCTGTAGCTTAATACTCCCATAAATTTTAAGAAAGGATATTCTCTAATCTTATCAACATCAGGTTTGCCCCATAGAAACGATCCCCTGGAGTCGTCCACAACAGGCCTGAGGTAAGCATCTGCAACTGCAGGGTTTGGGAAGCCAGGTGTCAACTGCAACTTCCGTAACTTCTTTTTTACTTTGGTGTCATGGGGATTGGCTGCAACCTTCTTGCTGTTTTGAGCTTCACGCCACCACTCTCTGCAAGATAATGGGAGCAATTATTCACAAGGCAGGGAAAGAGCTAAACGGAAGTTCTGAAATATAATTTCAAGTCCGGATTCTAGCACAAACATATGTGGTATAGAATACTAAGCTACAAGGTACAGTTCTTACACCGTGTTAAGTATTTCATGTGGCATGTCATTACCATCACCTCTCAGAAAAGGAAATACCTGGTCCAAGACTTCATAAGTGGGGCTGGACTGTCAGATGACAAATGCCCAGAACTCCCACTCAAACCCCAGCAGCACAAAGCCACAATTCTCCAGGCCTCTTGTCAGTGAAATGGAAGATACAGTAAATTCAAAAATATCAAGAACACATTGGCTGTTTTAGTGCAGATATCATTCAACACAAAGTAGGATGTGATAGGGGGCAAATGAGCAGAAAGAGGGGCAGTAAGTAGGTCTTTTAAATTATAAATAATAGCAAGAACTATAGTTCTCAGATGTATTGGGCAATGTTCTAAGCAAAAATAGACTATTAATCTTGCTTTTTTATATTAAGTCTATTTTTCCATCTTAATGATAATTTATTAAGGCAAGTTAAAGAAAATCACACTTCTTTTTCCTTTAACATTCCTTTCAAGAAGTGAGGTTAGTTTGTCTCTGTGACTTTGGATAATGATCAGGAAGTAATAGATGTGGAGTATAAGACTAGCCTGCCCACTTCCCATCTCTGGAAAAAGCTACTATTGGAAGCAGCCACCATGCCTTGAAGGGCCTGTGCTCATGCAGAGGTCTAGATGGAGAGGATCCAAAGCCTGCCGACATTCTGTCTGTCTCTTAAGTGACAGTGACTGATCCCTGGCATGTGAAACGTTCAGCAGTTCCTTGAACTTTGAGCTGTTCGGAGATATAGAGCAAGAACAAAAGACTTCCTACCCCAATCAAGCTTCAGAATCAGGAACAAAACCACCAAGTGCTGCTAGTAGAGGCCACAGAGGTCTAAGGTAGGTAACTACAATGTGCCAACAGAAAACACTATGGAAGTTAAAATATGCTCCTCGCCCACCCAATTACTCGGTGGATCCTGAAGAACACCCACCCTTCAGTTCTACTTCTTCACATATTATCAGTACCAAGAAACTGAGTTCCAGCCTCCGGTCCACCTCAGTCAGTGACTTGGGAATGCCTTCTAGAGTTCAGAAGCCTAACAATGGTCTTCACCAATACGAACATGCAAGGGAAAAATAAAGATTTTTCTTTTTTTGAGTACGTGTGCATCTGTCGTTTATGTGCAGGTGCCCCTAGAGGTCACCTGATGTAGGTACTGAGACCTGAACTTGTGGACTCCAGGAGAGAGACAAATGCTCTTAATCACTGAGCCATCTCTCCAGCACCTTGAAAAAATATTTTCTTAACCAGTATTATGACACAATACTGGAGAAACACACTGAATGTCAGCCCTAAATCTACTCCTTGAAATAAGAGAGTCAGGCACTGCAGAGGAAGATGGAAAAGGGGGGCTGAGTCTCTCAATCAGGCTGTGAGGAGGCAGTAGAAGTGTCGGCCTCTGTGATGACACTGAAGGACACACGCCTGGAAGAGGAGCTGCTGTCCCTCCACCCCAGATATCTCGAGTTTATTCAGGAATGGGAGCCCAGGATCTGCAGAGTTCCTTTTCTTCTGAAACAAATCTAAACATTTGGGGGGAATTGCCTCCAACTTTAAATGCTAGTGACAAAAAAAAAAGCAAGGTGGCATGCAGAGTTCTGCTAGATTCCTACCTCTCTTCCTAAACATTAGCAGCTCTGCCTTCACCCTAAAACCCAGAGTCAAGCAGGAATGACTCTGCTCAGCCTGCCTTCAAGAAGCTCTGACACCAAAGGCAGAGAAATCACTGAAGCTAACTCTATATCATACAACAACAACATTCCATTGTTTTTACAGAGCAAAAAACAAACAATAACAATAAAGTGTCAGGGAAACAGGTAGACTAACTGCAGATATTACAGGCAGGCTAACTACAGATATTCACCTCTAACTCCATTTATCCAAATTCAATTCTCCAGTTTCATCCTCAGCTCTGCAGCAGATCACCTACTGAAGCCTCCCTTCCCCTTTGTTGCTGTCTCTAGAGGAACATACATATCTTACCTTCTAAACTTGTTTCTCGACACCCATCCCATCATCCCAGTCCCCAACTCAAGCAGGCTTTCTCTGAGAACTACCCAGACAAGCTGACAGTTTACAGTGTTTTTTATGGGATTCCTAAAAGTGTAAATAGTGGGTCTCTGTTTCTTTTTTTTTCTTTTAATATTTTATTTATTATACAATCTTCTGTATGCCAGCAGAGGGCACCAGATCTCATTACAGATGGTTGTGAGCCACCATGTGGTTGCTGGGAATTGAACTCAGGTCCTCTGGAAGAACAGCCAGTGCTCTTAACCACGGAGCCATCTCTCCAGCTCCGGGTCTCTGTTTCTTCTGCCTTCTCTTAAGCTCTTTTCCTTCTGTTTGTTTTACACAATTCCAATGTGTTAGTTTTTATTTTATTTTATTTTATTTTGTTATTATACCATAGAAGCCTGTCTATTTTCTAATGAGAGACAGAAAAGGAGTGGATCAAGATGAGAGATGAAATGGGGAGGAGCTGGAAGCAGAGGGAGGAGAAACCGTAATAAGAATATATTATGTAAGAAAAAAATCTATTTTCAATAAAAGGAAAAACAGCATAAGAAAATACAATGGTAGCATACGATACACCAGCTAGCGCACATGTGTGCATGTACATCCATGTCTAATTGGGTATAATGTGCATGTAATTGCAGCTTCTTCCAATTAATTATAATTGCATAAACCAAAGCGTTAAGTATAATCATTTTGATGCATACTATGCAATGTTTCTATGATATATTTATGCATTTGTGGAAGAATATTATTTGTAGCTAGTTATTTACCAATCATGTTTGATGAGCTATATAATAACTTACCCCAGTATGTCAATTTCTCAATATAAAGATGCAATAGCTGGGTGGAGGTGGCACACACCTTTAATCCCAGCACTTGAGAAGCAGAGGCAGGTGGATCTCTGTGAGTTCAAGGCCAGCCTGCTCTACAGAGCGAGTTCCTGGATATCTAGGACTGTTACAAAGAGAAACCCTGTCTCAAAAAGAGAGAGAGAGAGAGAGAGAGAGAGAGAGAGAGAGAGAGAGAGAGAGAGAGAGAGAGAGATGCAATAAAAGAAAAAAGCATTAGATGAGTATACCAGCATGAGCCCTGAGGCTATATGGAGCCAGCAATCACTACAATCCCAATTTGCATCTAAGTATTCACTCCTCAGACCATAAGGTCCCTGCATGTTTTCAAACACAGGAGATTCAACTACAGCAAACACAATTGAATTAAACTGATTTCCTATGGCAAACTGGTGGTTGCAAGGTACCCTCACAATTCTGTGAATAAACTAGATAACAATGAATTGTATCTTCTTAATGGATGAATTTATGTTATGTGAGTCATATTTGAAGTTTAAAAAATGCCATTGAGGGAAAACCTAAAAAAACCCTACTTTCTGAGTCAGCAAGATGGTTAAATCGGTAAAGGTGCTTGCTGTCAAGCCAGATGACCTAAGTTCAATCACTAGGACCCACATGATGGAAAGAGTACTGAGCCTCATAAGTTGTTTGGACTCTCCACACTGGCTACTTTTCCAGAGGATCCAGGTTCAATTCTCAGAACCCACATGGTGGCTAGTAACTGCCTATAACTCCAGCCTCAGGGGATCTAATACCCTCTCCTGGCCTCTGCAGGTACTGCATGGTTGACATACATGTAGGCAAAACCACCATAATCATAAAAATAAATCTTTAAAATAAATACATAAACATAATTTTTTAAAGTACTTTCAGAGACACAACTACTACTATCTCTGGAATTGGGAGTCTCTGACAATATTGATGGCAAAATGGACAGGACCCAGATTCATTAAAGACAAACCTTTAGGCATGCCTGTGACAGTTTTTAGACTAATTAATTTAGATATGAAGTCTGTCCCCCTAAATATGAGCAACAGCATCTCATGGGCTGGGATCCAGACTGAATGAAAAGGAGAAAGTGAGCTAGGCAAACCAGGTATTTCTCTCTGCTTCTGACTGTCATGCTTGCCTGGCCATAACAGACTAAACCCTGAACCATCAGTCAAATCAATAAAATTAACCTTCCTTAAGTGACTTGCATTAGAAACTTGTCACAGCCATGTTGAAGGAACACACACTTGTTCTCCAAAGTTCAGAAGTTGCACATCAAGTACAGTGCACTAATGGGTCAACATATGCATTTTCATGGTTAGTGAGTGACTGGACCTCCAAGCACTTTCCTGGTTGACTTCTTTCATAACGTTGAACATGTGGTGAACAGTTTCACTGACAACACTAAACACTTTCATTTGCTTTTCCATTACCCAATCCCACAAGGGACCTTGAGGGTGCAGATTGTAACTACTCACCTTTGCCATCACTGAGGCCCGTATATGACTTACATCAGCTACTCTACAAACATCTAAATGAACTCAGAGGCAGCTCATACACTAATGAGTGCTGTAGAACTGGCTTTGTGTCCTTGGACTAGGATTAGCCAGGCATGACTAAGAAGAAAACAGACTCACAAGGGCCCCAGAAACCACAGCTGCTGTCTCCCACTGCTCCTTCAGTGAACAGCGGCTTGGGACATAATGATTTTAGAAAGATGTAGGAAGCTGAGGCTGGAGGATTGCAAGTTTGAGCTTAGCCTAGACAATACGGTAAGAGCTTAATTTATATGAAAAAAATCCATTTGTTAATCTGAGTATTTATACAAATACATAAATTAAAGGCATGAAGAAAAATCTTACGAGAACTTTAGAAGCGGGTCCAGGCCCCGTCCGGGAAATTCATTGAGAATCTCCATGGCTGTTACACAGCCAACAGTTGGGATCCCTTCAGTATAATCGCTGCCCAGTAGATAAGCCAAATTGATTAATTTGTTCCGGTCCAATCCTGTATGAATAGCAACAATTCGATTTAATATTTTTTATAAAACTAATATAAGTATTTTTATTATATAAACTGTGTATGATAGACCAACATCCAAAGACATGTTTTATTTAAAAATAGGTTCTTTTGTTAAACATCGTTACACTGAGATTTTAAGTTTTAACCTTCTCATCTTAAATTGTGTATATATGCTGGCCTCTACATTTAGCTATCTAACCTGCCCCCTCTGACCACAGGCACACGCATTCCATTACCAAATGTCTGCAGATCTAGTGCGCTTCTCAGTCTGAACTCATTCCAACTCAACTCTCTCTTCCTCCGCTCCATTCTCCACTGGCCCAGAACCGGGAAGCTAGAAGCACTCCTCCTATATCCCACATCCAGGACACGAACAATACAAGGCTTCAGTTTCTTCACTCTGATGTGTACTGCTATCCTCCTCCTCCCCCATTCCCATTGGCCTCCTTACCTCCCTAGAACATGTATATAAGCAATCTTCTGCCTTGAGGCCTTGCACATAGTTAAATCCCTCTGACGTGATCTTTGTTGACTATCTATTCACAGCTTTGCTGACTATTTCCTTAAGGAGCCTGCCCTAGGCTGCCACAGAGCCTTCCCTAACAACCCCTCTGTCAGGAACATCATGTGCTCTGCCATGGCACGCCCCCCCCCATGGTGCACACCAAATGTCACATTTATGACTTGTAAACATGGCCAACATCTTCTCCTTCCACTAGATCATTTCATTGTCTGCTATTTCCCCACCGTCAAGAATGACTACCATATGAGAGCCACTCAGTGTGCACCTCCCAGCTGAGCGGATAGATGAATAGGTTGTCAACATCAGGAGCAACAGTGGTTCCATTCCCTGCCCTATGAGAGCTCCTCTTTCATTGTCAGGTAACTCAACTAACTGCAAGAAAGACACTAGGATTTTAACTTCTTAAATCTAAGTTTTAAAATGCTATCATCTCTCATTTCAATCCATGCACCAAATTAGTTCCTTCAGAAGAAAACCACATGAGGCGAATCAAGAGGGTAAACTGTGAGAAATGACCACACTCTTGAGTCTTACCTAATTGGTTGTGAAAGTCCACATATTGGTAGTACTCTACGAACTTGTTTTTGTTAAAAAAATTCTTATAGACATGCCGGGCCCCAAAAAGCCAGATATCACTATCATCAGTGATAGTCCCAGAAGTCTGATCAGTAAGGTCCAGGATGGCACATTGCGCCTCTGCCTCCATGGGAGCCTGGATATAGGGAATGCCAAACAGGCGCAGGAGTTCCTGTTGTGAGAGAAACCACAAGGTCAAAATGTACTGTTGACCTTGATCACAAGAATGTGTGTGACACTATCACACAGCCCTTCTGACACTAAGGACAATTCTACAGAAGCCAAACTAAAGTCATACTCACTTGACTTTCCAGAAACATCTGGCCTGTTACAGAGGCAGCGATCCGTTCTTGCTGCTGTTTTTGAGCTTCCAGTGAATTTTGTTCTGCTAAGAGGTTACTCTCCAGGCTGTCTAGTTCCTCCTAAAAAACACGCTCCCATTCACAGATCATTACAGTCATGATCCAATTATGTTCATTTGTTCCAACAACAATAAAAAGCTGCATTTCCTCTGGCTGAAAGGATCAATAAGCTGTTTCTCTTTACAGTGTTTTCCTCTGGGGATTTCTAGGCAAGCGTGTCCCTTTCAGTTACTTCATTACATCATATGAGAAACCTGTCTACTCCAGGAACAACTTACATTTCAAAAGGGAACTATGATTAACAAGAAGAGGATTTGAAAACAACTAGTAAATATTTATCCAGCATCTCTAAAGTCTCAAAAGCCACAGGCTTGGCTTCCTTGGTACTAAGATAAACATGGTATTACATTATTACCAGATTAATATCTAGCCATTCATTAGGCGAGTCCTCAGCATCTCTGTCAGCTTTGTTGTATTCTTCCTTGGCCAAGTCTTCACTGTCAAAGCTGTCCTGTAGGAGGTGTTCTGTATCCCTGGGGGTTTCTTCCACCAGTGTTCCTCTTGGTTCCTCTTCATCTTGTTCAGAGGGAGGTTTAGAAGCCTCCGATGAATCTGTTTGAAGTTCACCATCACTGATCATACTCTGCACCTCAATGAAACTTCCTGTCCAAAAAACAATGATGTCACTTCATCTACAATGAGAACATCAGAGTCACTCTGAAGTCATCAAAACTTTCTGAACAGCCCTGAAAAATGTCAGACTCCAAAGAAAGGCTTTAACTATAACTTCAAACATGCAATTAACTTGTTATTCTTAAACACACTGCAATACATAGCCCAAATAGCACTTCCAAAAAAGCTTCTTCAATTAGACAAACTGATCTACTAAGCTTTAGGTCACTGAAAGTGGGAACCAAATTCTCAAAGACTTGCATATTAGCTATGTAAAACTATATTCCATTAACTAATGCTGTTTTTAAAACTCAGAAAGGAAGCCAGGGAAGCTCATCTGGATTTGCAGGCAGCAGGAAGAGAGAATGACAGTGGGTCTGGCTTGAACTACTGAAACCTCAAAGCCCAACTCCAGTGGCACACTTCCTCCAGCAAGACTACACCTACTGACAAGGCCACACCTCCTAGCAGTGCCACTCATATGAGACTATAGGGAGCTACCATAATCATCCAGACAAAAACTAAACAAAGGTATGTTGGAGTTAATAAATGTTATAAACCAAATGGACATAACAGATATTTATAGAAAACTTAACCCAAACACAAAATAATACACATTCTTCCTAGCATCTCATGGAACGTTCTCCAAATTTGACCACATACTCAGACACTAAGCAAGTCTCAACAGACACACACACACACACACACACACACACACACACACACACACACACAAAACCCTGAAATAACTCCCTGCATCCAGTTAGACCACCATGGATTAAAGTACGATATGAACAACAGAAACAACAGAAAGCTTACAAACTTAGGGAAACTGAATGACTCTCTACTGAATAAAAAATGGGCCAAGACAGACATAAAGAAAGAAATTAAAGACTTTCTAGGATCCAATGATTTTCACTTCAAATACACAGTATACCCAAACTTAGGGAATGGAATGAAAGTGGTGCTAAGAGGAAAGTTCATAGTGCTAAGTTCCTACCAAGAAGCAAACCAAACCCTGAGGATAACCTCATCCTGGAAACTTAACAGCACACCTTGCAAGAGTTACAGTTTCTGAGGGAAAGGTATCCTGATTGTCAGAAAGCAGGTGGATTATACCTGCAAGTGTTACAGCTCAAGAGGGAACCATGCTGACTTGTTGGGAAGTCAGATTATACATACAGCTGTGAAAGGAGGGTATCCTGACTTGTTGGGAAGTCAGGCTATACCTAAAGCTGGAGTCCCAAAGCTCATATTCCTTCAAAATTAGCCTATCATAACAATATCTCAGTACCCTGTACCAACTTCTGTCTTAGTTAGGATTTCTACTGCTATGAAGAGATACCATGTCCATGGCAGCTCTTATAAAGGGAAACATTTAACTGGGGTTGCTTACAGTTCAGAGATTCAGTTCATTATCATCATGGCAGGACACTGCAACATGCAGGCAGACATGGTGATAGAGGAGGAACTGAGAGTCCCACATCTTGATCTGCAACAGGAAATTAACTGAACTAGGTATAGTTTGAGCAGAGAAGACCTCAAAGCCCACCCCTACAATGACACTACCTCCAACAAGTTCACACCTATTTCAACAAGGCCACACCTGCTTCAACAAGGCCATACCTCCTAATAGTGTCACTCCCTATGATCTTATGGGGGCCAATGACATTCAAACTACCACAGGTACCACATGAAAAACTTCTGTAAGGCAAAGAACACTGTCATTCTGTCAAAGCGGCAGCCTACAGAATAAGAAAAGACTGTTACTAACCCCACATCTATTAGAGGGCTAATACTCAAAATACATAAAGAGCTCAAGACACTAGATATAAAAGAAAAAAACAACAACAAATAATTTTAACTTTAAAATTGTGTACACTGTGGTGATACGTTGTTTATGATCAAATAAAACCACTGGGGATCAAAATGCAATGCTAACCTCAGCCATAAAGCCAGGCAGTGGTGGTACACACCAGCAGCCATACTAGCTAGCCATAGAGGGCAGGCAGGTGGTGCACAGCTTTAATCCCAGAACTCCAGAGACAGAGACAAGCAGATGGATCTCTGTGCATTCAAGGCAATCCGGGGCTACACAAGAGTGAATCAGACTAAAAGAATAACAGAGCTCACGCCTTTAATCCCAGCACTAGGAAGGTATAAAAGGAAGAAGTAAAGGGTCTCATGTGAGATTTAGTTTCCAGACAGGGAGAGCATTGCCTCTGAGGAGTCGTGGAGAGCATAGCAGTCTGAGGATTTGTGGAGACAGATCACCCATTTTGGTCTGAGGTAGAGGTAAGAGCTATTGACTTGGCTGTTTGTTCTCTGATCTTCAGCTTGCAGCTTGAACCCCAATATTTGTCACTGGGTTTTTAATTATCATGTTATACTCCTCAAATTGTTCCACACAGCAGAAACAGAAGGGAACACTGCTAAACTCTTTTTATGAAGCTACAGTTACACAAAGATGCAACAAAGAAAGGGAACTACAGACCAATCTCCATCATGAACACTGATGAAAAATATTCAATGATATACTGGCAAACTGAATCCAAAACATATAAAAAAATTATACATCATGATCAAGTAGGCTTCATTCCAGAGATGGTTCAACATATGAAAAATCTGTCAATGTAATCCACCATATAAACAAACTGAAAGAAAAAAACCACATGATCATCTCACTAGATCCTGAAAGAGCCTTCAACAAAATTCAACATCCCTTCATGATAAAGGTCTTGGAGAGAATAGGGATATAAGGAACATACTAAACATAATAAAGGCAATATATAGCAAGCCAACAGACGTCAAACTAAATGGAAAGAAATTCAAAGTGATTCCACTAAAATCAGGAACAAGCCAGTGCTGTCCATGCTCTCCATATCTATTCAAACATATATCTATTCAAAGTTCTAGCTAGAGCAGTAAGACAACAAAAGGAGATCAAGGGGATACAAATTGGGAAAGTAAGAAGTCAAGCTTTCACTATTTACAGATGATATGATAGTATACATAAGAGTCCCAAAAGTTCTACCAAGGAATTCCTACAGCCAAGTATGTGGTGGGATACAAGATTAAATTAAAAAAATCATTAGCCTTCCTATATACAAATGATAAATGGGCCAAGGAAAAAAATCAGAGAAACATCACCCTTTACAACAGCCACAAATAGCATATCTTGGAGTAACTCTAAACAAACAAGTGAAAGATTTGTAAGACAAGAACTTTTAAGTCTTTGAAGAAAGAAATTGAAGAAGATAAAAGAAAATGGAAAAATCCCCAATGTTCTTGGATAGGTATGATCATCAGTGTAGTAAAAATGGCAATCTTACCAAAAGCATCCTACACATTCAATGCAATCCCCATCAAAAAACCAACACAATTGTTCACAGACCTTGAAAGAACAATATTCAACTACATATGGGAAAACAAAAAACCCAGAATAGATAAAACAATCCTGTACAATAAAGCAAATTCCAGAGGTATCAACATCCCCAACTTCAAGCTCTACTATAGAGCTAAAGTAATAAAAAATCTTGGTATTAGCATAAAAACAGACTCATGAACCAATGGAATCAAAGGGAAGACCCCAACATTGATCCACATACCTATGAACACCTGATATTTTGACAAAGAAGCCAAAATTGTACACTGAAAAAAGGAAAGCATCTTCAACAAATGGCACTGGCATAACTGAATGTCAACAAGTACGAGAATGCAAACAGATCCATATACATTACCATGCACAACACTCAAGTCCAAGAGGATCAAAGACCTGAACACAAATCCTGTTACACTGAACCTGATAGAAGAGAAAGTGGGAAGTAGCCTTGAATGCATTAGCATGGGACTACTTAAATATAACACCACAGCACAGACACTGAGAGCAATAATTAATAAATGGGACCTTCTGAAACTGAAAAACTTCTATAAGGATACAGTAAATAAGACAAAACGGCAGCCTATAGAATGGGAAGATATCTTCACCAACCCCACATCTAACAGAGGGTTGGTCTCCAAAATATATAAAGAACTCAATAAACTAGACATCAAAATACCAAATAATCCAATTTTTAAAATGGGATACAGATCTAAACAGAGAATTCTCAACAGAAAAAGCTCAATTGGCCAAAATACACTTAAGGAATTGCTCAACATTCTTAGTCATCAGGGAAATGCAAATCAAAATGACTTTGAGATACCATTTTACACCTGTCAGAATGGCTAAGATCAAAAACACCGAGGACAGTTTATTTTGGAGAGGACTCCTCCACTGCTGGTGGGAGTGCATACTTGTACAGCTAATTTGGGAATCAAAATGGCAGTTTCTCAGAAAATTGGGAACCAATTTACCTCAAGACCCAGCAATTCCACTCTTGGGCATATACCCAAAGGATGCTCAATCATACCACAAGGACGCTTGCTCTACTATGTTCATAACAGTATTATTCACAATAGACAGAACCAGAAACAACCTAGATGTCCCTCAACTGAAGAAAGGATGAAGAAAATGTGATACATTTACACAATGGAGTACTACTCAGCTGTAAAAAACAAAAACAACATGAAATTTGCAGGCAAATGGATGGAACTAGAAAAAAACCCTGGTGAGGTAACCCAGACCCAGAAAGATAAATATAGTAGGTACTCACTCATTAAGTGGATATTAGATATAAAGCAAAAGATAACCAAGCCACAATCCACAACCCAAGAAGCTAAGTAAAAAGGAGGACCCTAAGAAGGATGCATGGACCACCCTAGGAAGCAGAAATAGATAAGTTATCCTGGGTAAACTGGGACAGGGAAGGGGTAGAGAGGAGGGGATGGGGGATGAGAACATTAGGTAATGGGAATGTCAAGTTGGGGGAGGAATGGAGAGGGAAAGCAATGAAAGTTATACCTTGATAGAGGGAGTCATTATGGGGTTAGGGAGAAACCTGGTGCTAGGGAAATTCCCAGAAATCCACAAGTAAGATCCCAGCTAAGACCCCTAGCAATAGTGAAGAGTGTGCCTGAACTGGCCTACCCCTGTAATCAGATTGGTGACTACCATAATTGTCATCGTAGACTCTTTATCTAGTAACTTATGGAAGCATATGCAGAGATCCACAGTCAAGCACTAGACCAAGCTCCTGGAGCCCAGTCAAAGAGAGGAAGAAGGGATTATATGACCAAGGGGGGGTCAAGATCATGATAGGCAAACCAACAGAGACCGCTGACACGAGCTAATGGGAGCTCACGGACTCTGGACTGACAGCTGGGGAACCTGAACAGGACCGAGCTAGGCCCTCTGAATGTGGGTGACAGCTGTATGGCTTGATCTATTTGTGGGGCCCCTGGCAGTGGGACCAGGATTTATCCCTGGTGCATGAGCTGACTTTTTTGGAGCCCATTCCCTATGAAGAAGCGTCTTGCTCAGCCTTGATACAGGGATAAGGGCTTAGTCCTACCTCAACTTGATATGCCATGTTTTGTTGACTCCCCATGGAGTCAACCCTCTCTGAGGAGTGAATGGGAACTGAGGTCAGGGGTGGGGGTAGGGAGGCAGAGGTTAAGGGGAGGGAAGGGGAACTGTGGTTGGTGTGTAAAATGAAAATTAAAAAATCCAACAACAAAAAGAAATCTGACCAGTGAACAGGACCAAAATTATGTGTAAACATATATGCACATAGTTATCTTCATTACTTGAAGTGTGGCTAATAAAGTCATTTCAAATACTAAATTAGCAAATGCATGTTTCCCTCACACATATATGCATGTATGCACAAGTGTGTATGCATGTATATACATTCTTTCATTATGTAAGAAATGATGTTCAGAGTGCTATGTGACTTGCCTGAGGGTACCCTCCTATGGGTACCAGAATGGGGAGGCTCCTCAGCTGGAGATTCCTGCTTGAGGTTCCTGCTCTAGACTGCATTACCTGGCCAATGGTCCCTGGTTATCTCTGTGGGTACACTGAAACCAGGCAGAACATCTCCCTGACACATGCCCATAAAAAAAAAATCAAAATGCCTTTTATTCTGGAGTCAAATTTTAACAAGTAGGTGACTGCACAAAAAAATAAGCTACATAAACAATGAGGATCTGATGGGGGAAGTCCGAACCAGGCGGGCGGGAAGGCTCCTCTCAAGGAAAGCTTCTCTTAACTAAATGGTGATCAGGAGCGGGATGATGAATTTCCACGTAGAATGACAAAAGCTTTAAAGGAATTTTAGGAACAGAGAGAAGCACAGATTTTTGATAGTAGCATTTTTCTCAGGTGGGCTCTGTTTAGCTAGCCACAAGCCAAGATTCACGTGGCTCGCTTACCAGAGTCTTCCTGACTCGGCATAAAAAGAAAAAAAAAAACAGCAAGGTTCTTTTAAGAGGCTTTGCTAACGATTTACATGTTGCACGTACAGCTGGAAGTGGCGGTGACATCTCCAAGCCGGCAGCTGGAGTCAGGCTTACACCCGCCATCTTGAAAAACCGGCAGTTTAAACTGCCGCAGTTTTACAGATAAGACACGTGGCCAGAAAAACGTAAAGATTTACAGTAAAGTCAGACTTGGATGAACAAAACCTCTAAAGGTTTACAGTGTGTTTAAAAATATACGTGAGATTGAGAGAGAAAATGAAATGGCAAAGTGGTAAATAAATACAAAAGCCAGCGTTGTGGTGGCGCACGCCGGTAGGATTTACTCCAGAGGCAGAGGCAGGTAGATTTCCAAAGAGAAACCCTGTCTCAGAGAAAAATAAATAAAAGTAAAATAAATAAAGTAATAATAGATAAATAAATAAGCCACGTAAAGATGGAAAATACACAGAGAGTCTGGATACTGTATGCAATTGTAAAACTGTAAAAATTTTTCAGTTTTTTGCTTGCTCAGGAAGGAACTGCTACTAAAGTACACTTGATTATAAATGCTGCTAAATTAATCCAACTTCTATCTTTTGAAAATGCCTTGACTTCAGAATTTAAGTATAAGGATATGTTACTCGGAAAAGGAGTTTTAATTTATGTTTCCACAGAACATAAAAAGCTGAGGATTCCTTCCAGGCTTCTGTGGTTTGATGAACCAAGACCCCCGGAAGCAGTGGGCCAGGCGTTTCAACAATTGAGACAGCTAAGATGATGGAGCTTTACAGACCATGAAAACAAGGACTTATACAGGTTTCTGAATTTTGTCATGATCCCCATGGTGTGAAAAGCGCCCCCTTCCAGCACGAAGCAGTTTGGAATGAGCGACGTCCTAATTGCCATCTTGTTTATAAACCTTTGTTTTCATTTAAATGGGTTGTTTATAATTGGCTAATGATCACAGCCAATCTTTTTTAATGGTAAAAAAGGGAATTATGGTATGGGTATTGTTTTTCATTTATTGATACAAATTCAAGGTCAATTTTGTGACATGTATATTTCTCCTCTTGATTAAGTATTGTGCGTATACTGATCTTTTAAAAAGTAATGCATAATTAAATACAGGCTATAGATAGTTACTTATAAGAGTCAGATCTTATTGTTAGGTAAGTTAGGTTTTCTAGATATATAGAGATGTATTTGAGATAGATATACAATCTTCAAACCTTTCAAAGACCTTCAGAAAATGGCATTTAAAATGGTCTAGGGTTTTTCTTGACAATGAGAAATGTCTGCTCCTGGCAGCACCAATTACGTCTGAGAGGAAGATGGGCATCGAAGAAACTTGGTATGGAGTTTACTTTCAACATGACAAGATTAGCCATTTGGGCAAGAAACTGCTCTTGCCTAGACTGTTTGACTGTTGCTG
The DNA here is from genome assembly GCF_017639785.1 of Mesocricetus auratus. Taxonomy (NCBI): domain Eukaryota; kingdom Metazoa; phylum Chordata; class Mammalia; order Rodentia; family Cricetidae; genus Mesocricetus; species Mesocricetus auratus. The sequence goes on from NW_024429194.1 coordinate 61,615,451, forward strand.
TATAAACTGGACATGCAGGACCCACAGGAAAGTGACTGCTGAACTCAGTCTTACAGGGTTCCTGCTTCATGGAAGAGTCTACCAGACTTTCTGCAGGACACAGAAAAATGACTGACAGACTGCCAATGCAGATGGACAGTTTGAAATTTCCTGCTTTGCTGAGAAGTGTTCCAGACACATTGTGGCCTACGGGCTAAAGATGGATGCCCCAACGTTACAGAGGAACTTCGGGTGACTGTCCAGGCAGTAAGATGTCTCTGTCAATCCTAGTGTTTATATATTATCCTTCTGTGGTCTTTGATGGAGTTGAAGATAGATAGTTATAATTATAGTTTTCCTTAGTTATGATAAAAGATAAGCTACATATAGAACTTTGGACTCACAAGGATGGGATGGATGATATTTTCTTTAAATCTTGCTAAAATAATGTAACTATGTTCTTACTTGATAACTGTTCTGTTATATATAATTTGACTATGTTAAAGTTAAGACCTTTCTTTTTGTTTAAACAGAAAAGAGGAGATGATGGGGGAAGTCCTGTACATTTGTTAATAAAGCACTGCTGGCCAATAGGAATCTAGATAGGTGGGACTAGGAGTCCAGGAGGATTCTGGGAAGGAGAAACACAAGAGAGTTCAAGATGTAGCGCCATGGGGTAGGAGCCCGGAACTATTCTCCGGTAAGAGACATACTTAGATTAACAATTATGGGGTAATTACTTAAGTCAGAGCTAGCCAGTAAGAAACAAGCAAGGCCAACAGCTTCATAATTAATATAGTCTCCTGTGTGTTTATTTGGGGACTACAATGCGGCAGAGCCCAGGCGGCTGGCGGGGGATAAACCAAAGCGGCTAGCAAGAAAAAGCTTCTTATAACAGGGATCACTGACATAAGTACACACACACACACACACACACATACAACCAGCTAGAGAGGAAAGATGTACATGGAGAGAATGCACAGCACTAGAGAGGGAGATATGGAGAAGAAGAGGCAGAAGGAGCAGGGATAACGAGAGACAGAGACTAGAAAACAAATGGGACAAAATACTGAACTCTTAGGTGTGAGTCAGTCAGCAGTCTATGATAGTTTTACAATCTTTTAATTTTTGCATGTCAAAGGAAAATTAGTTTACTTTTCTTTTCTCCAAGCACAATACTCCCTTCCTTTAATAATACCAAGGACATGAGGCTGCCAAGATGTTGCTGTCAAATGCCAACATTTGCTGCTATTGCAGAGGCCCTGCACTAAGTTCCCCGTGCCCAGAGCAGCGCAAAATCGTGTAACTCTAGTTCCAGAAAATCTGCTGTCCTCTTCTGGTCACCATGGGTAATGCATGTATATGTGCACAGACATACATGCAGGCAAAACACCCAAACACATAAAATAAAATTTTAAAGATAGCAAGAACAGCCCAGCAAAGCAGGGCATTCCCATCCCAGCTGTGTGACCCTGAGAAGCTCATTTCTCCTTTCTTCCTGGTTCCTCTGCTGTAAACAGGGCTACACTACAGACATGAAGTCATCCAATCCCATCCCTTTAAAGGAATACCTACCATCAGATTCGCTTTCTTCAGACTCCATTCCCTTTGGTTCCATGGGCTTTGGAACTGAAATCAACTCCCTGGCAGCAGCTTGAGGCATCTCCAGCTGCTGGATGGCTCTCAGGGAATCCCCATGCTCATCAGTCTTTCCTAAGTTACCCATTGCCTCTGAAGGGACATGAACTGTGCTCCGAGCAGGATTTTGCCTACTTTCTGTTTCATCACTTGAAAAACAAGAGGAAACACATTTATTCTCAGGTGGGTAGAGACCTTTCTGCAGCTCAGACTCTTCAGGATGTGTGTCTATCTTCTGATCAGAATGTGTTCTTACTGGAGGTACCAGGGTCAGTTTCCTTTCGCTGAGGAGCCCAGAGCCATCACTGCATGGAAGTTCTGTGCTTGCTGATTGAAGGGAAGTTTGTTTACCTTCAACCTCATAGTCACTGCTTATCTGAGACGCTTCATCCGCCGCATGAGTAAGAGACATTTGTTCTTTTGGAGCATAACCTTCACCAGCTTGATGACAAGCAGTACTCAACCAATGAGCTGAGGCTGTCTGTTTTTCTTCACTCCTGGAGCTGACCACATCCTCCTTTACCACAGTCAAGGTGGGTAAAAGAGGGACTGCGGCAAATGGCAAGGCTCCATCTCTTACGACAACTCCATCACTGTGCTCCTGGTCTGGCACATTTCCAAGCAGTGTGCTCACTGCCAGCTCATCACCCCTGGCACACACTTTCTCATCTTCATCATCACCCAACACTGTCAGCAACGCCCTTCCTGTCGGCTCATCACCCCTATCACACACTTTCCCATCTTCATCATCGTCCAGAGCTCTCTGAATGGCTGCGAGGGTCTGTGGCGATATGGAGCCTGCATCCGCAGTAGCCCACAAGTTCCTCTCCCCAGACTGCCTCCTCTCTCCACTCTCTGGCTCATCTTCTGAGCTACTTCCCAGCATGGCTGCCTGGATAGCCAGTAAAGTTCTTGGAGAAGGAGGTGTGGCCTCTGGCTCTTTCTCTGGCTTCACTTTCTCATGGGATGATGACTTCAGGTCAAATGATGATACGCTGTGCATTTTGCTGGAAGAAGGAGAAGCCTCCGAATCCACATCCATGACTTTCCTAGCTTGAATACCTGAAAGAAATTGAAACATTTCTCACCATGCAATTCACAGTACGACAATGTATTTCTGGGAATCCTGGATCGTAAACATTATGACACATTTTTATCAAATCCATTCTAAAGTAGTTGGCTCTGCAGTAGCAAGTCCATTGTGACTAACTATACTGTTACTTAACCAAGATTTCACTGGCTTTATCATGAATTTCTTTTCCCAGAACACAGACCTACAAATACCCTAGATTCTATTTGGTAATTTAAAATTTTATTTTGCCACACTACACAGCCAAAAGTAAAACAAGTACTTTTATCTATTTCATAAAATATAATGCCATTTTAATTATTTATTTGTTTGTATAAAAAAAAACAAATCCTGGTGTTAGTGCTCACACATGTGAATTTAAATTTATAAAATAATCTATTATACTGCCAGTGAGAACAGAACTCTACCTTATGTAGTTAAAGTGTATAATAAATTTATAAGTAACGGAAGCCACCACATACTGGACACTTTACATTCAAGACCTAACAGAGCCCCACGGAATAAACCTGTATGAGAGATACAAAGTGCTTGTCATGAAAGTGAAGACTCACAGAATTTAGGTCACTTGCTCAAATTAAGTGCCAGAACTGGAAATCAAAGCCATGTCTGCTTCTAAATCCCATGATTTTAACTTCTGTTTTCTCCATCACACCAAGACTGAAGCTCATTTTCTCTCATTTATGAAAGTAGTGCTTCTCCATATGATATGAAAAGGAGGTATACTAGGGCAGAAAGGTTTAACTAGGGAAGGAATTGGAGGAATAGAAGAAAGGTGAAGGTTGTAGGTGAGAAGTGTCAACCAAAACCAAAGACACATGCAAAAGCCATGTGGAAATACACCACTATATAATTTAAAAACAAACAAACAAACACAGTGAGTTTTTTTTTTAATGGAAGTATCCTGTGTGAGTTGAAAATATTGTTCTTAGAAGTCATGGATATTGATCAAAAATCCCAGTGCCATGTCCAAGATATTACCTGTGAGTCTCTGACCAGACAGCCCCAAGAAGCTCCCCAAACAATCTAGGCCATTGCTGTTGCTCTTGGCTCTCCACTGGAACTAGACAGTAAAACCCTACTGCAAATGACACTCTGGACACAGGACACAGAAGCTGGAAGTGAGCTGGAAGCCTTTTGCCTGCTGCCCAGCTTCCACAGAACTGAAAGCTACTAGGCCGGCTGCTGGGAGTAAGGAATTTTCAAGTCTTTCCTGGTGGTAAACCCTGTGTGCTACAATTCTGATCTGGCAAACCAGATGGGCCCATCAGTGCAACAGTGGCAAGCGTCCTCTGGGTCAATCAACATTACTCAACTGGATTTGCTGCCCACTCCACACAAGGAAAGACATGTCTGAGACTGTATACCCAGTCAAAACTCATGGCTAAAGAGGTGATAGGCCCTAGGGGAGAATGTACAGCTGATGTTTTATTAACTGAACATATAGTTCAACTGCTTCCCAAACCCCTACATTTGTACCTCCAAACCAGTGCTGCTGCCAGCATGGACCAGAGACACTCCTCCCCTAAGAGGGTGGCAGTCAATGCAGAGTTCTGGAACAAGCAACTGATGAGTACTCAGCCATAAATGAGACGTCCATATGGCACACACACCAATACCCAGGAAACATCGCAAAAGAGGGGAGAGTGGGGACAGAAAGAACTCAGGAGTCTGAGGATGGAAAGAAACACTACAAGATGCTATGCTCTGGATATGCGATAGCCATCAGAATTATAAGATACAGCAGCTGTGGCTACCTGCATAAGCCCTAACAAGAGCCTGAAGAGCACAGTTCTCTTGATAGAAGTTCTCAGATGCTCTGTCTCTGCTTTGACTGGCACAGAAGAATGTAGCCCATCACGGCAAGGAAGGCATGGGAACAGGAGCAAACTGCATCCCTATCCTGTCTTGCAACTGTCAATGATGGTGCCTGCTACCTTTTATCAAGATGTAGTGTGAGGTGTCTTCAGAGACCACTCTCCTTGACTCCACTTCCTTCAGAAATCCTCCCTCATCTTCGTATTGCCTCTGGATTTGTCCTGAGTGCTGCTGGTTCATTTCCTTTTGGACATTTTCTATGTGCTGGTTTAGGTAGTTTTTCTTAAGCAAGCCTTTCAGCTGGTACTGTGAAAAATCATTAGACTCCTAGGAACAAAATAAACAAAACTTCTGCTTTACATTAACACGGATACCACCACTTACCAACCCATCCCCAGAAGGTATAGTTTCATAGAATAAAAATAAAACTGGAAAACTAAGGGGCGAGGAGTTCCAGTAGTAACTTCCTTTTTTGTTTTTCTTTGTTATTATCGCTGTTGTTTGTTTTTAAGACAGGCTCTCAATAAGTGGCCCAAGCTAGCCTGGAAATCACTATATAGACTAAACTGGCCTTGAAATTGTGGAAATACTCCTGCCTCTACCTCCAAAGAACTGTGATTAGCATACATGGCATTGTAACAACCTTTAAAAAAGATACAATTAAGTAAAAGAAATTATAAAGGATCTTTTTATTTAATCATTCATTCAAAAATCATTTGCTGAGCTAGACTACATGACGGTGGTATGACACAGGATGGTGGCTCAGCAAAACACAAACTTTTAAACACAAGTGAAGTACCTAGCACTATCCTTGGTCCACATACGACATAGAATAAATGTGTATTAATAATCATAATTAACAAGTGCAAGGCATTTCCATTGAGGGCATTCTAAGCACTTTTATATAAACTACCTTGATTTATTCTCACAGACATCCAATGAGACATTTTCCTATCTCTAGTCTACAAATGACAAACTTGAGACTTTAACACCAGATTTACATGGAAGACCTCAGACAGATGACTTACACAACTGACTCTATGATTATCCCTACCACTAGGACATAGCTCTTCTCTTACGAACACTATTTGTGCACAATGGATAAGTCATACCAAGGTTCATCCTGTATTACCTGGAACTTCTCTTTTCATAGAACTATTCTAGCCTTCCAGATCTACCAACACCATGAATGCAAAGAGAAAAATAAAAAACCACTAGGGGCTGTCTTTCTCCTTTTTCCTTCTCACTCCACTCAAATCTTACTTCTACCAGTCATACCCAGAGATTCCTCACAGCCCCCAAAAAACAAGCCTGAAAAATAGATGGAGCCTGGATTGTTTTCCCCTTGAAATAAAAACAAAAAATAAACTTATTTCTTGTACCCCCAAACCTAATAATAACGTTTCTATATACCTTATTCTTTTATCTGCATTAACTACATGGAAAATCAGAAATACAAGATAAATCTTTTTTTTTTCATCTTTCTGGTATCAAAGTAAAAAGCATTTTGAAGTCTATATCAAGTTAAAAAAACAAAAACAAAACAACGACGACGATGACATCAGCTGCTGTAAATCTGCACTCCACCTCAGCACCTGAGGAGAAGTCCTGGGAATAGCAGGTGGTGGCAAAAGGAAGGGAGATGGAACTCACACATCAGGAACTAAACACAGCAGGTGCTCAATGAGAGCATTAAATATTCAACAGCAGCATTCTCAGGACACAACAACACACAACCATGCATGCCACACCTACTTAAGCTTCCTGTGGCTTTGAAGTCACTATACTCAGGCACCCTATTCCCACCATTCACAAAGAAGGAGAGGAACACACACACAACCCCATATCTAGAATTTCATATCAGAAGTATTTTCCCTGTTACTTTTTGTAGGCAATATATGTTGTGGTTTAAAGTAACATCTAAGAACCATAGCATGCTAGGCACTTACTGTGTCAGACACTGAGGCACCTTCTGAGCGAGTAGCCATAATCAGGACAAACATGTTCTGTGCTGAGAGCTAGAATATCATTTACAAGATGCTGAGAACACACAGAGGGAAAGGCCTCGTCTTGGACAGAAAGTCCAGAAGACTTCTCCGGATATACATAAGTTGTAATTAATCAATAAGCAAACTATGCCTCATGGGATGTGAGATATACAAATTCTGGATCCTTGCAACTGGGCTAAAGTGGAGACTTAGAGTCTAACTACCATCTTTCTATTTTTCCTTCTTCGAGTTTCGCTGAGGTTCAGTTCTAAGCACTGGTGAGCTACTGTGCACAGCTGGGTGGTTTACCTCCGGCATTGCTTCAAACAGTGTTCGTCTTCGCTTGGTAAACTCTTTCATGTCAGTCAAGATCTCGTGCTTTACTTCAGGGGGCAGGCTACTGAAATCCTCAGACTCGATATCTATGGCCTGAGGATTATGAAAGAATTCTTCCTGTGGGAAGTAAAATGTTAGCATCATTAAATTTATATTTACCCATTTAGGTCTAGTCATTGCTACACTCACTGTGTTTATATCATAAACACAGCTCTACATCATCTACATGCAGAAGTATACATTTTGCAAAAGGCATCATCACAGTGAACAAACAGGTAAGCCCCTTCATTTGTTCACTCACTCCAAAGCAAATCACTTACCAGGAACATATACACCACCCAGGCCCTGCTCTAAAACTCTGGGTACTGTGATGTGTACATAAGTGCCCAATCTTAGGAGTAGAGTAAGCCATATAAGCATGTAAATAAATAAGCAAGATTACTGTTAGAACATCAACAATCTGATCTGATGAGAGTAATCAGGGAAACAAAAAGGGGGAAAAATCTTATGTGATATATGGAAAAAAGCTATCTGACAGATGTCCTGGGCAGGGATTTTAAAAATACCAAGAACCTGATGGAGTGGGCAGCCTAGACCAAGGAAGAACAAGTGTAAGGGGTCTGAAATGAGGACAAGACCTGTAGATAAGAACCATTCTTACAGTCACATTAGTTTTTGGTTTTTGGTTTTGTTTTTTTAAAGAAAATAATGCCTTAAATAAATTAATTTGGGGGCTGGAGAGATGGCTCAGTGATTAAGAGCACTGGCTGCTCTTCCAGAGAACTTGGGTTCAATTCCCAGCACCCACATGACAGCTTAAGAATGTCTTTAACTCCAGTTCTAGGATCTAAACCCTAACAGGCAAAAACACCAGTGCATATAAAATAAAAATAAGAAAATTTTAAAAACTAAATATTGAAAAAAATTAATTAATTTGTTTAAATCACACAGCCTGTGGACTCTGAAATTCTGACACAAGATCCTTAGTCCTAACCACCACTACCTGCTAATGCCTGATTGCCTGATGTACAGATAATGCAGAGCCTCAGAAAGGTATAAGAACCTGACGTTTTAGCTTAAAAGTCTTCTACCAGATATACTCAAACAATAGACCTCGGGAGCCAAAGAATGTTATCAAGTACCTTAATAAGCTTGAGAAAAATGTTCATTCAAAAAACCTGTATTATGGATGCTAGGGAGATGGCTCAATGATTAAGAGCAATGGCTGCTTTCCCAAGTACCTAGGTTCAATTCCTAGCACCCCACATGATGGTTCACAAACATCTGCTTTAAGGGATCTGATACCATCTTCTGATCTCCAGACTCTGCACACATGTGGTGTACAGACGTATATGCAGGAAAAAGAGAGAAAAACATAAATAAATCTAAAATAAATATATTTTAAAAACCTTAGTCAAAAGTCACAGTGCTTTATACTATAATTCCAACATTTGAAAGACTGAAGCAACTTCACTGTTAAATGACGGCGCCCACTGACACGTATGGGGATAGGTTTACCATATGAGCAGAGTCTTTGTGACACTATTCTTGACATTCTCCCCTTGTAGGCACTGCCCTGAAAACGTAGCCAAGAATGTGGTAGAAAGGAAATTACACAACTTCCAAAGCAAGGTAGCACCATTTCTGCCTAGGATCTCCTTCTGGATGTGTCCCCTTCAAACAGCCCCTGTGCTAGGAAATAGCACAGGCCACATGGGGTCTACATCAATTGGCCTCACTGAAGTCCAGCTAACAGCCAGAGTCAACCAGCAGACACACAAGTGACAGAGCCTATGAAGTGACCCAGCAACACTACAGGGAAGAGTGCAAGAGACAAGCACCTCCTGGTGCTTATCAAACCCAAGAATCATGGCAGAGGATGACAAAAAATGGCCAATTTTATACAACTAATTTATATCGCAAAAGATAACTAGAACATGTGCACAGGTATGAACATACACAAATAAGTGCACACATATATATCTGGCTCAGGGGACAGTCTTAAATACGGCAAAAATGTATAAATTATTAATTAACATAAAGACAGTCTGTTGTTTTTGCATTTATTTATGGCACTGGGGACCGAGTCTAGAGCCTCATGCATACAAAGCAAGCACTTATCAACAAGTTATATTCTTGGCCCCAAGCCAAGCATGTACTACACAAGCATGTATTACTATTTACTTCTTGAGTGGTTAGTTGTTTTTAAAAGAAAATAGATTATTTTGGACACACACAAATGCATAATGAAATGGACATGGTGGTTCACAACTTTTTTAATCCTAGCACTTTGGAGGCAGAGGCAGGCAGAACTCTGTGAGTTCCACACCAGTTAGGTCCAGGACAGCCAGGACTACATAGAGAAACCCTATCTCCAAACCTCCCCCAAAAAAGGCACAAAAAAGAAGTACACAATGCCAGATCCAATATACAAGTGCATAAAATACATGATTAAGTGTGGATTTTACATATACATTTACACATAAATATATACATATATGTGTATAAACATGCTATCAGAAACACAAACAGAGGCAGCTATCTTTACTTCTAATTGAGAACTTTCATAGCCCATCCCACCTCATGAGGACTATTCATTTTCATCATTTCAAATAATGAAGCACAATCTCAATCCCCATGTTATATGAGTACCTGCAGAGCTTGCTTTTGATCCATTCTTGCTTGCCATTGCTTTTCATCTTCCTCTTCTGAACTGCAGTCGAGAAAATACTTTTAACATCCATGATTTTTAACAAACACTTAAAAGCATACTTCTTGAGCTCAAGGTCTATAACAGTGCACAGGATGGGAAGGCTATGACTCCCATAGTCTGGTGGGGGATTCATGCAAGTAAGCAACTGCAACATGAACTCCTAACTCACTCCACAAGGAAAAGGTGATTTTGGTGTGGCCTTGTGGGAGGAGGCAGGTCACAAGAGTCAGGCTTTAAGGCCTCAAATCCTCCCACCATCTCCAGTGCACTCTACCCCATCCACCTAGGGTTCCAGATGTGAGTTCTCAGCTGTTCCTGCTGTCATGCCTTCATTCTGCCATAACAGACTCTAACCCTCGGGAACCATACACCCAATTAAACAGTTTCTCTTACCAGTTGCCTTGGTCATGATGTTTTATCAGAGCAATAGAAAAGTAATTAATATAGACAGACATGGAAGCTTTCCTGAATCTCCTACAATTACATTGGTGGATTTGCTATAAATAAACAAAGGATATAGAGGAAATACATGCAGGAAGTGTTCTAGGTACATGAACTGAGTTCTACAATCATGGGGAAACAAGGAAAGGAAAAGCTGCCCAGGACAGTTTGGAGACCAGAGGATGAGGCTGGAGAAGAGTGAATAAAGGACTGAAAATTTATCCTGAAGAAATGACAAGTTAGGCCAGGCATGGTAAATGTAGGCCAGTAACCCCAGTACTGAGGAGGCTACAGCAGGAAGATCAGAAGTTCAAGGTCAGTCTGAACTACATAGCAAATTCCAGGCCAACTAGGATAGGTTTGGAGACCAGAGAGAGGATGAGGTTGGAGAAGAGTGAATAAAGGACTGAAAATTTATCCTGAAGAAATGACAAGTTAGGCCAGGCATGATAAATGTAGGCCGGTAACCCCAGTACTGAGGAGGCTACAGTAGGAAGATTAGAAGTTCAAGGTCAGTCTGAACTACATAGCAAATTCCAGGCTAACTAGGATAGGTTCTGAGAATCTGTCATTTTAAAAAATGCAGAAGCCCCAGAGGTTTCCCCAACGCTGAGATGACAGGCATTTGCTGCCATATGCCAAGCTCTTTATGCAAGTATGACGAATAGAATTTAAGACCTCGATCAGCCCCTCCAAGACCCCAACCCCAGCGAGTCCAGCTTCAGGTGAGATTGGGTCTCCGGCAGGACCCCCTGCCCGACACCCATCCCCTTGATCTTCCGGGCCGCTCCTGGCATCCAGAAGACCCCCACACACAGGAAAGACATCAGCCCCTCCAAGACCCCAACCCCAGCCAGTCCTGCTTCAGGTGAGATTGGGTCTCCGGCAGGGACCCCCCTCCCCGCCCATCACCCATCCCCTTGATCTTCCAGGCCGCTCCTGGCATCCATAAGACCCGCCCACACAGGAAAGACATCAGCCCCTCCAAGACCCCAACCCCAGCCAGTCCTGCTTCAGGTGAGATTGGGTCTCCGGCAGGACCCCCTGCCCGACACCCATCCCCTTGATCTTCCGGGCCGCTCCTGGCATCCAGAAGACCCGCCCACACAGGAAAGACATCAGCCCTTCCAAGACCCCAACCCCAGCGAGTACAGCTTCAGAAGACCTGCCCACACAGCAAAGACATCAAAAATTCCAAGACCCCAACCCCAGCGAGTACAGCTTCAGGAAAGACATCAGCCCTAACAGGACCCAAACTCCATGTCAGCATCCCCAGCTTCAGCTGCAGGAAGGAAGGAGACCAGTGGAGACGGAAAGACCCCACCAGCACCCACTAGAAGAAGAGATGGGAAGAAGACAAAATAAGAGATCACTCAGCAATAGAAACACCAACATGACCCCACCAGAATCTAGGGATCCAACACCAGCAAGACCCAAAAAGCTCTACATAGACGAAGAAGAGGAGACAGACCTTAAAAATTATTTCACGAAGATGATGAAGACCCTCAAAGAAGAAACAAGGAAACCCCTTAAAGAAATAGAAGAAAAAACAAACAAAAAAATCCATGAAATGGGGGAAAAAATTCAAGAAATAAACAAGTCTCTCAAAGAATCTAAAGAGCACCAAGAAAAAACAAACAAAAAAATTAAGGAAACAACTCAAACAGTTGAAGGATTGAAAGCTGAAATAGAAACGATAAAGAAAACACAGAATGAAGGAATGCTGGAAATAGAAAAGCTGGGTAAACGATCAGGAACTACAGATGCAAGTATCACCAATAGAATACAAGAGATAGAAGAGAGAATCTCAGGTGTTGAAGACTCATTAGAGGATATAGAGTCGTCAACCAAAGAAAATCTCAAAACCAACAAATCCTTAACACAAAATAACCAGGAAATATGGGAAACCGTGAAGAAGCCAACCCCGAGAATAATAGGTATAGAAGAAGGTGAAGAAATACAACTCAAAGGTACAGAAAACATATTCAACAAAATCATAGAAGAAAACTTCCCTAACCTATAGAAAGATATGCCTATGAAAATACAAGAATCTTACAGAACACCAAATAGGCTCGACCAGAAAAAGAAGTCACCTCGCCACATAATAATCAAAACATCAAACCTACAGAGTAAAGAGAAAATATTAAGAGCAGCTAAAGAAAAAGGCCAAGTAACATACAAAGGCAGGCCTATCCGAATTACACCTGACTTCTCAATGGAAACGATGAAAGCCAGAAGATCCTGGTCAGATGTCCTACAAACGCGAAGGAAACAAGGATGCCGGCCCAGACTACTATATCCAGCAAAGCTCTCAATTACCATAGATGGAGAAAACAAAATATTCCATGACAAAGCCAGATTTAAACAATACATATCCATGAATCCAGCTCTACAGAAAATGCTAGAAGGAAAACCTAGAGCCAAGGAAGATAACTACATTCACAAAGACACAAGCAATATATAATCACACTTTACAAAACACCAAAAGAAAAAGGGAGGAGAAACTACACAAAATAACTTCACTAACAATAAATCAAGCGCAAACAAGGATCACCAATCAATGGTCATTAATATCCCTTAATTTCAACGGCCTCAACTTGCCTATAAAAAGACACAGACTAGCAGAATGGATACGAAGACAGAACCCTTCCTTCTGCTGCATGCAAGAAACACATCTCAACATCAAAGATAGACGTTATCTCAGAGTAAAGGGTTGGGAAAAGATCTTCCAATCAAACGGTCCCAAGAAACAAGCAGGTGTAGCAATCCTAATATCTAACAAATTAGACTTCAAATTAAAATCAATCAAAAGAGATGAAGAAGGACACTTCATATTCATCAAAGGAAAAATACATCAAGACGAAGTCTCAATTTTAAACATCTACGCCCCAAATACAAAGGCACCTACTTTCGTGAAAGAAACATTACTAAAGCTCAAAATGCACATAAAATCTCACACACTAATAGTAGGAGACTTCAACACTCCGCTCTCACCGCTAGACAGGACCTCCAGACAGAAACTTAACAAAGAAACAAAAGAACTAATAGAAGTTATGATCCAACTGGGTTTAACACACATCTATAGAATATTCCACCCAAATACAAAGGGATTTACCTTCTTCTCGGCACCACATGGAACCTTCTCCAAAATTGACCACATAATAGGAAACATAGCAAATCTCCACAGATACAAAAAAATTGGAATAATCCACTGCATCCTATCAGACCACCATGCATTAACATTAGAATTCAACAATAACACAAATCGCAGAAACCCTACAAACTCATGGAGATTGAACAATGCACAATTGCACTATCCCTGGGTAAAGGAACAAATAAAAAAAAATTAAATACTTCCTCGATTTCAATGAGAATGAAGACACAACATATACAAACTTATGGGACACTTTGAAAGCAGTGCTGAGAGGAAAGTTTATAGCACTAAGTGCCCACATGAAAAAACTGGAGAACAGTCAAACTAGAGAATTAATAGCACAGCTGAATGTTCTAGAACAAAAAGAAGGAAACTCCCCCAGGAGGAGCAGACGCCAGGAAATAATCAAATTGAGGGCTGAAATCAATCAAGTAGAAACCAGAAAAACACTGAGAAGAATCAATGAAACAAAGAGTTGGTTCTTTGAGAAAAAATCAACAAAATAGATAAACCTCTGTCCAAACTAACCAAAAGACAGAGGGAGAGCATGCTAATTAACAAAATCAGGGATGAAAAGGGGGACATAACAACGGACTCTGAGGAAATCCAGAGAATCATCAGGGCATACTTTGAAAATCTGTACTCCACAAAATTTGAAAATTTAAAGGAAATGGACAATTTCCTGGATAGATATCACTTGCCAAAACTAAATGAAGAACAGATAAACAATCTAAACAGGCCTATAACCCCTAATGAAATAGAAGCAGTCATCAAAAGTCTCCCAAACAAAAAAAGCCCAGGCCCAGATGGCTTCAGTGCAGAATTCTACCAGAAAGTCAAAGAAGAGCTAATTCCAATACTCCTCAAAGTATTCCACACAATAGAAGCAGGAGGCTCACTGCCAAACTCTTTCTACGAGGCTACAATTACCTTGATACCCAAGCCACACAAAGACACAACTAAGAAAGAGAACTATAGACCAATTTCCCTCATGAACATTGATGCAAAAATACCCAATAAAATACTCACAAACCGGATTCAAGAACACATCAGAAAAATCATCCACCATGATCAAGTAGGCTTCATCCCAGGAATGCAGGGATGGTTCAACATTAGAAAATCTATCAATGTAATCCACCATATTAACAAACTGCGAAAGAAAAACCACATGATCATCTTACTAGATGCTGAAAAAGCCTTTGACAGAATCCAGCACCCCTTCATGATAAAGGTCCTAGAGAGATCAGGGATAACAGGAACGTACCTGAATATAATAAAAGCAATATACAGTAAACCAACAGCTAACATCAAACTAAATGGAGAGAAACTCAAAGCAATTCCTCTAAAATCAGGAACAAGACAAGGCTGTCCACTCTCTCCATATCTCTTCAATATTGTACTTGAAGTTCTAGCTACAGCAATAAGACAACAAAAGGAGATAAAGGGGATACAAATAGGAAAAGAAGAAGTCAAACTTTCACTATTTGCAGATGATATGACAGTTTACATAAGTGACCCAAAAAACTCTGCAAGGTTACTCCTAGAGCTGATAAACACCTTCAGCAATGTGGCAGGATACAAGGTAAACTCAAAAAAATCAGTGGCCCTATTATATACAGATGATGAAGTGACTGAGAAAGAAATCAGAGAAACATCACCCTTTACAATAGCCAAAAACAGCATCAAATATCTGGGGATAATGTTAACCAAGGAAGTGAAAGACCTGTATATCAAGAACTTTGTGTCTTTAAAGAAAGAAATCAAAGAAGATACCAGAAAATGGAAAGATCTCCCATGCTCTTGGATTGGTAGGATCAACATAATAAAAATGGCAATCTTGCCAAAAGCAGTCTACAGATTCAATGCAATCCCTATCAAAATTCCATCACAATTCTTCAAGGACCTGGAAAGAACATTAATCAACTTTATATGGAAAAACAAAAGGCCCAGGATAGCCAAAACATCCCTATACAATAAAGGAACTTCAGGAGGCATCACCATACCTGACTTCAAGCTCTCTTATAGAGCTATAGTCCTGAAAACAGCTTGGTATTGGCACAAAAATAGGCAGGTAGACCAATGGAACCAAATCGAAAGCCCTAATTTTAACCCACACACCTATGAACACTTGATTTTTGACAAAGAAGCTAAAACTGTACAATGGAAAAAAGAAAGCATCTTCAACAAATGGTGCTGGCATAACTGGGTACTGGTATGCAGAAGACTGCAGATAGATCCATGTTTATCGCCTTGTACGAAACTTAAGTCCAAATGGATCAAAGATCTCAACATAAATCCAGCCACACTGAAACTTTTAGAAGAGAAAGTGGGAGATACTCTTCAACGAGTTGGTACAGGAGACCACTTCCTAAGCATAACACCAGTGGCACAGGCACTGAGATCGACAATTAACAAATGGGACCTTCTGAAACTAAAAAGCTTCTGTAAGGCAAAGGACACAGTCAAAAAGACAAAAAGGCAGGCCACGGAATGGGAAAAGATATTCACTAACCCTACATCTGACAGAGGGCTAATCTCCAAAATTTACAAAGAACTCAAGACACAAGTCTCCAAAACACCAAAGGATCCAATTAAAAGGTGGTGTACAGAGCTAAATAGAGAATTCTCAGTAGAGGAGGCTAAAATGGCCAAGAGACACTTAAGAAAGTGCTCAACATCCTTAGCCATCAGGGAAATGCAAATCAAAACAACTCTGAGATACCGTCTTACTCCTGTCAGAATGGCTAAAATCAAAAACACCGAAGACAATTTATGCTGGAGAGGATGTGGAAAGAGAGGAACATTCCTCCACTGCTGGTGGGAGTGCCGACTCATACAGCCTCTTTGGAAATCAGTATGGAGATTCCTCAGGAAAATGGGAATTAATCTACCACTAGACCCAGCAATTCCACTCTTAGGCATATATCCAAATGAGGATATACAACAAGGGCATCTGCTCCACTATGTTCATAGCAGCATTATTTGTAATAGCCAGAACCTGGAAGCAACCTAGATACCCCTCAACTGAAGAGTGGATAGAGAAAATGTGGTATATTTACACAATGGAGTATTACTCAGCAGAAAAAAAAACAATGGAATCTTGAAATTCGCAGGTAAATGGATAGCACTGGAAGAAACCATCCTGAGTGAGGTAACCCAGTCGCAAAAAGACAAACATGGTATGTACTCACTCATATATGGATTTTAGATATGGATCAGGATAGTGCCAGTCTGCACTTCCACTGATAGAGAGTCTGGGAAACAGGAAAGAACCCAAAAGATATGCATATATGCATAGTACCCAACAGAAGAGGATTGAGACAAGATCCTCTTAATGGATGGGGAACACGGCGAGGAGTGGGGGGGAGTGGGACCTGGGAAGAAGAGAGGGTATGAAGAGGAAGAGAGTTGGTCATGGGGGAACTGGAAGTTGAGAGGGTGGGGGTAGAATAGGGGGAAGAGGGAATCATAGGATCGAATATAGATCAGGCACCAGAGTGACCTCGTGTGATCTAAAGGGATACCACCAATTGGCAAGCTAAGCAATAGTGGAGAGACCACCTCGAATGCCCATTCCTGATAATGAACTTGATGTCTATAACCATCCGGGAGCCTTCATCCTGTGACTGATGGAAGCAGAGGCAAACACACAATCACTGAACTGAACCCAAGGAACCCAGTGACAGAGAGAGAGGAGTGATGAGCAAATTGGCAAAGAATGGGCTGGCAAAACCAGCAGAGACAGCTGATCTGAACAGGGGAGAGCTCTTGGATCCCAGACCGACAGTGGGGAGGCCAGCATGGGACTGATCTGGACCCCCCAAATGTGAGTGTCAGCGAGAAGGCCTGGGCAACCTATGGGGCCCTGAGCTGTGGATCAGTGTCTATCCCTGGTATACAAACAGTCTTCGTGTGCCTATAGCACAAAGAGGGATGCTCTCTCAGCCTGGACTCTTAGGGGAGTGCCTGGACCCTACCCAGAGTAAAATGACAGACTCTAGATATCCCCTATGTGGAAGGATTTGGCAATAGGGTGGGAGGGTGGGGGGGAAGGGGAATGCGGGAGGAGGGGAGGGAGAGGGAACTGGGATTGACATGTAAAACCAGCTATTTAAAATTAAAATAAAAAATGATAAAAGAAAAATTTAAGACCTCACACTTGAGGGGCAAGCCCTTTAATAACAGCCTCTAAAGTGATACTCCTTAGTAGATATTTACCTATGTTTTTCTTCTTCTTGCAAAGGTGGCAAAACATAGATGTCATCCTCTCTTTGAACTTGAGTAAGACTCGGTAGAGCTTCATTTCTGAAAAGCACATATAGCTTTCAATAATGTCATATGAAATGCATTTCTAATCGATCATCTCCTCCCACTGGTTGCACAAACCCTGCTCAAGGGCAACAGTTGCTCCCTCTTCATCTGGCTGTCTTCTCCTGCCTACATCTCCCCAGAGCTATTATTGCCACAACTAAGAACCACGTGGAGGGAAAGGGGAATTACCTAGGGCTCCCCAGAGCCTTTGCCACAGCCTCAGCTACAAAGTAAAAAGTTGGGTTGCAGTGAACCCCATGGTAGTGCACCTGCCCAGCACATGTATTCCATTTCTTACAACTCTTTAAAACAATACAAATCAGTAAACTAGTTAATTAAAGGGAGAAGCACTACAATAGCTTTTCTTTCTCAGTAGCCACAATTCTGTACCGCCAAGTCTGATGCTATCCACACCTCTCCTGACTCTTCCTATTCTTAAAAGAGACAAGGAGAGAGAACAGTGAAACCCAGTGAGTGTCTACAGCACAGTCCTCCTCTTGCCTTTTGCTTCTGAAAGCAGTTTTCAGAGCCTGTCTCTTCAGAAAGGTTTTCAGAAGCTTCTCTGTGGTTCTTCTGGAGTCAGTGGACGCAGAATCCTTCTTCTGCCTTCTCTTTGCCTGTGGAAATGAAGCAGGTGGGATTTCACCTCAGGTGCTGGTCTACTAAAAACATTTCCTTATCTGAATTTAGGGACAACAGCTGTTCTAGAACTTCCTCCTCACTGCTGTCAGTAAGCATCTTCAGGTTCTGTGACGCACAGGGCACACAGAGCACTTGCCTAAATATCACCTATAGAGCATATCTGTGAAGTTATTAGCTTATTGTCAGTTTATTGTAAAAAAAACTTCAATACCACCAAGAATCTAGAACTTTAGACAAATTATTATAATTTGATACTGTTTCGAAAAATGTATTATTTGTATGTACCTTTGTACCCCCCAATTCAACATTATATTAGAAGAAATCCTTAGCATGTATAAAAAGATATTCTAATAAATGTCAAGATATCCTAAAAAAAGGACAATTTTGCTGAGACAGTGCTGCCTCCAAGAAGGCATTCTAGAAGATAGCCTGGGTCAGTGCAGTTTTGTTGTTATTCTGCAAGTAGTTTTTTGTTTCTTTGTTTGTTTGTTTGTTTTGTTTCCCTGTTACCAAGGACACTCAATCGCACTCTCAATGAGCAATAGTAGAGGCTCCACAATGAGCAATAGTAGCCCAGTCAGACAACATGTGGACCACCTACACAGATATTCTAAAGAAACTGCTTTAAGAATTCTAATTCTTCTCCAAAGCTACACAGGAAAACCCTGTCTTGAAAAACCAAAAAAAAAAAAAAAAAAAAAAAGAATTCTCATAGCTTCAGCTAATAAATAAATTTGATCATTACATATATAATAGACTCTTTAGACTCTTGTAAAAGTTTTCTAAAGACAAACTGTTACAAGCCTGACGTACTATTGCATGTCTTTAATCCCAGCACTCAAGAGGTAAGGGCAGGTCTCTGTGAGTTCAAGGCAAGCCTGGTTTTATATATAGGGAGTTCCAGACAAGCTGGGGCTACATAGAGAGAACCTGTCTCAAAATGAGAAAAAACAAACAAAACTGTTGAAGATAAATTTTTAAAAACAATTGAAATTAAATTGATTACATGTCAAAACTGTTCATTGAAAACATACACAAAACTGGACATGGGTGGCGCACATTTTAAGCTGCAGCACTAGGAAGGCAGAAGCAAGAGGATTTCTGAGTTCAAGACCAGCCTGGTCTATAAAATAACCAGAACAGCCAGGGCTACACAGAGAAAAGCCAAAAACAAAACAAAAACTAAAACCGAAACATATACAGGGAGTCTTACAGATTGAACAGGTTGTTACATTTAGGAATATATAGGCATATACATAAACGCATGCAATAATAAATGGGGGGAAGAGGTCATGAATTTGAAGGTGATTGGGAAAGAATATATAAGAGGGTTTAGAAGAAAGTAAGGGAAGAAATGTTGTAAATGAATTTAATATAAAAATTTGCCACTGGGATCTAAAAAGAGAATAAAATATTTACCAAGGTCTGTTTCTTTAGCAGTGGGGCATCTCCATCAAACACAAAAATAGGGCGAATACGAAAAAACAGGAGCTTGCAAAGCCGGTGGAACAGCGTGAGAAGATGAGCATTTTCTACAGGATTCCCATGGCGATCTCGGACTCCTTTAAGTGCCTGGTTTAACCAGATGCTAATATCTGGGAGAGTCAGTAAAGGAAAACAGTTTGGAATTTCCAACTTCATTCTCAAAATCTCAATTTCCAAGAGATGACACCAACAACAGAACATTGAACATACACCACCACTTGTGTGAAGCTGAAAGACAGTGGCCATGCTGGAATCTACAACAGTCAGCTGGATTTTCTGTGGCTCCTTACTGCTTTCCACACACTGAACCTTACAATCACAGGCAGATCCACCCCTCAAAAGCCTAGGCACAGACAGCTTCTTTAGATGCCCAGTAAATTTACCCTGTCACATGAGTCTACACACACATGCATGTGTGATGGCATGAAAGCAGAAGGGGAGCATTTGGGAGGGGAAGATGGGTAGAAGGTGGGAAGATGGACTGGGGAAGGCAAATATGAACAAAGAACAATGATATGCTACACATGTATGAGTATGCCAAAGAACCCTATTTTGAATAGTAACTTTAAAAAAACTGTAAAAAATGATTTTATAATGAAAATGCCTTCTTTGAAAAGAAAAGCCCTCCTACTAAGCCTGGAGATGGAGCTGGATACTTACATAGCATGCACAAACCCCGGCTTCAGTTACTGAGATTGCTACAACAAATAAACTAAGCACGTGTGGTGACAACAACTGTAATCCCATGATTCAGGAGGATTGTGGGTAACAGGCCAGCCTGGGCCACAGAGCAAGTGAGGTTCCAGCTCAAAAACAAAACAATAAAAATGAACAAAGATCTAACGTTCTACAAAGAATGCTAGGAAACTATCACAAGTTTCTGGAGGACAACTTGAAAATTCATAGCAAAAAGAGTTAAAAATTGTATTCTGTTTTACCTAAGAATTCCATTTCCATGAGTTTATGCAACAACTATCTAAATTTGTCTATTAATAAGAAAAACTTGGGAGTCAAATAGTAAGGTATGAGCATGGGAGATCCAAAAAGTGACAGAGAAAAAAAATCACAGCAGAACCTCCTCTCTGTTTTTCCAGGATCCAAGGGGGAAAAAAGGCCATGAAACTCCTAAGACCCTCTTCCTTCCTCCCTGTGTCCCTCTCTCCTCATCTGAGTCCACCAAAAAAAATCCTGTGGTTTATTCTGGTCAGATGCACGTGGACTCTGTCCTCTGAATCAAGGCTCAGTTTACTGATAGTTTTGGGGGACAGAGAGAACAAATCTCCTACAACACGTTCACCTTCAAGAAATCATCATGGATTTACAATAAGATATATAAGAATGCTTGAATATAACAATAAAAATATAAAAAGGTTTCAAAGTTTAGCATGGGTCAGTGCTTAAAACTCAATTACAATATGCTGAGTTCCTAGGATAGCATGTTCTTAGGAACAAGTTCAAAACATGTTTAATGATTAAAAATAATTGTAAAACATTACTAGAGAAAAATAGGTTATAAAAATTTAACAGTGTGATTCTCTTTATAATCCAAATTAAATGCAGAAGAACTGGCCAGACACTAGCCATATTAAAGCTAAGCTCTGCTGAAACAAGTCTAAGTTTTCTTCTTGTACTTTTCTCACTTTCTCAACATTTTTTAAGGTGTCCTTTTTTTTTTAATGGACTTTGCATTTGTTCCTTTGAATGAACTGACATCCTGCTGGATTTCTGCTCTTCACCAGTTCCTGTAGCTCACCTTTAGAGAACTTTTCTACCATGATCTTTCCTAGGCCGCCTTCTTCCCTCAAATCTACACCACTTGTAGATGCTACCCCAAAGAACCCACGTGTCTCTGAGACTAGAGCAGCACTCTGTCCTAGATAACCTGGTTGGCATCTACCTGACTGCTTGAAGACATTTCAAATTCAAATTCAAGCTCCATGCCTTCTGCACGGAGCTGCTTGTGCCCCACCTCAGTGAGTCAGTTGCACATGGGCCTGAGTTCTGGGTATCAGTTCTCATATCCTCATGAGTCAAGCAATATGAGAGCCTATCAGTTCTACCTTGCAGGTACATCCAACCTTTAATATTGTACCTGTATGTTACTGTCTACAGAGTTCATGCCTAAGACCTGTGCAAACAAGTTGCAAAAAAAAAAAAAAAAAGAAATAAACAAACAAAAACCACTTTCAAAATGTTTTATGTAGGTAATTTTAAGATTTTGTGTTTGGCCACACTTATCAGCTATTACAGGTACATGTTGTCTGTGGGTTGCAGGTTTGCTATACCTGGAAGTACACTGAGATTTGCCAATAAAACTTTTAACAAGAACCGTTTGATGTTTCAAATCCATAAATGATCTGGTCTGTGCTCATTTCTCCTGTCACATTTTAAGCTACTACACTCCTAATATCAGAAACCACTCAGGTTCTTTCTATTACCAAGGACTTCCCCTATGCCAACCTGTGTCCTACTGAGTCTCAAACTATGTGGCATTTTCCTGGCCTCAATTAACACTTCCAGATATGCATCTCTATGAGATGTATTATTATATGACAGAAATATGGGTATCTAACACTGACAGTGTGTACCTTTATGGAACATACTGTCCAGTACAGGGAACAACTAGTCAGTGATCAACCTTGTTTGTATAAGCTGCTTCATTAAGTCTAACTGCAGACAGTGTGCATTATTTTTAAAACATTGAACTTTTTATTTTGGTTTTTTTCAAGACAGGGTTTCTCTGTATTGTTTTGGAGGCTGTCCTGGAACTCGCTCTGTAGACCAGGCTGGCCTTGAACTCACAAGAGATTCGCCTGCCTGTGCCTCCCTAGTGCTGGGATTAAAGACATGTGCCACCAACGCCCGGCAACATTGAACGTTTTTAAATTAATGTCCATTGTCTATCATTCACTACCACCAAGGTTACTAGTGTAATTTGTGTACTAGGGCAATATGCTATTGTGTTAGTTTGGGTTTCTACTGCTGTAGTAAAACAACATGACCTAAAGCAAGTCGGGGAGGAAAGGGTTTATTTTGCTATGCTTTCACGACACAGTCCATCACTGAGGAAAGCCAGGGCAAGGCAGGTAAGAGCTGATGCAGAGGCCATGAAAGGATGCTGCTTGTTGGCTTGCTCAACAGCCCAGGGATGGTACCACCCCACAATGTGCTGGGCCCTCCCCCATTAATCACTAATTAAGAAAATGCCCTTCAGTCTTACCTGATCTTTCTCTTGGGGGGATTGGGTGGGTGTTGAGACAGGGTTTTTCTCTCTCTGTATAGGCCTGGCTCTCCTGTAACTCACTCTGTAGACCAGCTGGCTTTGAACTCAAGAGATTCACTTGCCTCTGCCTCCACCATCACTACCACCACCACTGGCTAGCCTTGCCTGATCTTATGGAGGTATTTTCTCAATTGAAGTTCCCTCCACTCAGATGACTGTAAATGACTCTCATGCCATCCTACCAAGTGTATCCAAGACCCTAGAGAGATGCATCAAACAATACATTTGTGAACAAGATGGATACACCCCCTATGTCTGAGATGCACATATTCTAACAGGACAAAAGACAATAAAATAATTGACACATTCATTAAGTGCAAAGAAACAATCGGACAGAAGAGTGGCTGAGGATTTGGCACTTTAGTTACAAAAAAAAACATCTCAAGAACAGAACTGACATGAACAAAGGTGCAAGGAGCAACCTGGGGAGGGCAGAAGCCACGTCTACACAAGGTCTGTGTGGTGGGGTGGGGTGGAAGGTGATGTATGAGGTATCTAAGCAGTTTCCAGATGTGACTTAAGACCTTAGGAGACAGGTGGAGACGGTTTAACTAAGTTACAACAGCCCACATAAAAGGAGATGATTGTGATGGCATGTCTCAGACATAACTGGTCAGGTCCACATGTTCTGTATTGCTCTGGAGAACTGCTTCTGCTTGGCTCCTTTCTGCTGGCTACACTGTCATACAGAGCTAAAGAATTTTCTATACAGCAGATCACTTCTGACTTCAAAATTGAGAAAACCCAATTTCAGAGTTAAGGTAGCTGCTAACTCTGCCTATGAGTCTAGGACCTAGACTCTGAGAAAAGATTAACCTTATTCCTGAAACACTGAATCACACTGAAGTGATTCCTTTCCATATGTAAATTAGATGTGGCTTACCACTTCTCATGGAAGGTTGAGAGACCCAAGGTGAAATTCTTAAGAAAAAAAATACATAAAATGACACAAGCTGAAATTTGATTCAACACACATGGAATGAAATTAAATTCTCCAAGTGACAGAACTTTAACTTAAGTATGAAACAAAGTCAAAACTTGCTTTTAGAGTTAAAACTCAAAGACCCAATACCATCTGAGAACAAAAAAGGTTATCTTCCTTAGTCCTGAAGCTAGGTAACTAAAGACTAAGTTAATCCATATGGGTATGTGTTCAGAGACGGTATTATCTCCCTAATACAAGTAATGCATTAACAGATGTTATTTCCTAACTTTTCACACAGACATAAACAGTTTCAATAAGACAGCTATCAATATGGTCCAAAACCCAAACAATTTATTTGGAAAAGTATGTAAACTACAAACCTGAGATAATCATGAATGAGTTCGTTATTAGCAAACAAAACACTAACACCTAAATTTCAGATACCAGAATTCTCATGATGAATTATAGAAAATTAAATTACAGACTTAATCAGATTATGACAAAACACATATGTGATTGTATGCAGAATCTTTCTCAATTTCTTTTAGGTAAATGACCCATTCTTTCAGAAAACTTTAATAACCTCACAAAAATAACTTCACACCCTCAGCCATTGTAAATGGGACTCAACCATTCACAGGTAACTTACTTTTCCTGTGACATCCCTGAACCTTAGGATGCTAAACTTCCTAATCCTTTATAGGGGCTGGAACAGAAAATAACCTTAATCCTTGACGGCGCAATCAGCAGTACTGTTTCACGATGATGAGGATAGAACTCGGGGACCTCACACATCCTAACAAAGCTCTCTATCACCACAAGCTGAAACCCTAGATGAGAACTTAAGAATCCCATCACTGTAAATTTCATTCACTAATAATTCAGAAATCCTTTATCTGCAGTGACACCGAAAAACCACCAGGGTGCACACAGCACAGGTACTTTACAAAGCTCTTCAGAGCTCTTCAGGTTATCCAACTCACTGTACTCTGGGTAAAAAAAATTGTCATTGGTATAGTTGACACAAAACATTATCTTCCCAATATTACATGCTCTCCATTAATTATAAGCTGGGCACACAGCGAAGAACTGACTCATCAGATAATGGTTTCTTTGCTGTACTTTACAGAATGACTTGGCATGACCCCCCTACGCAGACACACACACGCACGCACCCAGAAATTATTCTAAAATCTTTTTAGTTCTCATTAAGAAAATGGTGTAAAGGTACCTCCAGCTTCTCAGATAGAAGAGGCACTGTAAAAGGGGTCGTGGGACAAATGAAAACTTCAAAACTAGCATCACATACTCAAAGGAAAAAAAACAAAACTCCAGTGACACACAACTATTACAGGTGCTGAAGGAAACTACACTATACACATTAGTTTTTTGTTCCAAAAAAACAAACAAACAACTAGTTAAGTATGCAGAGAGAGAGAGAGAGAGAGAGAGAGAGAGAGAGAGAGAGAGAGAGAGAGAGAGAGAGAGAGATCGGAATTCTCTACCTTGTTCTCCCCATGCTGACCTCCCACAGAAAGTAACTTACAGCGCTACCGAGCCCGACGCTATTCCAACCTGATCATTTAAATCTCCATATTCTCCAAGGCAACTGTGTGCCTGCTCTGCAGGAAGAACTGAAGCAAAGGGGACACCAAGTGACCCTAAAAGTAGAGCAGGGCTGCAAAGCAGACCCCAAGCAACAACCGGCTCCGGTTCCCGCAGGAAGCCTGGCTACCCTGCAGAGGCCCGGCCAGTGCTAAGGATACCGACAGCCAGCACCTTGCCCTCCAGCGCCTCCGGGCTGACCGGGCGGCCGGAGCACTCCAGCAGCTTCCACAGCCCCTGGACTCCCATGGCGCAGGCGCGCTGAGCTGGCCCCGCAGGCCTCTGGCCTCAAAAAGAGGTAGCGCCGGCCGCCAGCGGACTCCGCTCACGGAGACCCCACCTCTCTGCAGCCGGAACTAGTCCGACGCGGGCTTGAAAAAGAGTGACACCGCGATGAGCCACTTCCGGCGAGGACCTGGCCTCCGAGAAGAAAAGAGACACTTGAACATGGCGGCGGTGGGAAGGGGCACGAATGCTTCGGCCCAAAAGTTGGCACTTCTGGTAACAGAAGTTAAGGACCGGCGCGGGCGGTCCTGTTGAACTTGGTTTCTCCCGGGAATTGGCAGTCTCGCGTTGACGCGTGACGTATAAATTCTGCGCCAAAGCCCTCCGGACTATCAATGCAGCATTGCAATCAAGAGTTACTGTTGGTTCTTAACGTGTACCACAGAATTACTACGTATTCAGTACAGATTTCTTGTTGAATTCAAATTTCACATGTTGATTACAAAATTCCAAGTACTTCAAAATGTGCTTGTATCCACAGTGATTTTTAGAAAGTGGTTTTCTTAAACAATGAGGCCATTAGGTGCCTAAGGGTACTGGAGCTAGAATTTAGCAAAAAAAAAAAAAAAAAAAAAGTCTGAGTCTAACATAGCCATGATAAATGACAGACATAAATATACAGACGTGTTTGAGTCCATGGATTTGATTCCTATTCCCCCCCCCCGCCCAGACACTCCTTCCACACACAATCTGTAATTTATAATCCAGTATAGTATAACTGCTATCCTTATAAGAGGGAGTTGAAACACAAACTCCAAGAGAGTCCACAAAGGAAAGGCCATAGGATGACAAAAGGGATAAGCTCCTGCAAGTCTAAGAGACAAGAAACCAAACTTGTCAAAAGGTTGTCTTGATCTACAGAACTGTGAGGAAAGAAACTTGTTTTTGTTTGTTTGTTTGTTTGTTTTCTTTTTCGAAACAGGGTTTCTCTGTGTAGTTTTGGAGGCTGTCCTGGCACTCACTCTGTAGACCAGGCTGACCTCGAACTCACAGAGATCTGCCCCCCCTCCCCCCCCACCTCCCGAGTGCTGGGATTAAAGGTGTGTGCCACCAACGCCCAGCAAGAAACTTGTTTTTAAGAAACTCAGTTTCTGGTATTTTATTATTGTAGGGAAAAGGGACCAGTCAAAGAAACACACCCTGAGCAGAGCCAAAGAAACACACTTTGGCCCTGCAACCACAACCAAAGAAATGTACCCTGACCCTAAAACCAGTGCCAAAGGAACACACTTTGTCCCTGGAATCAGAGTCAGTGAAAGAAATGTACCCTGGCCCTAAAATTGGAGGCAAAAGGCTAAAAAGGACCAGAGAAAGAAACACACTTTGGCCCTGAAACCAGAGCCAAATCTGACCCTAATCCTGTGTAAAAAAAGTAACCAATCCCGGAGCAGAGCTCTAGCCAATCTAAGCTCAGCACTGAAATCGGACCAATCCCTACTCTGGAAAAACTTCCCCAACCCCAGAAATCCCTATATAAACCCTGTGTATGTTCAGCTTGGCTGGTCCAGCTGTCTTCCAATAAACACCTTTGGATGAGCTTCGGGTGAAGATCTTCTTTTGCGGCGGCGACAGAGCAAAGGCGACCCTGGGCAGAGCAGAGCATGCAGAGGCGACCCTGGGCAGAGCAGAGCAGAGCAAGCAGAGGCGACCCTGGGCAGAGCAGAGCAGAGCGAGCAGCGCTGTAACACTTGCCCGGGAAACCTTCCTTGGCAGAGTGGAGTTGTTACACTCTGCTCCCGGCTCCCTGCTCTTCTCCAGGAGCAGAGCTGAACTGTAGCAACTTCGCCCAGAGCTGAACTGTAGCAACTTCGCCCGAGAAACCTCCTGCGGAGCAAAACTGCTACACTAGGCGAACATCCCCAGCTGGAAGACCCTGTCCTGCCGGAGCGGAGCTGATACACCGGAGAAGCCTTTCTCTGAGGCAAGGCTGTAAGCTGCCAAGCTTACTGCAACCTGTGGTGGTCCTTGGCTCCCGAGCTCCAGGATACCTTTCTACCTGAGCTGTGTAACACTCAGTATCCTTGGCTCCCGAGCTCCAGGATACCTTTCCACCTGAGCTGTGTAACACTGAGTATTCTGTGACTCCCGAGTGCCAGAATACCTGACCCACTCCTGTTCCATCCTGTCCTGACCCATCCCGACGAAACGCTTACAATTATGATAGTTCTAGCAAACCAAGGTTCGCTATAACCGTGGAGAAGTTGCATCACCAGTAAGAGCCTCCTTTTTAGCTGGCACCTGTCTTGGGAGTTCTGAATTTTTAGATGAAACACCTAGTAAGTTACTCCATTAAGATTAGGGGTATTATTATTATTTTATTAAGTGAAATATTGGCAGAGTAGAAATTCTAAAGGTGAATTGAGTTAAATAATATAGATCTTGGAGCAGTTGCCTGAGCAACTGGGAAACATTACAGGCGCTATGCCAGCTTGGTATGATGGGATATAGCACTGTAAAGGAATAGTTACTAGGTCTTTTTTTTAATTTTTGAGAGCTCGATAAAGACAAATAACCAATGTGTCCATTTGAGTATTAGGCATGATTTTAAAGCCACAGCAATGTTTTAAATACGAAATGCTTTTGAAAGAATGGCAACCAAGGAATGTATATTTGACATAAAAGATATTTGTTCTTTTCAAGGTATAATGGGCTCTATGAACTACTCAATCAACTAAAACACATTTTCAAAATAATTATAACAAACAAATGTCTTCCAACTACTATTCTAAATACTATACAAAGCACCATATTTGTTCTCTAAAACCACTAGCAAAGAGGACACCTCACAGTTGAGACAACAGGAATTTCAGAGCCAATTGGTATCCTTCATTAGAAGGCCTATGAAGATTCCTAAGGGTTGACTAAGAGATCAAATAGAGCAGGAATATTACTAGTTTTCAAGGAGAAGCATGAAGGAACTCTTATCTACGTGCCCTGAAAAAACCCTCCCACTGGACCCAAACATTACTGTGGTTTAAGTAACGTCAAATTTGTAAGCTGAAGTTTTAGATGACCATGTGTCAGTTACTGTTTTTATAAAGCATATGATCAGTATGCAGGAAATAAACTCTTCCTGTTGTCACTGCTGTCACTTTGTTCTAAATGTTTATATTTTATTTCACATTTTAATCCTTTCCTCTGGTTCTTCAAATGCATTTCTTTGAAATACTCAACTGAACTATTAAAAAACAGCTTATACTGAAAACACACTTGATCTACAAAAATTGAAACCTCATTCAAACTAATATAAGAAATTTTCTATTCCTTGTTATGAAGTGTTAAGAGAACCAGTGTCCAGGTACTTAAGAAATAGAAAGTATGGAGTGGAAGTCATCACCTTCCACTGTGTTTCACTGATTATAAAAATTGCAAGATGCTTCTTATAACACTAATTACAAAGAATTGACAAATTATCATATGCTTCACACAGACATGAAAATATGCCCTAGAGAAAACACAGACTCATTAACACTCACATGATTAAAAGTATAAAACAAAACTTTATTTAATGAAAACATTTTAAAAGTTCCAGTATGAAGTAACAAAATCAATAACCAACAACTCTTTCAGTCCTTTGCATTTCAAGCTAAATAATCTCTTCAGAAATATGACCATTTTGTAATATATATCCCTTTCTGTACGCTAGACACGTATGAGTGGATAAATGGATATAAAATTTAAGAGAAAAAAATGAAAAATTTTAAAAATAAAATTCTGCAACCTCTCCTTGAGGTGTATTGCAATATGGTTCCAACATACCCAGCACCTTGTGATCACCAAGTTACTGATTTGGGTCCGGGAATGAGCCTATTACATGAAAGAACAATATCCTAGAAGTCTGTGAGTCACACATTGGCAGCAAGAAGAAAAATGACAGAAACTAAAAAGGAGCTCAAGTATTGAATTCACACTTCTGAAATACTTAACACATCCTTCAAACAACTAATTGGATGTTTCACAGAAGGAAACAGCTCAGAGCTGAGAATACAAGAATGTTGTCTTCAGAGTGACCTAAACATTGCCAGCGTGTCTTCAGTGCTGTTGTTAACACATGACTCCATTAAGAGACCAAATATCAGATCTCACAGTACATATTACATGGAAACTCTGGATTCCAAGTGCTCTTTAACTATACACTAAAACAAGGTTTGTTCTAGACTTGAAGACATTGTTCAAGACCTACACTTCTTACAACTATTTCACAGCCATGTGCCAGACCAAGAGAATCAGAATCAGTGCCATAAGTCACCTGTCTACATCTGGAGAAAGGTCAGTTTCTTGAGTATTTTCTATTTCTTTGTTGAGAATCCTGAGATAGTTATTCAGGAAAGCTAAAAGATGAGGTGAATACTGCTAGCATTGAAAGAATAACTAGACTGGCAAGATAATTTTAAATGAACAAAAGCTACAACACAACAACCCCCGTTTTTTAAAGGAGAGACAGTGCCTTGCAAATTGGTCTTAGGAATCAAAGTATCTGTAATAAATGACTAGGGATCAAGTTTCCAGAAATCACTTCATGCTTTAATAGTTGAAGTTTTGATGATGTTAAATGCATTTTTATTTTTGTTTTGAAGCAGTTGTAATTTAATTGGATTTTGTGAAACCCTTTGTTCAGATTGTTTATCTACTTTTAACTTTAAGAGGGCAGTAATCTGTGCTTACCTGCCTATATATTTGAAGCCGTCCGTTTTGATACTATGTAAGCTTATTTACTGGAGAACTACAAGTTATGCTTTGTACCACAAGATCTGTTCCTATTGGTAGACTTAATAAACCATCCTCTGCCTTAATGCAGTCCTGTACATAACAGCTGTGTGGGTAACGCCAGTGGTTCAGTTCCCAACATTGTCAGTCATTGCCATTGTAATCACTGTAGCTGTGGTAGCCACTGTTCCTTCTCTCATGAATGCTAGACATCTTCTTCCATGCTGAGTCCTGGTGGAAACTAGCACTAAAGGACCTGCCCAGACGCCCAGGCTGCTTCTTGGAGATATTGTCCTCACTCTCAGATTTGGCAATTCCCTGGGCATGTGTGGGAGGCTGTGATTCTTGTCTAATGGTTCCAAATGGAAAGTTCCAAAAGCCAAATCTTTGCCAACTGAGTCTCTGAAATGCTATGATACAATGCAAATTTCCTCCAACCTAAGAAGGACAAAGGAAAAAAAGATGAAGACAATAAAGAGAAAACACTCAGAAGTTTGTGGGGTCTTTATTGACTCCTTTGGGGTGATGGTGTTACTCTTTCACATGTCTGAAAACACTTTTCTATTCCGCACTCATCAGAGCACACTAACATACTCACCTTTCCTGAAAGCTGTATTTACAGTACAACGAAGTCCTTAGGAACTAGAGTACTCCTCTCCACAGCCTAGACTCAGCATAATCATGGTCTCATACACCTAACACACACTAAGATCAAGCTTTACCCTCCCCCCGTCTCTCTCTCCCCGTGTGTGTGTGTGTGTGTGTGTGTGTGTGTGTTCAAAGAACTGAGATTACAAGCATGTGCTACCACACCCAGTTTCATTTATTCTTTTATCAACAGGTTTACTGCAGAAGGATGTCTACTCAGTCTATGCTATATCTGCTTCTAAGAGCTTCTTTGTGTTGTCATATTTGTACACATGGCTCTGCCTCAAGACCATAATTTACCCAAGCTGGGCCAAGACTATCAAACTCAACCAAGGCAGATAAGTTTCAACTTATACCTGAAAATAAGTCATAAATTGAAAGTTAGTCTGCAAGAAATGCATATTCAAATAAAGCACTGTGAGCACAACATGATTAATATCCTAAGCTGCTTGTCTTCTACCATTACTGCAGTACTGGGTGTCATTTCTTTATGATCATCCTCCTTGACCTGGAATTTAAAGTTAGCCTGTGTCCTTAAAATAAGTCTTACTTTTCTGACTAAGACAGTGTGAAGTTGGCTTCTGTTATTTACCACATCAAGAATATTAATAAAACATCACATTTTGGTCATTTGGGAAGTGGCTTCCAATGTAGTAGTGTTCTTACCTTCTTCGTTTTCCGGAACTGTAGCCCTCTTTCTAGATGTCGGATATCTAAGAATTCTGGATTTTGAGTGTTTAGGTCAGTGACAATATCTGCCCACCTATAATAAGAAAAGGGACAGGTTTCTTTAGGCTTAAAGTACCACTGATTTAAAGTTTTTTCCACGAGCAAGTTGCCACAATATATTACAACAGTAATTGATGATTAACTTTTAGGTCAGCATTGTCCCATCTACTAGCCTTTAAAAGCTTCTTTTTCTGTGACAGTTATGGTTTTCCAATTCCTGTCAATGTACTCAGTTTATAATTTGTTTCTATTCTTACATATCAACATACCATATAATATCTTGTAGGCTAAAGCAGTGGCATGTACATTTACTATAACAATCAAGTCAACTTATTTTCTTATGGTGAGACATGGGGTGGGATTTTATATGTTGTATAAGCTGGTCTTGAACCCCTTGGTTCACATGATTCTTTTGCCTCATTTACCAATGTGTCACTATGTGTCTAGCTAAATTTATGAAAGAATTCAAAAATAATGTCTCCACTAATATACAAAATGGTTGTGGAGAAAAATCAAAGGAAGTTATACAAATAATAGGTGAATTTGGTAGGGAAGTGAAAATCAAGGTCTAAATACGAAAATCTGGTATTTTTAAAAATATGACCAGCAATAACTTGAAAATGAAATATTTTTAATCAATTTAGAACTATATTGACATGTGTGTGTTTATACTGAAAGATCGAAACCACTGAAATTATGATTCTGTGGTGATCTAGTTCTTGGTATTAGTTTGTAAGACTCCATGTCATTATGATGTCATTTCTCCCTAAAGTTAACCATGAATCCTAGAGATTTTATCAGCCTGTGTGTGTATGTACAGGTGATAGAGAGAGGGCATGGGGGGAAAGGGGAGGAGAAGTGTACAGGTGCATGGGCATGTACATGCCATAGTGGATGTGTAGAGTTTGGAAGACGACTATCAGCAATTGGTTTTCTCCTTCCAGCCTGTGGATCAGGGATCAAACTCAGATCATCAGGCCTGCATTCAAGAACCTCTACCTGCCAAGCCACCTACCAGTCCTAAAGATTCATTTTAATTAAATATACATCAGGATTTTAGCAGAAATAATCCAATTCTATTTTTTTTAGAGAATTATTTGTTGTTGCTGTTCAAGACAGGGTTTCTCTGTGTAGCTCTGACTATCCTGGAACTCGCTCTGTAGATCAGGTTGGCCTGGAACTCACAAAGATATGCCTGCCTCTGCTAGGACTAAAGGTGTGCCCCATCATGTCCAGCTTGGGAAAAAAAATCTTAATATGTTACTTAAATGGAAAAGCAAGACAAAAACAATGGATAGAAGTTCACCTGTATAAAATTCCCAAGCAGGAAAAGCACATCTGTAATGATGGGAAGCAGAACAGGGAGGCTGTAGGGCTCGAGAGAAATAGAGCATAGCAGAATTTGGGGGGCAGGGCTGCACTGTGACTGGCTAATAACCACACATATATCTACATGCATCTAGTTAAGACAATTTTTATCTGTGTTTTCAGTGAAGGAAATATTGTACCAATTAAAGAAAAAAATAAAAGCTACTAAAACATACCTTTTACAGTGAATGGCAGGGTGTTTTCTACTTGACTCTCCAATTAAAATCCAATATTCTACTTCCTGTGGTGAGAGAGGGCCCCTGCTAAACAGAAAATACATTCACAGTCAGCATGATAAATGGCATTCACTTTCCCAAAATATGCTGTTCCAACTATGTATTGATAAAACAAAGGAACAAACAAAAAACCCAAAACACTAAAAATAAAGATGGCTTTTGTTCATGTATAATGAGTACCAGCATTTTGGTTTGGACGATTCAAGAAATCCTTGAATTAGATTTAAGCCTAATTCAAGAGGGTTAACTTATTACCCCCTGTTTCAGAGGGGAAAACATTCTAAGCAGCTCTCTTCAGCTATTCTTTTCTTCAGGATGCATCCAAGTTTGTAGCAGCATCCTAAAGAGATGATGGCCTAGAGGTGGGGGATGATGATTTTAAACAATGTTTTCCACCCCTGGAAATTCTAATTAAAGTCCTGGAGATTTGCATAATCTTTAAGAAAAAAAATTAAAGGTGTTCATAAGCACAGATATTTACTGATGAACGTCAGCTGTTAACAAAGCAAAGCAATAGACGTCAAAGCCTGTTTTGCATTTGGTAGGTACTTGAAGGAAGGGAAAGGCATAGGTCAGAATCATAAAAGGAGCACACCAGTGCCCCTCCCTCCAGAAAATGGACAGTCATGCGTGGCTTCCATTTTCAACTCTTCTTGGCCATAATCTCTGCTTTCAGGTCCCTCGTGAAGGAACTTGCTAAAGAGAAAGAGTAACATTCAAACTCAGTAACCTTGTTTAGAATATATCTCCTTCAAAGAGACAGTTCCTCTGTGTGTGTGTGTGTGTGTGTGTGTGTGTGTGTGTGTGTGTGTGTAGGGAGAGGCAAATATAATGATGAAGTTTAGATATGACACTGGTCCTGCGTTTCCTTGCTATGAAAGAGAACAACCCTGACAAATTCCATGTTCTGCACCGTGAATTCAGAGGTGCTTTTTAATGTACTCAGTTGTGCACTCTTGGCACACAGCATGTAGGACACTGGGGATTGTTGTTTTCAACAAAATCCCAATCATTTCGATTTTTTCAATAAAGACTCAGGAGACAGATGGTGGGGTCAAAGTCTGCTAGCTCAGAGAGGTAGAGAAAGCACCTAGCTGACCTTCCCCCTCAGCCGTCCTCCCTGAAGCCTGTCCTCTCTCCTACAAATCCTGTCTCCAACAAATCTCCAACTCAATGTCCCTCCCTTCTACTTCCTGTGTGTCTATCCATCCTCCTGACTCCTTCTTACTCTCTATGGTTACTTCCTGTCAACTAATTGATTGCTCCACCTATTGACCTGTGAAATGTTGTTTTTATTTAATCCTGTTTACAAAAAGCAGAAAGTTCTTGGATTAAAGGTGTGTGCTAGGGCTAGGCCACACCACAACTAGAAACAGTTTTTTCCAGTAAACAAGGAAATCTTGGGGTTCACAGTGTAATCAAATATCCTGCAACAGGGGCTAGCATGTGAATGCCCCCTGCACCTTTGTATAATAGTCATTAAAGTGGTACTTCAGATGGTTTTTTCTTACAATGACTGAGCAACAGCTTCTAAGTGCACTCAGTTCTGCAAAACATATGCACACTCGGTGTGAACAAAACACACTATCAAGTTCCCAATTTCTAAGAGTCTAGAATCTGTTTAATTCCTGAAAGCTCTTTGTACAACACATTTCCTAGTTAAGTGCCCTTATCAAGTATGGAAATGCTTACCTGAATGCCTTATTAGCTTTAACAGGGGTTGCTTCAAAGCCAATTGGACAAAAATAATGATTTTGGCAATGATAGATATAAGCCAATGACTCATCTTTCAATCCTCGGGTCAACTTTGACAAGGCCCCTGGAGCTACAAAGACAAAACCAAGCAAACTGAGGGAGCCGTAAAGCAATGTCTATATTTCACATAGAGGACAAGTTAAGACACAATTTGGAACACACTGACATTCTGAGTTTCCGTAAGGGGATGAGTAGTTACCAATGTGGCTAAAAATATAAATGAATTTACTTTTAGTTTTAGATAAACTCAGCAGCAAAACAAGTGAAACATGTCCCTGCTTACCAGGCCTTTCTAAGAATACACCACGTTCTCTATGAAATTCAGTGAGCATGTAGGACCCAGTAACTGTACACAATCATGATTTCAACCTTTCTGGCTGTGGACATCTGTCACTACAAGCTTCTGAATCAGCATGTCTCAGAGAGGCACATCTGTCTATAAACTACACACATACAAACTAAGTCCACAAAAGACTTACAAAGAAAACTTGAAATTAGATTAAATTATAGATACCCTAATGTCTAGAGGTAGCATATACATCTCAACTTAAAAAAATTACTAATATATATGAATAAATACAAACTCTAAGTAAAAACAAGCTACAGTAATGGTGTGTAAGCACATGCACACATGCACTCACACCTGCCACACAATAACATACACATCATTATTGTGTTGGCTAGTTTCATGTCCACTTGAGAAAACTACAGTCACCTGAGAGGAGGGAACTTTGACTTAGAAAAAATGCCCCCATAAATTTTGGCCGTGGGCAAGCCTGTAGAGCTTATTTTTTAAATTAGTGATTGATGTGGGAGGGGTCAACCCATTACAGGTAATGCTACCCCCTGAGCTGGTAGTTCTGGGTTCTATTAAAAAGCAGTCTGAGACGGGCACTGGTGGCACACGCCTTTAATCCCAGCACTCGGGAGGCAGAGGCAGGCGGATCTCTGTGAGTTCGAGGCCAGCCAGGACAGCCCCCAAAACAATACAGAGAAACCCTGTCTCAAAAAAACAAAAAAACAAACAGAAAAAGAAAAAAAATAATAAAATAAAAAGCAGTCTGAACATGCCATGAGGAGCAGACCAGTAAGCACCATTTCTCCATGACCTCCACATCAGCTCCTGTTCCCAGGTTCCTGCCCTTTTTGAGTTCCTGTCTTGGCTTCCTTCAGTGGACTGATTCAGGACATACTAGCCAAATATCTCTACAAGTTGCTCTGGTCCTGGTTTTCATCACAGCAATAGAAGCTAACTAGGACAATTTTCTTTCTGCATACAGCCTTACAGACTACAAAAAACAAAGACTTAGCCAGGTTTCTGTGTTTTGTCATGATCCCCATGGCATGGACAGCACCCCCAACCAGCAGGAGCAGTTTAAAATGAATAACGCCCAAATTCCCAACTATTGCTTATAAATTTTTGTTTTCATTTAAATGGGGTTGGTTATAAATGGTTAATGATCACAACCAATATCTTTTTAAAGGTAAAGGGGGATTATGGTATAGAAACAAATATTTTTTTCTTGGAATGGATTTTCATTTATTGATACAAATTTAAGGTCAATTTTGTGATATGTATATTTCTACTCTTGTTTAAGTATTGTGTTTATATTGATCTTTTAAAACATAATATATAATTAAATATAGATTATAGATAATTACCTAAAATAGTCAAAACTTATAGTTAGGTTAGTTAGGTTTTCGATATACAGAGATGTATTTGAGATGGTTAGATATTCTTCAAACCTTTCGAAGAACTACAGAATATACGACATTTAAATGGTTTAGGGTTTTTCATAATAGTGAGACACTACTAATCCTGGCAAACCAATTATGTCTGAGAGGAAGATGGGCATCAAAGAAACTCATTATGGAGTCTGCTTTCAACATGGCAAGATTAGCCATTTGGGCAAGAAATTGCTCTTGACTGGACTGTTTGACTGTTGCTGTATAAACCACACATACAGGACCCACAGGAAAGTAACTGGTAAACTTGGACAGTCCTACAGAGTTCCTGCTTCATAGAAGAGTTTGCCAGACATTCTGCAGGACACACACACACACACAAAAATGACTAGCAAGCTGCCAATACAGGCGGACAGTTTAAAATTTCCTGCTTTGCTGAGAAGTCTGCCAGATACACTGTGGCCTAAGGGCTGAAGATGGATGCCTCAACGTTACAGAGGAACTTCGGATGACTGTCCAGGTAGTGAGATGTCTATATCAATTTCAGTATTTATATATTATCCTTCTGTGGTCTTTGATGGAGTTGAAGACAAATAGTTATAATTATAGTTTTCCTTAGTTATGATAAAAGACATGCTACATATAAGACTTTAGACTCACACAGATAGGATATATGGTAAATACTTTCTTTAAATCTTATTAAATGTTAATGAACTAAATATTATAACTATGGTTCTTACTTGAAACTGTTCTGTTATATAATTTGACTATGTTAAAGTTAAAACCTTTCTCTTTATTTAGACAGAAAAGAGGAGATGATGGGGGAAGTCCTTCTGTGTATATGTCTCTTTTATTGGTTAATGAATAAAACACTGTTGGCCAATAGAGAAGTAAGATAGGCAGGACTAGGAGAGAATGAGGATTCTGGGAAATGTAGTCAAGAGCCATGTGATCCCAGTAGGAGAGAATGCAAGTCTGGCATTCTCAGTAAGATAAGACCTTATTTAAAAAAAAATATATATATATATATATATATATATTAGTAATTACAGGTTAAAAATTAAATCAGAGCTAGCTAATGAGAAATCATAGCAAATGGCCAACAGCTTCATAATTAATATAGTGTCCTGTGTGTTCATTTGGGACTGACGTGGCTCTGGGACCAGGCTGGCTGAAAGAATGCTCGTTACAACACAGATCAAAGGTATCACCTTTGTAGTCATGATGAAGTTCCATGACAACTATTTCTCCTGATCTGTTGCCCATCACTGTAATAGTTGTCAAGTGATTTCAAAGTATTAGCATAAGAAACAAGTTTTTATCAGCACTAAGTACTCAAAGCCATTAACTGAGGTTTCATTAACTTGCATTCCTTTAAGAAATTAAATTATTCATTAACAAGTAGCCCATTAAAGCTGGGAACCCTAAAAAGACCAAGCTGAAAGCCTGAATGGTATGTTCACACTGATGGACTTTCTGGCCACTAAAATAGCTGCTGACCACCAAGAACTGCCAGTCAGTCTCTGCAGCAGTTCCCTGACTGCCCCACATGGACAGGGAGGGCGGCTCTGCCAAGTGCATGTTGATGTTTCTGGCTCTACTCTGAAGCTGCATCACAGCATTCCACATAGACTTTAACTTCCTGGCAGACAAGGGGTCCTCTCCACTCCACAAAGACTAATAATGCTGCAGGTTTGAGTTGCATTTGCTCATACTTAAAAACTGACACATGGGCAGATTGGATGAAGAATTTTAAAAATAAATTCAGTAAGTCTTTCCTTTCAATTCCATAAACAAACATGATTGTACATAGTTTCCACATGGTGAATTAAGGTAAAATGTACAACTTTACTCTTCATATGCTCAACATTGTAAAAGATGTCTATAATCACCATTGTTTTAGAAAAACATCTGAAATGTTTTTAAATTGTAAAAATATGCAATGAGAAGCTTTCTTGGATAACTGAAACTATTGTTTTTCAATGAGGCTTGAACTCACAGAAGCCTTTAGACATAACAGGCAAACTCTCTATCACTGAGTACAGTGTAGCCTCTGATAATTTGCTGTGTTTCTTGAGACAGTCTCATTCTGTGTCCCAAGTACTAACCAGACCAGACCATGCTTAACTTCTGAGATCAAACAAAAGTGGGCTCATCCATGGAGGTATGACTACAGATGGGGCCTTACTTTGTAGTTCAGAATAGCCTGAAACACAGCATGAAACCCTAGGCTGGCCTTGGTATGAAGAACAAGTCTGCTGCCTCAGAGCCTCCTGAGTACTGGGACTACAAGCATTGAGCCAATATGCCTGCAGCCCAAACATATTCAATAAAAGAGCTTTTGTCAGCAGTGGGGGGTGCACACCTTTAATCCCAGCACTCAGGAGGTTGAAGCAAGTAAATTTCTGTGAGTTTGAGGCTAGCCTAATCTACAAAGTAAGCCCCAAGACAGCCAGAGTCTCAAAAAAAAACCAAAATAAAACAAAGAAAAAGGAAGAGCGAAAAGAATTATTATAAATACAATACAAAACTTCATTAGTGCTGTGATAACTACTTTAACGCTCCAGATTATATTCAGGATTCCATGGTCAGAGGTGATGAATGAGAAAGTCTGCTCTCCTTGGCACTCACATCATTTCATCTGTTGCAAGCACCCTTTACCATGTTTTCTAGAAGCCATTGGGTGGGTTTTCTTCTATGGGATAATGTTTCTAGTTAAATATAATATATAGCATCTATACACATAATTTCTAATAAGAGGATGTTTTTTTCTATTTTCCTCAAGGTACATAACATTCTTCTGATGATTTCAAGATCAGCAAACTTATTCTTAAAGCAGAGCTGTTATAGCCAAAACAAGGCATGAGGAGTTCTGCTGCACCCTCTCCCTGTCCCACCAAGGCTCTTCCACAGAATCCTCAGGTCTCAACTGAACATAATTAGAAAATGACTGCATCTTGCCAGGTGGTGGGTATGGGTTCCCCCCTCAATGGTCTAGTTCCTCCAGTTCTTCATAACTTATTTGTACAATGACTGGATATAAATGCTCTTGTCCAGTTTCCTGATGGACTAGGATACTTTAGAATGCCAGGAACTGGGTCCCTTTGATTTCTTTTACTTCAGTTTAAATTTCCTTTAACATATTCCCAATCTTTTACTTGTAGAGTGGAATAAACCTTTGAAGTAGAGGCTAATCTCTAATCCTGATCACAATGGCCCATTACAAAAAATCTTGAATAAAGTTTTCCATTTCAAAGAGGGTCAGAAAAGTTTCTTCTTTAACAGTACCTTGCAGCTGTCTGCTCCACAAAATTCGAAGTTTATCATGACAATTGAAAGGTGAAAATTATTAAATACAAATAATTCAACTATTGTATAATAAATAATCCTTAACACCAGCTTCATTAATATGGCTGGTAAAACCAACACTGTTGTCACTTCACAGTTTGTTACCCTGTAGTTTTGTGTTATCATTTGATGCCAGTCCAGCATCAAATGTCCCCAAATGCTTTCACTCTATTTTAAATGAACTGCAAATTCCATTATTTATCCTAGAAGTTTTACTATCAAGCACATACATACATAACAATGTTAAACAATACAAGCAATATGTCAAGAGTATGCCCTACATATTACTATCATGATTTTCCCCTTAGATAAAGAGGTATGAAAACATCAAACTGTTGAGAGTTGATGTCGTAGGAAACAATATGCAATTTCTGAGATATACCCAACCTGAAAGCCTGAACTGGGGGGTGGGGTGGGGTGTTCAGTTTCACCTACCTGTTTCTCCAGCTGTTTTGTTCTTCCCATGGGGTTTATACAGAACATAAGAGCATCCTTTTACATGGAAGTGGTCATTAATTTGTCTAAACCATCTGAAAAATAAGATTTACTCATAGCAATAGTTCCATAACAAGGAAGGCCCACTGTTCTAATCACACAGAAACCCACACATGGCATATTTAAGGGAGCCTGGAACCCAGCATTAAAATCTGTCTTTTACCGTACATACACACTGCAGCATTATCACTTCACAGAATTAGAAATAAGGTGTTGTCCCCAAGGGGCAGCTCCATACCTCATGAGTGTTGTATTTCCAGTGAAAGGGCCAAATCTAATATCTTCAAATGGGGGTTGGAAGCCCAAAATATG
The DNA here is from genome assembly GCF_017639785.1 of Mesocricetus auratus. NCBI lineage: Eukaryota > Metazoa > Chordata > Mammalia > Rodentia > Cricetidae > Mesocricetus > Mesocricetus auratus. The sequence continues at coordinate 61,656,425 of NW_024429194.1, forward strand.
TAATGCATCTTCTTGGGTAATAGGTGGGAGACTACAAAAGAAACACTTCCTTTCATTTCACAGTTCCAGTCATATGCAAATACATTCTGCTTCAGTGTTAATATATAGGTTTATCTTGCAAATAGTTTTAGCAATATTTTTCATTTTTATTTTATTGAAAACACATGCAAATATTTTAAGCTGAAAGGCTTATAGCAATATGCACATTTTTTCCTCAGTTTGTAAAAAATCTACTCTCAAAGTCTTCCATTATTAAAAAAAAAGTACCTTCAAATTATTTTTTTCTTTTGGTTTTTTGTTTGGTTGTTTGTTTTTTGCTCCTTGCAACAGGGTCAACCTATGTATCCCTGGACAATGTAGACCAGCGTGACCTCAAATTCACCAAGTTCCAATTGGCTCTGCTGGGCTTAAAGGTGTGTGCTACCAGACCCAGTCTCCTTCAAACTACTTTCAAAGATGGAATTTGGTAATAGCAATAACCTGACATACTTACTTCCCAGCTCCCATTGTGCTGTATAAGAAATTCCAACAAGAAATTAATGAGGAGATACCACATGAAGTCTTATATTGTGGCCGGCTTATGCAGTACCTGAGGAATCAAAGAGTTTCTTCACTTGAATGAATACAAAACATGAAGAACAGAAGTATACATCTTATGGGTGATTTAAAATGTGACCATAAGGCAAACTTTAATGCAGTGCAAAATTATTATTCATTTAAAGTATTTTCTACTTATTAAACACAAAGAATACATGACAGTAAAAACCATCTATTTTATCAAGAAGAGCTATATTATGGCTAGCAACCTACAAAAGCACATCTTATTCAACCAAAAAACGAATTATTGGTATACAAATTCTGATACCAACTACTCAAATTTCTATGTGAATCCCCAGTTGAGTGGGTACTTTGCAACTTCTGAAATGTTGGAGAAAGAAAGCAAATCACTGTCTAATTGTGTCAAAAGGTTCAAAGATTTTTCTGCTCAGACCAAAGAACATCCCTTTACCACCCACCATGTCTACATGAACCCCTGGGCGGGGAGCCTTGGAGCAAAACTGTCACTGAGGATTTAAAAGGAAAACACAAAATCCCCCAGAGAGAGAGCAGACACAAAAAGAGAAAGACAGAGATTCTGAATTGAGACTAAAGGGCTGTGACAAGCACACATGTATATGGTTAACTTTTAGAACATTCTAGAAAATGTTACTTTAGTCTGGAAGTTACACAAAAAAGAAATTTTGTTAATTTTAATAGGTGTGGCAGTAAATATAGTTATCAGTCACTTCTTTGAAAACTCAACAAAGAACAACAACTACATCAAAATTTAAATATCGTCTGAAGTAGGGAGGGTTCACAAAATGAGACTGATGGCCAGGTGAGTCTAGGAAATACCGGCCCAGCTCAATCAGTCTACTTCCAAAATCTGAGATACACCTAAGGTATTTAGACACAATCTTAGAACTAAAGGTGTTCATAATAAATGTAATTTATCACCTTACATCCAGCAAACTTAATTTCAAATTAGATATTTTTAAGACTAGAGAGTAAAGCCTGACACGGCCACTTACCATCGTCTGAGGTCTAGCACTTTCCGCTGTTTGACGTCTTCGAGAGCAGAATGCTGGGGACACTCCCTCTGATGCCGCCCTTTTTTATCTGAAGCTTTTTTCTTGGAAATTTGTTTCTTTGCACTGCCTACGGCACAAAGGAATAAAACGGGGAAATGCTCAGATGAAGTGACGCACCACACCAAAAGGTAAACAGAGTTAGGAACTGCTCTGCATTCTGAAAATGGTATTCGCAACCATCCTGAAGTAATGCCCGTGCTTTCTACAACAGCACTTTTCCCTAAAGAAAGCAAGAGAGCTAAAAACTATCTGAACCCCCAGAAATGATATTTCCTATCAAGATCACAGCCAAATCCAGAGCTAGTCTCTCAGAGCTAGTAAAATAACCAGGCCAAAAATCTTTAACCACATCGATAATTTCAATACCAACAGGAAGAAGTAAAACTTGACCACTTTCCTAAAAAGGAATCCTTTCTCTAAAACAAGAAAACCCACATTAACATAATTCTATTAAGACACTGGATCATGCATGATGACATTCTGTCTAATAACTCCGGGCCCCAGAGACCTCAAGATGAATTTAGAGTGAAGCATGTGTTACATTATTAAAATACAACACTGCACTAGAAACCAGAATACAAAACGTGGTGTACTCTATGTGGAACCCCCCCTCACATACACTCAATCCTCCCAAAGACAGGGAATGACTGCCCACCGGGGAAAGAGAGATACGGAAAATGGACAAAAGAGGCAAAAGTGAGAGGGAGCTTTTACCTTGTTTAATATTGATACATTTATTTATTGCTGAACCATGTTGATATTTTATCCACTCAAAATAATATACATGTTAAAATATTAATAATGTACCCAGCTGATTTTGTTAAAATGCTAACATTCCTTTCAGCTAAACTCAGACACATTAACATCTTCCTGACATCATCTATTTTAGATGAAATAACCAAATCTCACATGAAAATTGAGGTCAATATTTTATTTTTGCATTATCAAACACAGATTATGTAGACACATACATGCTTACAGACTCATGGCTGGAGACCTATTTCAGTACCATGCACAATAACCATGTAGCATCTATAACCAGCTGGGACTCAGGAAATAGTGCCACACAAGGGACATCTGTAAAGCATTATACAAGGAATACTATATAAAATCAAGACACAATTTTCCCTCCTGTTTATCCTGTGTCTTCACAGACACAGAATACACAAAATGTTTCAGAGCTTGACAACCACTTGCAAACGTGAACTAAACGTCACTGGGCCAGATTCTCTCATTGGTTAAAATGAATCTCAGAGAGAAGACAGGAAAGTGACTTTCCTGGGGACTCCCTCCTCTGCCTCTTGACTTAATTCCCTGGGTAGTTTTACCAGGCACTCAGAGTTGTGAGGCTAATGGAGCATCAAGTCTGCGACCTCAGTGGGCCAAGACTGCTCTGTCATGCTTTCCTCGCTAGGTTCTGTGAGTCTGTCCCTATGCTGCTTTTGGTGTGTGTCTGGATATGATTCTCCAGGGGTAAAGGTGTATGAACATTGCAAGTAAGAGATCTCCACACTGCCACAAGGAGATTTGGTTCCACAGCCAACATTCCACTGAACTCACAGGAAGAAAGCAGTGTCAAAGTAAAAGCCGGAATGTAACAGATAAAACGACCTTGTCCACTGCTCTGTACCATTACTCTATCTTCTCTTCCCAACCCTACCCACAAAATACTCACATAGCCCTCTCCCACTACACCCATGCATTAACTACCCTGGTATTCAGAGAAAAGTATGAGGAAGGAAAACAGCAGTGTGTAGTGGCATGCACCTGTAATCCCAGTACTAAAAAATATTGAAGCAGGAAGATTAAGAATTATAGGCCAGGGAGCTGGAGAGCTGGTAAAGCAGTTAAGAACACTGGCTGCTCTTGCAGAGGACCTGGGTTCAGTCCCACATGGTGGCTAACAACCATCTATAACTCCAGTTCCAGGATCCACCATGCTCTTCTGGCCTCTGAGAGTACCAGGCACAGACACAAGGCACAGACATCATGTAGGCAAAGCACCCATATGCATCAAGTAAAACTAAAATAAACTTAAATGAAAAGAACTACATGCCAGACAGGAGTACAGAGCCAGACTGCTGTCTCCAGAAAACTTGTTCTAAGACCTGGACCACACATGCACAGAGTAGACCCCAAGCAAGACAGCCAGGGCTGCCCAATCCAAGAACAGAATTGTCTTTAAAAGACAAGAGATTACAGCTTCAGTTCAATCAGACACAGAGTTGGGGGTGGGGGGAGTGCCACACAGAGAGAAAGAGGGAGGGAGGAAGAGAGGACAAAGATTGCTTGCTTGTTTGCTTGCTTGCTTGCTTGGTGATATACCAGAGTTGATACAACAGGACATCCAGGGCACAATCCAAAATAACAGAGTGTATGAGTCACCCTCAAGGAAAAGATAGGGCCAACTCTGACCTAACCAAGATTTTAAAATCTGCAGAATTTGAGGTATTATAACTGTACTAGATGATACAGATAAAATGCTCTAGCAATAAACGAAGACACCATGGCTCTAGAAGTAAGAAACAGAAGCTGTAAAACAATGTAACTTCTACAACTGAAAGTAAAGAATGGAAAAGGATGTGCCACACAAGCATCAATCAAAAGAGGTCCGGGACAACCATGCCAGTAACAAAGTGGTTCTCACAACAAGGCAGTTCTGAGACACAACCATGCCAGTAACAAAGTGGTTCTCACAACAAGGCAGTTCTGAGACACAACCATGCCAGTAACAAAGTGGTTCTCACAACAAGGCAGTTCTGAGACACAACCATGCCAGTAACAAAGTGGTTCTCACAACAAGACAGTTCTGAGACACAACCATGCCAGTAACAAAGTGGTTCTCACAACAAGACAGTTCTGAGACACAACCATGCCAGTAACAAAGTGGTTCTCACAACAAGGCAGTTCTGAGACACAACCATGCCAGTAACAAAGTGGTTCTCACAACAAGGCAGTTCTGAGACACAACCATGCCAGTAACAAAGTGGTTCTCACAACAAGACAGTTCTGAGACACAACCATGCCAATAACAAAGTGGTTCTCACAACAAGGCAGTTCTGAGACACAACCATGCCAGTAACAAAGTGGTTCTCACAACAAGGCAGTTCTGAGACACAACCATGCCAGTAACAAAGTGGTTCTCACAACAAGACAGTTCTGAGACACATGTCATATTAGAAAAAGAACATTTTTTTTCACTGATGCAAGGTCTCGCCATGTGTTCTTGGTTAGCCTGGACCTCACTACATGTCCCAAGCTGTCTTCAATCTCACAATCCTTCTGCTTCAGCCTCCAGAGTGTGGGAATTACTGACAAGTGCCACCATGCCTGGCTAAAGGGGGTCAGTTCTTGAAAAAAAGCATAAAGATTGCACTATGAGTTTTCCTAGTAACAGAGCTTCAAATCCCACTTTTAAAATCTCAACAATGGAGAATAGAGAGCACCAAGACACTGTCTTTTACCTAGGCAACAAGTGCAGTGGCAGGTGCTATTCTGGAACTCTGGAGACTTCTGGAAGGGTGACACATTTTAAAGAAAGGACTAAAAAGAAGCAACACTTTATTTTGGTCAGTTTCAATGAACAGCAAGGTAACTAATACTCATTCCCCAATCCAATGACCAGCAACTGTATGTGATGTTGAATCACCTAGAAGGTCAGGTTGGGCAAAAGGGATCAGGGTCAGAATGAGTCATCACTAAAGACCCTACAGATACCAAAGTAAAAGTATACCTTCAGGCTCCCAAATGGGACAACAAAATTATCAATACGGAAATTCCATAATTATAGTTAGAAATGTTTATATCCCACTACAAACTCGCAGAAAACAGGAGAAAGCACTCCTCAGCTTGTTTTAAAGGACCTGCATAGTACTATAAGCCCTAAAGCAACAATCTCTGGAACAACTGATTGCAACTGAAATGCACACCATAGAGGTTTTATAAAAACCATCAGAGTGACTAGAAGCAAAATAAAAATCCTAGTTCTATCTGGCTGTGCAAATTTGGGTAGGAAATTTACCCTGTCTAAGATGCAATTTCTTCATCTATACAATAAGAACAGCGACATCTACGTCATGCACTCTCGGAATTACTGGTAACTCAAGGGAAGTTAGAAAGCATCAGAATCTGAAGAGCTCTCCTGTGCAAGGGTGAGGATTGCACACTGCACCCTGAGTGGCGCCATCCTCCTAAACTGTGAGTATTCAGCCTATTCTGTGTAGATAGACGACTTTCTGGGTGCTCAGTTTTTGCTGTCGTCATTTTTAAAAGCAGATCCTAAAAAAATGATGTTTGTTTTTATTCCCAGTGATTTAGAATTCATGTTCATATTTCGGGAATAGTAATGAATATGTATTTCCATATCTATATATAACCATTCTTATTTCTACCTCTATCTGTATTGCATTCAATATATAACTACATAATAGTATACAAAGTATATAAGTATACATTAAATCTTATATACAGAATGTTTGATTATATATTTAATTCTCATGTAGTTCTGCTAAAATTTTGGTATAACAAAGAATTCTATATTTATAGTTCACTGTTATCTAAAATTTAAAAGCAATTTAAATGCTTTATGACCCTGTTGATATTATCAACCAATTTAAGACAAGTATTTCTTAAGTTTGGCTTCACAAAAATACATGAATCCCAGGTCTGACTGAAGAATGAACTTCCTTGCCATCTGGAAATTTTATAGCTATCACTGAAAAGGAGAGAAGGAGATGTCAAACAGAATCTTCTTTGAACATTTGGAAAAAGTAGAAAATGGAAAGAAATGTGAACAGGTCCTTAGAAGCACACATGCACACATGTGAGAAATAAAATGGACTTTAAAACACAGTAGCTACCAAAAAAAAAAAAAACAAGCCTTTGATCAAAGCAGATATTCTTTTTACATTCAAAATTTTTCAAAACAAAATGGCTTAACTTCTCCTATATTACAGAATATGGCCATGCCCCTGCAAAACTACAAAATAACAGTATTAATCTAGCCGTGTCATGCGCCTTTTCTAAGCTACTGTGTACTTACCTTTAATACTTACATTTTATTCTTTTTTTATTTTCAAAGCTCCCAAAATACATACATAATGTTGGACGTTTCCATGGACAGTACATTCAGAGACTAACTATGCTCAAGGTTACTTAAAAAACAAAACAAAACAAAAACTGCAACGACAGACATGGTGGTAGTGATGCTCCTTGTTCAGCGACAGGAAATATTTCATTGTGAGATTTAGCAATACTTGGAATTGTTTTCTGGTTGTTTTCACTTGTGAACTTCACAGCTCCTTCTTACCTGATTTGTGTTTCAAATTTGTGGTCACCACATCAAATTCCGATTTATCGATTTCCCATGCGAGAGGTAGTTTGCCCAGGCTGGTGGATAAGTTTTCCAAGCTATTTTCTTCATTATAGATTATTTCTGATGCACTAGTTGGGATACCAATATATGTTGAGCTACTTTCAGCAGAAAGCAAGGTATTGTCAGGGAGGCAAGAAGAGCGGGCTGGGTTGGGAGTTTTGTAGACTGAGGTTGCCTGGTTGAGGAAGGCATAATCTGAACAGATTGCATAAATCTTTTCACGAGTATGAGTCACTGGACAACTCGAAGGATAATGACCATCTCCTCTGGGACCCACAGGTGCTCCTGAGGTTCTTGTGCAAAAAGATTGTACAGCAGCACTGTGTAGATCCTCTTCTGGGGACTTGTTCTCGGATTTGTGCTCACCATGTCCAGAATCAGTGGGTCTTCCAGCTTCTGCAACGTTAGGCATCGAAAGCAACTGCAGACGTTCCTCTTCCAAGGAAGAACCCGCAACCCTCTCTCTCTTTTGCAAAACAACTTTGGCAAATTTTCACAACATTCTATAAAAGCTTGAGAGCTGACAAATGGGATCCTAAGAAAAGACAGAGGAGAAAGATAAATGTCAATAATCTTTATAATGAGTATGCTTCATATACCTACACTCAATGCATATTGATTTTATGACATTATGTTCTGAGTTATGATGACTAACCCTGTCTTATATCAACATTGAGCTTAGGGGATGGATAATACAACTCGATTGGTTAAGTGCTTGCCATGCAAATATGAGGACCTGAATTGGATCTCCAACACCCACATTAAAAATAAATAAATAAAAAGCTGGGTGTACCATAATGCCAGCTCTGGATAAGAAGAGGCAGGAGCATCCCCAGGGCTTGCTGCTAACAGTCTAGGCAAGCCAGTGAGGTTCTAGTACAGTGAGGGACCCTGTTTTAAAAAATAAGGTGGAGTAATGTGAAACACCCAAGGTTAGCCTCTGGCGTCCACACACAGACTGCGCACCTACACACACACAACAATGACCTTAAAACAAAAGATGAGAATAAACTATAAATAACACAGTTAGAAGAGGGAAAGTCACATCTGTAAAGATATTACAGAGATGAACAATGAGCTCATGAAAAGAAGCTCGTTCTCAGTAGTTGCTATGGAAACCCAAATCAAAGCCACAATGGTTTGCCAACTCATATCCACCAAAATGGCTATATAAAAAGACACAGGCGACAGTGAATGTTGGGAAGTGTGTGGAAGATCAGATCCTTCATACGCTGCTATTAAAGATATAAAATGGTCTGGTGGGCTTACTGAACCATTTTTCAGACATTTCAACACTTACTATGTAGTCTGGAAATTTCCCTTCTAGGTATATACAGAAAACATTAAGCCATGCTCTTAAAGAGCCACATTACTCAAAATGGCAAAAGGTGGAAACAACCCAAAGCCTTGAAACTGACTAGCAGATAAAGGTGGCACATCCATCAGCGAAACACTTCTTTGCAGTAAGAAGTACTGATCCCGACAGAAGATGAATGGGCTTCGGGATATGCTGATAAAAAGCCAGTCACAAAGGAACTGATGATCTCCTAAGAGTCCAGTTTTACACAAACCCTGCCGGAGAGGCACGTCTACCTTAGCAGTTGCCTTGGGATAGAGGGCTCAGCATGAAGAGTCTTTCCTTTGAAATAATGAAAATATTCCACAGCTAACACCAGAACACAGTAGAGGGCCAACTTGGGGAATATTCTAAAATGTCACTGAAGTGTACATTGTAACGAGTAAATCGTATGGTGTGTGAATTAAGTCTAAACAATACTGCCTAAAACAGTACACTGACTCGGTGGTAAAAAAAAATGTATTAAAGGGATAAACATACAGGATGATAATGGTCATATTCAACAAATAAAGTTTACAATTTAAAGTTACTGTCACTAACTTCTGATCATTCTCGGGGAACACTGGGCTTCCAGTCTAAACAGATTCCTCTGAGGGCATTCAAAGAAGCTACAGCCTTACAGAGGAACAAGTTCCTAGTGAGGCACAGCATCACAGGAAATCAAAGGCAGATGTCAGGATGAGCAAGACAGGCCTTTCCAGGCTCCAGGGACCAAGCAGTACATGAGAGATTAAACCCACCTGTGGGTGTCATTTTGGCCTTTTACTATCTTCTCATTTGCTTACTTTAAACACTAGAAATGAAAATAGCCCCCAGATTATGATTTGCTTAGTAGCCATCACACAAATATTGAATAGTACAAGCCTGGTTGAGTCTCTAAGAAAAAGATGTGATGATGAACAGGGGGCCCTCCATCATCTCCCAAATGAAAGGAGTAAAGGCCGAGTACACCATTAATGAAATCTGAGCAAATACACACCTAGGAAGGAGACTCCATCTGAGCCAAGAGAGCTTCCCTTTCTGTAAGACATGCCCTCACCTCACAACCTCAGGTAGGCTTTTTCCTCACCTGCAGTTAACAGTGGCTCACAGGACAGAGGACATTATCATCTAAGGTGGCACCTGCAGGGCTTGCTTTTTTTTTTTTAAGATTTATTCATTTATTATGTATACAGCATTCTGCCTGCATGTATTATGCCTGCAGGCCAGAAGAGGGCACCAGACCTCATTATAGATGGTTGTGAGCCACCATGTGGTTGCTGGGAATGGAACTCAGGACCCCTGGAAGAGCAGCCTCTGAGTCATCTCTCCAGGCCCTAAACTGCTTTTTTAGTAAAGAAGTCTTAGTGTGTCTCCAGGTAATGTCTGAGCTTTCTTCTTTTTCCTCATTCTGTGGTGTGAAGGTAATCGTGGAGAAAGATGCAAAGATGTAAATGAGGTTTGCAAACCACACTGGTCTTCTCTGAGGGCTGATTTCTACAATTCTTGACTTCCAACTTCCTATCTGTGATCCTCGTGTCATTCTTTAAAAGCTCAGTGTCTGTGGTCGGGCGAGCAAGAATAACGGACAACGGATGACCAGCTGGGGCAGCAGGCACAGGCTATTGAGTGGGCGCATCACACGCACCCCAGGCAAATCGCAACCTGACTCCTAACTCCCCCTTGCCATCACTTCCTTCCTCTAAGACTCTGACTATGGGACCAGCAATATGTACCACAGTTTGGTGATTTTATGCTCATTTGGAACACACAGAAAGGGAAAAGAGTGTAAGCCAAATTGAATGTGGTAGCCCATTTTCTGTGATCCCAGGACTCAGAGGCAGAAACATGAGGGCTGCTTCGAGATGGAGTCAAGACTAAATTGCACAGCTAGTTCTAAGCCAGCCAGCAGTCCACATTGGGCAAAACCCTAACTCAAACAACCAAAGCTAAATAAATAAAATAGGCAAGGGAAACAGCTTCACTTAAGAATGAAAAATATGACTGAACTTGCCGGAAGACAAAGGTGATTAAGAGTACAGCACTTGATTAATAAAACATGTCACCATCTGTTTTTATAGCAATGGTCACTGAACAAGAACAATCTCTTTGGTCTCATTTTACATTAAAAAAAAACTGTCATCTAACTGAAGATATATTTTACATAGATTGTCCCTGAAAATGAAAGGTTCATATTTCCTCATTTGAACCACTGTTTTTATGTGAATATCTCTGAAAATATGTGTATTTATAGGTCTGGTGACACAAGTAAAATATATTGCAAAAAAAATTATGACGTATCAGAAGCACTTTCACAAAAAAATGAAAACAAATGCCCCAGAAGCCATGCTGGGGCTTTTCTTCTCCCCACGCCATGACTGATCCACGTCTTCGCCCTCTGCAGCTAAACTCAGAGGGGCTCCTGCTATGGTATCCTTAGGACTTCACTAAGAGCCTGCTTTCTTAAAATGAAGAATGCACAATTACTGGAAACAAACAAAGCCATTACAGACATAGTTAGCTGCAACGGTAGTCTCGAAGAACACTGAGGTGTGAAGGGCTGACTGACTGCCCACCACTTAGGCTGCAGCTGTCTGGGGCTTGTATCTCCTTCCATCTCTGTGTCTATAACTCGATGCCACCCACCCTTGGAGCTATCCTTTCTACTCTGATCCCTACACAGAGAGCAGGCAGCAAAGTCCGAGACACACATGTGCTCATAGAGTTTCCATGCCTAAAGCCCTCAGTTCTTGGAGCAAAAGGCTAACTCCTTCACTGGTCTGAAATCTATCTGTAGAGCCACCTGACCATCCTCTGTCCTTCCACAGTAATTTTTGGTTTTCTGAATGCTGTCTTCTAGCCCCCACCCCTTACTAAGCCGTTCTCCCCATCGTTTTTCTTTTCTTTCTTTCTTTCCTTTTCTTTTCTTTCTTTTTTTTGTGTGTGTGTTTTTCGAGACAGGGTTTCTCTGTATTGTTTTAGAGGCTGTCCTGGAACTCGCTCTGTAGACCATGCTGGTCTCGAACTCACAGAGATCCACCTGCCTCTGCCTCCCGAGTTCTGGGATTAAAGGCGTGCGCCACCAATGCCGGGCTTCTCCCCATCTTTTAAAGGTATCCTCAAAAGTCACGTTCTGGAGAAGCTTTCTTTGGTGTTCTAACTAGGCCAGGTTTTCTGTTTGTACTGGGGAACCTTTTTATTGTCTTGTGTGTGTGTGTGTGTGTGTGTGTGTGTGTGTGTGTGTGTATGTGTGTACAAATGGCTGCCTCCTGAAAGTCTGGTTGTCCTGACAACTGTATCCCAGGGCCTAGCCTTTGTAGAAGCTAGGTCCAACAAATAATTTTGGGGGGCCTACAATGCACCAGACATTATTGTATTTGTTTCCCCTCATATTTTATTAACATATTAAGACTTGGTAATGAGAACAATCGCAGGAATACAGTTCAATTACACAGTTTACACTCAGTATCTCCTAAGCAGTATGAACCCCCAAGCTTTCAGAATAGCACTAGAGAAATGACTTGTGAAAGTCATTGAAATAAACAGTTCTGTCAAAAAAACATACCGATTGCAAAGCCAATATTCATCACCTGAGTTATATTCTTTTAAAGTTATGTGCTCTTCGTGTCTACATGACTAAATATCACGTTCAGCAGAGAAGTAGACATCTTATAAAATCTCAATAAAGCTTTCCATATGGCGCAAATAATATAATGTTCTGTGTAGGAAACAACGGCGAGGGAGAACAGAAGTGTTTTTGCTGAGGATTGTTGAGAAACGCTAAGACACCAGCCTGGTCCCCCTTCTCCATCAGCGTCCTGGGCACAATTTCTTGTCTCCTAGCCTTGATCATCAATCAGACCAGATCCGCTCCAGGCGGCCTACCTGCGGGTACCGGATTCCTGCAGCGCGCAGTTGCCTCTTGGAGCTCAGGCCCTGGGAAGCCAGGAGACTTCCCACCGCCCCCTCGGTGAGGCCCGGAGGCCACCTGAAGGTGACAGCGGTGCCGGCGGAGCCGACCCAGGAGCTCCGGGGCGTCGGGAGTACAACTGCAGCAGTGGGACTGTGCCGGGTTCCCACTCCCCGCCCACGGTGACCAACTCAGAGCCCGGTGTCCCCAGTCGCCACTGGCCCAGGCTAGTTACAGCCTCCGAGGCTCCTCCGGGCCTGCTCCCTCACCCCCAGCCGGAAGACAAGGTTCGCCAGGAGGGGGAGCGCGCGCAGGCCCATGGGGTGTCGCTTCCAACCTGTGGGGGACTTCAGGAGCGGGTACCAAGTGGGCAGTGACTACCCGAGAAATGGGAGGGGAGGCCGCGATAGATGAGTTGATAACATCAATAATGGCAATGGCGAAAAAAAACAAAAACAAAAACAAAAAAACCACGCCTGGGCTCACAAACAGGCGGGCTTTAGCTCACCGAGCCACGGGGGCGTCTGAGTTTTCCACGCCCCTTGACTGGTGGAGTGAGGGACCGAGCCTGCGACTTCTCCTGACCTGCCCGGCCCAGATGCGGGTGTACCAGGAGAGAGGATGGCCACTGCAGGTCCAGATGCGGGTGTACCAGGAGAGAGGATGGCCACTGCAGGTCGGTTGCCCGAGACCCGTTAGCGCAGCGTGGAAACGCGCTCCTGGAGAGGGCAAACCGGTACCCACGGGTGGATGCACCCCAGAGACGAGCTCTGTTCCGGTGATTTCTATCCCTCGAACCTGTCCCTCCTTAGAGACCCAGCTCGACCCAGACCCTTCCAGAGAGGACCGACAACGAGGCAATGGCGGCGCTGCGGAGAGGCGGAGCGCGCGGCTGACCAGTCCCCGGGCCCGGCCCACCACCGGGGAATACCTCCGTTCTCGTTGGCTCGTGGAACTCCGGTGCTGGAAGGCAACAAGCAGATCTGCATCCTCGCGCCTCCTACCCTAGGCCCGGAGTCTTTCGTCCCATTCCAGCGCACAGGGACAGCTCCAGGACCTTGGAGCCGGGTGGTTAGATGCCTGCCTCCCTTTCATCGTTCAATATACACCTGCCATTTGCAGGTGCGGTGGATGCCGAGGACAAGATTTTTGCTGGGAAATCGTAGCTATGACTCCAGACATGCCAGTCCCCTGTTGTGCAAGGGTTCCCCGAAAGCGGCGATCAAAATTTTTAAAAGGAGTGGAAAGAGCGGGGGGGGGGGGTGCAGGATCCCCTCCTCCCGCAGGCAGGACTTCCGCTAGTCCTGTGGTGGACTACACATCCCAGGGAGCCGAGGGCCCAGGACGCGTGTCCACTTTGACCCACTCCTCCACTAGCAGAAGAGCTTACTAAGCCGGGCCGCCGCGCAGGCCAATCCTTCGCCACCCACCTTGGCTGGAACCTGCGGCGGATTCGTCCCCAAAATGATGCTCTAGTGACTGGAGTAACTCAAGTTTGTCATTGTCCAGAGAAAGAGGATCCTGCCCTGCAGTTCTTACCCGGTTCAGCAGAACGAGCAGCGTCCTTCTCCTGAACATGCCAGCGCTCGGGTTGTGACATCCTTGGGCACAGTGGAGACCCGCGCACCGACACCGCACATCAAGCGACGCCTTAAGAACCTTCTCCCTTTTTGGCTGCTGCTAGGACTCGCCACCGTGCCCCTACCTACCCAGGCTAGCTAGCTCCGTCCACTTAGCACGTTTGCATTTATCCGTGGATCTTCTGAGAGTCGGTCTTGTAAATGTTCAGCATTTCGCTGCTTTCCTGCCTTTTTCTGGGGACTGTGTCAGCACTTGCCCAGACCGCCGAAGAGAGGAGGCTGAGCCCAGAGAAGAGCGAAATATGGGGGCCCGGGCTAAAAGCAGACGTGGTCCTTCCAGCCCGCTACTTCTACATTCGGGCAGTGGATACCTCAGGAGAACAGTAAGTGGAGAAGTGACTCCTCAACTGTTTGGAATCACGCTTTAAAATTACTGGGGTTTTGTTGTTTGTTTTGTTTTTGTTTTTGCCTTTCATTTATATCTGCTCCAACTTGTCATTTCTCCAGACAGTTTACATTCCAGAATATTTGAGTAGTGTCTACATCTGGTCTAACTGGCTTCCCCTGCCAAATCAATTTTTCTCTATAACTTTTGGAAAGAATTTCAAAATATGTATTCAATATAGTATAAAATATTGCTATACTGACAGTTCTCTCTCCTTAACTGATTTAATGGGAATCGAGGCTAAACAAACCTCCCTTATTTTTAAGTACTTTCCCACAAGCTGTCTTAAGAAAAAAAATAGTACAACTAGGGACCCTAAATACTAAAACTAAACACATCCCAAAGGAATATTTAGTCCTTGTGTTGCTAATATGATAGGCCAATTGTTTTTATTTTCCCACAACTAAACATAATTGAAGTACTAGTATATCTGTTAGACTTTTATTAGTAGTAGTCTTTTAAAAATGTGAATGTGGGTGGGGTATATACCCAAACATGAGTCCAGGTGCTGGAGGAAGCCAGAGAGGGCATAGATCTCCTTGAGGTGAACTGCCTAATGTAGTTCTGAGCCTTGGGGACCATGAGACCTGAACTAAGTCTTTTGTATGACATTAAGTGCGCTTAACCACTGAGTTATCTCTTCAGCCCCAAGAATATTGAGGTTTTGAATCATTAAGAGCAAGTCTTCAAAATAAGGTCCTCCTTGAAGTAACTATTTAATGAAAGACAAATTGCCAGATGTGCTGAACCGACTGATAGGAATATCTATTTGTTATCTTCATTTGTTTGCTAAATAGATTGGCAGTATTAATGTATCCCCTGGAAGTAATTTATGATATTATTATCTTCTTTTTTTTATCTTTGATCCCTCATGTTGGTTCTGGTACTGAAAACCTAAGAGAGAAGCAAGCAAGCCTATCTTAGAAGAATGATGTAACGGATTACTCAGTCTTTACATTTGCTCTTAAAATAACCCTCACGTCTCATCCCTCTTCCCATCACAGGTTCACGTCTTCTCCAGGTGAAAAGGCGTTCCAGGTTAAAATTTCAGCTCCTGATGAGCAGTTCACTAGAGTTGGTGTCCAGGTTTTAGATCGAAAAGATGGCTCCTTCATAGTGAGATACAGAATGTATGCAAGCTACAGAAGCCTGAAGATAGACGTCAAACACCAGGGTCAACATGTGGCCAAGTCTCCTTATGTCTTACAAGGTATTTTGAAACAAAATTTTATGGTAGGATTTGAGTACAAAAATACATGTCATTCCATCAATAAGAATTACTTCAGAAAACTTAGTATACTTTTTCACTGAAAGAAAAAAAACACTACATGTTTCTCTAATTGAAAGCTAAATTAGGAGGTCTGGCAAAAGAGAGACATTGATTATAATTCACTAAAGACCAAGAAACATGACTAGAGAAGTTGCTCTCTGAAGACTCGGCAGTGAGAATAATCAAGTTAGAAGGCTGGGGATGACTCAGCAGTGACGAGCTCATGCCGCTCTTACAAAGGACCAGAGTTTGGGTCCCAACAGCCATGTCAGGTGGCTCTCTGCCACCTGGAACTCCAGCTTCAGGGAAGAGGGTATCTGTCCAAAGGCACCTGCATTCACATGTGTATAGACAACTGATTTGTAATAATAAGTGTCCTGCCATTAGAAGGGTTTTTAATGCATAATTTACCACTAGGTTTTATAAATCTTTTGGAACACAGCTTACAATAAGAGGTATATATAGCATGTGCATTTATGTATATAAATGAGAATTGATATGTGTGTATGAACATGTGAAATTGAAGCAGAGTCTCAGAAAAGCATACTTACCATTGTAACCATTCTCGCTTCTATGCTGTACTACTTCAGACTTTTCATTTTGTGTGCCTGTGTGTGCAAATCTGTAAAAAAGAATCATCAGGGCTGAAGAGATGGCTCTATGGTTTTTAACTGGCTAATTTTCTAAAGGACTTGGGTTTGGTTCCCAGCACACATAATGGCGCCTCATGATTGTAACCGCGCCAGGCGCAGGGGCCTGATACCCCCTTCAGCCTCCAGAGGCTCTGCAGGACGTACATGCAAACAAAACACCTCTACATATAGAATAAAAATAATGGGAAAATAAAAAAGAGTAATCAAATTAGATATGTAGTCATAGATAATTCTTGAATGAGTGAGTGAACTAATTAAGTAACTGATAATTATTACTAAAATTACCAGGTGTGTTGGTTGACACAAGCCCTAAATCTCATTGCTCTGAGGAGGAGCAGAGGCAAGTGACCTCTCCAAGTTTGAGGACAGCCAGGTGACTTGAAGCAAAAAAATAAAACGATTGATCATTGGTTTGATTGTCATTGTCATGCCATTGTTATAGAGAAATCCCCTGCTGTTTTGTCTCATGGGCTCAGAAGAGGACTTTTTCACTTTCCCTTTCAGGGGAGACAGGACCACAAGAGAATTGCAATTTTTTTTAATTGTCTGAATTCTTCCCTTACATTTTATGAAACTCTATGGTACAGCCCAACCTGTAAAGCATTAAAATGTATGTAAATTCTATTGTTACCTATTTACTATATCAGGTTGGAATCTGAGGATTTCAGAAAGGAATAACAAGTACAGTGCCCATTCAGATTCTTATATTAGCATTATTTTTATAAATGTATAATTAATTCATTGTGATATTAATGAGACCACATGTTTATAGAATTACCTTTACTTCTTTATATTTTCTCAAAGGGGGGAATGTGTTGAAGTCCTTTGTTTACTTCTGTTGTCACTGGCAATGGTTTGCCCATTGAGAAAAGTACTTTAGACACCCTAAGAACTTGTTCATATAATAAACCAACAAAATAATAGTTCATTTCATTTTTATCCTTTAGCACACAGATTCCTTGCTCTATGTCAATATTTGGTTATTCTTTTTTTAAAGTTTTTTGTTTATATATGTATGTGTGTCCATGATGGGGGTTTGGGGTGTGTTCACACATACACAGGTATCACAGAGGCCAGAGTGGTATCAGATACTCTAGGCTTGAAGTTATAGGTGGTAGTGGGTCTTAGGTACCTAACTCAGGTTTTCAGCCAGAGCAGCAAGCACTGTTAAACTGCTAAGTCATTTCTCCAACCCCACAATTATCCTTAGGTAATGAATTATATCCACATAGAGCATGATTTACACCTGTGGAAAGCAGGCCAGAAGAGAACAATATAGGAAGAAGAGCTGAGGCCAGCTGATATGGTAGAAGTCTGGTAGAAGTTCGTGGAGTGCGCATTTACTATGATTCAGTTGCTGGGAGAAATGTTCACCACTGTGTTGTTTGTCCGTGAACAGGACCAGTTTACCATGAGAACTGTGACTGCCCTTTGGAAGACAGTGCAGCCTGGCTACGGGAGATGAACTGTCCAGAAACCATCACTCAGATTCAGAAAGATCTGGCACATTTCCCTACAGTTGATCCTGAAAAGATTGCAGCAGAAATCCCAAAACGATTTGGACAGAGGCAGAGCCTGTGTCACTACACTGTAAAGGACAATAAGGTACATTATGATTGACATTTGCTTGTTTTCCGGACTCTGTGGTGTTTTGACCATTTGATTACACCTGGCTACTTTTGTTAAACATCATACTATGGCATCTTTTGAAAAGCCTTTCCTCAGTAATATCTGCCAGGGTTTTGACTCTCACGTAGTAAACGTCAAATTCTCTTCTAGGTGTATATCAAGACTCTTGGTGAGCATGTTGGCTTTAGGATTTTCATGGATGCCATACTACTTTCATTAACTAGAAAGGTTAGTATGTCTTCTCTGCACCTTGATAGGCAATGTCAATCTATATTTTACAATTTAATTTTTCAAAACATCATTAATATCAACATTCGGGGTGTTCTATTTTGGTGCCTTTTATATTGCTATCCTAAAGTTTGTTTTGTTTTTCCTGGTACATATGTTAGTTTTTAATGGATGCTATAGTAGCTTAAAACAGCAGGGGATGGTTCCTGGGGCCACCAGTCTGAAATCGAGGTGTTGAAGTGTCACACTTCTAAGACTCTGGCGGCCTTTCTCTGCTTCTCAGTTTCTGTGATACTCTATTCTCAGTGCTCTCTTGTTTGCCAGTAAGATCACTCTAAGGCATTGGGGAGTAGGACTTAAGCCTATATTCTGGGGGTAAATAAGTCAGTCTATAGCAGTGTCACATGGGAAGAAAATGCCTCTAGTTCATTAATCCCTCTGTGATCTCACTGGAGTCTCTTGACAGTATTAGAGCAATAGAAATTAACTTTGCCAGCTTCTTGGTTTTATAGTAAGTCTACTGGCCAGCTTGGGCAACACAGAAAGCAAGCTGAGGATATTTATCCACGTGACTATATTCTGAACAGTTTCGGCCATTTAACCTGAAGTAGTTGTCTTTGCCTGAAGTCGTAGAGATTGACCTTTTATTTGTGCAATGGCTAATATTGTGACATTTTCATATATGTACATCGTGTGCTTTTATTTACACACAGATCCTTTTTTTCCTCCATATTTTGAGGCAGTGGCTTGCCAAGGCTGGCCCTGAACTCGTTATGTAGCCCAGATTCGCCATACATGTAGCCCACTGGCATCCAACTCATGATCACCCTACCTCACGCTCACATCTGCTAGGGTTACAGAGAAGCACCATTATTCCTAGTTCCGACTACTAATTCTAACTGAAAAGTATATGGTTGTGTGCAATGCAAAGATTGAGAATAAGCTCCTGTCATCCCCACCCCCAGGTGAGGTTGCCAGATGTGGAGTTTTTTGTCAATTTGGGAGACTGGCCTTTGGAAAAAAAGAAATCAAACCCAAACATCCAGCCGATCTTTTCCTGGTGTGGCTCCACAGATTCCAGGGATATTGTGATGCCTACCTACGACCTGACTGACTCTGTTCTAGAAACCATGGGCCGGTGAGAGATGGTCAGGGTTGACCCCGAGCCTTGGTTTGCTCTCTTTGGTGAGTCCTTTTCTATCTGATTTCATGAATCGACCGTTTGGGAGGAAGACATGTCCCGCTCCCTGTCTTCTAGAGTAAGTCTGGATATGATGTCGGTCCAAGCTAACACAGGACCTCCCTGGGAAAGGAAGAACTCCACAGCTGTCTGGAGGGGCCGAGACAGCCGCAAAGAGAGACTAGAGCTGGTAAAACTTAGCAGAAAACACCCAGAGCTCATCGATGCTGCTTTCACCAATTTCTTCTTCTTCAAACATGATGAGAGTCTGTATGGGCCCATTGTGAAACACATTTCATTTTTTGATTTTTTCAAGGTATGACATCATCTATGGGATTCCTTTCTGCTTTTCAGTTTATATATAAATAACACTTTGGGGAAGGGAAGTAAAGTCTGCAAGTTACAGAGGATGGGAAGGTATCACAAAACACAATGAGTACTGAGGCACAGAGATGCAGCCTAATTATGGATTCACCACACAGCACTGATGTTGAATAGCACTAATGGAATTTAGAGCCTGGAAAAAGTTCTATATTTTTCCAAGCTAACCCTTAAGATAATGCATGTTTGATCAAAGATAAATACATGTTTGTCCGGGCAGTGGTGGCACACACCTTTAATCCCAGTGCTTGGGAGGCAGAGGCAGGTGGATCTCTGTGAGTTCGAGACCAGCCTGATACAAGAGCCAGTTCCAGGACAACCTCCAAAGCCACAGAGAAACCCTGTCTCGAAAAACCAAAAAAAAAAAAACTGCATGTTTGATCAAATCCTTTTTTATTAGTAAGTGTGTGCAAGTCACTTTAGAAATACTTCTCCCCCAAATCACAAGAAGATATAAGGCAGGTAACGATGTGAAACCCATCCAGATGTTCCAGGCATTCTGGAGATGGTGGATGGTTTTCTGCATCTAGGGTGTAGATTCCTCATGTTTCCAGGGAGTAATTCTCTTTCTGACAACTCCTTTTCAAGCAGTGGTACCACCCCACTCTTCGGCCCCCTAGGTGATATCTCAAGTTCTTTGGGTCAAAAAAAAAAAGTGGGAGGAAACAAGTGACCAATGAGCTTTTTCTGTTCTGTGGATGCTGAATATTCATTTGATGGGTTCCGTGGCAGGAGGTAGACCTGAGTGGTGCCACTAATTCAAATATCGGTATTTTTCACATATGTTTTTTAAGTGTAACAAAAGATAGATGATTAGCCATCCCTTCTCAGAAAGCCTGGAGAGAGAGAGAGAGAGAGTGTTCTTATGTTCATAGGTGGCTGTGTGTGCGTGCGTGCATGCATGCATGCATACGTGCGCGTGTGTAAAAGCCAAAAGAGCCTTGGGTGTCATTCCTTAGCAGCCATACGCATTGATTTTTGTTTCAGGGTTTCTTGCTTGGCCTGGAGCATGTCAAGTAAGCTAAACTGACCACCCTTCAAGCTCCAGGACCCACCTGTCTCCCCCTCCCTAGCACTGGAATTACAAGCACCTGCCACCATACCCGGATTTTGTACAAAGTTCTGGGCATCCTCAAGCCCTTTTGCTTTCAAGGCAAGCACTTTACAGATTGAGCCGTCTTCCAGCCCCAAGGGCAGTATTTCATCACTTGGTTTTATTTTTGCCTGTTGAATTTTCCATATCTAAGGCTATTGATTTCCATAGTTTTGTGGATAGTGTATTCATAGATGTTCTTACCCCAGAACTTATTAATTCTCCTAAGACATATGTGTCATATTTTCAGAATAGTATTGACATAGCACAGAATGTGCTGCCCTAGATGCACATGTAAGTCAACAAGAAGCAGAATATTTACAAAGCCACAGCTCTACTTTTCCTTGTGGTGTAACCTTAGGACATCCATATTATTAATTTGCTAACTGCTTCAGCATTAGATGTGTAGCTGTGTTTGGGAAATTTGGGGACATATCAAATAAACCTTTAGCTCTAGGTCAACATAGTATACAATAAGAACACTTATTAAATGTTAATGGAGGGAGAAAGTCTATCCAAGGATGGAAAAATAGTGCATAGAAGGGGGGAAGAAAAAAAGAGCAGAAATGGGAATTTAGCAAAGGCTCTTATACTCTCCTGCTTTGCAGCACAAGTATCAAATAAATATCGATGGTACCGTGGCAGCATACCGCTTGCCCTATCTACTGGTAGGCGACAGCGTGGTTCTAAAGCAGGATTCCATCTACTATGAACACTTTTACAATGAGTTGCAGCCTTGGAAACACTACATTCCAGTCAAAAGCAACCTGAGCGATCTGCTGGAAAAGCTTAAGTGGGCAAAAGATCATGATGCAGAGGTAAGGTCATTCTCCTGGAAGACTTGCTCCTGCCTGCACCACCGCATCAAGGAGTGCTGGAACCATGCCTGAACACTGGGATGTTCAGATACAGCTTTTACCTATTCGTGGGATGCTGCCTGACCAAGGGTAGCATGCAGTTCCCCTCAATGTGAACATACCCACCACACTTTACACTAGCTGACCACTCTGCTGAACTCTCAGTCAGCTTGATTGGGGGAAGAAGCCGTGCCTGTCTGGCAATAGATGTCAGTAATGACTGTAGAGTAAGATGAGGGATTATTAATGGTAGTAAACGAGGCTAAGTGTCTGCTGGAAACTGAAGGGAGAGCATGCAAGCCTTCTTCATCTGTGTTCTTGATAAGTAGTGGTTACTTTGCCTGGGTCGGGCTCTCCAAGGGAGGCTTATCTGTTAGACATCCCACATGGCAACTTGAGCTTTCAAATCTTGCAAACTTCTGTGGGCTGAACAAACGTGCTCTGTGAAATGTATCTTTTGCCACTTAAGGCTACTCCCAAAGATGTTTTCTGTCTCCTCTCACTATGTAGTCTGAAGGTCTGTTTGCGTGTATCTGCTGGAGAAATAGTAAGTTCCGTTAAAGGGTGCTTTTTTGTTTGTTTGTTTCTGTTTTTTTATTTTTTTTTAATTCCTATAGGCAAAGAAGATAGCAAAAGCAGGACAAGAATTTGCAAGAAATAATCTTATGGGTGATGACATATTCTGTTACTACTTCAAACTTTTCCAGGTTAGTATTATCACACACCTTTCATACTGCTTGTGACTAGACATGTTATAGTCAAACAATAGTTCATGTTAAATTTTCTAAAAGTATATTAGTATAAAGACAATTATATCTGCCACTTTAGATATATATTAGATGCAAATATTAAGTAATACGTATTTGAGGCTTGGAGTATAGCATAACTAGAAAGCACATATCTAGCATGCATGAGGCATTGGGTTCAGTTCCAGGCTGAGAAAAAAATGTTGAGTACCAAGAATTTAACAACATCAAGTGAAAAGCTTTGATATTAGGCCTCAGGGCCTGGGCTTGGAGAACGGGACTATATGTATGGGAAGCAAGTTCAAACTTGGGTAGGAAAAGGCCATGGCCTGGCAGGTTATGTGTTCAAGGGGTCTGTGGCTGTACTCCCTCAAACAAGTCCAGGCTCATCTAATCTGGGAGTTAAGCAGGGTTGGACCTGTTTAGTACTTGTATGGGGAACTGCTTGGCAATACTGGGTACTGGAGGCAATCAATGAATGAAACTATGAAAAATTTATTTAAACAAAGTACAAACTGTAATCAGACTCTTGACCCCCAAATAACTCATACCTTTTCTTGAAAATTATTTTTATAGACCAAGAATTTATAAATTGTAATCCCAGCATATCTGATGATTTAAAATGCTTCTCATAAAAAAGAATGCAGATGTAAACAAGTTATTTTTTAGTAATAATAGTAGAACTAAATTAAGATTCTTGTCTCAGAGTTACAAACATGGAACACCCTATCTTACGTTCTGCTACAGAGAAAAGTTGGTCTGTCTCTGGTTTGTACTGGTCTGTTTTATAACCTTCCCTAGAAGGTGATGAAAGGATACAGAGAATAAGTTATGTAAAACAAATGAACTAGACAAGGGGGCTACAGTGTGAACAGCTAAAGATTCACTGGGTTGTGTCATTTATTTAGCAAATGTGCAGCATCCATACCTAGCATAGTGCCTGTTGCAGAGTAAGAACATAATCAAGAAGGGCTTGACAGACTCCTACAGCTGTAGTGGGGAAAGAGTAGGCTCTGTTCTCCTTCTAGGGAGGATTTTGTGCAACATTATTTTCACTTAAAGCAGAACCTAGTTACAAAGAAACATTTAGTCATATAAATTTGGGATTTCTAGCTGAAGAGATGGCTCAGCAGTTACTTACTGTTCTTTCAGAGAGCCTGACCTCAGTTTCCATCACTCATGTCGGGCAACTCAAATTGCCTATAACTCTAGCTTTGGGACACCTGATCTCTTGGCCTCTGTGGACATCCACACTCATGCACACACCCACATTTATAAACAAAACAGTGTTTATAAATGTGGAGATGCTGGATGTAGTGGCACTCGCCTCTAACCCTGGCACTCAGGCAATGAAGACAGACGATTGACACCAGTGTGATCTATGTATCAGTAGGCCGACTGTAGTGATAATGTGTTTCAAAAAATACAAAACAAGATAGAGTTGAGCAATAGCTAGATTGGTAAAGTGCTTGCTGCACACACATAAGGAAACCCCAGAGCCCCTGTGAACATCTATTTGTGGCAGAAATTATTTGTAATCCCAGCACTGGGGAGCAGTGACAAGAGCCTCCCTGGGACTCTGTGTAGCCCATCAGTGAGTTCCAGGTTCAATGACTCTGCCTCTAAAAGTATTGGAGAGAGAGACTAAAAAAGACATATGATGTCTTCCTTTGGCCTCCACACATCTACATACATATTACACACACACACGCACACGCACACACACACACACACACACACACACACACACACAGAGTTGTATTGGGCATTTAAGATGGATATGGCGGACACTAGGTTAAGTACCTATGCATTAAAGTAATGCTTTACTTGTAAGTCCCAGTGTGTATACTGAAAGAGTTGCTTAAGGAATTCAAGGATAAATCTAATTAATCTTATTGATAAAAATCAGGAGGTAGATACCAGGGTAAAAACATGAAAGATCAGAGAAGCAGGGGAGCAGCCACTGGTAGCTTCCTACCCCTTCCATTCCTCTGTCCAAAAAAGGCCTAGATCCTCTCTCCATCCCAATACCGTACACTTCCTGTCTTCTCTCGGTACAGACCTCCAGACCTCTATGGTTAACTAGTGGCTAGTTCTGCCCTCTGACTCCAAGCAAGCTTTATTTTTCAGAACATAAACAAAATATCACACAACAAGAAATTCTTTTGTGTTGATGTTTAACAGGGCTATGCCAGTCTACAAGTGAGCGAGCCACAAATTCGAGAGGGTATGAAGAGGGTGGAGCCACATTCTGAGGATGACCTCTTCCCTTGCACGTGCCATCGGAGAAAGGTAACAAGACCAGCCTTCTGGATCCAGTGGTGTACAAAAACCAGTTCACGTGATTGCTCACTGTTGGTGAAAAATGTTGAAATTCTGAATGCTGGTTAAATTTTCGGGAGCTTATTATTAGCCTGGTGGAACTCTGTACACCATGACAGTGTGTAAATAGGAATATTGGTTCTTTGCATTTTTGTGTGTCTTTTTCGAGAAAGGATTTCCCATTAACTCACTGACTCCTCAGTGGTCCATCACCTAAGCTAATCCCTTTCTGTGCTGTGAGTCACTAGAGCCAATAATGAAACTGACTGAATGTCACCAAGTTTCTTTTGGCTCTGCATGAGATGGAGCAATTTCATTTCCTTTTTTGTCTTGTGTGATTTACATAGAATTGGTACCAGATGGGTTCTTCCACCAACTAGTGGAAGTTTGAATGAGAGTGGCATATCTTGTTCTCTGTCAATGCCATTTCTTCACACCTGCTTTCGTAACCCAGGGTGTAATGGTGCCACAGACCCCTGGATATTTAAAATCTCCATCACTCTCTCCCATGAAACTGAGTGTGATTTTACACATGGTGAATCTGGTCCTCCAGAAATAGCCCTGAACCCTTAAAACACCTAAATGAAACTAGTTTTTCTTCCTCTCATCTTTAACAGAAAATAATTGTCTTGTATGAACATTCTTCATTTCTAAGATTTTTTAGTGACTCTTAAATTTTTCTTCTTAATTACAGACCAAAGATGAACTCTGATATGCAAAATATCTTCTATTCAAATGATGGTGCTCTGAAGACACTTCTTAACTGTAAAGAAGATTATTTTTAAGTATTAGCTCAAAAACAATGCAAAAATCTATTGGTGACTGTTTGCATTCTTGGAGTGTTTCTTCTTATGCAGTATTCCTGTAACTGTCTTTTACAGAACATTTTAAAATTTTTATAATAAAACTACCTTTATTTTAAGGGCCTATTTTGTACCATTTGTTAGCTATGAGTAGAAAAGGGAAAATCTGGGTCATTGATTCTGGCCTGCTGACTAATTGCATTTAATCAAACAGACCTCCAAAAACAAAACAAAACCCAGCCATGCCTATAATTCCAGCATTCTATAGGTTGAGACATTGCCATGAGTTCAAGGCCAAGTTGAGCTACATAGTGACTTTCAAGCCAGCCTGACATTTAAGGCTGGCTTAGAAGACAGTAAGACTCTGTCTTAAAATACAAATAACTGTCTCTTTTAAGCTGTTTTTATCTTGGAATGACTGTCCATTCAGTTGCAGTCAAACCTCACTCTAAAAAACATGAAAGAGCTGCCTTTATCTATCCTTTTTTTGGAAGTCAAATCTGTTATCACTTCCTGACATGAATCCTATCATTGTCCACCCAATGCTTGTTTCCTTGCTGTCCTGGTATTGGCTATTCCCTTGGTGTAGAAGACAGGTTCCATTCTTTTTGGCCACCTTGTTTCAGGAATGTAGCTCCTCTGAGTCCTTATGTTATATAGTCACCACACTTGGCAGTAGTTGCCTATAGGTGCTCCCTTCCATTCCAGACGGTAGGCATCTTGAGTACAGAGACCATTCTTTTTAGAGTCTTAACAGGCTTGCCTAAATCTGGAAGGGGCAACAGATTTTAAATGAGTAAATGAACAATTAATTTCAAAATGCAGTTAAAGTACTAGCTGGGGGCCAGGCATGCTGGTACACATGCTTTTAGTCCCACCACTTATGTTTCTCTCCCAATTAGACAAGTCCCACTCAAATTACAACTGTCATCTCCAAGTTCACTAATTTAAATGTTAATCTTATTGAAAAATGCCCCAGCAGAATATCCAGAATGTTTGACTTTATGTTAGAGAACGGCGACACCAAGTTAATCATCGGTAGTGGGAATTCATACAATGAATATTTATTGAGCACCTAATATGCATTCAGATATTGTTTTTAAGTTCCAAAGATAAATCAGGGAATAGTTATCGCCTCTTCTTGATAAAGAATGGAAACTTACAGTCAATAAAATAATTAAGTATGGGTTGTGTCTAAAAATGGCATCACAGGGGTGAGTAGTAGTGTCCACTTAACACTAATCTAAAAATGCTAATTGGAGATTGACTGTTGCTATAGGTATGGTAGCCTCTGCTAAAATATTTAAAATTTACTAATTTATTAAAGCTTATCAATTAGGAGAACTTTGAATAGCAACTGTTTTTTTCAGACATCTATTGGGACTGCTCATATTTTATTTTTCTGGTTTTATTGCATTCATTTGTAGTGAATTATAGTAATAGCATTTTAATTTTAAAAGTGTTAAAAGCCATGCTCATTGTATTATATATTTGATCATGATGAATTCATTGGTATAATAATTGATTGACAGTTTTTTTCTTTTTTCTTTTTTTTTTTAACTTTTTGAGGCTTTTATGCCATGTGGTTATTTATGTTTCTTTCTTTTAAGACATGGTCTTACTAGGTAATCATGGTTGGCTTGGAACTCATTACATATAGCAAAATGGCTTCAAACTCTAGCATTCTACCTGCCTCTTCCTCCTGAGTGCTGGAATTAAAGGAGTTGGCTGACACCATGCCTGGCCTTAATTTAGGATATTTTAAACTACCCACAGAGCAAATCTGGCTCATGTTTGTATAGCTTCTAAGCCAAGAATAATTTTTTTTTTTTGGATTTTTCGAGACAGAGTTTCTCTGTATTGTTTTGGAGGCTGTCCTGGAACTTGCTCTGTAGACCAGGCTGGCCTCGAACTCACAGAGATCCGCCTGCCTCTGCCTCCCGAGTGCTGGGATTAAAGGCGGTCGCCACCAACGCCCGGCAATGATTTTAACGTCTTAAGTGGTTGAAATCATCAAAAAATTATATTCCAGTATATGCAGCAATATTTTGGTTCATAAAGGTTTTATAGTAGTATCCTATTACTTCTGTGGGGAAAAAAAACTATCACATACTTAGTCATCTAAAACAACATAAATGTGTTGTTACAATTCTGAGATCAGTTTCCCTGGGCTAATGTTTAAGGGGTGGGGCACTTGCCTTTTTTCCTTCTAATGCTGCATTCCTAAAATTTCTTGCCTTGGGAACCCTCTGTCCATCTTCCTAGCCTGCCCCCAGTGTCTTCAAATTTTGCCCTCCTCGCCTCACCACAGCCCTGCTGTCTCTGAACACTGTAGCAATGTGATCACAATATGCCTGTGTCTAAGAGCTGGTAAATGGATACATGAAACAGAACAGGTTTGTGTTTAGAAATTATTTTTTGAGAAGCAGCAGAGTATGCTTGCACAGACCAAAGGTCTCATTCCATGATGCCTATCCGGAAAAGGTAAACCTGTAGACACAAACCATGTTAGTGGTTGTTTGGTGTTAAAGGTAGGAAAGGGGAGTGGCACGTTTCTACTAGAAATGGTATGTGCTCAGAATTTGATGATGGCTGCAAATGATTGTATAGTTACTGGAAACTGCCAAATTGTAGATTTTAACTGAAACTTAGGACATACAAATGAAGTGAATAAAGCATAGCTAGAAGAGCAGAAATGTAATTTAGTGTTAGAGTATCTGCATGGACAAAGCCTGGGGTTCCATTCCCAACAACCCAAAGAAGTGAGGCGAGAGGCTGGGGCAGGGGGAGGGAAGGGAGGAAGAAAGATTAGTAGGCAATAAGTGTTAATTAAAAGTATTAAGACTATAACTTGAGAAAGCACTTGTGATAAATGGCTTTCAGCTAATTGCTTCTCAATATGTACTATGCCAGAAGATAGGGCAAGTGAGGAACCTGCCTGATTCCATTTTAAAGGCAGGGGCCATTATGCTATATTTTTAAAAATAAGTCTATTTAATGTGAGAATTGAGTAGCTCTGTTTCCTGGAACCTGACCTTCCCCAACCCATGACCTTGGCTTGTTTTTGAGATTACCCTGACCCCAGTCCTCCCTAACTCTCCCTGACCCCTCCTAATCACATGGTGGGTGATCGTGTAATGTTTTTAAAATCTATTTTTGTACTTCCTCATTAACCCATTGTCTCCCTTCTGTAAAACTACTGCTGATTTTACTCCTTAAAGGGGGCCCAAGAGTCGGATTCAGGGCTGCTCTCTTTAACCCGACTTATTCTTGGGTGCATTCCAATAAAAATCAAGCTTGTTCCAAATTCAACTCATATTGTGTGGTAGTGGTCTTATTCTCTAAATTGGGATTAACACAGGTACCAAGTCCATTGTGCCCGAGGGGGATTCATTCATTCTGGAAACTTGCCTGGCTTTATTCTGTACCAGGTTTGGGGTGAAGTGTCAAAGCCCACATGCCCGGAGCCTTTTGAGCCTCTGAAGGAACAGGAGGAGGATATTCTGATTCGGCATTGAAGAGGGAGGTGCAGAGGGACTTTGGGAGGGACGGGGTGGCTGGGCCCTGTACCCTCCCTGATGACATTCTGTGGTGGGCACAAAGGTGGTAGAAAGACACCATTCAGGTAACCCAGGCAGTCAGTGTTAATGGGAGAGCCTGAGCCTAGTCTGACACCGGTGAAAAGCATCCAACCTTTTTTTTTTTTTTTTTTTTTTTTTTTGGTTTTTCAAGACAGGGTTTCTCTGTATTGCTTTGGAGTCTGGCCTGGAACTCCCTCTGTAGACCAGGCTGGTCCCAAACTCAGAGATCAGCCTGCCTCTGCCTCCCAAGTGCTGGGATTAAAGGCGTGCACCACCACCGCCCGGCGCATCCAACCTTTTGAAACTGTGTACTGATTTTTGCCGTCTACAAAGCTCACACCGAACCACGCAGTAAAATTGCCAAAAGCAGATTAAGTCGCTAAGTAAATAATAATAATAAATTAGAAAATATGTTTTAAGTGCACGATTTTGTGTTGGGTTGCATGCATAGCTGTCCTGTGCACATGCGGCAGCGGAGTGGACGCGCCGGAAAGCCATAGAGGATAAGGAATCCCTGGCGGGGTGAAAAGAAAGGGCTAGCCATGGGGTGACTCCATGTCTTCTGAAGGGATGAACGGACCGGAAGAGGCCGAGGTGGCCCCCGGAGCCGCTTTCCCGCGCTCGGCTGCACCCGCGGACTGACTCCCGCTTCAGGATCACCGCCCGCGGGAGGCGGGGCCGAGCTAGGGCGAGCAGAAAACTCTCCTTCCCGGCGTGCCTCGCGGCGCGCCCCACGGGCCTGGGGGCGGAGCCTGCGCGCGCGTGCGCAGTGGCGGCCGCGCTGACGGGGGCGGCGAGGCGGTCGCTTCGAGCGTGTTAGTTCGCTCCCTGAAGAGAGTGAGGGCGGTTGGGCTCCGGCGGTCTCTCTCTCTCGTGCGTTCGCTGGTAAGCGCGACGGCGGCGGCGGGAAGCGCGGGCAGCGGGGCCGCGCCAGGCGGGCCGCTCCTCTCCTCAGGGGCTGGCTGTCGGTCGGTCGGTGGGTCGCCGCCTGAGGCGTCTGAGGGAGCTTGCCGCCGTCAGGCAGCAGCCGGTGGTCTGTTTTGCCCGGGAGGGCGGGCAGGCGGGGCCGGGCCGGGCCGCCGAGACTCGTCGCGGGCTGTCGCGGGTGACGGGAGCGAAGCCCCCTCCCACACGGGAGGTCCTCCCACGGGAAGGCGGCTGCCCGGCCCTGGGCTCACGCGTTCGTTGAGCGAATAAACGACGATTCCCGTCGGCCCCTGACCTCGGCTTTGGATGTTTTGCTCGTTTGGTAAGACTAGAACTCACAGTTTTGTTCGCCCGGTGACAGCCAACGTAATGCTGCAGACGTAACAGACAATGCGTGCTTCTTTCTTTTCTTTTCTTTTCTTTTTTTTTTTTTTTTTCTAAACTGGAAGTCGGGGGGGGGGCCTTGGCGTTTTGACGGCTTAGTGGAAGGTGTGACCACAAAATCCTGAGTCTAAGTAGCCCCTCCCCCAAACTCAACTACTGATTATCCACAGCGTGTGGAACCGGTACCGAATCAACTGCGTTTGTTTTGTGTGTCAGCATTCAGTTGTCACGTTGTTTCTACCGGGTTGGTGCTGTTTTCTCCATCTGCTGTGGAAGACATTGAGGCGGAGCCAGGCTTCAGTCCTCCCCCTTTCTTTAAAAAAAAAAAAAAAGCTAGAGATAAAATCGACACTTATCACTTGCTTGGAGCTTTTACCCTGTGGGACAGTTTCTGTTGCTGAAGCAGTCTAGAACAAGTGTGTGCAACAGTCGTGAAGAACAAGTTCATCATGAAGTCGGGAAGAGAGCAAAGTTTTCCTTAAAAACAAAACCCCAGGTTACTCTGGAAGAGCCTTCTAGGTTGATGGTAATCTGAAAACATTCGTCTAATTTTACTACCTTCTGAAATCTCTTTAAAATTACAGGGAAGAATATTTTGGGGTTGTTGTTGGTTTTTTTTGTTTTGTTTTGGTTTTTTTGAGACCAGGTCTTGCCCAGGCTGATCTCAAACATGCAGTGATTCCCCTATCTGTCTTTCAAGTTCTGAGATTAACTTGCCTTCCCCTCCCCCTTGGGGAACACAGAGTCTCTGGGATGGAGACCTTGGGAGATATTAACAGTTGAATAATGAACTCTTAAAAAAAGTGATTGCTAAACCAGCCGTGAGGAACACAAAAAAAGTAGCCTGAATAAATCATGACCTTTGGAGCACATAGAAACTGGCAGCAGCTGGGCGTTGGTGGCACAGGCCTATAATCCCAGCATTCGGGAGGCAGAGGCAGGTGGATCTCTGAGTTCAAGACCAACCTGGTCTACAGAGCTAGTTCCATCCAGGACAACCTCCAAAGCCACAGAGAAACCCTGTTTCAAGAAAGAAAGAAAGGAAGGAAGGAAGGAAGGAAGGAAACTGGCAGCACTAGATGTAATTGAAAGTGTGTCGATGTGACTAGAGGTGGTGAGTCTAAAATGTTAGGTTAGATCTTTTTAAGGAGCACTAGGGTGTTGAGATTCCTTTTCTCCCCTTTCACACTCTGAGTAATTACGTTCCCCCATGATTAGAAGAGTAGGAGGAGGCTATTTTGACAAATAATTTTTTTTAACTGGAGGATCCAAGACAGTTAATTGTAAGGATACATTTATGAAAATAAGGGCCCCAAACCATAACTTCTTCATCCATTTCTCTTTCAAATTCTAAAAATTTTCTAGGCAGATTAATAACTTCCAGGCCCAAGAAAGAGGGGGTGGGATGAACAGGATAATGAGGAAGCATACACACACACACACACACACACACACACACACACACACACAAAGTTAGTCAATGGTTGCTTCTGGCAAGTAGTCAGGAATATAATAGTAAATGAAATGTGAAGAGACCTCACTTTACATTTTCATTTTAAAATTTTGTGCTGGGAGCTTGGGTAGATGGTTCAGCTGATAAAATAACCTGTTATAAAAGCCAAGAATCTTTTTTTTTCCCAATTCCCACCATCCATTTAAAAGCCAGGCCAAAACTGGGAGAACCCAGATAAGCAGATACCTAAAGCTTATTAGGTAGCCAGCCAGCTTACCCATATTGATGAGCTCCAAATTAAGTGAGAGAGAGACCTTATGTTAGTAAGAGTGGTAGAGGAAGACACCTGATGTTTACACATGCAAGCACACATATATTACATACAACAAAAAAGATAAATGTATGTGTTGCCTATTTTTAAGTGAAAAATAGTTTAAAAATTGTGAACAGATTATTTGATGTAGCATTTCCTCTCATGTCAGTTTTTCTTACAA
The DNA here is from genome assembly GCF_017639785.1 of Mesocricetus auratus. NCBI lineage: Eukaryota > Metazoa > Chordata > Mammalia > Rodentia > Cricetidae > Mesocricetus > Mesocricetus auratus. The sequence goes on from NW_024429194.1 coordinate 61,688,702, forward strand.
GTATACCTACACACCTCTGTATGGTATCAACTACAAAGAGTCACAAGAAGCAAGTAATACTGCTTCTTGGTATCTTTTGAGCTTTGAGCCATGTTACTGCTACCTAGTTAATAAACAAAAGCCAGTGGAGGCATAATGGTCATAATTGAAATTCTGGTGCCAGTGATATGCTCAAAAACGAAAGCTCTCTTACAACTTACAACATAAACAAAATGGATGCTGAACAACAACCACAAAAATTACAGTGGCTTATACCCATTTGTGCTTATGGTTCTTCAGACCAGTTGTGATTTACACTGGGTTCCAGACTTTAATTTGGCTTCAGATTTGCATGAACTATCTCATTCTGGCTCAAAATGAAAAACTTCTGGGATAGTTTTCCTCTATAGTTCTGGGTAAAATTCAGTTCAAGGTTTCTAAGAATTTGCCATGACTTAACTCAGAGGTGGCAGTTTGAAATGTGTCAGTAGCCAAACCCAGTGTCAATAGAGTCACATGACAAAGACTGGGTTAGCTACATCCAGTAACAGATGGAAGCAGATGCAGAGATCACAGCCAAGCACTGGGTTGAGAGCTCTGTAAGTCCAGTCAAAGAGGAGGAGGAGAAGGAGTTACATGAACAACAAGGAGGTCAAGATCATGATTGGGAAAACCACAGAGCTGGTGGGCCCTCAAGGTGCCTAGACTGACAGCTGGGGAGCCTGCATGGGACTGAACTAGGCCCTCTGCATGTGAGTGACAGTTGTGTGGCTTGGTCTGATTGTGGGGTCCCTGGCAGTGGGACCAGAATCCCTGGTGCATGAGCTGGCCTTTTGGAGCCCATTCTCTATGATGCCTTGATCAGTCTTGATCTAGGTGGGAGGGGCTTCATCTTGCCCAACTTGATGTTCCAGGTTTTGCTGATACCTCATGGGAGTCCTCACCCCTTCTGGGGAATGGATGGGTTAGGGGGAGGTGGAGGGGAGAAGCAGGAAGGAGGGAGGGGGAACTGTCATTGATATGTAAAGTAAAAATTTTTAAATTAAAAAAAGACTGGTTACCTACTTCTGTTACATGGAAAAGGGGAAATGAAATAGAATTGTTTAACAACTAGGGAAATTAAAAATGGCTGAGATTATGTGGGAAAAGGAATGATGAAGAAAATTATTTGATAGGAAATTAAGTTGGGATGGTTAAGAATGAAGGTTCTTATAAATATATTTCAAAAATATTTTTGTAAAGATAGAGCATCCTATTTGGAATGAACTATTTTAAGGTCTCTGCATCAAAGTATCCCATTTGTATTATCTTATTTAATATTTGCCAGCTCCTGTAATTAGTTTTGAATGCCCAAAAAATCTTGGAAGTAGTATAAGATTAAGTAAAATAGAGAGATACCAGTTTGTAGAGAACTAGTTTCTGATTGGACATATTTCAACTTTTGAATGTGCTCATTCACAGTTTTGGGATCATATCCATGTCTGACAACTGGCCATTCACAACAGAATCTTCTTTTCAGGGAGATGCCCTTTGCTTCTTGGATGTAATGCACCTTATGTTTATTATCCAACAGTGAAAATGAGTCATACGGAGGTAAGATATTGTCATATATTCTGTATCTTCAGATTAACCTTTTGGGGAGATGGGAGAATGGGTTAATAATCATCACTTCTGTATAATGGTCTTGTTTTCAGTTTGCTTGGTGGGAGGCAGTACAAAATTAGAAATGGAGAGTAAACTCCAGAACAATACTACCTTACTTTGATTCTTAGCTAATAGCTATGTAACCGTGACAAGTTACTTAATCTGCTATGCCTTATCTGTAAAGTAGTACTTGCTTCATAGTATTATAAGGAATGGTTACAAGTTAATACATTAGCACTTGCAGTACCCAACAGTAAGTGGTTCTTAAGTTCTTAAATACTACAAATATTATGACTTGCTTAAAGGCCCAGCATTCAGACATGAGTCTTACAAAGCAAATACATGTGTTTATTCAGTTGTCTAAATAGTCAAGGAAATAATTTGGCCCTTTTATTCTCTTGAATTTTAGGTTAAATTAAAAATACCTTTTGGAAATAAATTACTGGACGCCGTTTGTTTGGTGCCTAACAAGAACATAGCATATGGAATAATTCTTACACATGGAGCATCAGGAGATATGAATCTTCCTCATTTGATGTCACTGGCATCCCATCTTGCATCTCATGGGTTTTTTTGCCTAAGATTTACTTGCAAAGGCCTTAATATTGTACATAGAATTAAGGCATACAAAGCAGTTTTGGTAAGAAAAATATATAACAAGGTTCTGCTTAAAATTCTTCGTAAGTTTAAGATATTTCATTGTCTGACTTTTAGATAAAAATACTTTAATGAGTATCCTTAGAAACTTGGCAGTATACATAAGGTATTTAGTGGTTGTGTTTCTCTTTTTTTGTCATCAGTTTGTCTTCCATGCTGCTGCCCAAGAAGCTACTTAGAATTCTCTCACTGTGATAGTGTGACTTTAGAATATAGTTATGCCGATCTAGAATATTAAACCTACTACTATACTATTATGCATATACAAATATACCTCCTTTATATGCTATTATTTTCATCACATTTGAAACTTCTACTGGCTTTTAAAAAAGTTTGTCCTTTTACTGTTTACCACTCCAGTTAGAGACATGAATCTGGGAGAAGGGGACCTAAAAATGAGGTGGACTAAAATCTCATGAAATAGCTAACTTCAGAGTTTCAGGCCACTTAAACTCTGAAAGTTAAGCATCACATGAGTAAGGTGTTCAATTACAAGGACAAGCCACATATGGCAAAAATGTTTTTCCATCGAAGCATAAATAGCATCTGAAATAAACTCTCTCTTAACCAATACACCTGTGAAGAGCATAAAAACCCATTCCAAGAACAATTCTGTCTTTTGAAGTTTTCTCGCAAGCACTCAGAATTCTCACTAGACTCCATTCTTAGACTACGTTCCGACATCTCCCTCTTTTTTATTTTTTAATAGCAGGACATACAGAGTGGTCTTGATTTGAGTTTTGTTGTTTGTTGTTTGTGGGTTTTTTGTTGTTGTTGTTGTTTTCTTTTTGTTTTTCAAGACAAGGTTTCTCTGTGTAACAGTTCTGGAACTCCCTTTGTAGATAAGGCTGGCCTCAAACTCATGCACCTCTGACTCCTAAGTGCTGGGATTAAAGATATGCACCACCACCACCACCCAGTAATTTGAGATATTTTAGGTAAATATAATTGTCATTTGATTTGTAAGTATGCTGTAAGCAAGCAAAGTATAACATTAGAGTAATGGAATTCTGTCACCAACAGAGATCTAAACTGTCTAGTACATTAGCTACATTACTATATTGATCAGAAAATTCTAGAAAATAGCTTAAAAGGAGACCCATATTACTAATTTTGACATGGGGCCCCTCTTTATTTACTAATGGTGAGAATAAATCCTTTGGATTATCCTCTTGTGCTATAATACCTATAGGAGACAATTTAGTGGGAAAAACTTTAAAGGCAGTGAAAGAATCCACTTGATACACAATGCTTTTTTGTTGTTGTTTGGATTCAAATATCTGTAATTCTTCCTTTGCCTCTGGAAATAATGTGAGGACTATCCAATGCCATCTTTCCTTCTAGAATTTTAAATAGATTGGCTAGTGCACAGTTAGGTAAACATTTTGATTTTGCTAAAATTGCACTGGAAATACAAAGCACAACTCATGAAGCCAGGGAGAGGTAGGTAGATGAATTAGTTTCTCCAGCCTTGCCGTAGCTTGCCTATGTTATAAAATTAGCTTTTTCATAGGATCTCCCAAGTTCTCATCAGAAAGTGGGAGAGAATTCAAGATTAGATCAATTAATCATATTCCTCACCCCATGCATCAAGGTCATTTTCAGACAATGGAGGGTAAGTATTTAAAGGAGGCCCCTGTAAAGGAGCTGAGGGATCCATTCCTGGCATATATAAGTGTCATTTTACTTTTGATTTTGCCTGCACAGGGAAAACTTCCTTCTTTGCCTCTATCAATTCAAAGATTTGACCATTCCGTTTATATTCATTTGAGAGGAATTAGTCATCTCTTTGTCATGATGAGTATCCTCCTTATCTTCCTTTTAACAGTTTGGATCAATGCCCAAGTGACCCAAAATTGAACTAGGATTTCTTTTGTTTGTATGCCTTCCCAATATTCTTTCAGACTCTGTCATACTTCTTCATCTAAAGTTCCTTCTGAAAACCAGGGATTATAATCATAATCAACTTGCAAGCATTCTAGTAGTTGTGATTTTGATACTTGTGATCCTTTGACATAAGTCAAAGTCTTCCCTGGTTTCTGCCACATTATACTCACTCACCTTCTTGAAGGGTCCCCACCTTCTTATCTCATAGCTGACTTTAGGTCCCTTTTCCGGGGCCACTTGTTCACTACTCTAGAGGCTGTGGGACCTGGGAGAAAGGAGCCAGTAAATTTAGGTGGATCCAAGTCTCGTGTGATGGGGCTGGAGAGATGGCTCAGAGGTTAAGAGCACTGGCTGCTCTTCTAGAGGTCCTGAGTTCAATTCCCAGCAACCACATGGTGGCTCACAACCATCTGTAAAGAGATCTGGTGCCCTTTTCTGGCGTGCTGGCAGAACACTGTATACTTAATAAAAGAATGACCTTGAAATTCTAAAAAAAAAAGTCTCATGTGATAAACTTTACTTACAGCATCAGGAAAATTATATTCTGTTAGCCTCACAAGGACAAGATGCATGTTGTAGAAACATGTTCAATAAAGGTGCATAAATAACAACAGCTGAAATAAATTCACCCCTATCTGCTATACCTGGGAAGCCCATGAAAACACATTCCAATAACAATTCTGTGTTTTGAAGAAACTGAGGTCACAGGACTCTAGTATTGTTTTCTTGGAGTTTACTCACAAGCACTCAGAATTTTCACACAACTCTGTTGTTCTTGGACTATGTCCCTACAGTTCACTGCTTGAATATTTTTAGAAAGGCAAATTGATTTTTCCATAACATAAAGATTAATAATGAACACATGACCAGAAGAGGAAAGCACTGTAGATCCTCTAAGAATCTGTATGGTTGTCTTTGCATAAATTTTTGTATACATCAGTAATGGTAAGAATATCCAGTGGAGTATGACATGAGAGAAACTGATAATTTTTTGGTTTACCTAGAATTACCTAAAGACCTCAGGAGAATACAAACTTGCTGGTGTTTTTCTTGGAGGTAAGCTTCAGTGTAAACTGCATTATAATATAAAAATTGATAATAGGAGGTTAAGAATTACTTTGTTTTGATATATGAACTTGATACTTTATCATAAAGTATATATTTAAAGCATTTATTAAATGTGTTAGAATATAAGGCTCTGCCTTTATTCATAGTGTTCTATTATTACAAACAAATGTAAATGATTCAGTAAGAATTTCTTCACCCCCCTCTTTTTTTTTTTTTTTTTTTTTTTGGTTGCTCTGTGTAACAGCATTGGCTGTTCTACAACTCGATCTGTAGACCTGTAGGCCAGGTTGGCCTCAAACTCACAGAGATCCACCTGCCTCTGCCTCCCAACTGCTGGGAGTAAAGGTGTGTACCACCACCACCCAGCTAAGAATTTCTTCACCCTTTTAAGTATTGAGAAAAATAATTGCTTCTTTTTAAAATTTGAGTTTTTAGCTTTTCATAAAGCTGTAGATTTCCATTAAGACCATTGGAATTCGTTACTTGCCACTCTTTTGACTTGAGTGATTTTTTTTCTTTCATAGATACAAAGAACAGCAAATATAATTTTACCATACCATTGCTACTATTGTATGTAAATGTTTATATTTCTGTTTGTACTTAATTGGTTTTAGGTCGTTCGATGGGCTCAAGAGCAGCTGCTTCTGTAATGTGTCACACTGAGCCAGATGACACTGATGATTTTGTTCGAGGTCTCATTTGTATTTCTTACCCACTGCACCATCCAAAGCAGCAGCAGAAACTCAGAGATGAAGATCTCTTTCGTATAAAGGATCCTGTACTGTTTGTGTCAGGCTCAGCAGATGAAATGTGTGAAAAGGTGAATTGGAACTCTATGTTTGTATGAGTAAAATGTATTAGGGGCAAGATTATTGTCTGTCACATTCAGCCTCTAGACATGGTGACCAACCCCTTTAATCCTAAACTCAGGAGACAGGCAGATCTCTGTTAGTTCAAGACCAGCCTGGTTATATAAATATATGGAGTTCCAGGTCAGCCAGGGCTACATCCACTCTGTCAAAAACAAAACAAAAACTTATGTCTAATGTTGTGTATCTTTGTTACCCTGTAGCTTTGTAGTACATAAAAATAAAAGCATACTAACAAAATGCATCTCCCCAGAAAGGGATTTGGTAGATTTCATCCTTATTTAAGGAATTAATACCTGATTGTTATTTGGGAAATATTAAGGTATACATTTGATTTATCATTTCAGCTTTGTGGTAGATTGATACTATTCACTCCCAAGTAACCCTTGGCAGCATTCATATTATTACTGAATATTAGCTAAGTATTATGAAACTGCCATTTCCACAACACACAATTTCCTTAGGGAAAAGATTTTTGGAAAAAAATTTGAATGGCTCTAATCTGCTTAAGTCTTTCTTGTCAACAAATGCTTGATATATTCTGATATGTGATTGTTTGAGAGAAATGGACTGCTGTAGATATTTCATTATATATTCCATTGTCTATAAAGTTACATGTAGAGCAGGCATTTAATGAATCTCTTGAGTGAATGCCACCCAATATAGATAAGGGAAAGATAGTCTTTCATTAAATATTAATAGAGTCTAATATCCTCTTCTGTTTAGAACTTGTTGGAGAAAGTGGCACAGAAAATGCAAGCTCCCAGTAAAATCCATTGGATTGAGAAGGCAAACCATTCCATGGCAGTGAAAGGACGGTCAACAAATGATGTTTTCAAAGAAATTAATACACAGATCTTGTTTTGGATCCAAGAAATCACTGAAATGGACAAGAAATAATTGTCATTGAAAGCCATGTTATTTTGAATAAAAGTACGGTTAATTTGATAAAGAACAATATACCTCTCAGCATTGTGAGATATATTTCAGAATAATGTTCTTTAATGTTGCCCTATTTTTGAAACATGGTATTGTGAAAATATCCTTTACAAAATGTCCTTTGAAAGCACTGTTATAGTTATATGAAGATAATGTACAAATATTGAAGGTTGTTTATAATTTATTTTCATTAGTATAGTTAAGTTTTGAAAAATTAAACATTTGCATTTTGTTACAATGGTGCTTTGTCTTACTCTGAAATGCAGCTAAGAAAATGCGTATTTTTGAGAATCAGTATCACCTTTTCAAAAGAAAAGAAAGGGCTGGCAAGGTGGCTCAGTCATAAAGGGCTTCTTATACAAGCTTCAGTACTTAAGTTTTTAAAAAGTTTGTTTTCATTTATTTGTCTTAAAAGGGGAGGAAGTTGTGCAGAGGTCAAAGGAAAGCTTGGGGCGGTTAGTTCTTTCATTCCAAGTTTGGTTGCCAGTGTCCTTCCCCAAGCCATCTTGCAAGTTCCTGAATACAATTCCTAGTACCAATGTAAAAAAGTGGGCACAACAAGAGCGAGCCCCTGTACACCTAGCCCTAGGACTTCCTGGCCAGCCAGTCTGAGCAAACTAGTGTGCTCTAAGTTCACAGGGAGTGTCTTTAAAAGTTGTCTTTAAAAGTAAGGTGGAGCGTGAATGCATCCACATGTGCACATATAACCGTGAAAGGGGTGGTGTTGGGTGATCAGAGGACTTGCAGCTTGAACCCGTAGGCTCAGCACAGTCAAAAGAAGCAAGGGAGCCAGGCATTGGTGGCACACTCCTTTAATGGGAGGCAGAGAGCGAGTTCCAGGACAACCTCCAAAGCAATACAGAGAAACCCTGTCTAGAAAGAAAAAAAAAAAAAAAAAAGCCAAGGGAAAAATCATGGAGGTGCATTTCAAGCAACCCTGGCTGGGTTTTAGAGTGAAGTAGCAACTTCCATAAATGTGTATTCAAGTTTCAGTAGTAGGTTTGCAAAAATGGAGTAAGTATTTGAGAGTTGCCAACATAGTGTATGAAATCAATAGATGATTCACTAAAGTGAAAATTTAAAGTAGCTAAATAGTTTGACTAATGTGTGCTATATCCAGGCAGAATTAGGGGATTTTAGAAGGCACACAAATGAGACTAATGTTAAATTTTTAAAGAATTTAAAAATAAATGGTTCTATGCTAAATTCTATCAGTAGCTTGTTGTAGTAGGAACTATCCCTCAAATTGCCTAGGTTCCTCATCCTCCTTTGCTGGTAGAGTAGGTTAGTTTTAATTACTTTTTTCCACCTTGAATACCTCATAAAAAATGAAAACCTAGGTAAATACTACAGGTCTCAAAACATTGTAAGCCAAAAAACATACCCCAAACTATCAGAAATACAACCATTGATCCAACTAACAACTAATTTCACTGACAAAAATACGAACTACAATTTAATTAGAAAGAGCTAGAGATGTAGGTCAATGGTAGAGCTCTTGACTAGCATGAAAGAGGCCTTGGGTTCAATTTGCATCACAAAAAAAATTATAATAGGGAAAGAATGGACAGTACAAAAGAAAACTTATGCAAACCTTCTGAATATAGAAGTGTAACAATAAAGTGGGTTTAAAAGATTAGTAATGGGGCTATCAAACTTCAAATTTAAACTATAGGTAGAATATAGGCAACTGCACTGACTAGTTTCATGTCACCTTGACACAAGCTAGAGTTATCTGTGAGGAAGGAAACTTAATTGGGAAAACACCTCCATAACATCCAGCTGTAAGGCATTTTCTTAATTGGTGATTGGTGGAGGAGGGCCCAGCCTATTGTAGGTGTTGCCATCCCTGGGCTGATGGTCCTGGGTTCTTTAAGGAAACAGGCTGAGCAAGCCAGTAAGCAGCACCCCTCTGGCCTTTGCATCAGCTCTTGCTCTGACTTCCCTCAGTAATGAATATTAACCTGAAGTGTAAACTGAAATAAACCCTTTTCTCCTCAACTTCCTTTTGGTTAGTGTTTCATCACAGTAGTAGTAACCCTAAGACGGCAGCCAAAGATACTACTTTAAGCAGGAATAAAAATCATTCAAAAATTAACATCCCTGAGTTGGATATAACAAACTACTATGCTGTTTTATGTAATAGCTTGCCATTTGAAAACCTTGTACCTAATCATGGTTGATAAAAATTTGTAACTCTTAGCAATGAGGCTAAAATGAATATTGAAGGAAAGACTCTGTGTGCTTCTCTGTTTATTGCCACATTTAGTGGGAAAGTACACAGTCCCTTTTAGTTTGAATATTGTTAAAAGAGCCATCCTGCTGCCTCTAATAATTAAACACTTACCCACTTATGCTAGTGATTATTTGTTTCAGTTAGTGTATGAGATAATGGGTTTCATTGTAATGGGCTTCTTACCTGAGTCAAACACAATTTGTCAGGACTGAACGGAAAGGTATCCAGTAGAAAATAAGGGTTGAGCTGGGTTTTGGTGGTGCACGCCTTTAATTCCAGCACTAGGGAGCAGAGGTGGGCGGATCTCTGTGAGTTCAAGGTCAGCCTGGTCTACAGAGTGAGTTCCAGGACAATCTCCAAAAAACCCTGTCTCGAAAAACCAAAAAAAAAAAAAAAAAGGGGGGGGAGGAGGGGTTGAGATATGTTTCTAACATGCCATTTTCAAACCTGACTAATTGCAATATTTTAAATGATGTTCCCAGTTAATTGTCTCCTTGCTTTGATCAGTTGGTATTTCAACTTTAAAATATGAGTCTCATGAGAAGACCCTATCAACAAATATGCTGTCTTTGTCCTCCTTCATATTCTAAACCAGTAGCCCTAATGCAGTCAACTTGAATAGAAGTTTAGTGAAAAGGAAAACCATTCTGTCTCATCCAGTGATTTTTCATTTTGTTGATCTTTATCAATTTCCAAAGTTCTATTCATTCTTTAAAACCCCAATTCTTTGCAGGTTTCCTTGATTTGCAGAGTATGTTTTGGCATTGTGGTGGTTTGAAAGAAAATGGCCCCCAAAGGGAGTGGCACTATCGGGTGGTGTGTTCTTGTTGGAGTAGTTCTGGTCTGGTTGGAGGAAGTGTGTTGCTGTGGAGGTGGGCTTTGAGGTCTCATACATGCTCAAACCACTCCATTGAGACAGCCCACTTCTTGTTGCCTTCTGATCAAGATGTAGCCAGCACCATATCTGCCTATCAAGATGTAGCCAGCACCATATCTGCCTGGAGGACACCATGCTCCCTGCGGTGATGATAATGGACTGAATCTCTGAACTGTAAACTGCCACCTCAAATGTTTTCCTTTATGAGAGTTGCCACGGTTATAGTGTTTCTTCACAGCAATAGAAACCCTAACTGAGACAGGCATGTTCTTCCTTTGTCAGTCACTCTGACACCATCCCATGTCCATTACAAACTCATGTCAAAGAATGTTTTTCACTCATCCTTAATCATTAAGATTATTCAGTTTTTGTGCTGCTCACTTACAAATGATTTAAAAAGAGGTTTCCAAAGCAAGGAAACATCCATGCGATGAAGCAGTCTCTTCCCAGTAGGCAGTTTCAGAGGGAGCAATCCACAAAGCCCTAGAGGCCGACCCAAGCCTGTTTGTTTTATATAAGAGCTTGTTATCGGACTACTAGCTAGGGATTCACTGTCATAAAACTTGGGATATGGCATACAAAGAATAATACTAAAATGAATCCCCTTTGAGTTACTTAACGTTAAGAAAATTTGAGAAAAATCTGCCATCAAAAGTTATCTGTTCAGGTGCTTTAAATTTTATCAGAAAATCCACCACCACTCAAAAAAAAAAACTTAAAAGACTTAAAAATCTAGGGAAAGGGGTTCTTTAAAAAAAAAAAAACAGTGCCGGGCGTTAGTGGCGAACACCTTTAATCCCAGCACTCGGGAGGCAGAGGCAGGCGGATCTCTGTGAATTCGAGGCCAGCCCGGTGTACAGACCAAGTTCCAGGATAGCCTCCAAAACAATACAGAGAAACTCTGTCTTGAAAAACAACAACAACAAAAACAACTGTGCATGTGTAGAGGGACAGAAGTGAAGACATACTTGAGGAACGGTGGTTACAAAGGTTTCTCAGAGCTGTGGAATCCCTGCCATGCACTCTGGAGGACTATCTTTGCAAAGTCAGAATCCAAGATCATAATGTACCCCAGGTAAACACAACATCGTTAGTCTACTCAGGGAACAGAAGACTATCATCTCTATTTAGAATATGCTGTTTCTTTCATGAGCCCCAGTACTATGGAATGTAATTCTGATGTACTCAGAGGAGGCCTGAAGAGCTTACTTCAGCAGAGTAAATACCTTTTTCTTCAAATCACTTTGAATAAATGAAACCCAAGAACTATTAATTATATCATCAAAGGACAAGGGTCATACATCTAAAAGTGATGTTGTTCACATTATCCTGTGACTAAAATTGTGTGTGCTTAGTTAGCTTCCAGGCCTACCTGCTTATATTAGGGACTAATCAGTCTAGATATGCCTCAGACCCACCCTTAATTCTGATCTTAGGACATCAAAAGGAAATTACCAATAGACCATTCAGAAGTCTGACTTTGGTTTTGAATATATGAGTAGATTGTTAATGGGGAACTCGAAAACAGAACTCTGTATGGAAAAGAAATATAAAATGTTTCAAGAAGTCATGCAGGACCAAAAGAGGCAATTTATCATGCTTGCCACAGTGGCAACAGTGCATACATAAATTTAAAAGCTATGTGAGCTATGTCAAATTCAAGGTAACTTGGAAAACAACTTTTGTTTTTATTGTTGTTTTTGTTTTTGACATAGGATCTTACTATTAGCCCTTGGTGTCCTGGAACTCATTGTGTCGTACAGGATATCCTTGAACTAACAGAGATCTGCCTGCCTCTGCCTCTTGAGTCCTGGGATTAAAGGCATATGCTACCATACCTAGTTACAGCATCCAGTATTTTGTTATACCTGTCAGTTAGCAATTATTCTAAGAAAGGACCATATTTTCTTGACTACAAGGAAGCATACATATACTTTTGTTGAGAGGAAGAGTAATTATTAGATTAAATGGCTTTCTAACTTGAACTCTTATTTTACACATTTTTTTCTTTAGGGCAACAATTCAATTATGTCAAGAGATTGTGTATAGAGTCGTGCTGCTTTTATTAAATTAATAGAAAAATTGTTAAATAAAAATATATAAGCTGAGTGTGGTGGCTCATGCCTATAATCTCAGGATTTGGGAGGCTGAGGCAAAGAATTTCCATGAGATCTCTGTAGTGGAGCCTTTATGACAAGCTCTACAACCATAAAGGGACCTTCAGGAAACTCATTTCTAAGCCAGCCTTTGCTAAGAAGGTTCACAAGAAGTATGATACTCAGAAATTAGAGAAGAGAAGGACCCAGGTTATCCAGAAGAAGGTCAAGGCCAAACACTGATCTGGGGTAGCTCCTGTGATTCCTGTGAGGATGACCAGTTGCATCTTTGAAAGGCCTGTGACTATAATAACTTCCTACCCTGGGAATAGCACCAGGTGCAGTCAAGAGGAAGAGAGTCTACAGAAACCCCAGCAGCTCTGTGCACTCAGGAGACTGCTGCAACATCAAGTTGAAGAGAGTAAAGGGGAACCATTGTGTCCATTAGATCTTACAAACCCTGTAAAAAGAATTGCACTGGGAATGCAGGCTAAAGCCAAAGTTCCAAGTGGTCTTAATGATCTGCACACTTCCCCAGAGTTCACCTATGTCCCACCCCAGAGTTCAGGAAAGGTGGTTCAAGGGACTGTCTCCATCTTTCTCCAGTCAAGGGCTAACTACTGCAGACATCCAGAAACAGGAAGAGACTGGCCAAGGTGTTGGAGGTAGACAGGCTTGCCACACAGGCAGAGAACATGGGGGAATGAAAGAAAGATGAGTCTTTTGAAAAACTAAATGAAAAGACAAACCAACAAACTTGAAAACATGAATGTAGTAGACTCTATAAGTTTGGTTTACTTATATGTCTTTTGTTTTGTTTTGTTTTTTTGAGATAGGGATTCTCTGGGTAGCCCTGGCTGTCCTGGAACTCTGGAGACCAGGCTGGTCTCAAACTCAGAGATCTACCTGCCTATGCTTCCAGAGTGTTGGGCTTAAAAGCATGCACCACTACTACCCAGCATTACTTGTATGTCTTTATATATTAGTCCTACCCTGATGATGATGATATACCCAGATCACTCCTTTTAAAGCTGTTTTTGAAAGGAAAAAATATAACTAGTAGTGTTTTAAAAAATAGAGTTTTCAGTTTTGGTAAAAATGTTCTGAAATAGATTTCATGTGAAAATATCCTTTAGGTCAACTGTGATCCACGGTAGGACTCTGGAATAGGTCCAATAGCAACCCACAGGGCATAGGAAATTCATTTTGTTATAGCATTTAGATGAGAAGTGTCATGTACTGAGCAGTTAGTTCATTGAAGCTCCTGGGTAGATTACAAAGCCTTAACTCAGACTAGGCAGGCCTGGCCAGCTAGAAGATAATCCTTTGTCCCTCCCTACCATGGGACTGCTACTTGCTGTGTGTTTAGCTCCTTAGTGATGGCACTAGATAGTATATTAAGACTGGAATTCTGGTTGCCTTAGTCCTGGAAAGAGAGACGCTGCAGCTGGTTTGACTAATCCCCTCTCTAGTAAATGTCTATGGCCTAACAATAGATAGCTTTATAATATTAGGGTTAATGGGAGTAGAAAGGGACTCCTTACTCAATTGTTCAATTTCAGATTATAGTTTTTAAAAACTTGGTGGTTATTGGAGTCTCATTATGTGGACCAAGTATGTCCTGAACCTGATCTTCCTGCCTCAGCCTGATGAGTGTTAGGATTACAGGCAAGCATCCCACACCCAATTGTAATTACTTTGATTCACTTTTTAGTCTTCAGGAATAATCTAGCCTGAGGGGCCTATGTAGTGTTTTATATTAACTATTTAATGTGTTAATACTTACTAATGAAAAGGGGATCCATCTGCTGCAGCTTTATACAGCACTGTCTTGGACTTAACCGTGTTTGTTTTTGTGAAATTCTGTTGTAATCCTAAACTATCAATAACATTTTAAATACAAAAAAGAAAATAAACTAGCTGTGTGAAAGAAATAGCAATGATTTCAGAGTTGCTGCAAAGTTAGCAAGGAACAAGTAGTGGGAGATGGATTTGAAGAGGAGGGACTGAACCACAGAGGGTGTAACATACCATGTACCAAAGTTTGGATTTAACTCGGAACAAAACCACTGTCAGTGTTTCTTTGTTTGTTTGTTTTTTAAAGGAGTGTTTGGGAGCTTCAAGATGGCCCAGTAAATGGATAAAGCACTTGCCCACAGAAGACTGGGGATCAGATCCCCAGCACCCACATGTGTGCTAATGGAGTGTGATGTCCACCTGTAATCCTAAGCACTCAAGAGGTTAAGACACCAGATAGCTAGCACCTGGCTAACTAGGTTACCCCAAAACACCCTTCCTCAAGAGAGAAGACAGACAGTGAAGGAGAAAGACATCTGACCTCAACCTCTGGCCTCCATATGTGTGTATGCTAATGTGTTTGTGCACCTGCATATACATGAAGGACTACACACACGTGAATGTGTGTATACATACAGTTATGCATACCACACACTGTAACAGAAGTTTCTCAGTCCCATCCCATTGCATAGTCGCTTCACCAAATAATCACTCCAAGGCTCTTATTAATTATCCACGCATTGCCCCAAGGCTCAGGGCCTTTACCTCTATTTCATTTTGTATGTCTGCATCTGGATGGTGACTCCTCTGACTCTGCCCTTCCTCATCCCATCATTCTCAGTTTGGCTTTCCCAGTTCGGGTATTGGCCAGTCAGCTTGTTCATTAAACCAATCATACTGGCATATATTCACATAGTGTACAGAAGGATTATTCCACAGCAATACACAAACACAAAGAGGACTGTTTTATTTTTCTATGAGATCACTCATTTATTTGTGCAGAATTAACCTGGAGATTGATAGTCTCATTTCTTTCATATTTCAAATGCACTAAAATTGAAAGTCTAGTTGCTTTGTTATTCCATTGGTCCTGGGAACCAGAGTCCTATGGTCAATGCCTCAAGAAGCAGAAACAGTTTGTTGAGGTTCCAGGTTAGTAGAATCCTTGTCAAGAGTACTTACAGTAGGATTGCCATTGCAAACTGGAGAAACACCATGGTGTTGTCAGACACCCATGGGACTGTGTGAGACATTGCTGCTTTCAGTACAAGAGGTGCACTGTCTCCAAAGTTCACCAGAGGACTGACAGGAAAGAGGAAATCTTAAAAAATGAGGACAGGGATTGTCAGCTTCCCACTCTGTGTGCTATTATTCCCTCCTTCTTGCATAGGCAGGAGCTAATCCTTAGATGAGCTTTAATCTAAAATTTCACTGCCTATGGTTTCAAGTCCTTGAGATCAACTGCAGGTGGAAATCTTCAATAAAAAATTCTTTAAGCAATTTATGACTTTTGAATTGCATGCCATTCTGAGGAACATGATGAAATATGCAGTGGTGGTTTCAATAAGAATATTCCCCATAGGCTAGACTTGTGAATGATTGGTTCTCCACTTTTAGACTGTTTAGGAAGGATTAGAACTGTGTCCTTGTTGGAAGAGGTGTGTCACTGGGGATGGGTTTGGAGGTTTCATAAGCCCACACCAGCACCAGTCACAGTCTCTGTCTGCCAAGAACCTGTGGATGAGATGTAAACTCTTAACTACTGCTCCAGTGCGGTGCCTAGCCGCCCGCTGTCATGTTCTCACTATGGACTACCCACTGAAACTGTTGGCTAGGTTATGGTAGCTCCCAGGAGGGATGCCAATTTTCCGTGTCTCTTTCTCCAGCATATCCATCTGTATTATCCTACATAATTTAGTGGCTATCTTTGTTTCAGATTGACTGCTTCATATTGCTCTGTTTCATATTGCTGTGTTTGTATTCACAATAAATAAATACATATTTATTTTTTGAAAGAAATAATCTTTATTTTACTTACCTATGGCTACAAAGAACATCAATATTGGTGCTGGCAATTCAGACATCAAAAGAGAACCTGCCAAGTGCTTTAAATGAAAAGTGAAAATAAGATAGGACTTTTGAGACAAAGATTACATACCTTTCATTATGGTGTGATATGATACTCTATTATTTGTTGTTTTTGATTGTTTATATGATACTCTATTATTTGTTGTTTTTGATTGTTTACCTGACATAAATTAAACTTTAGAGAATTCAGTAGTAGAGTGCTTTCCCTTGCCTTGTGTGTTCTAGACCTTGGGTTTAATCCCTAGCACCACAACAATTAGTTCATTATTTAATAATTAAGCATTTATGTGAATAAGAAGAAAAACCATAGTGTAACCAGCATTTGGTGATATGTACAGATTCAAGCATTGGCAGGGACTGGGAATGGACCTCTGAGAAGGGAAGCACTGTAACTGAGAAGGGCAGTGTTTCTGCAGGAGCAGACTTAAAGAGGATATGCTCCAGTGGAAGATACTGTACTGAAAATCCACTGTTGGGGTTCACAAAGGTCGACCTTTACTCAATTAGCCAATCAATTAATTTTTGTTTGAGACAGAGTCTTGCTGTGTAACCTAGACTGGGTTTCTACTCCAGACTCTCCTGATTTAGCCTCCTGAGGTGTAGGCTTCCACACCTTGCTAAGGTTCCAATTTGTATCATAATTCTGCCTTTTCTTAGTTGGCCTGGTGCTAGAAAATTAGCTTTAGAACATTAGTTTATAGAGTTATGGTTACTAACAAGTCTAAAATCTGTAGTGAAAGTCTAATTTCTTCTTCTGTGGAGAAGTTACTCTTTTGCTGTTTGTACCTACAGCCTATTAGATGACTCCTCCCATATTAGGGAGAACAGACTCCTTTATAATTTAATAGTTAATGTATTAATCTCATCCCTAAAATCCCCTCACAGAAGTACCCATTATAATTTTGGACTATATACTGGGCACCACAGCTCAGCTAAGGTGACATATAAATTAACCCTCATACTAAGGTATTGCTGATGCTGGTGGTCTGAGTCCTTGTTTGACAGAGTAGTCATCCACATAGAAGAAAACTGCAACATCTTTGCTCTATGTTCATCATTAGCCTGACCCACAAGTCCACTGACAAGTACTTCCCCCCAAATGTAGGGTTTTCTCTTCCTCACAAATAGCTGGAAAGATTAACTATAGAAAAAGACTGTTTCTTATAAAAAATTTTATGTAAAGAAACATATTCTTTATAAATGCATATAATCTTCACTCTTTGGCTTATTGCTGTTAAAAAAACACTTTTAGAGAAATTATCTTTCTTCACTTTGTCAACTGATTGGGCTACTAAGGTAATGATTTCCTTGCCAATGTGGATGGTAGCTTTGTCTTTATCTTTGTGTTTGTAAACAGACCTGTTTTCATCTATGATGCAGTTTCCTTAAGTCTATAATGAGACCCTGTAATATTCTTATTTTGAGTTACAGCTCATATGCACTGTTTTCTTATCTACAGAGTTGAAACCTTTTTAGGAAGAGTAGCAACCAGTCCTCCTGAGGAGAAAAAAGATAACACTAGAGAAAGAATATCAATACCAAGGAAGCCATTTTTTTTAAAGTCACTCATCTTCAGTTGGGACCAGTACATCTTAGTCAATATTTTACTCAGAAGTAAAGAAAATTTTCATAAGAACCTTTCACAGAAAATATCCACGAAGTGAATATCAATCAAGGAAATTTTCCTCCAATAATTTATTTTCAATAATTTCCTGATGCTGCCAGTTTTCCAAGCACTTTTACATTTACAAGAGCTAAGGATCTCAATATGATACCATGCCCTCCTGCCGTTTATTTCTTTCTAGCGAACAAAATAGACATGTGGAAGAAAAGGTGAGGTAGATCCCTGTGAACCCTAAAGCTATGTCAGGGAGGGAAGCTAATTGTCTGCACCCCAGATCTCACGAGCCATTGGTCCATTATCAACATCCTAATGAAGTGGTTCTTCCTGCTGAAGCACTAGATACTTTCCTGGACCAAAGTGCTATGCAGAATCAGTTGATTCCTGAAGAACAGTTTACTAGCCAAACCCAAGAATGTATTCACAACCAAGAGTCAGTCATCAGCCAGCCTGGTTTCTTTCATTCGGCTTCTAGATATTATGAGACTGCCATTTTCTGGCAGCACATGTCTCCTTCCAGAGCCAACAAATATAGTATAAAGGTAGGAGCCAGCATTTCAACCACATCCCATGTATCATTGAAACAGAAGATTCAACCAAGGGTGTAGAGTATGATGAACATTTCAGTGGAACTCAATGTTCTGTTTATCTTAGTGACCAAAACAAGAGTAAGCATTATAGGGCAAAGCAGTGTTTTCCAGAATGCTGATTTTCTATTAAGTTCAAATTCACTGGCTGATCCTAGAGCCTTCATGCAGTAGCTGATGGAAGCAGAAGCAAACACCCACAGCTAAACACTGACCTGAACTCTTGGAACCCAGTTGCAGAGAGGGAGGAATGATGAGTAAAGGGTTTAAGACCGTGTAATGGGAAGCTTTTTTCTTGAGAGGAAGCCTTCCCGCCAGCCTGGTTCTAGAGCCGCATCAGTCCCAAATAAACACACAGGAGGCTATATTAATTATGAAGCTGTTGGCCTTTGCTTGTTTCTTACTGGCTAGCTTTGACTTAAGTAATTACCCCATAATTGTATATAACAGAACAGTTATCAAGTAAGAACACAGTTACAATATTTTGTCAAGATTTAGCAAGATTTAAAGAAAATATCATCTATCTCTTTCTTGTGAGTCCAAAGTCCTATATGTAGCTTATCTCTTATCATAACTAAGGAAAACTATAATTATAGCTATCTGTTTTCAACTCTATCAAAGACCACAAAAGGATAATATATAAACACTAGGATTGACAGAGACATCTTACTGTCTGGACAGTCACCCGAAGTTCCTCTGTAACGTTGGGGCATCCATCTTCAGCCCATAGGCCACAATGTGTCTGGAACACTTCTCAGCAAATTTCAAACTGTCCATCTGCGTTGGCAGTCTGTTAGTCATTTTTCTGTGTCCTGCAGAAAGTCTGGTAGACTCTTCCATGAAGCAGGAACCCTGTAAGACTGAGTTCAGCAGTTACTTTTCTGTGGGTCCTGCATGTCCAGATTATACAACAACAGTCAAGCAGTACAGGCAAGAGTAGTTTCTTGCCCAAATGGCTAATCTTGCCATCTTGAAAGCAAACTCCATAACAAGTTTCTTCGATGCCCATCTTCCTCTCAGACGTAATTGGTGCTGCCAGGAGCAGACATTTCTCATTGTCAAGAAAAACCCTAGACCATTTTAAATGCCATTTTCTGAAGGCCTTTGAGAGGTTTGATGACGGTTTATCTCAAATATATTTCTGTATATCTAGAAAACCTAACTTACCTAACTATAGATTCTATTATCATTAACTATCTATATTCTGTATTCAATTATGCATTACGTTTTAAAATATCAGTATGAGCACAATACTTAATCAAGAGGAGAAATATACACATTACAAAATTGACCTTGAATTTGTATCAATAAATAAAAAACAATACCCATACCATAATTCCCCTTTTTACCATTAAAAAATAGATTGGCTGTGATCACTAACCAATTATAAACCCCTTTAAATGAAAACAAAGATTTATAAACAAGATGGGAATTAGGACGTCGCTCATTCCAAACTGCTTCATGCTGGAAGGGGACGCTGTTTATACCATGGGGATCATGACAAAACTCAGAAACCTGTATAAGTCCGTATTTTCGGAGTCTGTAAAGCTGCATCATCTTAGCTGTCTCAATTGTTGGAACACCTGGTCCACTGCTTCCGGGGGTCTTGGTTCGTCAAACCACAGAAGCCTGGAAGGAATCCTCAGCTTTTAATTTTCTGTAGAAACATAAGCAAAATCTACTTTTCCAAGTAACATATCCTTATACTTAAATTTTGAAGTCAAGGTATTTTAAAAAGATATATGTTGAATTAATTCAGCAGCATTTATAATCAAGTGTACTTTAGCAGCTGTTCCTTCCTGAGCAATTATAAAACTGAAAAACACAATAGCGTACAGTATCCAGACTCTCTGTGTATTTTTCATCTTTACGTGGCTTATTTATTTATCTATTATTACTTTATTTCTTTCACTTTTATTTATTTTTCTCTGAGACAGGGTTTTTCTTTGGAAATCTGCCTGTCTCTGCCTCTGCAGCAATTCCTACCGGCGTGCGCCGGCTTCTCTATTTTCTCTCTCAATCTTACGTATATTTTTAAACACCCTGTAAACCTTTAGAGGTTTTTCTTCATCCAAGTCTGACTTTACTGTAAATCTTTACGTTTTTCTGGACACGTGTCTTATCTGTAAAACTGCGGCTGTTTAAACTGCCGTATTTTCCAAGATGGCGGGCGTAAGCGTGCCTCCAGCTTACCGCCTCAGTCCATGCTGACATCCAGCAAAAGCTGCCACTTCCAGCTGTATGTACATACCTTTTAATCGTTAGCAGAGTCTCTTAAAACAACCTTGCTGGTTTTTTTTTTCTTTTTATGCCAAGTCAGGAAGACTCCAGTAAGGGAGCCGCATGAATCTTGGCTTGTCGCTAGCAAAATAGAGACCACCTGAGAAAAATGCTGCTATCAAAACATCTGTGCTTCTCTCCGTTCTTCTGTTTCTAAAATTCCTTTAAAGCTTTTGTCATTCTACGTGGAAATTCAATCCTGCTCTGACACCATTCTGTAATGGGAAGCTTTTTTCTTGAGAGGAAGCCTTCCCGCCAGCCTGGTTCTAGAGCCGCATCAAGACCGGGTTGGTGAAACCCACAGAAACAGCTGACCTGAACAAGGAGGAGCTCATGGACCCCAGACTGATGACTGGGAGGCCAGCATGGGACTGATCCAGACCCCTGAACGTGGGTGTCAGTGAAGAGGCCTCAGCAATCTGTGGGACCTCGGGTACTAGTGATCAGTATTTATTCCTGGCATACAAATGGACTTTGAGAGCCTATTCTACGAGGCATGCTCTCTCAGCCTGGACATAAGCGGGAGGGCCTAGGCCCTGACAGGGATGATATGACAGACTTTGGAGATCTCCCATGGAGTGCCTCACCCTCCCTGGGGAGCAGAGGGGGATGGGTGGGAGTTGGGGTTGGTGAGAGGTTTAGGAGGAGGGGAGGGAGAGGGAGCTGGGATTGACATGTGAAGCAAGCTTGTTTCTAATTTAAATTTAAAAACTATTATTTCAAGAAAAAAAGACAAAAAGGAGGGATGACATACCAATGGTCTCATAGCATGTACTAAAGTTTGTAGGCTTTAACTCTATTCACAAAAAGGTGAAGAAGAAGAAGAAGAAGAAGAAGAAGAAGAAGAAGAAGAAGAAGAAGAAGAAGAAGAAGAAGAAGAAGAAGAAGAAAGACTTACTGTAATATATGGAAAATGGTTGGATTTGCATTTTAAAAATCATTAATTAAAGATTACTTTAAGATTAAAAAAAAACAAATTCACTGGCTGAAGCTATGCCACAACAAAAGGTAACACCAGGCCAACAACCAATGGATCAAACCAGTATTTTGCAAACAGTTCAGTGTCTCTTTTGTCTATTATTAAAGGGCAGAGAAACAGGAGAAAGATACTAGACAAAGAAAACTCAGTCTTAAAATTCCACCTCGAAAAGCAAAGAAAACCTCTCATTCACAGGTGTTTCCAATCATAGTATGTCATACTTCAGAAAATAAGATGAAGTTGAGATGCAAGAAGAAGAAAATAGTGAATCAAAGGAAAATAATGTCAGATATAGTGCTGCATCTTATTTCTGTCTCTAGGCTTATCATTCCCCATGTTAAAAATTATTTCTTAAAAAGTCTAATAACAGTCATTCCAGAATTAATAAAACATGAACATTTTCTGCAGGAGCAAAGTAAGTCATTAGATAATGAGAAAATCAATTATACAAGTTCTACAGATAAGGTTGGGCAATATTGAAAACATAGAACACTTGTTCATGGTCAGTACTCATGAACTGCCATTTCCTTATTCAATGTTTGAAATAAACAGTAAGGAGTCTAGTGAAGACTCGGTTCAGCAGACATTTGACCTGAACATTATAAAGCAGGAGGGGCTTTCATCAGACTCTGCACAAGAAGATGTTTCATTTCCCCAAATAGAATCAGACAGAGGAATGAAAATACAGAAGGACATACAAAGTATAGGGAAGGCAGAGGAGTTAACAGTCAGTATACCACAGATATAAAGGTGCTTTTCAAGAGAAGGTGTAGAGAATGCCAAAAATTCAGTGGAAATTGTTCTGAACTTTCCAGGTATCAATTTGCTTATTTCCCTAAGATCCCAAAAACATGACAAAAGTGAATTGAAAGACATAAATGTTCAAGTGATTACAGAAAGCATAAATCTGAAGGAAGAACAGCTACTATTACAGAATATGGTAACCCAAGTGATAGTGGGAAGCTGGAATGGAACCCTAGAAGCAATAAAAAAAAATAGACATCAAGATGAAAGGATGTCAGATCCCCATCATAATATCATGCAGGCTACCATTTCTTAATCCTTTGATATGAAAATATGTAATAAATTAAAAGTCAATGAAGACACACTGACAATAAATTATGTAGCGCCCATATGGGTGGAACACTCCTCAAGGATTCGGGCGAGGGCCTGAGGATTGAAATGAAGACGAAAGACAGCGGCTCATTCTTGCCAGGAGAATGGTGTTTATTGTAATAAGAGTGGAACATTATAGACCTACCAGTCAGCAGGCACAGTGGAAAATTGCCAAGGTCAGAAGCTCACGTTCCCAGGGCCCTCCGGCAATAAGGATGGGCAGATAACAGGAACTTGAATTCAGACAATAAGGACGGGCAGAAGACAGGAACTTGCATACTGGTCTAATTGGAAGGAGGGGAACAGGATATGCTCACTCCTAGTCACAAACTGGTCAGCGGTCCCTATGGGGGAAGGGTCCAACAAAATTGTTGTCACGCTGCACTAAAGCAAAAAGAAACTACTAAATGAAAAGAAAATACAGGAAGTAAAGCATATTGATAAGAGCTCCATACTTAGAAAGCCACAAGAGAGGGACGGTGAGGAAGAAGCAAAAAGTAGAGAAACACTTCAACCTCTGCAGAAGACCAGAGTCGCGTATGACTGAAGCAAAAGTACAAATGGGCCCAATTTGAAATGTGACAGATCTGTCGGAGAAATAGAAAAATTCAAACTAAAGAGAAAGAAGCAGTCACAGAGTAATTCTACACAGATAATCTGGGTGACCAGCCCATGCCCTTTGACAGATCCACTACAAGCTGAAGGAAGTAAAGCAAAGCACAGACAACCTACAGACAGAGAGGAGGCTGCAGGTCCCAAGCACCCACCTTTAAAGCCAGAGAACTCATCTGCTGCTGAGTATTTAATTGAAACAACAGAATATAGGGTCCCATTTTGTGGAAATCCCACACAAACACTGGATGGTCGTATTACAGAAGGCAAAGAAGACTTGAAAAAGGACTTATGTGCAGTGTCAAGCATAAAATTATTAAAGTGAAAAGCCCTGCATTTTCCCTGAGGCTTTCTGTCACTGCATATGACACCCTGAAACGTAGGAGAAAAGTGGAGACAGCTTTGAAATCAACATTAAACAAATGCTGCATGACGTAATGGCACCTGGACTTCTGAATGTTCAGCCTCAGAGGTCTAGCATTCGTAATAATAAAACAGATATCGAGACAACACCCACAAAGCCCCAAGTTGAGAAGAAAGAAGAGCATCCAGATCCCCTTGAGAAAGAAAGGAAAGCTGTGGATCCTCTAGAAGCTCAGCTGTGCCGAGGTGTGAAAGCGGCGGAGCCAGCGCTGCCGGGGACGGTGGCTCATGCTAAGAGGAGCTTTAGATCTGATGCGTGCCCCGTGAAGGGGGTTAAAACGGAGAAGGAAATGTTTCAAGCAATATCTCTCACTGAAGCAATTAGGGAGTGGATTCATTTTGTGTTGCAAACACAAAAAACCAGGACATCTACACAGAACTTCAATATTGTGCAGAATTAGAGTCGGGTCTTCCAGCATCAGGAAAATAACTGATGGGAAACTCTCTGAGCCAACCAAAAGAAAATAATGTTCCAAATAGTGAGAATAATAAGGGGAAATCAGTTGTAATTTACTCAAAAAGCTTTCTTGTGTTCTTTAAATTACTGCATGCCTGTTTTGACTCATTCTCAAAAGAAGACTGAACAAGATTCACAAATATGAGTACAGTGAGATTCAAGTGTATGAATAAGGTGAAACCACCAGCTTCAAAAACATTCAGTATCACAAGCAATAAAAAAAGTCAAAATTGGACCTCAAGACCAAATTAGAAAAAATAAATGAAGCTAAAGCATTTAAAAATAAATTTTATTTAAATTAAAAACAATCTTATTTTATATACCAATCCCAGTTCCCTCTCCCGTCTTCCCATGCCCCCACCAACCCCTCATAGCACCCACCCTCCAAACCCCTGTCCACTCCTCAGGGAGGGTGAGGTCTCCTATGAGGGGTCATCAAAGTCTGTCACATCATTTGGGATAGGACCTAGGCCTTCCTCCCGTGTATCTAGGCTGAGAGAGTATCCCTCCACAGGGAACGGGCTCCCAAAGCCCATTTGTGCACTAGGGATAGATACTGGTTCCACTGCTAGAGGTCCCATAGACTGCCAAGGCCTCCCAACTGACACCCACATTCAGGGGGCCTGGTTCCATCCTCTGCTGGTTCCCCAGTTGTCAGATAGGGGTCCATAAACTTCTACTTGCTCAAGTCAGCTGTCTCTATGGGTTTCACCAGCATGGTCTTGACCCCTGTGCTTTGGAGACTAGTCTATGAATGGCTCTCATTCAAGGGGAAGAATTACAGAAAACTACCAAAACAGAAAATCGCGTAAACTTCCCTGTGATTCCTAAACTTTTATCTCCTGAAGCATGAACCTCTTTACCTGGTGAATTTACAAACATGACATGATTTAGAATCTGATGAAAACTCTGAACATGAATTAGATTTGTATCCTGCAGAAAAGGATTCAGAGACAGCACCAGGTCTGCAGGTGACATTATTGCAGTCTTGTGATTCTGTTACAAGATCCTTTGTTTTAGACCTAAAGGGATGAGAAAAGCACTAAGATCAAAGGAGCAGACAACAGTGAGACAGACACATAGCACTATGAGGGAAATAAAACCATCAGTTTCACAGTCAGTTAACTGCAGGTACAACAAAAACAAAAACAAAGAAATGAAAGATCCACAACAGAGGGGTAACATAGCAGGTGCCCGTTTGGACATCCTTCACTCCAAGGCATATATTTTTTTTCCAACCAAAAAATTAGCAATTCAAAACTATGGACAGATAAACAGAGAATAAGAAGTCTTGATCATACACAATAAATGCAAGAGAAATCACCAGAGGGAAAAAAAACACACACACACTGTCTGGGTTCTACTGATTTGAGTAGTTCTCTAGCCTGAAGAAGTATGAAGAGGAAAGAGAAGAGGAACCAGAACATTTCCTGATCTCAGAAAACAGCCCAGGCCTTATATTTGATATGTATCAAGAAAAAGACCATGACCTAGTTAGATCAGATAAACAACTGAACCAAGCAGGGAGGACAATTACACTCAGGTACAAGCTCAAACACCTACGGAAGTCATTTCCTGTTCTACCCTATTCCCCATCTCAGATGAACTTTAACTAGAAAAGCTAAAGGGCTGTTTCAGTGTTTCCCCTCTAATGGTTGGGGAAGATAAAGACAGTGCACTATCTGAAGGAGGATGCAATCGATCTGACGAAAGACAACACAAGGAACAGGCTGCTGACAGTGAAAGGGAGGCGGAGGAACTGTCAGTCTCATACACTAATCCAAGCCATAGCGGGGAAATAAAATGTGACTCAACCAAAATGAAAGGCATGTATCCAGAGGAAAAGATTGCAGATGAAATACCCTATTTGACAAATGTTGCACTGGATATTAATATGAGCGTCAAGATAGAAATGGAAAAAGCCATGTCCAGCAAAAAATCACCCTGTTCTGTACCAAAGAAGTCAGAGATACTGCTTCATGAGGGGAAGGTTACTTCAGATGACATCAAAGAAATTGATCTTCAATCTAAAGAAGAAAGGGAAAATGATGCTGACACATTATTTAAATCATTCCCACAAGACAGCCAACATTTTGTATTTTGTTCACATCAAAGCAGGGATCCTAACTCTCATGAATTAAGAAAACAAAGAGGGAGGGCCATTCTGTTCACTGTGGAACAGGAAATTCCACAGCCAAGTCAGTCAGCAGGTCTAACACAAAGAGAATGTACCATGTGTACATCAAGTTCAAAGGTTCCTCCCATACAATCACAAGAATCATAAATAGATGAAGTTAACACTGATAGAACAATATATCACGGCGCTGCTGATGGGACTCATGCACAGAAACTGAACAGTTGGAATAGATTGGAAAGAGAAGGGTTTACAAATGATCTACAAGCAACAATCACAGAGTCTTTGAATATCTCAATTCCTGATGTACTGAGATCTAAAAGGAAAAGCAGAGTATCTACATGCAAAGCCTTACAAGGTAGAATGTGTTCAACTGGTATAACTATGAAAGGAAGGAAACCATCTGTCTCAAAGGTACTAACTATTTCACAGTGTGGTCACAGAAAAAAATCTACTTCCAAAAACATTGAAACCACAGATTTCTGAATTACTTATACATTCTGCTGTCTTATCTGATAGTCTTAATATAATAGTATTGAATAATTCATCAACAGAGAAAAATGAAATACTATTAACCCAGGAACTGGCAGCAACAATGTTAGAGCCTTTGGGTTTCTCCACACCTATGTCAAAAGAGAGAGAGAATTTAAAACTCATGGACAAGGGAAATGAAATGAGTAACAATAGTCTATCTGTCAAAACGAGGAAGGCAGCAATCTCCCAGACACTTATTACTGCAGGATGTGGAGCACCAAAACAAGGTGAACACATGGAAGGTTCGTCCCTAAATGCCATCTTCTCTCCTATGCCTGTGTTTCTAGATCTGAACACATGTGGTGGAAGACAAGATAGGGGTATGATATGGACAGTGAGATTTAGTCCTGAGCTTCATGACCAGTCAGAACACAAAGAGAGAGATTGGTGCACAAACTACACAGACAAGGACACAGCCTCAAATGGCACCAAAGATGTAATAGGTCAAAGTGGTGAAGAGGGCCCACTGACTTTCCAGCACTTCAGTATGGCAGGGCCTAATTCTGTGCAATCTGGTTTACAGCTGGTTAATTCAGCAACTTATCCAGAGCTAGAGAGAACTCTAGCACAGCCAGCCAATGTGAATAATCTACAAAGTATCATGGTGGGTGTAATGTCTCATCTTCTAAATATGGAGGACTCTGAGATTAGATCCATACCATGTAATGACACCTAGGATGAAAATCCTAGGATAAAACGTGACTACCCCATTTCTAAACAAAAAGCATGGACTTTAAAGGACTTAACATCTTTGCAACCTATACAGGAGCCCACCCTGTGTCATCTGAAACCAAATGTGAGAGCTGCACGTTAGAGTTTCCAGGAAAAAGAGATATGAGTCTAAAGGAAGACAAGCTTCAAGGCTGCTTAATATTGCAAGGCATTATATGAGAGTCCATCGAAAGAAAAGTCACCATAATAGTAAACACCAGATGGAAAAGGCTGAATGTGTGGAAGAGGCGCTGCTTTATGCCACTGAAGATGCTGAGAGTTGTCTACTCAAATTCATAACTGATGAACTGTTACTTGACACAGCAGCAAGGACTGCTTTTTCTAGCAGAATACCTCAAAGATCAATGGCAGAGGAAAAGTCAGAGTTCCACGCAAACTTAGCCACAACTTTCTTGGGACCTTACAATTTTTTTATATCTGTTTTATCTGATTTAAGCCAGGTAAACACAGTAAAACTATCCAAAAATGAAGTTGGGAGGCCAGGGCAGTCTATGGGGCCTCTGAGAGTGGAAGTAGTATTTATCCCTAGTGCACAGACTTTGGGAGCCCATTCCCTATAGAGGGCATACTCTCTCAGCCTAGATATATGAGGGAGGGCCTAGGCCCTGCCCCAAATGATGTGATAGACTTTGAATATTCCCCATGGGAGGCCTTACCCTCCCTGGGGAATAGGATGGAGGCTTGGTGTAGGGCATGTGAGGACAGGAAAGACAGGGAACTGATATTGTAAAATAAGATTGTTTTTAATTTAAATAAAAAGAAATTATGGTTAAAAAAGAGATTTTCAACTATGAAGAAATAGAAGCTATCAATTTCAAAGATAATTATTGCAGACCACAAGAAGAAATTTAAACTAAGAGCCAAAAAGAAAACATAACTGATGTACTTCTAAACACTATTCCCTTCATATTAACTAACTAATGGGGGAAGTACATTTAAAACAGAGGTAGGCTTGAGAGTATCAAAGTTTACCCATACACAGCCAACATATGGGGAGTCATCAGTTAAAGACACAACAGAGTATGATGATTCTTTTGATAAAGGTGGGTCCCACTTTTTAAAGGAAGCTAAACTACATTTTGGGCAATGCTGAGGAGAGACACAAGAACTGGTAATAGAATCTGGTCCATTTTGTACAAAAAACTCAACAGTAAATGCACATCTCATAAAGTAACCCAGTCTTGGGGAGTCAGAAGGAATGCTTTTAAGATAATATTTACCTCAAAGAAGTCAAATTTGTGAGGCTCATCCAGAAATTAATGTAAAAATAGAACACAACAGTACACAAGTAAGCCTGAAAGATGCACTTTCAAACACGGAGAAGCCCTACAGATTCTCAGAAGCCAGTGAACAGTAACACTACCAAACATGGAGTAAAGAAAACTGGCCATTCTTAAAAAAAAGTCTTCATTTTATTTGACAGGAATTGTCACTTCTATCGCCAGGCATTTAGTTGCTTCCAAAGAATTTAGAAAGCATATTGGTAGTAGGAGAGCAGCTGACCAGTCAACTCATAAAGGTATATTTCATAGATGATGAAGGAGTCAACAGATTTGCAGTCACCTCATGATGGAGACCATGCTGCTGTAAACATAAATGAGACATGGGATTTTAGAACCTTAGAAATAAAAGTAGATAATGGTGAGGTAAATACAGATATGTCTATATATCTATGCCAATTCAACATATAAAGACAGAGACATCACATGACATGCGGGATATGTATGAGAAGTCTGCGAAAGAAAATCGACAAAGCAAAAGTGAAGAGGAAAAAAGAGTTTAGACAGCTGCCATTTGGAGCAGATCAAAGGAGGCCACCTAATCCTTCCAAATCAGAAGGACTTTCTAACAACACAGCGCACTGCAAGGATATCATGCTCCAGAAAACAGCTATTTGTTTAGTAGATCAAGAAGGAAATGCAAAAGTTGGAGTTTAGCCAAGGGGTTGTTCTTTCCTCTAAAATACATACTCTTCAAATCGAAAGGCAGAACAATGAGTTTTAAACAGGTTGGAAAACAAAGTCCAAGTCTTTTGCCCATCCAAAGAAATGGAAAAGCCTATTATCTCGGGACCTACATGGAGTTCTTCTGCCAGTGACACTATCTATCCTGAAACTATAAGACAGAAAGATAAGGCAAAAATATCACATGTGAAAAGTACTGTGTGTGCCAAACAAATAAATCTGAAGGCAAAGAAAATACCGGTTCCTCTACTTCTTGGACATAGGGACAGAAGCAATAAAAAAAGAACTGAACGTAGCATGCAGCACAAGAATACATTAGAGCTGAGGAGAAATATAAAAAAAAACTGGTTCTAAAAGCTAATTTTGACTTTATATTACCAGTGTACGGTGGTGGTGCACACCTTTAATCCCAGCCCTTGGGAGGCAGAGGCAGGAGGATGTCTGTGAGTTTGAGACCAGCCTGGTCTACTGAGAGAGTTCCAGAACAGGCTCCAAAGCAATACAGAGAAACCCTTTCTTGAAAAAAAAAAATCTTACCAGTGTAAAAACTGGAGAAAGGCAAGTTGAAGGAGACAAAAAACATTCTTCCATAAATAATTCTGGCAAATCATCCAACCAAAGGCAAGCGTCATGATTAGGGTGTGTTGGTTTACCTAGGAAACTAGAAGAAAATATTAAAGAGACACATGATCACTATACTTTCAAGGACATTCACCAGCAATTTACACAAGGATTTTGGGTTAAGTCAGAAGAAATTAAAGAGCATCACTCTTGCAAATTAGAAAATTTACAAAGATGAACTCTGAGTTAATTTCACAGAAAGATAAAACTGATAACCTTGGGTAGCTACCTCAAGAAGTAGAGGAGGAATAAAAGTCTCCATTAACCCACAGACAGCCTGCAACAGGAATATCCCCTAAAGCAAGGGATGTGGAGAACCAGGAATGATTCTTCAGACTATGAAGGGATTTCATCATCCTGGAATGACAAATGAATTTATAACAACAAAAAAAGACATCAAACCATCAAGTTCAGAGAATAGGAGGACTGAAAATAATGGATGACCCATTAGTCCAAAGGAATCGTTGTCTATCCCCAGGCTAATGGTACAGCAACAAAATCTTTTCACAGATCTTTTGGGATCCATTCCCTCTCATGTACCATACCAACCTCATACTGAAGAGCAAAAGGAAAGCATGAAAATAAGTGACAAAATCTCAAAGAATTCAACTCAACAGCTGAAGAAAGTCTCAAATGCGGAATATATTTCAGATATGGATCACATTCCTAGAAGTATTGAAAAACTATTCTTGCTTGTTAAAGAACAGGAAAAGAGGAGAAAAAAGTAGAGCGGGTAAAACAATTGAAATAGTGGAAGGCATAAAATTAAGAATCCCATTTCGTTTCTAAATTATTCACTATCTGGAACACAGTTTATCAACACAATAAAGAGATGGGACAGAGGCAAACAGGAGTGTGGCCACATTGTGGAGACAGCAGCAGTTGTGTGTACAAGGGACAAGCATAGACTGTGTTTACACACATGAGCTCACTTTTAAAGTTATACGTCACAACAAAAGGAGAACAACTTTCATGGAAAGTGTCCCGTATCACAGAAGGATAAAAAGGAAAGTGAGGAAGATAGGATATAGAGCCCACAGCTATAGAAAGGAACTAAGACATTAAGAAACAGAAGGAGCTATCCCATGGAAACACTATGGCAGATTTACTTTGGAAGGGTTTTTGTGCTCCTGGCTACATTGCATCTCAAACTAAAAATCTTACAGGAGTAAAAGAGGGGAAAAGAAAACCATGGGAAGGCTATATATTCCTCTACTGCTGAAGCTGAAGAAAACATTGAATGAAGCTAAAAGGTTATCTGTGCAGTCTACTGACAACAATTCAAGCACTATCAGAAAATCAACACAATATACTATAAAGCAAAAAGAACACCAAGTGCTTTTACTACCTTTTACCCCACAAAATAAAGATCAGTTAATGACTGGCCAACAGGTAGAGGAACCTAGGCATATCAACTTCAATGCCCATTTGGCAAAAAAAGCATGCCATGTCACGTTTCCAGAGACTGGGGAAACCAATTACAGTAGGCTTGAGGGTCAAAGATCCAGAGCAGGCACAGAACTTGAATTCTCCACTGGACAAAGAGTAAAGTAAGGAGTCATGAAAGATTCCACCAACACGCTCTTTTAGTTCCACCCAGAAGAGGAGGGCCTGAAAAAATGAATATTTTAGTTCCAAAGGACATGCCATATTTCTTATGGAGACAGATACTTTCCTGAAAAAGACATGTAAGGAGCTTAAACAAGAAAACACTTTGAGGGTAGGCTTGGGACCTGTTGCCTGCCCAGTTATGGAGTCCTAGCACTTAGAAAATACAAAGGTAGCCAAGGAAGTGGGTATGTATAATAACATAAAGAATACTCCCCGTCTATCTGACACAGAACTGGGTTCCAAAGCACAGGCATTTCTCTGTACAGATCTAGAGGATCCATACAAAACAGGGCCAGCTCAAAGGGGCCCGTGCAAAGTCAGGTTACAGGCCTCAAGTCGTTCTGAATTCTGTACCTTGCCACAAGAGGGCTCCTTTTCATTTAAAACCAAGCTTGAGTACAACAAGGAAGGACAGTGGTGACTGTGCCTTAGGTGCCAATATGAATCTCAAGGAAAAAGAAAAAGTTGAATCAGCTGATAGTCCATTAAAATTAAACAGACAGAAAATGGACATTTCAAAAAAAATTGAGGGCAAAACCTATTTTTACCCAGAACAAAGAACAAAATCTGTATTTTTCAAAAAATCTTGTATATTATATCAACTTCAGGGTGAAAATACACAGAAACAAATCTCGGTAAAAGCAGCACTAGTGAAATGGTAGAAAAAGCATCTAGTGAAGTTAAGATTCCAGAAGATCACTCTCCAAGTTCAGAAGGAATTAACCTGCACACTAAAGGAGGAGCAGATCATTGAGAGAGTGCATGCGAGGCTTTTCCAATGTCTAATACAGCTTGATGGATATGCACTGAGGTGCAACACCACAGGTAAAGAAAGCATTAAAAGCAATAGACAATCTGGACTATCACACTTTAAATACAGAAAAGGGAGAGCATCACAGCAGGGTAAAAGAACAAAACCAGTAACATTTGTTACTTTCCCTGGAGAATTTGGAGGAACATATCATGTTCCCAAAATTATTCTTATATC
Source organism: Mesocricetus auratus (assembly GCF_017639785.1). NCBI lineage: Eukaryota > Metazoa > Chordata > Mammalia > Rodentia > Cricetidae > Mesocricetus > Mesocricetus auratus. The sequence continues at coordinate 61,721,498 of NW_024429194.1, forward strand.
CAGCCACATTTAGAGTCCCACACAAAGGAAATCTGGTCAAAAGTAGGCAGTGTCAAGCGGGACAAAGGAACTAGAATTGTTATCTAAAGATCAACTAAGTACAGTGTGTGAATGTAGACCAGAGTGGATTTTCCCCTCAGCTATTCTAGATCAAACAAAGGAAGGAGATATAGTGCTGCCTTTAGAGTCAGGCAGTAAAACTATAAAATGTCCAAGCCTTTTGTAATCTAAAAGAAAGCAGTTATCTGATGGGGTACAAATCAGTAAGTCAGTGTCAAACGATAGCTCATCCATGCCAAGAGTCAGGAAAAAGGAGCCATGAAAAGAAAAGAAGGGAACAGAAGCAAGAGGCGTGTCTACCTAAGCTGTTCTTACACTGCCTTTCACTAGCATGCGGTTTTTGCAAGAAAATGAAAAGCATAAGTGTAACATAGAATGCAGAGTTATAAAAGACACAACATGCCCTGAAAGAAAAGCCCTAAAATGTAAGAAATTAGTACGTCCACATACTAGTTCTTCTGAATATACCCCAAGCGATAAGGCAGAACTGCAGTGCTACCAAAAAAGAGTAAATGATATGCATAAGACATGGACAGGATAGACCAGGTTCAGCTGTAATGATAGCACGTGCACCCATCTCTTTACCTCACTTTAAATTGGATAAAGAGAAAATCGATGTGCTCATTTCAAGAAATGTAAGATAAGAAAAACATAAACCACAGGAAGAAAAGAATGGCATAAAAGGAATGGAGATGAAGGGAATAATAGGCTCTAATATTACCTTCAAGACAGAGGGATTATCACTCTTATCCCTCCAGTAGAAAGAAATTAACTTTACTGTCTGACTCTAAAAAACCACAGGGCAGGGAACCAGAAGGGCTCTGTAAATCAGATATGAAACCAATGAGATCTTTTATTTCATTACCATCTCTATTGCATTCTAATTTGAATTGAAGAGTAAAAGTGAGAAAAAATAAGTCAAGACTACTAAAGAGCTGCCTCCCACCACTAAAGCCCCTGATGTCACTGGAAGGAAGAAAAGTGCCATTTTTAAAGTCATTTAGTAGAGATAATTTATGCAAGATAATAGAATTAAGTACCTTCCACAGAGGAAAGAATACAGGAATAATATACTAGATTTGAAAGATATAGTAGGCCTCATCTGTATTGCTTAAAGGGGAAAAAAGTTACCTTTTAAATGCTTACTACATGGAAAGGAACAATGGTAGAATAGTAAAATACAAAAAATTATCCAGGGCAATAAAAATCTAGATGTAGTTCAGAATAAACCTTGGGATTCTGCTCCTTCACCATATCTGGAATGGAACCCTAAAACAATGGAGGCATACTTACAAGGAAAAACAAAGTTCTGCCTTGGATCATTGGCACTGTCAGAATTATTATCTGTAATAGGAATGTGTCAGGAGCCAACTGATGTTATCTCAAGCAGTATTGAAAAAGCAAAACATATACCACCGAAACATAGGTTGCAAATAGCTCCCAAGGAAGTGGTGCATTCCAGGAGACTCACTTTGAGACAGAAACTGTCTTCAACATCACAGGAATTACAATTTGATATTGAAGAAAAAGCAAAAATGATGCAGAAAGATAAATTAAGAATTGGACAAACTTTCCATATATTCTTTTCCTTACTCTGAAGGTGGACATAAGCATAAATGGAGAGGGTGCTATGCAAATAACCTGATCTTCTAGTCATCACCCACAGCTCAAAAGACCATTGTACATAGAAGAAGTATATATACAAAGTATATATACAAAGTCTAACTTTGAACCCATCTTGAACAGTGGAAAACATTCCATAGAATATGTATTCCAGAAAGAAGAGAATACAAAACCTGGAAAAAAACATGCATTTGAAAGAAAACCTACCAGTTTCACAGAAAATTCAGTTAAACTCACAGAATCAATAACAGCATATGGTTTAACTTTTTAACAAAAAATTAAAGATGAACTAAATGTGGTTGAAACCAGTACCAGCACATGGATACCTTCTCCTTGTTTAAAAGAAACCATCCTGAGTGAGGTAACCCAGTCGCAAAAAAGACAAACATGGTATGTACTCACTCATATATGGATTTTAGACATGGATCAGGATAGTGCCAGTTTGCACTTCCACTGATAGAGAGTCTGGGAAACAGGAAAGAACCTAAAAGATATGCATATATGCATAGTACCCAAGAGAAGAGGATGGAGACAAGATCCCCTGAATGGATGGGGAACACAGCAAGGAGTGGGGGGGAGTGGGACCTGGGAAGAAGAGAGGGGGTGAAGAGGAAGAGAGTTGGTCATGGGGGAAAAGGAAGTTGAGGGGTGGTGGTAAAATAGGGGGAAGAGGGAATCATAGGATCGAATACAGATCAGGCACCAGAGCGACCTCGAGTGATCTAAAGGGATACCACCAATTGGCAAGCTAAGCAATAGTGGAGAGACCACCTCGAATGCCCATTCCTGATAATGAACTTGGTGTCTATAACCATCCGGGAGCCTTCATCCTGTGACTGATGCAAGCAGAGGCAAACACACAATTAATCGCTGAACTGAACCCGGGGAACTCAGTGACAGAGAGAGAGGAGTGATGAGCAAATTGGCAAAGAATGGGCTGGCAAAACCAGCAGAGACAGCTGATCTGAACAGGGGAGAGCTCTTGGATCCCAGACTGACAGTGGGGAGGCCAGCATGGGACTGATCTGGACCCCCCAGGTGTGAGTGTCAGCCAGAGGGCCTGGGCAACCTATGGGGCCCTGGGCTGTGGATCGGTGTCTATCCCTGGTATACAGGCAGTCTTCGTGTGCCTGTAGCACAAAGAGGGATGCTCTCTCAGCCTGGACTCTTCGGGGAGTGCCTGGACCCTACCCAGAGTAAAATGACAGACTCTAGATATCCCCTATGTGGAAGAATTGTAGGCTGAGTATCTTTTGCTTTGTGTCTGATATCTACTTATGAGTGAGTAATACTACATTTGTCTTTCTGAGTTTGGGTTACCTCACTCAGGATTTTTTTTCTAGTCATGTCCATTTTCCTGCAAATTTTAGAATGTCACTGTTTCTTACCACGGAGTAGTACTCCATTGTAGAAATGTATCACATTTTCTTTATCCATTCTTTAATTGAGGGACATCTAGGTTGTTTCCCAGTTCTGGCTATTACAAATAATGTTGCTATGAACACAGTTGAGCAAATGTCCTTGTGGTGTGAGTATGCTTCCTTTGGGCATATGCCCAAAAGTGGTATTGCAAGGACTTGAGGTAGGTTGATTAATTTTCTGAGAAATCATCATACTGATTTTCACAGTGGCTGTACAAGTTTGAACTCCCACTAGCAATGAAGGAATGTTCTGCTTATCCCACATCCTCTCTAACATAAGCTTTCATTAATTTTTTTATCTCAGCTATTCTGGTAGGTGTAAGATGGTATTTTAAAGTAGTTTTTATTTGCATTTCCCTGATGGCCAAGGATGTTGAGCAATTGCTTAAGTGCCTTTCAGCCATTTGAGAATTCTCTGTTTATATCTTTACCCCAAATTTTAATTGGATTATTGTCTGACAAAGGGCTTATCTCCAAAATGTACAAAGAACTCAAAACTAGTAATCAAAATACCAAGTAATCTGGTCATCAGTTCTTTAGGTGCCTCTAATTTAGACAAAGTAGAAGTAGCTAAAACAGAAGTAACGCAAAGTCATGTGCCATATCCTATGCCACAAGAATCATCACCTGTAGGCCATTTCTAACCATGAGAAGAAAAGAAAACTGCATCTACCATAGGAAGAAGAGGAAATACAAACATCAGCAGTTGATGCTTTGACACACTCCAATGGCCCAATTTTCAAGGCAAAGACACCTGCACTTTTCCGTGTGTCCAGTGTGAATGAACATAGAAGCCTGAGCAAGGAAAAGTCTCAAGGGTGGAGTAGTAATAAACACACAGGACAGAAATAGGGAAGAGCAAGACACCCTAATGTGGTTGTAACAAAAAGTGATGCTTCTGCATCAGTGCCTATAGGGAAAGAAGCATCTACAAAGCAAATTGCTAAATGTGCAAAAAAGAAGAAACAATATCCAGCACAGGAAGAAGTAAAAACCTCAGTCACAGATGGTTCTGCACACTCCAGTGGCCTAGTTTTCAAGGCAAAGATACCTGCACCTCCTCATGTGTTGAAAAAAAACCTGTGGATTTGGCATATACAGTTGTAGCATTGTCCATCTCACAATTGCAACTCAATAAATTTTCAGGTGCACAGATAGCAGATAGAGAAGTTTACAGTGAAATAAAGTTACTGAAAGAACACGTGCCACAGAAAGAAAAGAAAGGTGAAGAAAAGCATGTGGATGTAAACAGTATAATGCACGCCAATGATATATACATATTGGAAGACAAAGGAATCACTTATTTTACCTATACGGAATTTGAGTAACCTCCAATGGAAAACTAGAGAGTGAGGAGAAAAAGTTGAAGAAGATCAAAGTGAGACAGGTGTAAAGTTAACTAAGAAGTTGACTAAGACATCCACTGCTATGTCTCCCCAACCTATCCTTATTGTGAATACCATGATCAAGGAAGAATATACACCAATGTTAACAAGATCCTCTGTTTCCTTGGGATACTTCCAGGAATCATTAGATTCTGAAGGAGGCATTTACATGCAGCCAATTACTGGAGATATTTCAATTAGTCTACAAAATGAAAAACAACATATGTCACAGGAAAGAAAAAGCTGGAAGGCAAATAGCAAAGATCATAACTTGTAACTGTCAAGAAACAAAGTTGCTGGAACTTCAAGATGAACAAGACTTAGTGCTGATAAATTCTCTCCTTTGTTACCAGATCTGCTCCATCCCAAATTCTCTGAGAAAGTAGAATTCAATGGCATAAAACTAAGACTTAGTATTTCTGCATTGCAGAGACAATCAACTAAAGCAGAAACTACCTAGAGAGGCCATTGTTCAAAAACAGCATGTACCTTGGTCAGAAGAGACATATAGAAAAGAAATAATAGAAAGGCAAGGCGCAGATATAACTTTGAAATCACAGAAATTACTTCTGATCCAGGAGCTCCATAGAAGAGAACTACACATGCATATTAACTTACCCAAACCAAAGGAATAAGGCAATAAAAGTGAACCTCAAGTTTTAAGAAAAAAATGTATAATTCTAAAGCTTTTCCAACCTAGGTTACCTTGTGTAGAGGTGTACAAATAGATGAAGAAAAGCTAGAAAGTGCACTATCTTCCTCACTCCCACAAAAGTTTCCGGCATTATCAGATGCAGAGAAGATGGCAAACAAAAAGGCCACATGTAGTCATGTCAGAAAAGGCAAACAGTATATAAAACAGATAGCAAAATCAGTAGACTTGACAATTGGGGTACACTGCAAAAGGACAAAGGTCTCACCAATTTCATATCTCCTTTATACAAAGGATTTTGTCCTGAGTATGAAGGTATTGAAGGAAAAAGTACACAAAGATAAAAGTGAACCAACTGTGGTTGCAACATGAACTTCCTGTCCATGCCATCATCACCTTCTAGGTATTCACAGGACAAAACACAGAAAGGCACAGCAAGAGTTACAGGACACTCACCCACAGGGAAATTTCCAGGAAGCATCAGGGAACTGCAACCAGATAGTCAAAGTTGATAGTAACTGTATGGTTAAGGCAGCAGAACACTATATGCTACACAAATAAGCCAGGCCACAGGAGCCAAAGTCAGTGACCAGTGCCCATCAAATAAGTGAGCACAAGTTAAGTCAGAATGTGAGTCAGTCCCCCCAGATCATAAAATTAATCTCAAAAGATTAAGTACCATTGAAAAGGGGGAAGGGTTTGCCAGAAAAATGTGAAAAAGAACCTTCAACTAAACTTGGAAATTGGAAGAAGGAAGATGAAATCAAAGATAATTTAAGTCACAAGTCCTAAGTTTCCTGATTATCCATCCACTAGTCGCTCAAGGAAACCCTGACCACAAGTGGCACCCTTGTATGTTCAAAAGGACCTGTGGCGCAGAGAAGACAGGAGACTGGCTCAGGTAAGTCTATTAAGCTGAAGAAAGATAGAGTAATGCTACAATAAACAAAACGTTAACTCCAGAAAAGACATCTCAAAATAAGGAAGAACATGGGGCTCAAGAGATGGCACTGTGGTTAAGAACACTAGCTAGTCTTCCAGCGTTCCTGAGTTCAATTCCCAGCAATCACATGATGGCTCACAACCATTTGTAATGAGATTTGGTGCCCTCTTCTGACCTACAAGCATACAGATACATGCAGACAGAACACTTGTATACATACATACATACATACATACATACACACACACAAGTAAATAAGAAAATGTTAACATGAAAGAGAAAGCCATTCCTCACTCCAAGAGTGAACTGCAGATAAAGCCTTCCCCTCTTCTTAATGCAGTTTACAGGAAAAATGAAAGGATACCTTTACAAACAGGTGTGGACAGGAAAACTGCAGTGCATATCAGCAACAAATGCAGTCAAGGGTACACATGAGAACTACAGAATTTAATGCGGCAAGAAGGAAAGAAGACCCACCACCAATTGTTCTAGAACAAGAACAATATGATCGAGCATTGTCTCAGAAGTCCCATGATTCCATACGAAATCTCAACACCTGGAAGAAAGGGATGAAACAGACACAATCTCTGATGTAAATCTGAAGCAGAAAACACTAGAAATGGACATCAACTATCCTAACTCTATCAGAAAGATAGAGTATAGACCTTGAAGAGGACAAAAGAGATATGCAGAAGAGCTGTGTTGTCAATCTGGAGAATAAAGCCAGGAAGAATACCAGCAGCACTGCAAGCCATGCTCTTCCTCCAAACAGAGGAATCTGAGATCAAGACTCAGTTAGTCACTTCCAGAGAGAACAACTACCCATTCCAGGAAAAGCTTAAAAAGTAACTAGAGTTATCTACTGCAAAGCAAAACCTTCAGGGACAAAAATATCTTCAAGAAAACAGTCTCAATTCATTGTATGCCTACATTCCTATTTGTTCCAAAAGCCAGAAAAGCGGTTGACAGTAACAAATTTGAAAAGAGAACTGAAACCCAAATATTTAACTATGAGAATCCCAAAACACCCAATTTCAAAGATACTTGGTATCATAGGATGTGGTAGTCCAAACAGTAAGAAGAAATTAGAATAGGCCTTCAAACAAACCAAAAACCATGGTTCAAAGTAGTAAATATGCCTCAGGGACCATTATCAGAACTTTTTGTCTTTCCATGCTAAATCCACCTTACATTGAAGGAACAATAGAATCGAAGACAAACCCAAGAAGGGAAAATAGTCTGTGATTCTCAATTCCAGGAGAAATTGCTAGATGATAAAGACATTAAGGACATCTTGACAATTGTAAAAGAACTGAGTTTTACAATCCCATTGCTGCAGGATTCTCAGCCCTTTGTGGGGAATAATCAGAAAAGGAGGAAACTTACTGATGTAGAGCCAGAAGTAAACCGTGAATGTGAAACAGACAACAACTTATGTTTATAAATAAGAGAAGGGTTTGTTTCAGGGAGTGATGACTTAAATATCATACATAAACCCTGCCATGAATACTACTGAGTAAAAAGAAATACAAAAAGACACTATAACATCCACAGAGTGCACATTTGAAGATATAAAGGACACTATAGAAACTCATTTGAGAAGTACCCTGAGTATAAATGTCCTACAACCAAGGCTACACTCATTGCCTGGGACTCCGATATTTGATAAAATGAATGTTACTTGCTTTCCAAGGAAGGAGAAGCTGCTCCAGGAATTGTGCCCACAATACTTCAATGATAAAAACAAAAAACACTTGTAGAAATTTTTTCCCATTTATGAAACACTAAAACATGTCTTTGAAGCCCCCATTCAAAATAAGATCCAAAGCCAAGTCCTTTCTGATGAATGGGGGAAAGTAGGAGCCTACAAGCCTGATGATGCAAAGGCATCTCCTTTGCCAGAGAATTCAGACACAATAATAAAAATGTATGTTACACTGCTTCACATTTCTCTTTTAAAACAGGGCACTTCTGAATTAAAAAAATAAGCTAAGTATACATTTAGTTTCTAAAACAACTGAGATAAAAAACTAAATCAGATACCAGAGATATGAACATATTCTTACAGAAGTGTAACTCTTAACCCCAAAGAGCTATTTCAGAAGATTATAATCACAGACTTTATCTAAAACATATAAAAATGAATTTTAGGTCTCCAAAAGTTGATACTATACATACTAACTTAAAAAAATACCAAAGATTTTCTTCCTCTCAACTGTGTAAAGACACCAACAATGAATGTTTCAAATAGCAGCAAGGTCATGATAAAACCAAAGGACATTGAAAAGCAAGTAAGTATAACATCACTAGAAACTTGGAATAATCTCACATTGACTCACATTCTTCCCCAGTTCTCAGAGAAAGACAAGGATGACCTTCTCGTGCATTTTTGTACAAAAACACTGGCGATAAAAACGACGGGCTTTCCCAGAATTGCAGCACAATCTTGTGCAACAGCCAATGCCCAGGATAAACCAAAGTCCTTTTTAAGTGTATTCATTCTGCCACTAAAGAACCAAAATGAACAAACAAGAGTTATAGTACTTTTTGATGAAAAATCTTTTTGTGAAATCGACTGTGATTTGCAATGCAAATCCCTCTGCTTGTTCCCTAGACCTTCTGCCAAATGTACTTCCCAAACACACTTCCAAATTCAGGCTCAGAATGTGAAAAAGTAGAAAATAGTGAAGAAAGTAGTTCCTTTGACAAAGAACTTTTACATGTTCCTTTCCAAATGAAAAATCCAGAATAAAGCTCATTACTCACTAAAAAAGTTCCAGGAGCCAATCAATGTACCTGTCTTTTACCCTGGTCTACAAAGGCACAGAATAGAATTATATAATTCTTTTGGATTTAAAATTACACAAGATATCATAAAAGGGTGAGCAATGTCATGTATGGTTCCAAGAAACCAATTCTCATAAGCATTCTGTTTCAGGAACTCAGCAAACACTGGTGGTTTAGCCAATTCACTTTCACCTTGGATTTTGATGACTGGACCAATGATGTCCCCCTAAATACTGACACTTCAGCTGACTTGGCGGAATGTCCAGCTTCTGAGAAAAGTGACAGTGAGGAATGACTGTTTATAGAAACCAACTTTTACTTAACTCACAATTCACGAAAGTTCCTGTTTGAGGTACCTAAAGGCATTCTGTTGGCAGATATTCGTTGAGTGGATGAAACAAATGACCATCATACTAGAACCCATAGAAAGCACACCTCCCCTGTGGCATGATCTTGCTATCAGTCTTGAAAAAGTAGGAAACATATGTTAAACTACAAAATGCAGTCTCCTAACTGGTTGTCTCACAGCTCATCCAATACTGTGGAAATAGAGTCTACATCATCTTCCATAACATTCAATGAAGAGAAGCCCTGGACCACGAACACATGGAGCAGAACAAACTACTCTTTAACCTCCTCAACAATTGAATCTTGCAAAAAGAACATGGCAAGTCTTGCATGTACCCACAAGTCAAAGAAAGAAGGATGGCTAAATCTGATTTATGCAGAAAGTCCAATGTGGATCAGAGTTCAAATTATAGTCACTCACACAGTGAAGAGAAACACCCGATGAAGAAGAGACTATATCATTATGAATCCAAAGAACCATATCCATGAACCAATCAGATGCCAGATCCAAATGCTCATTGGCAGAATATAAAATTCTATTCAGAAATAAGAGAACACCAGCCCTTTCTTTATGCCTGTGTACTAGCAGTTTCAATGAATGTTATCCTCCAAACCATTTACTGGGTTATCCCCCCAAAATCTTACAGAAAATAAACTTCCTTGAGTGTCAAATATTTTAAAATCTTGTAATCTATAGAGTTCATCCAAAAAGCTGTTGGGATCACTTTCAGGGGCCTTTAATGCAGTCTGTTATGGTTGATATCAACTTCTCGTGGATTCTTCCAAATTGGAACTCTGTTTGCTACTGTGATATTCTATGAAAATAAATTAGTAGAATGTCATATTTCCTTGAGATGTGTTTACTCAGATTGTCTGCTTTATGTCTTTTGGTACATTCATACAGTTGTTGTTGGAGGCTGGGGAAGGGAATCTGTTTTATCCTACCAGCTAAGAGCTCTCACTTCCATTGATGCTGTTTCCTCATAATCCTGGCTAGTCTTGGTTGTCAACTTGACTACATTTGGAACTAACTAAAACTCAAGTGGATTGTTTATAACCTAAATAAAAAATAATTAAAAAAAATAAAACCCAAGTGGTTCAGTATACCTATGATGCATTTTTTAAATTAAACCTTTAGAAATGGGAAGTCCCACTTTTTATCTGGATCTTTGAGGTGGGAAGATACACCTATAATCAGGGCCTTCCCTAAGTCATCCATAAGTCTATGATGTAACACCTTTCTGAGACTCTGCGGCCACATTTAAGAGTAAGATTTCATACAGATATCTGAGAGGAACCTGATTACTGATGGTGTGGCACCCTCCTTCTGAAAGGGAAAGGGAATGTCAACAGTACACTAGCCTGATGGGCTCTCAAAAGTAGGCACTTCTGATCCCATAAAGATGATGGCAGTTTTTCCAAGAGGATAGTACCTTACAACACACACACACACACACACACACACACACAAATACATATATACATACTCAGAGATGGACACAGACATACAAAACCTAGCCTCATTTCAACATGTGTATGTTGTATCTATGCTAAAACCACAATTCTTTGGACTAGCACATCTATATAGAATCAAACATTTAAAGTGAATAGTTATAAAAACATCTGAATCCAGTTTTCTGATGACCCATATGGCTTCTTGAATAAACACAAGACTGAAGAGAGCTGGCTGGCACATACATGACTCTACTTTGCACATGTTAAAATAGTGACATATGTGGATTGTGTAGTTGTAGGTCATTGAAAGTGAAGATGTTCAAGTTTTAAGGTAATTAGTGAACTTGGATAGGCACGGGGAGGAGAGTGTGGTTTTCAGGATTAATCCTCCTGCAACAGCTACTGTTAGCCTGAGGATTTCTACTGCTTACCGCATCCCCCAAAGCTCTTGAGCAATTGCTTTGAAGAAATGGAGAAAGCAAAAAGAATCCATCCTTAGCTTTCCCCAATGTTTTCAGCTAATAATGATTTAGAGGGTGGCTATCACCCTTCCTAATGCTTCGACTCTTTAATACAGCTCCTCAGGTTGTGATGACCCCAACCATAAAATTATTTCCATAGCTCTTCATATTCATAATTAGCTACTGTTATGAATCATAATGTAAATCTCTGTGTTTTCCAATGGTTTTAGGCAATACCTATGAAAGTCATTCAATGCCAAAGGGGCCATGATCCTCAGGTTAAGAACTGTTCTGATTTAGAGTCTGAACTTTTCTGTTGAACTTCTAAGCCAAAATAAGTAATAATTGTGTGTTAAAGCAACCTCAGTCCAGAGGACCTAAGTAGAATCTACATCCTGTACTGCTCAGTGTTCTCTGAAGAACAGATAGACATAATGTGTATTGTGGAAAGGGCTCTGTAAGACTGGTTGAAACAGTGTGGAGTATGTAGCCCAAGCATGGCTGTCCACATACTGGAGAGGCTGAGAAGCCACAAGCTTCTTAGCTCATGAGCCTAGGCACCTCCACACTTCCAATCTGACTCTGAAGGCCTGGAGGGTTCCAGGAGAGCTATCGGTCTACTACATGGTGAAGCTGAAACGCTGGTTCTGATTTCAGTGGAGGACAGCAGGAGCCCTGCTTTTTCTTGAGCTCCCCGTGCTTCTGAGCAATCCCTGAAAGCTGCCACCCATTCCAGGGGATCACCTTCTTCCCTCAGTGAACCCTTTCCTGGAAATGTCTTGCAAGCCCAACCTACAGGCCTATCTCTAAGTTGACAAACATAATTAAATGTCCCCTGTCTTAACATCTTAGTACCTTGAAAAAGATGACATAGATACAATTTTTAAAGTTTTACTCTCAAATGCAATAGCTTAATGGAGTGTGTGCCTGTTAAGTACTATACAATTCTTCATGCTTTGGAATCAGACTGAAAATTCCACATTGATTCTCTTCCAGTGTTCATATTTCAGCAAAGACTAAAATGTACCAGCATCTGACTACAAAAAGAAAGGAATCTGAGAGAACAATTCATTTCCAGCAGAGGGTACTGTGTTTCCCTCAGAGTTAAGATGGATCCATTTGGTTAGTGCACAGGCTTACAACTTCTGTCAAGTGTCTCCTTCAGTACCACACTTTCTGTACTTTGTTCAAGCATATCTTCCAGAGCAGTCGGAAATGGAGGGTGGCATACAATTGGATAAAAGAGAAACTTGGAGGGATAAAGGAGTAGACCTGAATTCACTGCTCTCTGCCAACAGATTACCATGGATACATAAGTGTCTTTAACTGGCATCTTTTTCATGATGACAAACTCTGACTGGCCTTAGTGCATTACCACAGTCAATTCCCTTCTCAGTCCTCCTAGGTATCTCCAACCTTCACTTCCTTCCTCAGACTTTGAACACCACACACAAAGACAGCCTGCTTTTTTATGCTTTTATTTAAATTAGAAACACGAATGCTTCACATGCCAATCCCAGCTCCCTCTCCCACCCCTCCTTCTTTGTCTCTCCACCAGCCACCCCAGCCCCCACCCAATCCCCACACCATTCCCCATGGAGGGTGAGGCCCTCCATGGAGGGATCTCGGGAGTCAGACAGCGTGCTTTGTACGTCACAAAGAAGTGAAGAGACTTAACGGACTAACCACCACATCACAAACATCTTTGACTTCTTCTATTAGTCCATTAAGGCTTCCCTAGTACAGTAACTTGACTTGGGCAACTTACTTCCTTCAGCTTTAGAGGCTCTGAAATCCAAGCGCAGTGCACTTTCAGGTTCAGCATGAGATGGCTGCCTGCTCCTCATATGTAATGCCTTCATGCTGTTTCCTCATGGGGCACAGCATGCAGGCTAACATGCTCTCTCAGCCTTTTTAATGAGGGCTATAATCTACTCATGAGCACCTCATCACTACACCTGTTTCACCTCCTTAAGACTCCTCCTCTTAAGACTTAAACTTGGGTTTAAACTCCAACACAAACATCCCAGAAACACAAACACTCAAACCATAGCACTCATCTACTCCAGGAATCATCTGTCATTTCTCATTTCTCTCCACAACACAATAATTAAAAAAAAAAAAAACATTACCAGATCATTCCTCAGAACATTTTTTACTGTCATTTCTTTAATCTAAAACTAACTACATAAAAACTTCTCATTTCTTCCTCAGCCAACTACTTCCATATTTATTCTCTCCTCTTTGCACCAAAAGTCTACTGACCTAATTCATGGGCTAGTCCCTTAATAGATCCATAAATCTTGCTTTGAGAAGTAGTCAAAAATCAGAAATGGTGGAGTTCAGGGGACCCTGTAGGAGAGGAGGATCCAGAGGGGTCAAAGACACCAGAAGAGCCCAGCTGGTGGAATAACTAAGCAGGGCTCATAGGGTCTCACAGAGACTGAAGCTGCAGTCATGGAGCCAGCATGGGTCTGCAACAGATCCTCTGCATATATATTATGGTTGTTAGCTTGTCTTGTGGGACTCCTAATAGTGGGAGCAGGGATTGTCTCTGACTCTTTTGCCTGCTCTAGGGACCCTCTTCCTTCTACTGGATTGACATGAAGGCTTGTGCCTAGTCTGTGTTTGGTTAAGATCCATGGGAGGCTGGCTCTTTTCTCAAGGGAAATGGAGGAGCAGTGGATCTGGGGAGAGGTGAGGTGGAGGGAGCTGGGAGGAGGGAAGGGAGGGGAGCTGCAGTTGGGGCGTATTGCATAAGAGAAGAAAAAAATTGAAAAGAAAATGGTGGGACCTGTGGGAAGTGGGTGCCTTCTTGGAAGAAGCCACTGGAAGCAGGTCTTTGAGGGCTGCGTCTTGTTCTGATCCCTTCTTATACACAGCCTTTCTGCCTCCTGGCTGCTGTGGCAGTGAACTACTCTACAATGTCCTGCTATCCTGTCATGATGAACAGGTACCTCTGAAACTCTCAGCTGAAATAAACCCTCCATCTTCAGGTTTTTCTCATTCTACACTGTGAAATTCCATTTTATATTCAGCTAACAAACTAGCTGTGTTTCACACAGGCAATCAGCTCCTTTTGCTTGAAACCCTTTTCTTCCATTGGGTTCTGTGACATTACGGACTTTTGGCTTTGCTCCCATCCGACTGCTTCCTGTTTTTCAGTTGCATTTGTTTGTTCTTTTATTTCTCCCTCAGTGTTCATCCCTTCAATATCACAGCTGCAATGACATTCTGTGTATTATATTGCACTCAGATTCACACCACCAGTCCAGTTATTTTTTCTAAACACTAAGCTTGTATAATTACCTAGTCACTATGGCTACTTGTTTGATTAGTAGATGTTTTAAACTCAACATACAAAAGCTGAACTACCGGACATTATGTGCAAGCTTATTTATCATTGTCCTCTTCATCTCAGTTGATGGTAACCTCATCTTTCTAGTAGTTAAGGATGAAAACCAAGTGTTTATGAGTTCTAGTTCCAGACAAGATGGAGTAAGCACATTCTGCCACATTTCTCCCTCCTGTATGTATATGTGTGTGGTGCATGAGGCTATGCATGTTCACATGTGTATTCATATGTGGGAATGTGTGTGGAAGCCAGAAGTCAGTGTTGGGTGTTTTCCTCTATTGTTTTCTACCTTGTTTTTTATTTAACACAGAGCTCACCAACTTGGCTAGATTTAGGTCCTCATTCCTGGTGGCAAGCATTTTTGTCCACTGAGCTATTTCCCTACTCCTTCTCCCATACTTTTTAAAAAAAATCATAGCTAAATACCCTAGGCAAAATATACAAGATAGATATCAGGAGACTCTGAATATTGATAAAATAAGGCAAATTAGACAGGGACTTTAAGATTCTGAAGAGCAGTTGGGCAGTGGTAGCACACGCCTTTAATTCCAGCACTTGGGAGGCAGAGGCAGGTGGATCTATGTGAGTTCGAGACCAGCCTGGTCTACAAGAGCTAGTTCCAGGACAGGCTCCAAAGCAACAGGGAAACCCTGTCTCAAAAAACAACAACAAAAAAATTCTGAAAAGCTTATGGAAGTTAGTTCAGTATTTCTTTCTTCATTTTTATCTCCTAGTCCACGAGTAGAGAACCCCAGGATCTGGAGCTAGACCCCCAGACAAAAGAAACCCTCTAGAAAAAGCTACTCAGTTCTAGCCAAAAGGCCCAGAAGGCAAAGCTGAGCAGAATGGAATACTTCTGGGTAGTAGATGTCCTACTCCATACAAGCACTGCAAACAAACCACATGATTCCTTCTCTACTGACGACAATGCCCCCCACTGGAAATATGAACACAGCCCTGACTTCTCAATTACCCCTGAAAGATGACTGAAACAACTCTCCCTTCTGCAAGCCTATGGGCGCAGTAGCCACACACAGTTGGCACAAGAAATCTTATCACCATCTCAAAGAAACAAGGTGTCGCTTTCCCCAGGAAAAAGCAAGGAATGGATTACTTACAGAAGGAAAACTATCCATTCTGTTGACCTGATTTTTTTTGGGGGGGGGAGGGCTTCAGTAAACTACTGCATGAAATTAATCAAAATCAACAGCAAAGGGTTGTAAAGTAGTTATTCACATCTGCATCCAAATAGTTTGGGAGTGGAACAGACATGAATAACTGTAAACGTTTTGAAAACTAAGTGAACTTTTATTTACCTATTTACCGTAGTTCTGGGATTGAACCCAAGGCCTTGTGCATGCTAGGCAGGGGTCTTACTTTTCTTGTCAATGTGGTAAAATACAGACAGAAAAAATAGGGAGGAGCTTGAGGCAGCTGGTCATATTGCACCCATCTGCAGGGAGTAAGAGGAGAGGGGTGGGTACTGGTATTAGTACTTCTTGTTTTTTATATAGTCCAGGACCAAAATCCTAGAAGTGATGTTACATACTAGGGTGGATCTTTCCCCTCAATTTACTTAAACAAGACAATCTCTCACAGGTATGCTGCCATGGTTAACTTTAAAACTGACAACTTGTCATAACCTAGAGTGACCTAAGATTGGCTTGTTTGTGGGAGACTGTCTTGACTGTTAATCGATATAGTAGGGGCCAGATATGGTAGGCAGCAGAATTTGATAAGCAGGTGGTTGTGGGCTGTATAAGAAAGCTAGATAAGCACGAATGTTGGGACCCAGCCAGCAAGCACCATTCCTCCTTGGTTCCTCTTAACTTTCCTCAGGGATGGCTATAACCTGAAAACTGTAACCCTTCCTTCTTTATGTTGCTTTTAGTCATAGTGTTTGTCTAACAGCAGAGTGAAATTAGAACGCATGCCCAGAGGGTAATGCAATCTACACAACCCCTCATTGGTTATTCTGGAGGGTTATCTCTTAAGGGGTTTTAGACCCTGTCTAGTTCACGACACACAAACATTGTAATTTGTGTTTTATTAGCACATATCATAAAGGGCTTTAAGCCATTTTTTTTAGGTTTTTCGAGACAGGGTTTCTCTGTATTGTTTTGGAGGCTGTCATGGAACTTGCTCTGTAGACCAGGTTGGCTTTGAACTCACAGAGATCCACCTGCCTCTGCCTCCCGAGTGCCAAGGCCACGCTAAGCCATCTTTCTTTATTATAAAATGTTTTTAAAAGATTAAGCCATCTTACTTTCTTATAAAATGTTTTAAACAGGCACAAAAATAAAAATAATAGTGAATTCTTCATAAGAAAATTGAGGCAGAGAACCAAGCAGAGTTGATCTCAATAGGCTGAGACTGCTGTATTGGAACAGTAAGGGGCCCACATTTTTCCATGGGTTGAAGATTGGGGGAAATTTGAGGGGCTGGGGCACATAGGAAGTTGAAGCTTGTGTGTGTGTGTGTGTGTGTGTGTGTGTGTGTTTGTATGGTTTTACTGGGAGTAAAATGGGTTGTTTTTTGATACATGAATATATTGTTTTTGCAAGTAGAACTGGAATAGTCAGGCTGCAACCAAGTAATTCTTTGTGGTTAGGGGCTGCTGTTCAATACGTATAGCCTAACCCAATTTCCTATGACTTGAGGCTTAACACTACCATTCTCTCAGGTATGGTTTGTGTATATTGATACAAATTTAAGGTTCTTTTTGTTATATCATATATATGTTTCTAGTCTTGTTTAAGGTATTGTACCTAAGCAGCTCATTTAAAATGTAATTTAAAGTTCTGGTCCTTGAAAGCTCTTATTATAAACTGTTTAATTAAGATAATTAAAAAATGCGGATTAGTAAGATGTTTTCAAGGTTATATTTTATATAGTTAGATGACCTTCAAACACTTAGGAGACCTAAAGAATATGACATTTAAGATGTTTAATGACCTAAGGCTTTTCATGTCAGTGAGACATATCAGCTCCAGGCAGCACCAATCTACTTTACAAAAGATGATGGACATCGAAGAACCTCCTTATGGTGTTCACTTTCATTATGGTAAAAATAACCATTTGGGCAAGAAACTGCTTTGCCTTAACTACTGACAGTGTGCTGTACAAACTGGACATAGGACACAAAAGAGAAAGATTGCTGAACTTTTCCAGGACAAGGTGGGACAAGCCTTCAAAAATCCCTGCTTCACAAAAAGTCTGTCAGGTATTCTAGGCCTAGAGGATAAAAATGGATGCCCCAGTGTTGCAGAGGAACCTTGGGTGACTTCTGTTATTTCTATAATTTTGGAAGTTGTTTGTTCTGCACTTCCTGTTTACTCAGGCAATATTATATCTTTCTTGGGTATCTGATGGAGTTGAAGATGGGATAGTTATAGTTTTCCTTGTTAACAAACTCATAAAATAAACTTATATGAGATGTAGAGCTTATAAGGTTGAGAAACATGAAAACCTAAATTGCTTATTTAAGAAAATGTTTTGGGGTGTGAAAAGATAACTTTGGGTTGGTAATACAATTTAGGATAGAAAGTAAATTAGGTACACAACTTTGGGCTTACTAAGATAGGATAGATAATGGAGTATTTAGTCTGAATTTGCTGAATGAAAATGGACTGGATATTGTAATTATAATTCTTACTTGATAATTGTTCTTATTGTCTTACTATGTTAAATTCTTCATATGTTAAAGCTAAAACCTTTCTTTTTCTTTAGACAAAAAGGGGGGAATGTAGAATATTTGTTTAACTATGCAAAGATGTGCTGCATTTATTTAATTATGCAAAGAATTGCTGCATTTTATGTTTGTGGAATATTTGTTGAGCTATGTATTGCATTTGTTTAATTATGTAAAGATGTATTGGTGTTTTACCTTGTCTGACCAATGCACCTACTGGCCTAATAAAAAGGTGAATGGCCAGTAGTGAGGGAGGAGGTATAGGCGTAACTTTCAGGAAGATAGAGTAAGTAGTAGGAGAAATTTAGGCTCCAAAGAAGAAACAAAAGGAGACAACAGAAAGATGCCAGGAACCAGCCAGACATGGAGGAAGCAGGAAAGTAGGACACACAGAATGAAAGAAAGGTAAAAAGCTTCGAGGCAAAAGGTAGATGAATAGAAACAGGTTAAACTAAGTTAAAAGAGTTAGTAGGACAAGCCTAAGGGAAGGCTGAGCATTCATGAGTAATATTAAGTCTCCGTGTCTTTATTTGAGAGCTGATTGACAGCCCAAAGAAAATGCTAACTACACACACCTAGCCCCATATGGTACTGAGAACTGAACTCAGGACATGGTCCGCAATCAGTAAGCACCTGCCTGAGTAACTGAGCTATCCCCACACCCTACCATTTTTTCAAAACAAGGTGGCACTCACTGTTCATTTGCTTTTTATTCATAATTGTTTGTAGTATTGATAAGATATCCCTTCCCAATAAATAAAAATTTTAACTGTAATAAAAAACTTAGATTAAGGTAAGGTCCAACACCCCACCCAGACCCCCGTGACAGAGCAGAACAGTACAGAGGTTCTTCTGTCTTACATTCTTTCTGAGGCCATTTTGGGTTTAACTAAAATTTGATCTCCTTGATGGAGAATCCCATGGAAAATTACCCAACTTTATTATAGGAACCCAAGATCAACATCCCCCAGCTAAGTTAGATTCTGTTAAAATGCCTGCTGTGCAAACCTCCTTGTCTAGCTAACGTAGCTTCTCTTAAACTGCTTGTTTTCTCATTACCTTCCCTGCAGGTGCCTAGTGAGATACAAGGATGCGGTTGGTGTTTTGCAAAAAAAAAAAAAAAAAAAAAAAAAAAACCAACAACAACAACAAAAAAAAAACAAAAAACCACAACCACAACAACAACAAAACCTTACCGGACCATTTGGAGCTACACTTGGGTACCAGCCAGCTGAGATAAAGGCTTCAATTGACTGTGAAGTGAACCCCTGTAACACTGCTTTCCCCTTCTTCTGACATTGCCTGCTGGATGCAAAAGCCTAAGTATCTTATACAACATTATATATTCTGATTTATTTTGCTTCCTTGTGATTTAATGTAACTTCCTTCTCTATCCCTTGTGTTTCTGTAGAGGCTTGGCCAGATCAAGTTCATGTCATCTGGCAAGAATACATCATAGTTGGTGGTTCGTGCTTCATGTTGAATTACACCAAGCGACACCTAATACCTGGTTTCTATTTTCAGTCGTGTTAAGATTGATCAAAAGATTCAAGTGGTACCAGCCCAATCACTCCATTGTAATTTCCCACCTTAGCCTAGTGACATTATCGTTTGAAGATTGGTGCTTGACTCAATTATTTAATCAGCACAGTTATAGTTGTGGAATCTATTACTCTTTGCTGTGTTATTAGCTAGCTCTAAGCAATAGTTGTTTTTTGTTTTTTGCTTGCTTGTTTTTTGTTATTTGAGTATCTTGAAATGCAAGCCCAGTGTTTAATTCTTTCCTTTTATTGCAAATTTCCAGAGGTGCTCTGGTGCTTCCTATGTTGCCAAATGACAACCCTCTCCTTCTCTCTATACAGTTAATTGGATGATTTGGTTTTTTTTAATACCCAAGCTCTGATTTTATGTTTATCTGTCTTGTCAAACTAAAAGTTTTGATCACTAATAGTAGCAACCCAATCACTCATAACATTTTCTCATAACATATACAAATGTTAAAATATAATTAATATACATACTTAAAGTTAGACTTGCAGAATTAAATCTAGTATCCAATTATACATTTGAATAAAGACGTGCAGTCACAACATATGAACTTAAGTCACTTGAAGCAAGTCTTTGCTGTTGGTGGTTATGTTCACAATGTTACACATGTTAATATTTATTTTTCTAAGACTGTGGTGTTGGAATCCAGCTGCGTTCCAGGTCACAATATTTGAAGCAGTCTTTTCCCTCTCATATGTACTAACAGATGCCCCACTAAGATGCTCTCTAAGTCTATGAGATTCTAGCTCACAGACTTTCTCTCACTTGGCAAAGTGAGTTGACATCAAAGGGTGTGTTCTTGGCCACACATCCTACTTTTCTGTCTCCTGCCTGGGTAATCAGAGAACCTGACTGTGGGTTCCTACTGTGAAGCCTCCCTCACTCTCAGAAGGTACACTTCTGCCACTTAAGCTAATTCCTCTTTGTCTTTGGAGTTGGGGGCCTGAACTGTCCTCAGAACCGGTGCCATGCTGTTGTCGATCTGTCTGTCTACGGTACTAAACCTTTTCTAGCTCCACAATACCCTGTTTCAGTGTCCCTCTTGAAGTTGTTCCTCCAAAATCTTTCACATTTATTTTAATTTGCATTCACATTTTGGAGTTGCTCAAACTTGGATTTTTTGTGACATTAAAATACTCACAGACTAAAATGGAATCTCAGTATAACTGAATGTGTTGATCTTGTTAAAAATATTTCATTAATTCTTTGAGAGTTCCATAATACTTTGTTTGAGACAGTCTCACTAAGTAATCCTTGCTGGCCTAGGACTCTCTACATAGACAACTCCTGTGAGTTCACATGAACACGGTCCTGCTCTCTCCTGAGGCATTTCTTGTTTATAGTCATCCACTGCCTCTGGCTCTTACACTTTTTCCGATTCCTCTCCCACAATGATCCCTGCACCTTTGGAGGACAAGTGTGATATATATTCTCCATTTACGGTTCAGCACTCTGCAGTCTCTTATTCTCTGCACCTTGGGTCTCTGAGAGGTATTGATTTACTGGGTACAATGAGCAACTGAAGTCCATTTAATATTGTGTCCATGAGGAGAACAATAACAGTAGTAGGTTCTCCCTCTGGCTTATGGTCTTTCTGGACATAGATGCCCGACCTGATAATGAATATGTTCATCATATCTTCATGATTTTGAGCAATCTTTTATGTATAAAGTCATTATTTATTTATTTGTGCTTTTTGTTTGCTTTTTTTCCAAGACAGGACTTCTCTGTGCAGTCCTGGGTATCCTGGAATTCATTTTAGGTAGACTAGGCTGTCCTTGAACTCATAGATTCCCTTATCTCTACCTCCTAAGTGCTTGGATTAAAGGTGTGGGCCACCGACTGGCTTAATTGTTTTCTAAGGGTTTTTTTTTCTTTTTTGATTTTTAACTTCACATTTTTGCATATTTCCCAAAATTTCCTAAAAATTGAATATTAGTCAATTTTTAAGTGTCTTTTAAAGTTAAATGTCAGAGACTTAATGTCTTCCCTAGCTTTCTAACTCCTCATGTCCTTATATTTGGCTTTTTGAAATGTAGTATTATTTAAATATTGTATGGTTAAATGTATATATCTTTTGCCTTTGTAATATCAAGAGTTGTGAAAATATTTTCTTAAATTCAAACTCATAAAGAAATTAATCTATGTTCTTTTCTAGTACTTTCTTTTCTAGTATTTTTTTGACTAAATTTATAGTTGACTCATTAGGAATGTGTTCTTGGTAGCATTACTCCCGAATAGCTGCGAGGGTCCACCTTGAGTGTCAACCTGACTGAACTGAGAGACACACACCGTTAGTAAAGCATGCTTCTAGTTGCTCCAACAGGCATTTCCAGAGATTATCCAAATGCAGGACAACAACTGAGGAGGATTGGCATGCCCTGACTGTGGGCAGTATCTGTCAACAAGTTGGGAACCAGAGGGAGCAAAAGCAAGAAAAAGTCCTCTGCTAATATACACATTTCCCTTGCTCTCCTCTCCCATCTTCACTGAAGTAAGAAGCTGTGTCCCCCAGGCTCTTTCAGTCAGATATTCTGCCTGAGCTCAGGCCTAAAGTGTTACAGATAGCTGGCTAATGTCTGAAGCATTTCTCTTTCTGTTTTTCCTCAGGTGTTAATCACAGTGACATTTTTCAAAAGCGAAGATAACAGCAGAATATTGTTTGTTAAATAATCCAAAAATTTCCCTATGATTTGAGATAGTGTCTTCATTAACTATTAAATCTCGATTACCGTTAGTTTCTGTCTTTTAGATTTTCACTCAGATGAAAACATTGGTCTACTTTAAATGTTACTTTAAGCCAAAGAGTTTTTAATCTTTTAATTTATAGAGAAGCTAAACTATATTCCCACATTTGCTTGTGTATCTAAAAGAAAAAAGAGAGGAAAGAAGTACAGATTCTTGCTCAGGCAGCATCTATTGGCCCAGCGACAATCTGGGATATAGGTCTCTTCCTACATCTGGCAACGCTGGCTTACCTCTTATGTTGGATTAGTCAACCTGAGCCTGTCATCTACAGACATTTACTCAGAATTTGGTTATTACTAATACTTGAATGGCTACTTTTCCCTTGGGTCATCCCCAGAGGCCCTTAGACCGGAATTGTTCTTGTTCAATGCAAAATTTAAAGACACAGACACACAGAACAGCTGTTTTCTGTTAGCCTCTCATGAAGTAAGAACAACCCTTTGACACAGAATTCTGTTCTGTTAGTGGATAAGACACATGGTCAAGGAGATGAGGGTGGGGATGTTCTCTGAATTTATCTCTAGTTCTTATATAACCTCTAAAATTTAACAAATTAATCATTTTACTTTTGGCATCTCTTTTTAACCTAGACATGTCCTTAGAACTGTTATTCTTGTAGCCTACCAATTTTACCATTTTTTAGATCGCTTCAAATTCCAAATAAACATTCTGCCCATTTGTGATATTTTAAAAATTCTATTGTGTAGGATTTTTAGTTATGTATGCAAAATTAAAAAATTCAGAGATAGTAAATGTTACCTACTGAAGAACACCCAAAGTCAACTTATCATAGATAGATTCCCTTCCTCTCACACTTACATACGTGCAAGTTTAATTAATACACTAATCAAATATAGAAACAATTAGAACACCAAATATCCCCCACAGCATCATCTCTTCCTTAGATTGCACATGGAGGAGTGTTCGAGGAAAGAGAAAGGATCTCTGCCAAACTTAACAACTCAAAATACTTTCAGAAAGCAAGCAAAAGTCAAAGTGAATGTCAGAAACCAAGATGCTTTCAAAGCAAACAAGCAAGGAAGATAAATAAAGCTGAAAAATCTAAAGCAAATAAGAAACAAAATGTCACCTAACAAATTGGCCTCTCACCAAACCAGGGAGGTCTAAAAAAGCCCTAGGAAGAACTCAACATAGTCTACCAGAGAGACAGTATTGGGTGGCTGGTCCTCACTGACCATGCTAGCATTCCTGTCAATATAAAAGAACAACAAAAAACAACCCTGACCTCAAAGGGGATAAGAAATGGTGTCTTCTGAAGCCAACTATAAGCAACAACAGCCTGTGAACACAGATTTAGGTTGCCCCTAAATCCAGGTTCTGATGTGGTAACAGTTTGAATAGGCTTTTATAGTAACAGAAAAAGTCATCAATTAAAGCACTTTTCAAACTCATTGGTAGGAACATTAAGTAGAGAGGGTAAAATAAAGCAGGAAAGGCCAGGCTGTGGTGGCCCATGCCTTTAATCCCAGCACTCGGGAGGCAGAGGCAGGCTGATCTCTGTGAGCTCGAGTCCAGCCTGGTCTACAAGAGCTAGTTCCAGGACAGCCTCCAAAGCCACCGAGAAACCCTGTCTTGAGCCACCGCCTCCCCCAATTAATAAAATCTTAGTTAAAGGTCTCAGTGCTGTCTGATGACACTTGGTTGTTTTGTTGATGGAAATCAGTATTTTATGAATACATGCACAAAGGCTGTATCTGTTAGTCGCGGAATATTAGATGAGACACACAGGTGGGCAAGCGCTATTTATAGGGCTAAATGGAGCCAAAGATAATTTGGCTCTGGACCTGTAACAGCCCAATGTCCTCACACACCATTGACATTCAGTCTTTCAGAAAGTGCATTTGAAGATGCAGATTCCTTCCAGGAAGTTCTTTTTAAACGTTGTTAACAATGTTCTGTTTTTCTAACTGTTTAAATCATTCCACATCTCTTGTTTCTACTTAAGAGCTCTAAATAACCATATAACAATTATCATGCTTACAAGACAAGGACCTGGGTCTCAGCCATTTCTATTGAATATTATGTTAAAGGGTCTAGATGATAGTATATGATCAGAAAAAATGAAAGACATTAAGATTGAAAAAGAAGAAATAAAACAGCATTAACAGACAACATGATTTCATAAAGGAGATTCCAATGAAATCTGTTTTTAAAAGCTGCCAGAAATGAATTTGGAGAGTTGTCATATGACATTACATACAAGAAAAAATGTATTTGTGTGTATTATGATGAATAACCAGCAATTTAGCTGTGATAAAGGAAATCTTCAAATTATCTAGGCAAAGAAATGCAATAGAAATTTTCAATGGAGTGGGGGGGAGAATTGTTTAATAAAATGGGATCAAGCTTAGTTTTCACCTATGAAAGATTGGAATTGAGAGCATGGGAATAGATGCCTCATAAGTAAGATGTGTCAGGAGAAATGAGCTCTAGTCTTAACTAGAATGACTTAAGATGTGAAATGCATTTATGAAAGATCAAAGATCCATCTGATCCTGCTGTGCTAGAAAAACAAAGAACAGAGATGCTATATGTGGGTCCCAGGCCGTTAGAGGCTGCTGCTAATGCAGAGGGGTTTATGTGGTCAGGACACTGGACATGAGATCCAGCTCCAGCTCCAGCTGGCACATATGGGAGCAGGTGAGGATGCAGATCTCCTTAGTCAAATGCACATTTAATCATATTCATCCTGTCAACGGAAAGGAATATGGCATTTTCATTTTCAGTTCTGATTACACTGGGGTTCTGAAGAGACCCTTCAAAATAAGGGCCCTGTTTTCCATGCATGTGCTACTGAGTATTTCTGATCTTATTGTCTAAGTATTAAGGCACGCAACAGTTTTTCCCTTTGGGAAGAGCCACCGTGTTTTTATTTCAATACCTAGAGTGACTCATATGTCAGCAATGAAAAGATGATCCCTGGTAGGAGTTGCTGCTGCTGCTTCTGTGCCAGGCAGAGAACCAAGTCTGTAACCAACCAATGTGCAAAGCACTTAAACTACCCTGCAATTCAGGGTTTCGGCTTCCACTGAGTTGGTGACTGAGTTCTGATTGCCACTCAGGGTTTTCTACTAACATTGTGAGAAAGAATCCACAGAATATTGATCTGCAGCATTTTTTTCTTGGAGAATTACAACAGAATCTACTGTATTATTATGGCAAAGACCTCTTAACTAAAACATGAAACTTTGATTTCTGCTGCCATTCATTTTTCGCTAGGTATGAAGCTTTTGAAATGGATTTTTAAACATTTTCTACAGTGTTTGAATCTTTTTTATTATTTTTATTTTTAAATTTAAATTAGAAACAAGGTTGCTTCACATGTCAATCCCAGGTCCCTCTCCCTTTCCCTCCACTCCTCCTATGCCCTCCAACTAAACCCCCCAACACCCCCTCATTTCCCCAGGGAGGGTGAGGCCCTCCATGGGGGTGTCCATAATCTGTCATTTCATCCAGGGCAGGGCCTAGACCCTTCCCCAAGAGTCCAGGATGAGAGTGCATCTCTCATTGTGGGATGGGCACCCAAAGTCCATTTGTATGCCAGGGATAAATACTGATCTACTACCCAAGGCCCCATAGATTGCCTAGGCCTCCTCACTGCCACCCACACTCAGGGGGTCTTGATCAGTCCCATGCTGGATTCCCAGACATTAGTCTGGGATTCAAACAGTCAGGTCAGCTGTTTCTGGGGCTTAAACCAGCCCAGTCTTAACCCCTTTGCTCATCAGTCCTTCCTCTCTGTCACTGGATTTCTTGAGTTCAGCTCAGTCAGCAGAAAAAAAACCAATGGAATCCTGAAATTTGCAGGCAAATGGATGGCACTAGAAGAAACCATCCTGAGTGAGGTAACCCAGTCACAAAAAGACAAACATAGCGTGTACTCTCTCATATATGGATTTTAGACATAGATCTGGGGAGTGCTAACATACAATCCCATGGCCAGAGAGTCTGGAGAACAGAACCTTCAAATGGATTTTCAAAATAGAGGTTTTTAGGTCACAGCACATTTGTGTCATATATTCCTTCACAGCTGTCACTGAAAACACCTTGTACCAAAGGGGTGCATTTGTCACAGTCAGTCAGCCTGTATTAACATTGTCAAGGACTAAAGTCTACGGTGCATACTCTAGCTCACTCTCAGAGCTGTACATCCTATGGGTTGGGATAAATGTTATGGCGTGAACTCAGCACTACAGTATTACACAGAGTAGTTATACTGCCCAAAGATTCCTTGTGATAATTGTCCCCCAGACCCCATTTCTTCCCACTTAGCAACCACTGACCCTTTTGTTACCTCTGTAGTTTTGCCTTTTCAGACCGTCTTTTACGGTTTGGATATAAAGTGTTCACCCCAAAGACGAATGTGTTGAAGGTTTGATATCCAGTATTGAGTAGTTGGTGCATGAAAGTGCTGACCTCATCAGTAATATGAATCCACCGACAAGTGCATAGCTAAATGGCTTTGGTAGTTCCTTTTCTCCTATGACAAAAAGCCTGACAGGAGCAACTCCAGCGAGGAAGCATTTATTCTGACTTTCAGTTTCAGGTACTATGGGTCCATCAAGATGGGGAGGCATACTGCAGGAGGAGCCTTTGGTGATTTGTTACATCAAGGAGGATCAGGAAGGGTTAACATCCCCAAGGCCTGCTCCAGGGACCCACTTCAGCTTCCCATAAACTGAGATCATTCAGTGTTCAAACACAGGAGCCTATGGACATGTCTCATATTCAGACCATGACAATACGTGGAACATGTACCTTTCAAGGGTGGATCTTGACCCTAGAACCTTCTCTATCCCTTGGCTTTCTGGTTGCCCCAAGAAGAGTCTAGTAGTTACTTTTATTATTGTTGTAACAAAATACCTGACCAAAACAACTTATGGGAAGGGTTTCTTTTGGCTCACAGCTCAAGGGCAGAGATGTTGGCAGAGAAGTCACGGAGGCAAAGAGATGAATTCTGGCGATCAGCTTGCTTCCTCATTTTGATTTAGTTCAGGACTAGCCCCTGAAATGGTGCCATTCACACTGGGGTCAGGGTATGCAGACTACCCTCATTTAACCCAATCTTGAAACATCCTTCAGAGATTTGTCTCCTAGGTGATTCTAAGTCCTAGCAAACTGACAGTCAAGAGTAACTACCACAGCAGCCATACTCCTCTACAAGCGAGACCTCTCAGGAAGCTGCTGGCTCTGTTGGCTGAGCACCTTGGAAACATAAAAATATATCCCTGGCATAGACCTTGATCAATGTCCAACAAGTCATCTGGGGAGATTAATTTCATGTACATTTTACAAAGTTCCTCAGAAGTGACTTCTGATAACCTGTAGTAGTAAGCAACTGGAAATGCATCCTTATACCGAAATTACCTTTTTATTTCTCTTTTTGTTCCCCAGTACCATTAACCAACTAAACCTCAAGAGGAGCTCAGTGAAGCAAGGAAAAACACCCCAAAATGCAACCACACAGATGTAATCACTATTAACATTCTGATTACTATTTACTCATGCATGGGATCGCACTATAAATAACTTGTAAAACTGTAGGCCTTATTATTATTTAGTACTACTTATTACTTTCTTCCTTGTTCCCACCTAATTCCTTCTTCATCAGTTCCCACTAATATCCCAGGGTATGTCTTTTACTATTCTTCATGCTCACATAGTCACAGTGACAGCTGCATACACATGAATCGTAAGTCACGTTACCCTGGTATTATATGTGCTAATGATTACTGTGCTTATGTATCCCCATAACCTTTTGTCCTGACCATATAGGATGGTGGGGCAACTCTGTATGGCAGCTTTCTCCGTGAGGCAGCTCAGCTGTTCATCAGCTTGAAGGAAAGGTTCCGTCATCTCTCTACCCTGGCTTATACTTTGTCTAGGGCTAAGAAGAAAGAGGAGAGAGTAGCCGGAGGTGTTTCCTTTCAGAACATTTTTTGGAGTAGATATAGTAAAGGCATTGATGTCTCTGGTAGAAGAAAGAGATAGTGCCTTAGAGACTGGCTTGTGTGAGGTTGCAAAGTTGGCATGTGGGAGACAAAGCTTCCAAAGGACAGAGGCTTTCTTGGTTCTTTTTAAAGCCAAGACTGACACTGAAATAACTTAGCACATCCCTCTGAAGTGTAATCTCTCAAACTCAATCTACTCTAGAAGGGGGAAAGAATAGAAGGCATGTCACACCATGGAACATTCCTTGAATAGTTCCACCAGGTAAACACATTTTTTCCTAATAGAAATCTGCTGGGGAAAAATGATCTTTCTGAACAGTGATCAAGAGTTGCGACTAAAAGCAGAGCCTGATCAGTTACAATTAAGTCTTATAAAAAGCTATGCTTCCAAGCTGTGGGTGGCATCATAGAAACAAAGATGATGCTGGAGGTGTTTGTCCCCATCAGAGTTGTGGGCAGCCTGTGCTCTCAGGTTTACCAAAAATGTCTTTTCTTGTGGACTTATATGCGCATTTTGGAGTAGATACATGTAGTTATCTCTTTTATTTTATTTTTTGATAACAGGTCTAAGGGAAAAACAATTGGAACTAAGTATGTTTCTTCCACAGTCTCAGATCTCACTAAGAAGAGCTGTTCACAGAATGCTAAGTCCATTTGGCACTACATGTGCTTGGTTCAGATTAAGTCAGAAACCTTGACGTTTTCAAAATCTAAGACTGAAGAAATGTTGCTATCAAACTCAACCTTATTTTGAAAACTTTAATATATGTAATATATATGTATATATCTATATATGTATATATCTACCTCTCTCTCTTTCTGTGTGTGTGTGTATACAAGCTTTCCTGTGGATGCATGAGCACAAAAGTGTGCATGTCACAGCATGTGTGTAGAAGATAACTTTTAGGAGTGAGTTCTCTCCTACTGTGGATTTCGGAGATCAAATGCAGGTCATCAGCATCCTTTAGGATGTACTTCTGCCAGCTGAGCCATCTTGCTGGTCCTTGAAAAAACTTTGTGTCAGGATATCTCATCGAAACCTGTTTCCCAAGCATGGCATCCTCCTTGTAATTAATTCTCAGGATTATAGTCAGTCCTGTAGCATTCTTGGTTATGAGGATAACATGTAACCTGGTGGTTGCCAACTGTGATTTATACACAACTGAAGATGAAGATTGCACTAAAAATATTATAACAAAGTATTCCCCCCCAGTTGGTTATCTGTTTTAAGAACCGGAGTAACCCATGCTCATGGGTCAGAATTCATATTGTGAAAGTTGCTATCTTAACAAAAACAATTTAAATATTCCAAGCAACATCAGTTAGAATTCCAGTGTTGTTCTTCAGAGAAATGGAAAAAAATCTTAAAATCTGTATGGAAAAGGAAAAGACCCTGGGTAGCTAAAACAATCTTGAGCAAAGAGAGTACTTCTCTGTTGATGTGATAGAATACCTCAACAAAAGGCAACTACATGATGAAGCTGCTGAAACTGTGGTCCAAATAGACCAGGCTCCACTCAGATGTGGTAATAGAGGTTGGCAGTTCATCCATGTGGCACATGGTTAGGCTATCACACTAACAAACCCACTCTCGGAACTGTTTTCTGCATTGGTTGCAGTTCACCCATATGGTATTAATTTTCCATCTTCTTTACTGTGTTGCTTACACTTCCCAATTTAAGTGTTTCCATTTGAGTCCTTGTCTTTGTGTTTGCTTCTAAGAGAATGCCAGACTCAGTAATATCAGGGCTGCTGGATACTTGAAAGACATAGTTCACAACTGTGTATGTGCTAACTGCTCTGTAAATGCCAACCCATCTCTACTTTCTACACGAGGACACTGAGGGGCAGGGGAAGTAAGATACTTACCCAGGCTTACCCAGACAATGAATGACTTCTCTAGGATGCCACTATAATCTACCTGCATAACAACTGGTCCGCTGCCTGTATGGAACTTCTTGATTCAGGCACTGTTAATATTTCAGGCCAGAAAAAAATTTTATTGGTGCTTCCCTGTGCATTGTGGGAACTCGAGCTACAGCCTGGCTGCTAGGCAGTAGATGCTGATAGCAGCACTGTTTGTTGTGGAGTAGTCTTTTTGTACACTGTGAATATGTTGTCACTCTGATTGGTTTAACAAAAGCTAACTGGCCAATAGCTAGGCAGGATTTTCTGGGCAGAGAGAATGCTGGGAAGAATAAGGTGGAGTTGCCAGCCAGAGAGGAGGAAGCGCGAAAGCTACATGGGCAGTACAGAGTTAAAGGGAGTAAAGCAACAAGGTAAAAAGTAAATTAATACAAGTGGCTTAATTTAAGCTATAAGAGCTAGTTAGAAACAAGCCTAAGCTTTCATAATCAAATAAGTCTTTTTTGTATGTGTGTATGCTTGCAGCCCAAAGAAAAATACACCTGTCCATTGATGTGACAACCAAACACGCCTCTACAAATTGTTCAGTGTCCTCTGAGGGAGGAGAGGATGGATTCCTATGAGCACCAGGGGTAACAGAGTCAGGTCCCATCAGAAAAGCCAGTGAAACTCAGACATTTGTGCTGAGGGAGAGAATCAAGTGACAGTCCAGTGGCCCTGGCTCAGCCTGCCACCCTTCAGTGTCTTCTGACCCCAGATCTGGCCCACTTCCATTTTGTCGGACTTCCCAGGAACAGCTGTTCTGAGCAGTGCTTGTTAGAAAGTTCTTTCCTATTGAGCCCAAACCCGAGCCTGGGGCCTTACCTCATCAGAGCACCCTGTGGAGTCCAAGTCCTTCATGGGCTGGCACTTGAAACCATGTGTGTCCCTGCCATGTCCCTGGGACCCTTGCAGAACCCTGGCACACCAAGGTTCAAGCTCAAAAAACAGCAACTGCACCTGTCAGGAGGTTGGGTATGGTTCTTGGTCCGAGAATTCAAACCTCTGGGCTCCTTTTCAAGCCTCTGAGCAAGCCTGGCCAGGGATTTGAAGGCTTCTAGAGATTTCTGACATAGTTTCCTGTGGTCCTGTGTTTAGGAACCTCTGATCTAAGTCATTCGAGATCCAGGAAAAGGTGTGGTCTACTTCTTAAAACAGCTACAGAGGCTTTAGAAAATACTATTATAAACAAACCCTGAGGGAGCAGACATGCTCCCATCCAGACTTTTTCTTCTGTTAAAAAAAACAGAGAAAACAAAACAAACAAGTAAACAAACCCTCTACTCTTTCTATGTAGTTTCAAAAGTTTATGACAATGTAAAAATAAAATGCTAGATAGATTGTTCTTTTCTTGGAAATGGGACTCCCCTTTTCTTTATGTTGAAGCTTTTAGAATGAATGATTCATTTACATCATATGCATTGCAGGCACTTTTAAAATTTACAAGGTAGGCAAGTGCTCTCCCGCTGAGTAACATCACCAATCCTTTATTTTTATTTTGAAATAAAGTGTCCCAAATTGCTCAGGTTGGCCTCTGCCTTTTGATCATCTTTTCTTCAACCAGATTACATGTGTGTGACACCATGTAATATATTTTCCAAATTTTCTTCTAGCTTTTAAACCAAATTGTGATGATCATGCTAATAGTTTTCTTAGAGATGAAGGAAACTGGTAGAAGTAAGTGTAAGAAACAAAGGTTTAACCCCCAGAAACAGCTGACCTGACAAGGGTTAGCTCTTGAATCCCAGACTGATGCCTGGGAATCCAGCATCAAGACCCCCTGAACGTGGGTGTCAGCCAGTGAGGAGGCCTAGGTAATCTATTGAGCCTTGGGTAGTAGATCAATATTTATCCCAGGTATACAAATGGACTTTGGACTCCCATCCCACAATGAGAGATGCACTCTCACCCTAAACTCTTGGGGGAGGGTCTAGGCCCTGCCCTGGATGAAAGGACAGACCATGGACACCCCCATGGAAGGTCTCACCCTCCCTGGGGAAATGAGAAGATATTGGGGGGTTGGGGGAGGGCACAGGAGGAGGGGAGGGAAACGGAGAAGAACCTAGAATTGACATGTAAAGCAACCTTGTTTCTAATTTAAATTTAAATTTAAAAATTAAAAAAAGAAAGAAAGGTGCAGTCAGAGAGCTAGACTCACTGGAAGAGAACATCCAACTGATAGAGTTGAGAAAACAGCACCCGGACCCTCAAGCCATGGGAAAGAAGATCCAGCATGCATGAGACCCCAGCAACCCATTGAAGGACTAGAGAAGGCAACAAAGTACAATAGTGATGATGGTAGCAGAGTGATGAGTACTAAGTTTGGATAGAAAAGTAAACATTGGTTTTTCTGTGCACCCAAGTTAAATCACTGTTTACTCTGGGTAATTCATTAAGTCCCATCTGCCTGCAGCTTTACTTCTCAGGACATGGATTCTATTTTAGGAGTTACTGAACTTCCTCTTTGAGCAGGGGTTTCTTCTCCTCTCCATAGACTTTTCCAGGAGGAGTCTTTCTAAAGCTCGATTCCTTCTGTCTCCATCCCAAACACCCTGCACACAGGTTTAAACCTTTAATCGCCATTCCTTCTCATGGGTAGATGTTCTTTCTTCCTGGAAAACATTTTCCTTTCTTCTGGGTAGTGGCTCCTGTTGTTCTTGGCTGCTAGGCTCAGCATGTTGGGCAGCCCTGTAGCAGGGCAGGAATGCCTCTTGAACCACAAGGAGTGTTTGCAGGACTGTGTGAAATCCCAAGCCCCCAAGCCACACTTCTTTCTATTTTTAATTAAGAAGTACTGAGTTTCATTATGAAATTTACATCCGTATGTCTCACACTTTGTTCCCATTCATTCCTCCCTTCACTGACCTCCCATTTCCTTCTAGAACTGAAACAGACGCCTCCATTTCACCCTGCCCTCCGCAACAGGACACCACAGAGCTAGTCTCTGTTTAGACATTATGGATCTTTGGGGGACATTCCATTTCATGTTGCAAGGGCTCTATGTGTGCTAGATGGGACAGAAGAGCAAAGGGGAGTGTCTAGAAATGTGTCTGTGAATACTCTGGGTAATGATACCATAAATAACTTGAACTCCCATTGGCTGGCTTTTGGTCATAAAGAGCTCATCATTTCTAGTGCAGCCCTATATAAAAAACACTGGGGACTGGAGGCCACACACTCTGAGATCTCTGTTCCATAAGGTAAAGGCATGTTTTAACTGATAGTCTGAAAAGGTTTTGAGGGTTTGGGAGGCACTAACCAGGAATGCTTTAAGAAAGATCAAATTCTTTAATAACAAATACTAATATATGCCAAACTAATATCAGACTCTAAGTAGGTAATAGTAGTTGTACAAGATTTTTTTAAAACTCACAGCTGTCTTTGGCAAAATGAATTTTTCATGTTCTCCCTCCCCTGCATGTGAAATAAAGAAGTGTCTTAAGATTACATGTGTGGCATCCCATGGTGGCAGACTTTGTTACAGGGCTATACTGCATGCCCATTCCATAGTCCTGGAGGTGATAACAGCAGTGGGTACTGCATGTGTGAGAAGGTTTGCTGGATTCCAGCTCTCAGTCCTCCAGCCCCGTGTCACAATTAACTGCATTTCAATGCACTTGTGTGCAGCAGGGCCAACATTCTAACACAGGCTTCTCACTACACCAAGGATGCTTTTGAAGCCCACAATAATCTGTCTGCTACTTTTCAAAGGTGAAACCATTAACTTCCTGAAGTCATTGCAAAGCTGAAATATTAAAAACGAAGACAAGTAAGAGTCTGCAAGGGGAAGGATGCCCCTATGAGACATAAGGGCGGAACAGTCTTGGTTAGCTTGTTAAACCTGAGAATTGAGGGAATTACTTAATGACTTGGCACTAGGGCAGATGAAAATGCCCCATCACACCCACCCACTGCATTCTAGTTTCTTAGACACTCCCTTTGCTAGAGATGCCAGGGACATGCAGCCACATCATACCCCTGTGGTGTCCTCTGTTTGAAACTTTTCTGCAGAGAGACTCCAGGGTCATGCGACCTCTTCTTATGTAGTTGTAAATGCTGTATGGCTGGAATGCCTCTGGGATTCACTGCTTATTCACGGGCTAGAGTGGTTGAATGTAAGCATGTTCAGTAGTGGTGCCTGGATGGGGCACCCTCAGTAGCTGAAACAGCAGGATGGGGCAGACCTTGAGCATGGCAATAAACTCAGGATAGTAAATACAGATAATGAAAACCACAAAAGCTTGTTAGAAAAACAAGACTACAGTGTGGACTTAACATACACTAAGCATTGGGCATCATTTCAGGAAAGCCATAGGGGAACTAGCCTCCTGGACACAGTGTGGGCTGCAGCTGGATGTCCACTCAAACTTGTGGCTCTGTCATTGATCAACTTGACCTCTATCTCTACCCTAACGCTGTCTTTAGGACTGGACACTGACTTGGTGCATGCAAGCCAAGTGCTCTACCACTCAGTTACATCTCAAACTCTTTTCATTTTGAGACAGTCTCTCTATGCTGCCAGGCTGACCTTAAACGTGTCATCTTTTTCCTTTTGTCTTGGCCTCCTAGGTGGGCGGGACAGCAATGGGAGTATTGTGATTTTGAAGCTGATGAATGGATAAACACTCCCGGTGCTGGTTCTGTTTGTTTTATCTTATTAACCTCCAAATGACAGTGTCGGCTTTGTCACTCAGCAAACATCAAGTGCCCTGCATCTTCCAGGCCTGTGGCTTTTGTGCCTATCAGTGTAACAACAATTCTCTTGTTGCAAATCAATCTTCCTGTGTGTGTGGATGTTAAAGAGATGCCAAGTACTAAAAGTGGGGAGGCAGATCAGCCTCCTAGCTAGAGTGCAGCACTTTCCACCGTGTTCCAACACAGCCTCAGAATCTGATTCAAGCTGGGTTTCTTATCCATGGTTCCATTGACACACAGTTCATGAGTATCCCAATGGCACCCAATGTTGGACAGGTTTTCTTGACTGGAATTCTGTTCCAAAAGTTATCTGAAATAATTAAAACTCCAGAACTTAGTGATGAGCTGCACAGTACTGGGTTGTGACAAGGAACGGCAGCATTTACTCTCAGGTGCACCTGCTCTGGTTTGCTTTTCTTCTTGAGCCTCCTTTAACCCGCAAAACCAGTTCTTTGGGTAGCCGCTTTATTCACTCTGAGGAACCAAGCTGGAAAGCAGAGATTCTTCTCAACTCAGCAGATGGTAAGGTGATAAGTACTACCTTCTGGGATCCTGTAAGGCTGAGTCTGAAGTGTCTTTCCCCTCTCCGCAGATTCTGGCAATGGACCAGTGTTTCCACACAGCACAACAGTCGTATTCAGGGACTCCACAGGAGGATGGTTTTGCAGGACCCTCTGTAGGTAAGAAGTTACAGCATTTCCCAGCCACAAGAATTTTCATTTCTTCTAAGCTCGAGGATTCTTAATAATAGGGAGTAGCAGAGAAATATCTTTATACAATTACCTTCTATTTTTCATTGTTGTCACTTCCACAATGCTTTATCGTTTGTACGGGTCTCAAAGTATCTTATTTTTGAAACAAAAGCAAAAGAAAATTCTTATTTGTTTTTGATTTTTCACTCAGAAGTATTTTTTGGCAAATTTCTCCTATGGTGGATCTTTGTCAGGGGTATTTTCTCCTTAGAGACATGTGGAAGTTTATGATTATACCTGGGCATGGATTCAGAAGCAAATAAATAATAGACATAACCAAGGATGTCCTGAGGGTCATTTAAAACAATTTAAAGTGGTAAAAATATGTTTCACCTCTGCTAAAGAGGGTGATATGTTTTCCATATTGTTTTCATAAAATGTCTCTAAAATAATCTGATGTTTAAAGTAATCCAGTGTAATACAGACATTTTTCTCTTTGTAGACCTTTAGAGGGTCTTACATAAAACTGTTTATATGCTCATAACCATTTTAACTCCAGTGCTGGAGATCTGATGCCTTCTATGGCCTCTGCAGATACCGTATCATACCCTGTACCCACATGGTACACAGACATATTTGCATACATGAAGGCAAAATACCCATATACATAAAATAATAAAATATAATAACTACTTAAATCTCACCATTAGTCATCATACACTTGTCACTGTGACCCATGCTTTCCATGTAACTTCCATTTCCTCTGTCACTAGAACACACACCACCTATGGAGGTTGAATTTATACAGGGTCTCTTCCTCTCTGTAGGGACTGGGAGCGAAACATTCCCCATTATGTTCCTCAGCCTTCTATTTGTCGGAACCAGATTCAGCACCAGCTAACAGTCCTGTGGTAGGAACCTAGGACCTTATCAGTCATCCATATAGCTGAGGCTTATTTGTCAGATCACTGTGAGAACTGTGGGTCTGTCCCTTGCAGCTCTACAGTGGAGAGGATGCCTCCAGGACTGGGTTGGCTCTTGATGAGCAGGGTCCTAAAAGTTCAGTTGAAGCTTAGCTTTTGGGTCATTACATTCATTTCTCTTTTGAGTGGTGGAAATCAGAACTGTCTGCTTGTTGCCAACCATGAGATCATCAGAGGAACCAAAGGCTTCCTCTGCGTTAATTTATAGACTCAATCACTATCACTGGTCACAACCTGTCCTTAATATATCCTATATCAATATCATCATAAAATACAACAAACTTCTAGGAAATAAAATGGAAATGTATATAGACCCATAATCTATGAGCCCTAGTTTATTTTTAAAATTCTATGCAACAATTACTATCACCTGAAGTCACTGTAAGGCCTTCCCTGAAGGAAGCTACCACCGAGTAGGGTTCTTTCCAAACTCATCTCCTTCCTCCTCCACCTTGAGTGGCTGCTCTGGCAGACATCAAATGATCAGTGATTGTTTTTTCACAGATTTCCTAGAGCCCAGATTTTATTGCTCTGTCAAAATCTTCTACTCCAAAACAGAATCCCCAGTTTTGGTGCCATTTTAATCCTTGGCCAACAATGATTGGTAGGTCATGAGCTCAGCATCCTCATCTTCCTTCCTTTTTGCTTCACCGCTCTTTTAAACTCTGAAAAAAACCTATGAAGATTTGTGACTGCATGATACCAGTCCCGTCACGTGCTCTCTTTCTCATTTTATATGACATTTGAGAACTGCTATCATGGTACATGGAGCTAAAGGAGTATTTAAAGCAGTTGTAATTTAAAACTGGAGTTCAGCTAACAGCCTCCCCAGGCTTGGAGAACTGGTTCAACAGTGGGTAGCCTGGTCCTTTTAAGGGGTAGTGGTAGATTTAAGAAAACATGCTCCTGCCAACATGTGGGAATACTACATCACCCCAATATGGTAATATCTTCCTTGTACAAATAAAGTCTGTCTGAGAGATCAGAGAGAAGGAGCAAACCAACCGTCACATTGTACCTTCTTAGTGTCTGAGCAGACAAGAGAGCGAGATCCTGTGTCTCCCTGCTTATATCCTGTTTCCGCCTAGCTAACTCACTTCCTGTCTGTACAGACCTCCAGACCTCTATGATTAGCTAGTGGCAAGCTCCATTATCTGACCTTTAGACAGGCTTTATTTGTGCAAGCAAGATATCACAACACATCCCCCTTTTTTTGTCTAAAAATTTTAAAAAGGTTATGACTAATATAAGAAAACTCATACCCAACACCTAAAAATAGCCAGATGTGTGTTTATCTAGCTCCTCCAGGTTCAGAAAGCTCACTAAGGCCACTTTGCATATAACCAGATAATATTGCTTTCTTTTGGTGGCAAAAGATGGACAGGTCTTCTCTTCTGTCCTCTCCTAAAAAAGACCAGGGGCATCCTTTATCACTTTGCCATATTATTGAAGTGTTACATGTGAATTCCAGTTCCCATCACCCCATATAATTCAGTTTTGTGTTCTGTCTCGTTATAGGTGTTGATGGTTGCCTTCCCCGTAGAGAAACAGTTTTATCCATTTTCATTATACTGTGGCCCATCTGATTTTTCTGCTTTACAGAGTCTGACAGGATAGAGTCATCTCTTCATAGTATCCAGAAATTTGTTCCTACAGACTATGCCAGCTACACACAAGAGCATTATCAGTTTGCAGGCAAGAAGATCATCATCCAAGAATCCATTGAGAACTACGGCACGGTGGTGTGGCCAGGGGTGAGACCTGCTACTTATATTTGTGGCCAGGCTTTCTGGAGATAAAATGTATTGTACATCTCTGCTGTCTAGGACAACATGTGTCTTCTCACCTTTGTGCTTTTCCGATTGATGAGTAACAGTAATAGCACTTCAAGGGTTTGCGTTGTGTTTGGGCTCTACAGAGATAAAGCACTTCTTTTGGTAGCACTGGCTTTGAAGCAAAATCCTCCTCTCCCTTTCCTGTACCTTGTTCCTCCTCTTGCCCCTGCCCATCCCTTCCCTTCCTTCTTCTCATCATGACAAACAAGTGTGTCATCACTGAGCTATACCCCCCAGCCCTAAACAATATTTACTGAAATATTTTCCAGTGACATAAGTAGACCACATTGGAAATGATACAAAACTGATACAACTATGACATGAACAGTTAAGAATTTATAGTTTAGAATTTGCAATAGGCACCTTTGGGGTCCTCTCATTCTCAGCCATTCATTAATTTCAGACTTATTTCACAAGGCAAATGGCAGACACCACAGTCATTTCTCTACCTCTCACTGTGCATGTTTGTGAGGACAGGACTGAAACAGATGCAAGTCCATTATTCTCAGGCTTGTGGTCATAGGCACTCATTTGTCCCTTTTTCTTTGGTTTCCATATTTCAAATGTTAACTAATGGTTAAGAATGAGTTGCTGATATGGTTGTCAAGATTAATCAGGCACTACACCTAGGTCCTTATTAGTTGTAGTTATTGATGCAACATCATTCCTACCTCACAGCTGAGAATACAAAGGCCCAGGAAGTTCAGAGTTTGGTAAAACTTAACCCTAGGGTGGTGCTCTGGGGCCCAGTATTACCAATCTTCCCAATGCCAGCCTGTCCAGAAGACTAGAAAGGGACCACAGCAAAAATTCTCAGACCTCTGGAGTTATATTGAGATCTTATTGAAAGGCAGATTTTGATTGAAAACTGGCTAGGGGAAGGGTGGTTATAACTATTTCTTAAAAACTGTCTAATAACACATATGACTTGGTACAGAGACTCTGAGCTGGGAAGTCATGATAGTGGCTCTGTGGAGCACTGAACAGACATGAAGATGGTCCCACAGGACTCTTCAGGGATCCTGGGGATCGGTAATAAGTGGGAAGAGCCAGAGCTTCTGGTCTGGGGGCTCTTTTAGTATTTACACACGGGTATGATTTTCTTCCAGCAAAGGTCTTTTCCCTAACCTGAAGTTTGAAAACACCACACCCCTGTTTCCTTTCCTATTATATCAAACAGGTAACTACAGTGATGGTAAACATTAGGAAAAGAAAGGCCTTCGCCTGTTGTGCACCAGAGGCCTCTCTTGGGGTCTTAAGTGGGAAAATGGTAGTTCCTGTGTGATTTATGGTGTAGTTGTCAATGAAAAGAGGTCGCTTCAGAGTTCCTCTTGGAAGGACAGAGTTGGGGGTTTGAAATGCCAAAATGACACTCCATATGACACGTATTGGAGGGCAAAGTGTCCATAGAGGTAGGCTGGCTTCAGCCATTATCACAATATCACACAGAGTATGTTTTGGGGGCCACTCTAGGTGATAATATTGAAGGTTCACACAACTTCTCCTTGCCAACCACAACCCCCTCCTTTGCCTTGGTGCTGTTTGACATCTAGTATACTCACCTGACTGGCCACTTGCATCTTTCTTCAGCTGGCACATCTCTCCCTGCATGAGGAAGGGTGGACTGACGTTCCCGTGGCCTCTTTCCCTTCCTATCCCACTGGTATGCCTTGCTTATGCCGCATAAAATACAGCACTTTGTAACTGGTTTACATGTCTTAGCCCTGCCACCAGAGGCCCTTAGACAGCATAGATAACTGCTAGTATCCTCGCAGACATCTGTTCAACAGGAGCAAATGCAATGCAGTGAACAGAGTTACTGTGTTATTCACCTTATGAACTGCAATGATGAGAGAAGGAATTCCCTGGCCAATAATTTCCTGCCTAGCCCAAACAGAAAGCAGAGTGCAAACTACAGAGCTCAACTGCTCTTCATCTCCATGTCCACACTGCAGTCCTGGTCTGTGGGTATGGGTTTGTTACTGTCTTGCACATACATCATTAAGTCTTCTCCAGGGCATTGCTGACATTACACACACACACACACGGTCCTGGCTGTCCTGGGGCTCACAGGGATCCATCCTTCTGGCAGTGTTTATCAGCTACGAGGAGGAAGGGGAGGGGGACCCCAAACTAGCCAGTTGCCCAATGTAACAGCCTAATCAATCTGAATTTGATGAATGAACTGGGAGAAAGTTGCTCAATTTTATATAACTTACTTGAAGCACTTAACAGACCCCACATGACAAAGCTGGCAGGAATTGCTATTTTTCAGTACGCATTCCCCATTTATTCTAAGAGTGGGACTATCTTCTCCTTTACCTTCTTTGTTCTTTGAGATCAGTCAGGTCTGACATAGACAACAAGATTAATCTGTTTCTCCAGTTCCTTAGCTAGAATTATAATATTTATGCATAGATGGCTATGACATTAAGTTTTCCTTTCTTTTTGGCTATAGGAAAGAGACAGAATCATCTAGTAGCTTAGGCTGGATCAAGTGCCTCAGTGCTGTGCTTATAGGTCTGAGCCTCAGTATCTGGCTATTTTGGTTCTTACAAAACACTAAGCTGAAAATTTTTAGAGTTACACCTTAATGTTCAACTACAAGCATACAGTGGTTTGCTCCTGGCCAATCCCCAAATGGAAATTGTTGCTAATGTCTTTTAGGCTACAGTTTTGTGCCAATATTTGGAAGACCATACAGAGGAATTAAATCTCCAAGACGCTAAAATACTTGAAATTGGTGCTGGACCAGGCCTTGTTTCCATTGTGGCCAGTCTTTTAGGTTTGTTTCTTCTTCTTCTCATTTCATAAGAATCTTTTCTGTGACAATACTGATTTCATACTACTGACAGGGTATGCCACAATTCATTGAATCACTCCCCAATGTCACATGACAGGCATTATTAATTATTCAGAGATAAGTCTTGGAGAAGCTAGTCAACTACTTTAATTCATTTAGCTTTCATGTAAGGAAGTTGAGAATCCAAAGGCATGAAACTGAATCCCTTTGACATTCACAAGTGGGGGTGGAGGTTCAAGTTGGGGTGCTACTGACATCAAATGTGGTGGGTGTATAGAGAGCACAAGTCAGGACTATAAGAGGAAACTGTCCGCCTTAAATTACAACAGTTTTCTCAGCCTATACCAGCAAAGGCATGGTTTAGAAATGCAGATGTTCACTGTCTTCTAGTAAAGGAAATTGTATCTCCAGGAAGCATTACTATTTCTCTTTCTTTTAGGAGCTCAAGTCACGGCAACAGATCTGCCTGATGTTCTAGGAAATCTTCAATACAATCTTTTAAAAAACACACTGGAATGCACAGCTCATCTACCTGAAGTGAAAGAACTCGTATGGGGGGAAGACCTGGACCAGAAATTTCCCAAGTCAAACTTTTATTACGATTACATCCTGGCCTCTGATGTGGTCTACCACCACTACTTTCTGGATAAGCTACTCGCTACCATGGTGTATCTTTCCCAGCCAGGCACTGTGGTGCTTTGGGCAAACAAATTCAGATTCAGCACTGATTATGACTTTTTAGATAAGTTCAAGCAAGTTTTTGATACCACTCTCATGGCTGAACATTCAGAGTCATCAGTCAAACTTTTTAAAGGGATACTAAAATTTGACTGACATATAAAGAGCCTGTCAAAGTATCAGTGTCTTGTGAGCTATCAGAAGGTACACCATACCATATTGGTATAGCTAGAAAAAGTGCAACTCAATAAGACAATTTTCCAAGATGATAAAATTACATGGTCAGTCTAAGTGTCTAGAGAGAGCAACACCGAAACATGAAAGCAGTCTTGCTAACTCCCCAAGAACCTTAGTTGAGTGCTTAAAACATTTTACACAAAGAAGTTAATGAACAAGTAGGTTCCTCCTTGTTTCTGCTATAGTGCCTGGATTTTACAAGTGCCAATGTGCTTTTGTCATAATTATGGACACGGAACTTGACTGAGTCTGTGTAGCCCAGGGCAACTTTGAAATAGATATGCACCTGCCCTAGTTTCCTGATTACAGGTGTGTGCCACAGTGACTGGCATACTGTGGCTAAGACATTCTTATGGACTGTAGTAGGGAGAGGGTAACACTGACTAAAGGTGAAAAACAGGGAAACTGCAGGAAACAGGTATCTTAAGAACCTCTCTTGAGGTGTTAGAGAGACGGCTTGGCAGTTAAGAGTACTTGGTATGCAATCATGAGACTGGAGTACAGATCTTAGTGCCCATATAACAAGCTGGTGTTTAGTAAACAGTGCTTCACAGCCATATAGCAACCATTGAATCTTACCCAATTTCACAGACTAAACAAATAGTAGTATACACTGAAATGTAAGTGCTAATAACCATAAAAACTGTAAAACAGAGCAAAATCTTTGCAACCTTGGATCAAACAAAAATGTCTTAGAAATGATATCTAAAGTACAACTTAACAAACTACTCTGTGGCAGGTGTGGTAGCACACACCTTCAATATTAGCACTTAGCAGGCAGAGGTGGGGAATCTCCAGCTAGCCCGGTCTGCACAGTGAGCTCCAGGCCAGTCAGGATTAAATAGTGAGACACTGCCTAAAACAAACAAACAAA
The DNA here is from genome assembly GCF_017639785.1 of Mesocricetus auratus. Taxonomy (NCBI): domain Eukaryota; kingdom Metazoa; phylum Chordata; class Mammalia; order Rodentia; family Cricetidae; genus Mesocricetus; species Mesocricetus auratus. The sequence goes on from NW_024429194.1 coordinate 61,764,649, forward strand.
CAAACAAACAAACAAACAAACAAAAGGAATTGTGCATTTGGAACATACCATCCTCAAAAAATCTTTGCTTTTTAAAATGTACTAGCAGAAAATTCACAAAAATTACAAAGCATACACCTACATAATATAGGGCTAGTATCAAACTACATAAAGAACTAATATAACAACACAGTTCAAATGAAAAAAAAAAGTGGGTAAAATTTGGAAGAGGCTTCACCAAAGAAGCACCACTTGTCTTAATAAGCATACTCTCTATACTATGGGAATGCAGATTAAAACCACAAAGAGATAATATAACCACTGCCCAGTTTAAAAGTAACAGAGACTGATGAAAATCAAAACCACCACTACAACAGAAATCCTCCCAAAACCCATGACTGTCATTTTGCGAGCAAGATATTAAATCATTAGTTTCTTACATTAACAAAAGGCCAATAAACAGCAATTTTCTTCCAAAATATTTATCTCAAAGTAAATATAAACACCCATCAATGTGAGCAGATAAACAGAATGAAATATATAATGTCATAGTGTTAACAGTATATTATTCAGCCATGAAAAGCATCACAAGGCCAGCCTACAGTGTGTTTAAACTCAAATATGGCATTAAGGAAGTCTGAAGAGATTTCAAATTTTGTCATCCCACTTTGAGAACTGGTAGAAAACTCAAAAGAGCAGTGATAAGAAGCAGGTCATGGGTTAAGGAACAGGGTAGGAATGGAAACTGACTACAAATGGACAAATGATTTGTTTTAAAAGCAGGTTGTGCTAGGTGTTGGTGACATGGCTCAAGGGATAAACAAGCTTGCCTCTAAGCTTGATGACCTGAGTTCAACCTCCAGAATCCACAGGTGGATGAGTACCAACTCCCACAAATTGTCCTTAACCTCTGTATATGTGTGTGCACATGCCACACAAATAAATATAATGAAAAGCCAAGGAAATTCAAATGTAGCCCAGTTTCTTCTCTAATCTTCTACCTTTGAAGTACATAATGTAGAGAAATAAAATTATAGCAATGGGATCCTGTCTTTAAATATCTTCTTGGACTTACAAATGTATCTTATTTGTATTTCCAAACTCCATGTTATTCTGTGAAGACAAATTATTTTTAGGAAGTTTGGATTAACCACAGTTAGAGTAAGTAGACAAACTGCTGCCTTGTTTATCACAGGACCACCATAGGACACCAGACATAAAACAGCCTCCTGGACCTCATCCCTACAGGATTTCAACTCATTGAAAATCTTTTTTCACTTTAAATGTCCACCCTGTTTCCCACTGCTGCAAATTAGAAGCAAATCACAGGGAAAACTTTTCATTTGCAAGTCTCAAAGAATGAGATATAACTGTATAAACACACCTGAAATACATTTTGTTTGTTTGTTTGTTTTGGTTTTTCAAGACAGGGCTTCTCTGTGCAGTCTTTGGCTGTCCTGGAACTCACTCACTCTTGAAGATCAGGCTGGTCATGAACTCACAGAGATCCGCCTGCCTCTGCCTCCTGGGATTAAAGGTGTGTGCAACTACTGCTGCCCAGTTAACTTTAAAACACAATTTTTAAAAAATCAAATAACTTAGCAATGCATATGTAGTGTGCAAATTTCATTGTCTCGTGACATGGCATTTCTAGTATCTCAACAGACACCCTCAAAATCTGTTTCATTTATTTATTTATTGTCCATTTCCATCTACTTGCTCCCATATATTCTTGTTCTTGTAAAATAGACATTCAGATGCCTGACTTGGAATCAGTTAGGGCAAGCCTAGACTAGATCATTCAAATTACGGTTATGTGTTAACACAAATTGCTGAAGGGAACTGAGTTTTGAGGCAGCCAGTTCAAGCAATCACTGCCATCATGTGGTATGTATTAACTTGTAAACTCACACTTGAAACCAAAGGGAATCATCATAGCTCCTCTAAATCCTGTGCACAATTTCTGGCAGGCTATTCCTCAATGCACTTGGTGTGTGTGGCTAGAATGCATATAACACTGCACTCGCTGTAGGACTGTCACTTCATGATTAATCACTGTATGAATAAACCATACAGATATTAGCTGTTCAAGCTCTTCTTACACAAGTGGGGGTTTTAGATGAAATTAAACCAGCACCTTTGGATGCCAGCGAACAGCTAGTACTTTGTAAGAGCAAAGCTCTCATCATACCCTAACCGGTGGATCCAGAGGGTCAGGAGAACAGTTGGAAATTCTGTTGGGTAGAGTGCTACCACCAATGCTCCCTAATAGAGCAGTACCCACATCTTCTTTTCTTTGGTTCATATGTTCAGACTCAAAAAGAAATTCCGTGCGGGAGATTTTGGGGAATACTCTCTCACCAAGCTTTGTACATGTAGGCTTCTTGCTTTACATCCTATGTGCAGAGGATCTTACTTATTGATATAAGCAAGTTCTTGCTTATTGAAATAACAGAGGAGAAAACATGACACAAAAGCTGCAGCTAATTCGAATAAGCAAATTTTGAATGAAAGCAGCAGACTGCATGGGACACAGTGATCAATTAAAGGGCCTTTTCATGTCTGCAGGAAGACAGAGCCAGCCAGGGCATGTTATCCAGCCTCTGGCCAAATCATTAGAGTAATAGGCACCACAAGGGAGGCTTGAGTCTGTGTGTCTAAGGACAGGGCTGGCCTCTTCAAAGGTAAAGAATATGTAATTCCTGGATGCAGGTAACAGTATTAAGAAGATATAGGAAATCCCATGATGACAAACTGCTTATGACTGGAAAGAGGCTCAGGAAGTAATCCCTAGTACACTCAGAAGCTCTAATGTTTCTTTAAGATGTTATCTTTCCTTTTTTTAATAATTATATAAGCCTTTGTATATTTATTTGGGATTAAACAGCTGTGAGACCAAGCAAAACAGAAACCTCCATCTACAAAGTAACAAATCCATTAAATTACTACATCAGTATTTTGAGGTAGGCATCCTGCTAATGATGCATTAGTTTACAGCTCAAACATTGAGAACAAGGATACATCCACATCTGTAGATGTATGAATACATGCTGGGATTAACTTGAGCCTGATATCAGAACTACTATGCTTACTTTCACTTACTGATAATAATGACATGGTTCCATGCTTACCAATCTCAAGAGCACTTTGGGGTGGGCAGCTAGTGAGTTCTTAATGCTCTTGGCAACAGAAAACAAATCCATTAATTTGGAAATTTCATTATTTCCAGGGGCACCTCCAATAGACCTCTGCTCAGTTGGGTTTCAGTCTCTGATCTTTAACTCAGTCAAGTGTTCACTTCACCATTCACTTTTGCTCAACAGAAATTAGACAGTAATTGGAACCAAAACACATTTGAACTCTGGTTCCATCAATGATAACTTGGAGACTGATTTGGAAGCCTCCTCTCTACCTCATTTTATTGTATGAGTAAAAATGAGACCAATTTTATGTGCTGAAAATTGTTGGTCACATAGGAAGTTTTGCAGGTTACATTATACAATGTGCGTGTATATACATATATACATGTATATGTAATACATATCATATATATCATATTTGGTTTTCAATAAATTTTGTTTTTCTTCATATAGTTGAAATACTTAATAAAAACAAAAATGAAATATTCTCAGTCTAGTTTTCTCTATAAATCCTACAATTCTGCAGAACATTGCAAAAACACAATTATCAGGTCTAATAATACTGGACTGGCTAGATGTAGTTGATATCTTAACGCTGTTTTGATTTCCTATATTATCTTTCCCGTTTTCTTCAGTTGCTTCCAGTGAGAAGAGTGTAAGCACCTGCTACAATGACCTTCCGTCACCACCTCATCTTTGCATCTTTTCTTAGTTTTTTTTTTTGGTTTGAGGACATGTTCTAATCTAGAGTTTACTTGAGTTCATGAGTTCATATGTTCTTAAGAAGCACAGTATAATCCAGACAAAAACAATAGTTGACATGGCAGCACCTTGACTCTCCCAGCTACAGAACTTTACCAATAACTCCTGCCTGAGGTAGAGGCAAGACCTAGCTGGTAAGACAATTTGCCCTCATCTTTCAGAGCCTTTCAATTCTGTTACTGAGCTAAGACTGGATGTAAGTGCCTGCATGTATACAGGTGAGAATACATGTAATGATGTGAGAGGTCATGCATGTGGCTATCCATAGATGGATGTTAGACTCTAGATTTTGCAGAAACTGCATGAAAAATGTTTTAAAGCATATTTGTATTTTCTCATAAGGCTCTAATATTTTTATCAGATAAAAGAAAAACAGTTACAAATGACAGGCTGGATTAACTAGTAGGTTTTTTTATAGCAGTAACCCAAAGGATGACATAACACATGCGTAAACACACACACTTTTCTATTAGATTAACTACAGACTTTTTAATATAATCTATTTCTGTCTATTTTATGGAGCCAGAGATGCTAGACAAAAAGATAAAAGTAAAAAAGTTAAACATACACAGGATAGGCATTGGAAATAGATACAAATAATTGTGAACCTGTAAGAAAAATTATAACATACATTACCTTATATTTTGGCCAATAGAGTTAATAAACTGTTCTACACCAACATGATTTATAAAAAAAAAATTAAGACCGACTTTAAGGAGCTTCAATATTTACTTTTATTATTTATAAAAAAATTAAGGTATCAGAGTGCAAACGGTATACTGTGCCTGTGGTTTTGCACATTTATTCATGTGGTTTACATGATTTCAAGGTTATGAACATACTGTGTGTATCTTTACAATACCTGATAGATTCAGTTGTCTGACACTGACACATGAAATTTTAACGCATTCTGACGCTGTGTACTTGAGGATGCTGAAAAAACAACTTATCTGTTATGACTCCTTGGTGAAGATTTCTGTAACAGGTGTCCTCCCTCAGCTGCCATGTGTTAATGCCACCCTGCCTCCCTTTAATTGAGTTTCTCATTAGAAAAAAAAGTCTAGAAATGAAGTTCTCTTAATTTTTAGTCAAATAAATAATTTAGCTACCCCTAATGCAGCTTTTTTTAAGGCCTTTATATAATTGGCAAAAGTTGAGCATGTTTTAACCCTTTTGATTTATAGAATAAAAAACAGGATTTTATAGTTTTACAGTTAAAATTCACAGATGAAAACCTCTCATGCATGTGAGCAGCTGCACCCAACTCATAGTGCTGGGGCTGGCAGGTAGGACAGGCCCTGCCCTTGCCAAGTGTGGTAGGCAGTAGGGAAACAGCTTGATGTCAGAGGTCTAGATTTACATGTATTAAGCCACACGCCAGTGAGTTCTCTGATAAATACACATAGTTTTAATGATCAGTATTGGATAGTGGATGAAAACATGCATTAGTTAGACTAAAACTGCCACACATTTGTTCACTATAAAATTTTCTTTTTGGAAATTTAAAGTCTTGGTTCTTATTTTAGAATACACAATAATCAGGAGGATACATGATGGGGAGCCAGTTTTCAGTAAAAGATGCACAATGGGTCCATCCAAGTAATTTCATCAGCTATAATAAAACAGAGTATTATAAAGGAGAAGGAGATGGCAGTTCAAAGACTAAAATTCAGAATAATTTAGTAATAATACAGTAGCAACACACACAGAGAACCTCCCTTCTATCGCCTATCATCCTTTAATGCATCCACCCACTGCTGTCCTTCCTAATAAGCAGTCCTTTTCAGGAGCAAAAGAACATAGAAACAATGACAAGAACTCTAGAAAGAGTTCTTTTAACCTAGTCAATATCCAAAGGACTTAAACTCTCTTACCATTTGGACTGACTGACTAAGGCAGATAGAAAACAAGTTGACATTAAAATAAATTCTCTTCATATCTCAACCTAATTCATGAAGAAAGTTCCAACTGGTCTGATATGATAAACTTACGAAGATGGAAATCATCTTAGACAAAAATTTAAATATAAACTCCACAAATCAAGCCATCTTAGAATCAAGCCAACACACACTGAGAAGGAATGCTTCCTTCCAAAAGAAAACATTGTCTTCTAACTAATGAGAGTAATTTATTCATTTTTGACCTTGCTGAAAACATTAAAGGCTGATAGATCTCTGAACAGCAGTGAGAACAGTTTAGAAATTTGGATGGCAACCAGTGATCACTTACTTGAATACAATTTTTCCAGTTTTCCTTTGTTGGTTTTTCTTCTACAAGTTTAGTTGCAAACTTAAGGCCTCTCCCATACATCTTATTTACTAATGCATGCTTGTATGCAAATGTCAGAACCTATAAAACAAAAATAAAAATTATCAATGGAGTATTATATTTTAAGGCATATAGCTTTAGCAATGAAATAAAGCTTTCAAAGAAGTATAGCTTTCTGTGTGTGTAGGTATACATGGGCATGTAGAGGTCAGAGCTCAACATGGCATATCTTTCTCAATTTCTCTGTATCTTGTTAAGGCTGATTTAGCCAGATTGCTGGGCCCACAGACTATCCTGCTTCTGCCACACCAGCTCTGGAATTAAGGATGCATGTTATGGTGCTTGGCTTTTTTTTTACATTGGTGCCAAGGGTGTCAAGGATTGAATTCAGGTCCTCATATCATACTTGTGTGGCATGCAATTTACTGACTGAGCCATCTTCTCAGCCCCTGAAGTCTATAGCTTTGAAGTGGAATAGGTTATATGGGGGTGTGTGTGTGTCTTTTAAGGGCAAGTAATTACATAAAAGAGTATAGGAAGTAAATGATAAGAAGTTATAAGCTACTAAAACCCACTTTAAATAATTTCTTTGTGCAAAATAAACCACAGTTACTATATTACGGAAAACAAAGAATATAACTAAAAATAGCCACTACAAATCACTAAAATTATAAAGGGTAAGTTTTATATAAACATGTTTCTTCTGTAAGCTGATCTGTCAAGCTGTTTCTACATTTTGCTTGAACTGTGGAGTGTGGGAACCATTCTCAAAGAAAGAGATCCTGTTACCCTGATTTGTTCTTTAAGGCCAACCCAAGTATTAGAAAAATTCCAATCAACAGCATAAACAGGCCAGTATTCTCATCAATGTCCCTGGTCAGCAGTGTCACCGTGAAGACAGAAGTATATGTAACAATCTCACTGTTATGATGACAAGAGTTATCACCCTGTTACATTTCTCAAAGAGAGAGACTAGATTCTTGTTATCTTCATGTTTTCTGCAGGAAGTGGTGTTGACCACACAGCAGACCTCCAATAACAGTTAATAGTTAACAGCGATACCACTGAGGACTTTCCATGAACTTAATACTTACTCAACACCCATGGGTACGTAGACATTGGTCTTACTTAAGAGGAAAGAAATAGGCACCAATGTTCAATAACTTGCCTAAGGTCACCGACAAAAATGGCAAAGTCAGGAGTCAAACTCAATTTCAGGTCCTAATGCTTATCCCCTGCAAAATTCTGCCTGCTTTAGCTTCTTGAATACAACTGAAGCCTTCTGTTCTAAGGAGAACTGGAACCACACAGGAAGAAGTTTTCCTAGTTTTAGTTGCTTTTTTTTTTAAATTAAAAATTACCATGGCTAATCTTGAGAACCAATGATTAATATTACAATGGTGTTTTCTGGGTGAGGAGAATTCATCTACTTTTTCTACTCAAGGAAGATTAATAAAAGCATATAGTTATATAATCTCTACTGAGACAAAAGCAGTTTAACATATTTTTTTTAGAACCAAAAATCTAAAAAAAAAAAAAAAAATCAACTTTGCTTTTCCAAACTGGTCTCTAAAAACTGAGATAAGTAGAAGTTAGAGTTTTGAGGAAAACGAAGTGATATCTAAACAACTAAAGAGCATATTTCACCTTGAAAATTAGCATAAAAATATGCAGGAAGAAAGAAAAGACAATTTCCAGATGGTAAGATTTTTTTGGCTTCATATTTAACCGTCTTAAAAGGCTACTACAAATGTCCTTGAAATGATCGTTAAACACTTTAACTCAGGTAGGATAAATGCAAGGTACTTGGGTTAAATGCATCTACTCCAAAGTGGAGCCTTATCTTCTTCCTTTTTGGCAGGCAGAAGACAAGCAGGCCCGAGAGATTACCCCCAAGAGCTGTACCAACAGCAGGTGGGCAAGTTACCTTAGTGTCAAAAAGATCTGTCCACTTTATAGTTTCCCAAAAGGTTTCTGACAGAGAGTCCAAGGTACTTTCTCCTTCCTCTTCCTTCCCTTCTGCATCTCCAGCTGCTGCCCCATCATGAGGCTGTGTGTGAAGAAGATGGTCTGCCAGAGCACATCCTTTCCTGCACAGGGCATCTACCAGTGTAGATTTCTGCTTGTCCATATCACTGGAGAGGAAATAAATTATTTTTTCATATGTCAGCTAAAGGTTTTCTAAGGGATGGAAATGCATTTGAAGTGCATGCATTCTTTTTCTCTAAGACTAGCATGCATGAATTTTGTACATCTATGTATATACATTGTGTTACACATCAAATGAGAAACTTATTAGTAAGCATCATAAGCTACTGCAGTACACACAGATGAAATCAGCTAGGGTAACTATACTTAGTTGAAGCAGAATGCCACAGCAACAGAGTTGAAAGATTACTCAGTAGTTGTTCTGTCAGCTATACAACTTTTAATAAGGGCAGTATTTTTTAAGTCTTTACACTAAGATATATAGTAATTACATATTCATTTCTATATAATATACAGAAAGACAAGGTTGACTGATATATAATGTTCATGACTACAAAACTCAAGCAAATATCACGTTTACTTTGAATGCACCAATACCTACTTTAGCATAGGAATTCATTTATAGTCAAAACACTTCTATGGAGCCAGTAAGATGGCTCAGTAACTGTGCTTGCTAATTTGCTAATATGGGAACCAACACAGTAGAGGAGATTATCCCCTGACCTCCACAGGTACATCATGGCATGTATACAGCCATACACAACACAAGATAAACCCAAAACCAATTCCATGAATAAGACACTCCTATTTTGCACAGGTGGAAACTGAAGCTCAAAGGACTTGATCAGGACCTCCAGTTAGGAGTAATAGATGTAGGATTCTAAGCTTAGCAGTCTGGCTCTACAATTATGCTCAGTTTCTAGAGTGAATTGTCTTGTTCTGGGAAGTCATCTATGGTTTTTCTAAGTAAGTTTTGCGGTGCGTAGGTCCATGCTGGCATAGTCATCCATTACAGTGCAGCACTTGTAACCTCAACTCCACAGAAGGTTACTTAGTTTATTTGAGGCATTATATCCAATTCATGCCATTGTACGAAAACAATAAAGGCTTAAAAGTGCGGAGACAATAACTACAAGGTAATTTGGCTATGAGATAATCTGTTTAACAAGAAGATAATCTATTTAATTCTGAAGGACCCATAGTAAAATGTGTAATGTTTAAAATCTACTGGGACTGACAAGAATCAGGAAATAATTACCAATTTAACAACTTGGGCCTCTGGGGCTATTAGCTCTGCAAACTGAAAGGGAATTACTAACTTGAACAGCTCCCTGGAAGAATAAAGGGGGCATAAAATGCAGGTGCTAACATACTGTTCCACACTAGCATGTTCTCAGAGGCTTCTAAGTCCATTTGATGCTGTGAGATCATCTAAGAAGGTATCTTCAACATCATCTGAACTGAAAATGAAGCTATGCCTATAATACACCTTAGTTTATTACCAAGAACAATATAGTTTCTTTTTTATTTCTGAACTGATGAACAATCACAAGTCACACAAACATATGTCTAACTGTCCTATTGCTTGATAGATAGCTGCATTCCAGAGAGCTACAAGAATGGGAAGGGAGGGCTTGACCTGGACCAGAGTACTCACTGTCCACATTCCCATCTACTTCTTTTACCACTGTCAATTGTCATTCTGAACCAGAGCTCTCTTCCCACCCCTCAAGTTCAGGTCACTTGCTTATTCTATATTCTTTGTGTAAACAGCTTTATTCACCAAATTCAGTACTTGGCCTGTACCTTGACACATAAATACACGTAGATTTTGATGGGCCATAGGACACCTCACTCATCTTTTCCTTTAATCACATAATGCTTGGCAAGACTCATTAATTTGGTATCTCACACATCTTCCTCCCTTAGTATATTATGCCAAAACACAAATATGGTTCTTCTAGCTTTAAATATTTTAAGGAGTTTCTTAGCATAAACTTCACATTGCAGGCTTTGGGGCTCTTCTCAATTTAATCTAATCTTTATAATCTTCTGACTTCAGAGAGTGCTTCGCTAATCTCCTGTCTGGGCTTCAGGATGACCTGAATTCCACTACTCATCAAGAGCATTGAAGTTTTAAAGAAGTAACCTTCTTTCTCTATGTGGCAGTGCTAGCCAAACAGGTGAAAGACCTGTACAGCAAGAACTTTGAGCCTTTAAAGAAAGAAATCAAAGAAGATACCAGAAAATGAAAAGATCTCCCACGCTCTTAGATTGGTAGGATCAACACAGTAAAATTGGCAATCTTGTTAAAAACAATCTACAAATTCAACGCAATCCCCATCAAAATACTGGCACAATTCTTCACAGAACTTGAAAGATAAATGATAAACTTTATATAGAAAAACAAAAGACCCAGGATACCCAAAACAACCCTATACAATAAAGGAACTTCCATAGGCAATCACCATCCTTGACTTCAAGCTCTATTATAAAGCTATAGTCCTGAAAACAGCTTGGTATTGGCACAAAAACAGACAGGTAGACCAATGGAATCGAATTGAAAACCCTGATATTAACCCACACACCTATGAACACCTGATTTTTGACCAAGAAGCTAAAATTATACAATGAAAAAATAGAAAGCACCTTCAAAAAATGGTGCTGGCATAACTGGATACTGGCATGTTGAAGACTGCAGATAGATTTGTATCTATCACCATGCACAAAACCTAAGTCCAAATGGATCAAAGACATCAACATAAATCCAGCCACACTGAACCTCTTAGAAGAGAAAGTGGGAACTACCCTTGAACAAAATGGTACAGGAAACCACTTTCTGAACATAACACCAGTAGTACAGACACTGAGATCAACAATTAACAAATAGGACCTCCTGAAACTGAGAAGCTTCTGTAAGGCAAAGGACACAGTCAACAAGACAAAAACGCAGTCCACAGAATAGGAAAAGATCTTCAACAACCCCACATCTGACAGAGGGCTGATCTCCAAAATTTACAAAGAACTTAAGAAGCTAGTCTCCAAAACACCAAAGGATTTAATTAAAAAGTGGAGTACAGAACTAAATAGAGAATTCTCAATAGAGGAGTCTAAAATAGCTGATAGACACTTAAGAAAGTGCTTAACATTCTTAGCCATCAAGGCAATGCAAATCAAAACAACTGTGAGATACCTTCTTACTCTTGTCAGAATGGCTAAAATCAAAAACACCAATGACAATTTATGCTGGAGAGGATGTGGAAAAAGGGGAACACTCCTCCACTGATAGTGGAAGTGCCGACTTTTACAGTCACGTTGGAAATCAGTATGGCGATTCCTCAGGAAAAAGGGAATCAGTCTACCACAAGACCCCGCAATTCCACTCTTAGGCGTATACCCAAAAGATACAGCAAGGACATCTGTTCCACTATGTTCATAGCAGCATTATTTGTAATAGCCAGAACCTAGATGCTCCTCAGCTGAAGAACGGAGAGAGAAACTGTGGTACATTTACACAATGGAGTACTACTCAGTAGAAAAAAAAATAATGGAATCTTGAAATTTGAAGGAACTGGATGGAACTAGAAGAAACTATTCTGAGTGAGGTAACCCAGTCACAGAAAGGCAAACATGGTATGTACTCACTCATATATGGATTTTAGAAATAGAGCAAAGAATTACCAGCCTACAATCCACACTGCCAGGGAAGCTAGGAAACAAGGAGGACCCTAAGAGAGACATACATAGTCCCCCAGAGAAGGGGAAAGGGACAAGATCTGAGCAAGTTGGGATCATGGGGGTAAGGGAGAGGGAACTAGGAGAAAGAGAAAGGGAGAAGAGGAGGGAAGAGGAGGACATGAGGGAGCAGGAAGGTTGAGTCAGGGGAAGAATAGAGGGAGTCATTCTAGGTTTAAAGAGAAATCTGGCACTTGGGAAATGTTCAGAGATCTACACAGATAACACCAACTAACAATCTAAGCAATAGTGGAGAGGCTACCTTAAATGCCCTTTCCATATAATGAGGTTGATGACTATCTTATACGCCATCTTAGAGCATTCATCCAGTAGCTGATGGAAGCAGAAGTAGACACCCACAGCTAAACACTGAAATGAAATGGAATCCAGTTGTAGAGAGGGAAGAATAATGAGCAAAGGGGTCAAGACCAGGTTGGTGAAACCCACAGAAGCAGATAACATGAACAAGGGAGAGCACATGGACCCCAGAATGATAGCTGGGAAACCAGCATAGGACTGATCCAGACCCCTTGAATGTGGGTGTCAGTAAGGAGACCTCGGCAATTTATGGGGCCTCTGGCAGTGGATCAGTATGTATCTGAAGCACACAAAAGGACTCTGGGAGCCCATTCCACATAGAGGGATACTCTCTCAGCCTAAGAAATGAGGGGGGGGGGACGCATGGCACTGGCTGGCTAGACCCTGCTCCAAAGGATATGACAGACTTTTAAGATCCCCTATGGAAGGTCCCACCCTTTCTGCAGGCAGAAAGAGGATGCGATGGAGGTTAGTGGGGGGCAGGGGAGGAGGGGAGAGAGAGGGAACTAGGATTGACATATAAAACAAGCTTGATTCTAATTTAAATTAAAAAAATAGAAAAAAAAGGAAGTGCCTGGATTCTGCTTTAGCTACTGCAGAATGATGAGTGCCCTGTTGAGGCATCTACTTTCCTGTCCATTTACTGCATGGTTCTCCCATCACTTTTTAGATGCCTGGTCCCATGCTTTCTTGCTTTAGGGCAGCTCTAAGGGTTACAACCATTAACCCCAGCTTGCGAAGGAGACAACTGCTCTGGAACAGACTGAATCATGAGGGCAGTTGTCATCACCCATGCCAAACCCAAATGACTGGTTCCAACTATCTAGGAAGGCTTTGGGGGTGGGGTGGGGGGTGACTGGTGGTGGTGGTGGGGGATGGTGGAATGTGCAGAATTCAGAAGGAAGCTGGTACTGACCATAGGCGCTCCATACTTGCCAGGAATGGATTAAGTTACCAGCAGGATTCTTTTCTGAAAGTTTCAGCATCTTTTGATGCAATAATCTAAATTTCCTGCATATGGAAATAATCTGTCTCTCCTACCTTAGTAATAATCTGTTCAGGTTGAACACCTTGTTAAACTATGAAGCTCTGCCCATTCAGAATACAGTTAAGCTTTCTTCCTTCAGGCTTTTAAAATGTTAAAAATATTTACTGTATCTCATTCTACCTGATAATTTTTGGTTTTGTTATTGTTTTTTGAGACACGGTTACACTATATAGACCAGGTTTGCCTTGAACTCACAAGTGATCCAACTGCCTCTGCCTCTTGAGTGCTGGGACTAAAGACATCCAGCTACATCTTCCAACAATCTTTTGCATTAGATTAAGTTTTTTAAATTGGAAAGTCCTGTTACTTTCTTAAAGTTCTTCTTAATGATAACTTACATATACTTACTCAACAAATATCTTTCTGAATGAAAACTGGTTATTCCATTGTAGTCATAATAGTTACATTTTAGGAATGATTTCAATCCTGTATTTTAATGCCTAAACAAGAAACTAAAATTCTTATCATATTACCTAGAAAATGCCAGTATCATTTTCAAGACAATAAGATAGCAATTCTGCCTCTGCCTCTCTCTTTCGAGACAGGGTCTCACTATATAGACCTGGCCAGTCTTAATTCAGAGAGATTCATGTGCCTCTGCCTCTTCATGCTGGGAATACAGGCAAGTCATCTTGCCATCTTTTTTTTTTTTTCCTTTTTTATAAAAGTGACTTAAAAAAAAGCAACTTTGCATGGAAAAGAGACAAACACTGGTTTTAAGGAAGTAGAACTGCAATGCAAACTAGCCTGACAACAAGCCAGGGTCTAGACAGAAGCAGCAATATGCAAGGCTGTGTCTTTTCAGTGGGTACAGTTATGAAAGATAGAGAGACAGAGAAAGTAGTGTTTTTTCAGGAAGGTCAGCCCCGGAGAAGGGAGTCTCAACACTCAAGGGGCACAGACACAAGCAGCACAACGAGGTAGCTTATATGTTTCCCTTTGAGATAAAAATTAGTCCTGTTCATCATCTCAAGAAAAGGGCAGTGGGCAGTGGTAAACACGCCTTTAATCCCAGCACTCAGGAGGCAGAGGCAGGCCTGTGAGTTCGAGGCCAGCCTGATAGGCAAAGTCAGTTCCAGAATAGTTTCAGCAACATACAGAGAAACCCTGTCTCAGCATCCCCCTCCCCCACAAAGCCAGGCAGTGGTGGTGAACACCCACCTTTGATTCTAGCACTTGGAAAGCAGAGGCAGGTATCTCTGAGTTCAAGGCCAGCCTGGGCTACACAGAGAAGCCCTGTCTCAAAAACAAAAAACAAAACAAAAAGAAACCACAGGCTTTGGAGGCAGACCTTGGTATGAATGCTGCTTTTTCCATTTCCTAGCACAGCACTATAGGCAAGCCATTCATCCTCTGTAAGCTTCACTTTCCTCTCTTCTAAGAGTTAGGCAGAAATGATTCTATTTTACAGTGTCTGCAAGACTAAAGACAAATGAGACCATGCATTTAAAGTACCCAAAATTCCCTGTACATAATCATCATTTAATGAATAGCAATACACTTTCTAGTACTACTAAAATAGCAGCCAATGTTTTAAAAAATCATACCACTAGAAAATATGATAGGGTACTACTAACCATGAACTACCTACTTATTTTAATAAATTTTATTCCACTTGAAAACTACTGCTTTCATGATGATTCCTAAAACCCTGTAACAAAACTACTGACTATAAAATGTAATTCCCAGAGTTCTAGCAGTTTTGCATCCAATATGTTATGTAGAAAAACACAATGACTGATGACAATTTTAAAGAAAATTATAGTTCTTTTAGGTAGTCAAAATAGTTCTGGTTTGCTAGCTACAAATAGGAAACAATTAGGATATTTATAACCTCCCAGGTTCATGAGCCCGCTGTGTTGAAATAAAACCATATAAGAAAAGCACGATTCTGGGAGAGTCAGTACCAAGTGATGGTGGGAGTTCACAGAGGAATGAAAAGGCTGAATCACAGCAGCCCCTCCATGCACACAGAGCGTCAAGCTTTATAAAAATCAAACTGTAAATGATCCTCTGCACGTCTCTCCAATATTAATGACAAATGTCCTCCATAAAACGCAAGTTGACAAAAATCTTCAAGCTCATTTTACTACTTCACAAGGCATTACATACTAGATTCTACGTTTTTCATACCATTGGTCAGTAAATAACTTACAAGTGAATTCATGAGGTAACATTTTCTCTACCTACCTAGTTCATATAACCTCGAAGGGGTGGCACCGCTTGACCAAAACTATGAAGATAGTCTACCTAGACAGTACCTAGTGGTGATGAAGGCAAACTATTTTTCGGGTTGTGTTTTAACAGCCTGAAGGAAATTATTATAAAATTTTTTCGGGAGTTTGAAAAAACTGTCAATCCTGATTGTATGTATGTTACAACAGAATAAAAAAATCCTCAACACTAGTCCCAATTTTTAAGCAAATAACTAAGAAATGAGATGCAAGAAAGATTATTTACTGGTTAGGTACTTTTTTATAGTAGCTGCATCAGGCCTGGGGTCAGTCTTTATTGCAATGTAAACTGCTAGAGCAGTTTGATCGATGTGAGAAATGACAGCATTGGCAGCATCGACGATTTCATTAAGTCTTTTCATTCGTTCCTGGGTAGGAAATAAAGGAGTATATCAGTTAGTGTGTTAAAGCATTTTCATTTCTACTGTCCCAGCCATGAAACTATAAGGGGCTTGTAGGGCTAGAGCTCTGTGCTATCTTTTAATCTGACTTTTACAATTCCTGTATGCCTGGAAAATGGATTCAGATGTGACAATTCCTAACTTACACTCTATAGTTCAAAACTGAAAATAAAACAAACACATAAAGTTCACCAAAATGTGGGGTTTTTAAGCAAGGAAAATTCCTTTATATCATACCATTGATTTTTAGAGATAGCGATCTCTAGTTTATCCTATGCCACATGAAAAAACAGAAAAAAATCCCTAAACCCTCATTCATAAGCAAATTCTTTCTAAATAATCACTTAAATGAGAAAGATAAGAGTGAACAAAAATCAGGCTGGAGAGATGGCTCAGAGGTTAAGAGCCCTGACTGTTCTTCCAGAGGTCCTGAGTTCAATTCCCAGCAACCACATGGTGGTTCCCAACCACTTTGAATGAGATCTGGTACCTTTTACTGGCACACAGACAGAAGACTGTATACATAATAAATAAATAATATACATATACACAAAAAAAGAGTGAACAAAGATTATAATCAAGATTCTAACTATGATCACCTTGGATGGTTTACTTAGAAGTTGTTTTCTCTTTTGTCAAACTGTTTTTGAGAGGCCTCCATTAAATACTCTACTCTAGTTCACGCCAAACCTTCATGAGTTTTAATTGACCATAGCTGGCATGTTTCTACTGCCATTAACAGTAATAACAGATGGCCCATGTCCATGTTAGACAATCTGGAATTACTATAAAATCTTTGTTAGCAAAGTAGTTGCTGAGGTATTTAGCTTTCCAGCTGTCCCGGACAACTCATCCTTTAGATTAAGACCGAAAATCAGATGTTATGCTTTTTTCTGTATTACAATTTTACTAACCAATCAAGTCTCATGGTTTCTACACATACATACTGCCTTTATTATTAATACTAAACTCAGTAGTGGCCAACTCTTATAACTATCTTAACAACATATCCAATTGCAGGAGACTGATTTCCAGTAGACAGGAAAGGAAGACAGAGAGACGCACCTTTACTCAAAAATAAAACTTCAGTTACTATTACACAAAATACAAATTATTTTAAAAAATGAGTATATTCAACCTTTTCAGCATCCAGTTGGTGAAGTCGTGCAACATACAGAGGAAGGTAAGCAGGGTATGTTTCTTTCAATTCATTGTAAATGTCACTAGAATCAAGCCTAAGAGAGACAAATTAGTGATTTTTAATTAAAATCAAGTTTCTGTTAAAAAGAATTTAAAATATTGCTTCACAGTCCTAGTCATTAGAATATTTGTAATTATTAATAAGTATTAGTTACAGGTAATATACCTATCTGAAAATTACTTAAGAATTCTAATAAAATGTCCAGATGAAAATAGACATCAACATGGGTTGGAGATAAGGCTCAGTTGTTAAGAACTCATACTGCTCTTGCAGAGGACCTCACTTCAGCTTCTAACACCATGCAATACCAGCTCCCAGACACACAACACCTTCTGGTCACCATGGGCACTACTACACTCTTGCACAAATCCACTTCCACACATAAATATACATGTAGCTAAATATAATGTCTTTATAAAATAAAGCCTGAATGGCTTGTGTACACACTAGTTATACCTGGACTTACTAAAAATGAGGACAAGATTTCTCTTAAAAAGAAGTAAAAACATACTTCATAAAAAAGCTCTGGAACTATCTAGAAAAGTCCAAAGTTTAATGAAAATTCTAAAATCTTAAATGAAGATATACTCTATGCTCCTAAATGGGGAACCTGCATAAAACTATGCCAATTCTTCCAGATTATATCTATCAAGCAAAAAACAATCCAAATTAACACCCAAGTGGTAAATAAGTAATTAGCACTACAGACAAATTATATCAGGAGATTCATTTAAAATATTCAGAATTTCACAGAATATGAAAAAAAGATTAATGAGAATTTTTATAGTGAAATGTTTCATTTAAGTCCATTTAATTTACTCTAACAAAACTTAAACCCTCCAACGAAGTACAAAGAACAAATCAAAGCCTGCTTTCTTCTTTTCTTCCCCCAACAATTATCCAAAAGGAAAACCAGTATTTTCACTTTATATTTAAGTCAATTACAGCTTAATTATAGTTGCCTCCATCCCCCCGCCCAAGAATTATTTCAAGTTTCCATGAAGAGAACAAGAGACCTCTACAAATTCTTTTCCTCCTTTTGTTTCTGAACAGCCATATGCATCTGGCTTTGTGAATGTTATGCTTAGTTCTCTAATACCATTTGCATCAGTTACATTAAATCTTACATGTTCCACCAGACTGCAAATTCACATTTTAAATACAAACCTGAGAACAATTTCTAGGACCCATGTCTGCTGTCCTCTTCACTCATGTACATAACTAATCTGTATTAGCTGGATATTTCAATGGATTTAGAAAACACACACACAAAACACACACACACACACACACACACACAGTTAACTTAAAAACATTTCCCCAAACAAAAAGAACCTAAACTATCTAGTTATCAAAACCTTCAAAGAAACTCTGCATTTCCTAACCGTAAGCAATCACTAATTTACTTCCGTCACTATAGAGTTCTCTAAGAGGTGGTCTTTTGTGATTAGCTACTTTCATTTAGCATAATATTTTTAAGTTGTAACATGTAACAGACCTTTTTTAATGTCTGAATAGTGCTCTTGTATGGATGGATATAATTTATCATTCACCATCTAATAAACGCAGGTTATTTCTACACTTTGACAATGGATAATACTTCTGAAATTTCTATGTACAAGTTTCTATATGCATATATATATTTTTTTTCTTCAGTATGTATGGAAGCAAAATTGTGGGGCAATATAGGAACTTGCCATTGTGTTACCTTACTGATGAAAACAATTTCAGAAAAATCTGTTGTCAAGGGGTTTCATCATTCTGTAGACATACATGAATCTAGAAAGAATAGGCTAATCAATCAATGTGGCCTCTGAGGCACTCCTGAGACATTATAAAGAGGAGATGTATGAGGCTTCTGACTGTTACAGAAACGGCAAGCATAGTATAATATATACATGATAACACATACTTAAACTGGTAGCATGGTCATTTGCTAAGTAATATGTGGAATACATAATTTATGCGTTATGCTTTCACAGTAGCTATGCTGCAGCTTAATGCCAGACCACCATAGGCACTTGAGCATTTCGGGGACTCTAAATGTCTTCAGGACTCAGATCTAATAATCTCACGGGGTCACTGTTGTGAATGCCATCTGTGGCTGATTGAAATCCTATGTGGTGGATAAATGACAGCTCTGTTAGAACATGTCTTTGCCTTTACTGTTTTCAGAGTTCACTAAGCAACCTGGACGCACAAACTTGTTTCTCAATAAACTGGAGGGTTTTTAGGCATTATTTCAACCATTTACTCAGCTTTCTCTCCTTCTCTCAGTACACCACTACACGTATTTTAGAATACTCTGAGGCCCCACATTTTTCTGAGGATCTGTTACATTGTTTAACCCCACTATCTTCCTTCACTGTTTTGGAGAAGACCTGGGTTTAAATTTATGGATCCTTTGACTCAAATGAGTTCTTTGGAGACATTAGGCACTGTCATCTCTTAGAACTTTTCTGTTTCACCATAATTTTTTAAAATTTATTTTTTACATACCAATTCCATTCCCCCCTCCTCTTTTCCTGCCCCACCCCACCTTCCATCTGCTCCTCAGAGGGTAAGGCCACCCCTAAAAAGTCAACTAAGGCTGTCCCATCACCTGAGGCAGAACCAAGCAGCTGCTCCTGAGCAAGGTATCTCTCCATTGAGAATATGCTCCATAAAGTCAGTTTATGCATTATAGTTAGATCTCGATCCCACTGCTAGTGGCCCCATATACTGCCTAAGCCACACCACTGTCACCTGTATTCAGGTAGCCTAGTTTGGTCCTATGCCAGTCCCCCAGTTTGGAGTCAGTGATATCTCACTAACTCGGGTCAGCTGATTCTGTGGGTTTCCCCATCATGGTCTTGACTCCTTTGTTCATAATATTGCTCCTCCCTCACTTTGATTGCACTCAAGGAGCTTGGTCCAATGGTTTGTTGTAGATCTCCGCAAATGTTTCCATTTGTTTCTGGAAGACGGATCTAGCTTCTCTGGGGCTATGGAGTGTAGGTTGGTTATACTTTATGTCTGGTATTCACTTCTCAGTGAGTACACATTATATTTGTCTTTCTGGGTCTGGGTTACCTCATTTAGGATTTTTTCTATTTCTGTCTATTTGCCTGCAAATTAAAAGATGTCATTGCTTCTTATAGCTGACTAGTACTCCACTTTGTAAATATACTATATTTTCTCTATCCATTCTTTAGTTGAGGGGCATCTAGGTTGCTTCCCAGTTCTGGCTATTAAATATAATGTTGCTATGAACATAGTTGAGCAAATGTCCTTTTGGTGTGAGTATGCTTCCTTTGGGTATATGCCCAAATGTGGTATTTCAGGGTCTTAAGGTAGATTGATTCCTATTTTTCTGAGAAATTGCTATACTTATTTCCACAACAGCTGTACAAGTTTGCACTCCCACCAGCAGTGGAGGAGTATTCCCCTGACTCCACATCCTCTCCACTACAAGCTGTCATCAGTATTTTTGATCTTAGCCATTCTGATCAGTGTAAGATGGAATCTCAGAATGGTTTTGATTTGCATTTCCCTGATGATTAAGGATGTTGGGCATTTCCTTAAGTGTCTTTTGGCCATTTGAAATTCTTCTGTTCAGAATTCTCTATTTAGATCTGTACCCCATTTTGAATTGAATTATTTGGCAGTTTTATGTCTAGCTTCTTGAGTTCTTTGCATATTTTG
This sequence comes from Mesocricetus auratus, assembly GCF_017639785.1. Taxonomy (NCBI): domain Eukaryota; kingdom Metazoa; phylum Chordata; class Mammalia; order Rodentia; family Cricetidae; genus Mesocricetus; species Mesocricetus auratus. The sequence continues at coordinate 61,785,408 of NW_024429194.1, forward strand.
GAGATCAGCCCTCTATCAGATGTGGGGTTGGTGAAGATCTTTTCCCATTCTGTAGGGAGATGTTTTGTCTTGTTAGCCTTGTCCTTTGCTTTACAGAAGCTTCTCAGGTTCAGGAGGTCCTATTTATTAATTGTTGCTCTCAGTGTCTGTCTGTGCTATTCCACCAACATAATTTTAAGCCTGTGTTCTGGAAGAGGTGGCAGGAAAACAGCATGCTTTTCTCTAAGTGACATCCACACCATCTTCACAGATGAGACCTCTTTAATTTTAAAGTTTTTATTTATGGGTGAGTAAGTATTTGTGTGGCTGTCTGCCACTTGTACTCAGGTGCCCAGAGACCAGAAGAGGGTGTTAAATAAATAGAAATACCCTAGAGTTGGAGTTCCAGGTAGTTGTGAGCTATCCATCACGGACGTTGGGATTCACATTTGGGTTCATGCTTTTAACTCCTGAGTTTGCTCTGCCGTCCTTGAACTGAGGACTTTTAGTGGAGGGAGGGCACACGAGATGGAACAGCAATCAATAAGAATATGTGCAGGATAAGGAATGGTACAGCGATTTTCTCTTACTGGGAGGTAAGGCACTTTCCTTACAAAAGTGTGAGTGTACATGTGTTTGAAGAGCCACAGTTCAATCTTAGAGTTATTTCTTAGGCATAGTCTCTCACTGAATTTGAAACTTGCTGATTAGGCTAGGTCATCTGGCTGGTAAGACCCATGAACACATCTGTCTCACCTCCTCAAGCATGTGGCACCATGCCTGCTTTTTGTTTGTTTGTTTGTTTGTTTTTTTGATGTGGGTTCTGAGGACTAAACTCAGGTTTCTCATGCATGTGAAGTAAGTACTTTATTGAGCTATCCTTCCCACCTACCATATTTTACAAATATTATTGATTAGAAGCTTCTCAGTTTGCATTTGCCTTTAGAACCACTTCCAGAGGTTTTGAGCCTTTTGTTATTTTAAACAAAAATTTTCACCAGGTTCAGACTAAAGAACGGGCTTTTCAGTCTCTCATAAGAGGTACTGATATTTGCAATTGTGAAGAAATTGTATTGTGTGATAGTTATAACATCCTAAATTGGCCAAGGACAGACATAATGATTTAACCCTTGTGAATTCTATTCACATTATAAAGGCTTTTGTTCCGTCTCAGGCCACATATCCACAAGGATCTATACAAAATTTCTGCTAATGAGGACACCTCTAGAAAATCAGCAGTCAAAGAAGGACTGGAAAGAAAACAAATGATTTAACCACACAGAATAAAGTAAGCTAAAAGCCAAAGAATAAACTGGGAGAAATCAGTGATAAGCTTTCATGTTAAAAAGTCTAGCATTCTAATGAAGAACGGGCAAAGGGAATGTTCAGCTGAAACAATAGCTAAGATCAAAACAGGTCAACTGCTAACAACAGCAGCTTTTCCCTTCATGTCTAGATATTACACTCACAGCAGAAACCAATTTGAGAAACATATCAAAATAACTTATCTGACGGAAATCTTAAAAATGTCTCTACTAGTCTGAGTGTGCTGGTATAAGACTATTATTCTAGCCTTTGGGAGGTGGAGGCAAGATGATCAGGAATTCAAGGGCATTCTTGCCCAACTGGAGAACTGAGACCAGCCTGGGATAAATGAAACACTGTCTCAAAAAATTAAAACCAAACAGTTAAGATAACAAAGTTAAAACTGTATGTATCAAAAGGGTAATCACAAAGTTATAGAGATCTATAAGCATATATTCTAAAGAAATTATTAAATATACTGCATTCATAGGACAATAAATTATAGTCACTAAAAATGGAACTTTAAACTATTAAGTGACACAGGAAGTGCCCAACAACAAAATGAACTGGAAAAGTAAGACACATAATCATTTAGACTGCTACATGCTCAGAGAGAACAGATAACAAAGGCAATGGTGATTTTTGGAGAGAAGAAAAAGTTATTTTCTTTTTTTATGCTCTCCAATAAAATTCTTTTCAGGAGCAAATTAAAATAAAAAAAATAACATATTTTATTGTCAAAACTACAATTATAAATTTAGGAAAAAGTTTAACAAACCTGCAATCCTATCATCCAGTCAACAGTTTAAAGTCTAAACATATACACACAAAAGTATTAGTTGAGAAAGACTTGGAGGTTTGGAATCAACTGAAAACAACCTACTTTGTCATCCACTGAATTTTAAGATCTCGTAACGCTTCAGTAAACTCTTCTTTCAAATCTTTCTCCTTTTCTGAATCTTTTTCTTTATCTTTGCTGCCATTCTTAGTCTTTGTTGGTGGAGGAATTAGATAGTAATGAACAGGGATCACATCCTAGGAAGGTGAAAGAAAGCCTTAGAGGTTCATATGCTTAATTTCACACACTTTAAAATCATTGTAATAGCTGAGAATATTGTAATATGGGTTGTGCTTGAGTTGTATTACACCGTATTCCAGATCTGAAGGATCAAAAATCATAAAAAATACCAATCCACAATTACATGATTTCCACCCCCACCCCAAACTTTAAAAGCACTGAAGCTTTTATCCATCCCTTTAAAATAAAAGAGGTAAGAACTTTTTTTCTGAGTGTCTTTAGCATTCTTAGTTGCACTTGACGCAATAAGGACAGTGTATCCTGTCCTTTCACAATTAAATCTGAACAGAGGAGTAAACAAGTTAAAGCTAAAAAGACAAAATACATTTTTTTCCTAGTAAGAGGGCAGAGCAGACAAGCACCATTCCTTCTCTCTAAATACATGTTCTACCTAGAGTTAGTCAGACAATAAACACACAAGTAGCTTCTGATAGTGACGTATGACACATACAAAATGAAACAATAAAAGGACAGAGTGACTATTGGGTAAGACAGGGAAACCATGCAAACAAAGCAGTTATGGAAAAGTCAGTGAATCTACATGACAAACATGAATGAATATGAATAGCCTAACTACAGAGAGAAGTACCCTTTACCCAAAGAATTAGCATTTGACCAAGTAACAAAATTCTGAACCAGTATGTGGAAGCAGTTATGTAAACTGATAAAGTGGGGGTTCAACCATGAGTAGAGCTTGGTGGAACATGGCAAAAAATACAGATACTATTTTACATATATAAACAAGTTTATCAAATACCTTGAGCAAGGCAGTGGTTAAAGGCTGTTTTTTAGTGACTTGATGTATTAAAGTTTGGGCTTCTATTTTTATTTCTATAACTCTTGATGTAAGTCTTGGGAACAGACCATAGAAGGGAAAACTAGAAGTAAAAAAGTCAGAAGACAAACCTAGGAATCCCTACATTGTGTGGAACTAAATAACAGGCTGTGGAAACAAGAGAAAACAAATAGATTTGAGATATTCTTTGAAGGCAGAGACAATGTTTCCCAATAGTGCTTAAAGTCAAGACATGGAAAAACCATCAGGGAAAAGAGACTGGAAGAGAGTAGATCTGGTCCAAAGATGCTCTAAGACTGGGACAAACAAAAGGAATTTGGGATTTTGAAAACCTTGAGAAAGACCATGAAGAATGAAATAGCAGGGGTGGCAAGATGACTGAGACAGTGAAGGGGCTTGTTGCTGAGCATGATGACCTGGATTTGATTTCTGGGCCCACCCTGTGGAAGGAGAGAACTGACTGCCGCTAAATGTCTACACCCCGCCCCCATACCCACCCACCAACCATTTCCCACACAGAATAATAACTAAGTGAATTTTAAAAAAGGATGGATTGATCAACTGCTAATCCAGATAGAGAAGGGATTGACCAGAAAACTTGGCTGCAAGGAGCCGGTTGATAATCTTGGCAACAGTAGTGTCCTTGGACAAATATCAAAGAAGAGACAGAGAACAGGGAAATAAGACTACAGTTCTTTGAGAAAGTTCTACTTTGAAGATAGCAGAGAAATACAGCTTAAGTTTATCCATGATATATAAATCTAGCCTATAGAAACACACTGATTGGGAAATGCAACCAAATGACTAAACTTAGTCATTATTTACCAAGTCCACTTTTCAAATTCTATTTTCAGGTTTATATTAAACTGCTGCTAAGTTAATATTTACACTCATCTTAAGTTTCTAACATTGAAAAAATTTATCTTATCAGAAATACATATACTACCCTCTCACATAAATTCAGAAATAACATGAGCCAAATAGGATTTATATATATATATATATATATATATATATATATATATATATATATATATAATGTACACATCCATTTAAACAACATTCTGACACTCAGAATTCTGGGGTATACAGTGATACAATAATGCATGAGGAATTACTGCTGTAGCTCTACTGTCCCTTCAGCATAAAATATCAACCACTATCTCTTCATGACTCATTTAAAGCACAGAAAAACAGAAAGGAGGAAGCCATAGGAAACCATTTGCAGCCATCTGTTATATTTTCTGAGTTACAGGAGCCAGAGCCCAGGTACAGGGGCTCACATAAGATCTACAGTTGGGCTTGCTCATTTAGAACCCTGCAAACTATCCATCCTTTTCCCCCAACACTACCCCTGATTTTCATTTTTGAGACCAGTCTTGTAATGGGAACCAGGCTGGCTCTGAACTCATGATTTTGTCTCAGAGTCCTTCCACTCAATCCCAGACAATGCTGGAATTGTGGGCACACTCCATCATACTCAGGTTTCTTTTCCACTGCTTGAAGGTCAGTTTCCTGGGTGGGCATTGCCCTGGATAAAGCAAAATTGTATTTGAAAAACAAGAGCCAACCCTAGCATCAAATTCTCACTGAAACAACTTCAATAATGTGTGTTTAGCACAACTATCTAAGAAGGAAAAAAGAAGTTTCCAATATTTACTTATGTAAATATGGTTATACTGCCTTTGGAATCAAGTTCTTCATAAAATCAAGTTCTTCTTTGTGTTACACAGATTGTAGATCACCACTTGCCTGACAGTCTGATTCATTCTAACAACAATGTGTATCCCTTTAGCTTCCCAGGCTAGAAACTGGGAAAAACCTGTTTTAGAAGGCAATTTCACCTCTGAATTTCAAAGATAAGGTGTTTTCTATTGCTATTTTAGTACAGAAGACAGAAAATAGAATTTAATGAGTATATGTTAATATACAACAAACGATACCTATAAAAATAAGAATCCCTATTATAGAAAACTTAGACAATCACTAAAAATAAGAGTAGAAAGTTTATGATTTTAGAAAAAAATTAATAAATAGTACAATTAAAATGTTAGTAAAACCCCACAGAATACTTCATGACAAGAATTTTCTATTATTAAAATTATAAATGCAGTACTTCAAAATCCTAATCAAAAGGAAAATGAGATTGTTTTAATTTGTGTCACTATGATCATGCACTTTTTAATAAGCATTTTTTTCCAACTCACTTCCATAAGGGACTGATGTAGGGCAAATGTAATAGTAATGATTTTGTACCTTAAATCATGAATAATTGTGATGATGTTTTAAAAAGGATAGTTAAGAAGAATATTCATAGTAGAAGTTATAAAGAGTTCTCAATCGGAGAAAGTTAGTATTAAAGTTGAAAAAACTTTATAAGGAATTCTTAAAGTATTTCAATAGTGTTCAAACTGAAGAATATTTTTCAGAAACTTAATGTTACCTATAAAACCAATAACTGCTCAGTGAGCAGCATAACACTTGGTTAAAAAGGCCCAATTTTTTTGTGTGCTTAATGCATTCACTTAGTTATTAAATTAAATGCTTTATACAAGTTCAACTATTTTAAAGACTAATATCATTGATGTCATTTATTATAAGTATCTAATTATATTACATTATATGTGTAAGAATTTCTTTTTGTAACTTTATGTTTGGTTTTTATACAAGAGCTATAATGTGCCATGTACTTGTATTGATAGGTAGGAATGGACAGAAGTAACTCTAGTTTCCAAATTTGTTACACAAGCTTTGTTCCGTCTCCAGTAGTAATAATTTCATTCTTCAGTATTACCTGTCATACCTTACACAATCATAGACCAACAAAACTTTGCAGACCAACTAAAAAATAAAAGTGGAAGAAAAGCAATGCTCAAACTCCTGTTGATATATCCTTACTATTTTACTGAGTTCCTAGGAAACTTTACAAGCTATCTTCATGGCAACTCAAAGAAACACACATCAATACATAAAATAAGATTTTTACATGCTGGGTTATGATCCATTAAACATGTTTAGATGGTACCCAAATGGGTCAAAACATCCACTTGAGAAATACTGGTCTTCAGGTCCTTAACTAGAAGATTCTTCATGGTTCACCAGGGCTTATCATATCAATATGCAATAACGACATTCTGGAAGACATTTCAGTACTTTGAAACATAACTGATTCTCACAGCAATATTTCTTACATAAAGAGACCGCTGAAATGCTAATGATGTCAGTGGTTCTTCCTCAAAAGTGTCCCTTTCTCTGTACTTGGAATAGAGATCTTTAAGTTGAATGTGGCTCCAACAGTCAATACAGACTACTCTCACATGCTAAAACAAACCAAATAGAACCATTCAGAGCATCAAATCTGTCTGCATTTTTATTAGACTCTGCTTTTAGCTAGACATTCTTATTTGTTATTTCCACCACTCCTTTTTGTATCTGTCCTTCTATAACTAGAATAGATATAAGAACAAGAACTAGTTAACCAGCAAAACCATCTTTTTAAAAATAGCTTGTAGACTTTAATATATTTTTTACATTTTTCTTATGTTTGTGTTTGTGTGTGTATATACAGGCAAGTGCCATGGTACACATCATATGAATTCAAGAGATCAGATTCAGGTTGTCAGACTTGTCAGTAGGTACCTTTACCTACTGAACTATTTTGCCAGCCCTAGATTTTAAAATAATTAATTACTTTGGTCTCTACTGCTGTAGTATCATATTCATCTCTTTATGGTTTTGGAGATGCAAAACTTTAAACTTTTCAACTTGACATCTATAGCAAGAAACGAGAAGCAATAAAAATTGTTCATACCATTAGAAAAATAGGGGTTATGGTTTGAAAAACCTTTTATAGAAAGGCAATATGCCAATTCTGCTTGTAGGTATTAACTCACAGAACTATACTGCAGAATGTATAGGAAGGAAACTAAGGGAGAGATTCTTTAAAAATAAAGATTTATAATAGTGAGAGAAAAAAAAGTTTAACTACTATGTAAATAAGGCTCTAAGACATCGTTTTTTAAGAACTGACGATCAGTACCTTTTTAAATTTTCCTTGTCGTTTTGCTGCAGACTGCCCCTGGGAGTTAGAACGACATTCTGTAAGAAAACATGCATAATCTACACAGGATGGAGACACCACCTCTGCCTAACTTTCTTCCAATCTAACATTTTATCTGTATGTGTCACAGTACTCAGAAGGGTCAGATCTGTGACCAAAATGGCATGCTTTAAAGAAAGCAGCACCGCCATACCAATTTAAAAATAAAAATGCACTCAAATATGCCATTTTAAGGCAAACCTTCTTTTCAGCGTTTTATTTTTTAAAAAATTAGCGATCAAACTCCATTAGCATTAAAACATTTTAAAAAACACTTAAGTTTAGCTGACAGTCTGCAGAATCTGACTGTATACAGGTCATGACCATCACATAAGCCTATGTCATTCTTTAAAAACAAAACAAAAACCCACAACACTCAGGGTTACAATGAAAGGCAAAGTGAAGTAAAATCACACTTCCTTTCCAACTACCAAAACAAAGTGTAAAACTGCTGAGGAAAGTTTAAATGAAAAACTCAGTGGCAATTATACTAACTCAGTAACTTTAGATTATTGCTATTTTCTTATAAATGACCTTTCTAACTATAGTTAGCTAGGTAAAGCCAATTCCATGCACTTATAATTTCAAATTTTTCTCTAACAGTACAGTCAGGAAGTACTATTTTCTGAATTGTCAATAATACTTTTCTGTTATATTTTTCATGAGAAGTGAGATGAGTCATCTATCATCTAGGTGAAATATTCAGTTGCAGTTCCACAGAAGGAGCTATCTACATAAATCTGAGCATTTTTTTTTCTTTTGTCAAGACAGGGTTTTTCTGTGCAGTCCTGGTTGTCCTGGAACTCACTTGGTAGACCAGGCTGGCCTAGAATTTAGAGCTCCACCTGCCTCTGCCTCCTGAGTGTTGGGATTAACCACAACGCCTAGTTATCAGGATTTCTTGAATCAGTTCAAGACCAAAGTCCAGTATCAAGTGCTGATTTACTTCAAATGACACTGAGGTATGTATGTGTAAGAAGTACACACTGAAATGCATCCTGAGAAATGTTAAGGTAAACAACTTTTTTCTAAGCACAAACTCCCCAAATTATACTTCAATAGCTGTGAATATATGGCCTTGATGGAACAATGACAAGCAATAAAAATACATTTCAAGATAAATGAGATGAGATCATTCTGATAACAGCATTTATAGATCCCAGTATCAGGTTAAAACAGCCTCGCATAGTTTTGTATGAACTAATGCTAATGAGAAATGCAAAGATGTAAGAATGATAACTCTGTTTTAAAATAAAATGACCTACGGGTCATAAAGGGTGACAGATCCACATAAACATCATTCTATGTAACAAATCTGTAATGAAAACAGATGGAAAAACCTGAAACAAATGCCTATAAGGCTTTAATAGCAGTTATCTCTAAATTAGAAACAAAAAAACATCTTTTTGAAAGTAAAAAACACAATATCAAAAGAAACATCTTACATCTACCCATAGAATTATCAAGATCTCAACAAGTTTTCACAAATGTGAAAGCCAATATCCATTAGTAAAAATTCTTCAGATTGGTTTTTATAAACAGTTAAGGAGACTCTGACTTATTGTAATCTCTATAATACATTGACCAAATTGTAGGGTATGCTATAATTTTACATTTATTTCAGCCAATTATAATCTGGATCTCAGGAAGATTAGGTACTAAGTCGGGATAGGTTCAGGACATGAGGTATAGGCTTGTGGAAGAAAACATAAAATATTTTTCAATGACACATTAAAAAAGACACCAAATATTAATTCACCTTCACTAATAGCTTAAGAAAAAGAAAAAAAACAATTACCCTGTGCCCTCCCTGGTGTCTCTTTTACCCATCTGAACCACACATTAAAATCCCATCTTCAAAGGGACAGAATATTTTAAACAGGTACTTTTAGTGTAAGACACTAGTACTTACAGCTTTCTTTCCAAGCTCAGTCTTTGACAATGTCAAGGAGCCTGCAAGGTAGCATCCGGGTCCTGCCCCCTTAGGTATTCTAATGAGAGAATTAGAAAGGGAAAAGAGTAACAAAAGAAAAAGTTTCACAAAAATACTTAGAGGAAAACCATCAAAATAATTCCATAATGAAATATTTCCCATGTTCAAATTTTCAAAAATAAAACTGAGAAATAGCTTCAGACTAAAATGATAGCAAACTATAAATTTAGACTAACATATGAACCACAATTTATCAGCAATATCTTCACTTACTTATCATCAGGTAAGGAAGTAACAAAGAATGGCTGGTTATATTTGGGTGGTAATGTCAAACTGCTTGATTTCTTCTTTCCTAGAAGTGCAAGGCTATGATTTTCATGAATATCTAAACTCAAGGTATTAGACAACCTATGAGAAACAATAAACGGAAGATCTTTAAGACGATCCAAATCACTGATTTGCTCATGACGAATCTGTAGTCGAATTGTATAATCTCCTTTCTCCAGTTTCAAAGAATACTAAAAAAGAAAACATTTGGAAAGAGTTAAGTTTAGTTCAATAAACGACAGTAAGAGAAAAAAAAGAGAGTTCCATTTACATATTTGTCCAAGGTGCAAGACACTGTCTATACAGAAATGTCTAGGGGATAGTGAGCCTCAGCAATGTCAGGTGGCTTGCCCAGAGTCACAGAGAGTAAAGAATGTAGGAGCTCAGGCAAGATCTGACCTCAGTGTCCTAATTCTTTCCACCACAGAATATCCACACACTCACATACTCAATACTTATATACAACTAAGAAAAAATTTTTGTTCATAGGAATAGCCAAAAAGTCAAGTTGAGTTTTTATTTTCTAAAATATACATTCACATATACATAAACATCTAATTTTAACTGTAAAGTGTCACACCCCTTTATGACAAGCAGGGCAAACAGCCAGTAGAGATCAAGGAATATAAAATTACTAATTCAACCTTGCTAACATGCTCATGGAATAGGGATGCTGCACTTTGCAGGAGCAGAGTATTCTGAGACAATGTGAAAGGTAACTCCTGTATGCCTTCTAACATTCCATTTTATAGCGATGTGACTGCAGCTTGGTTGGGGGTTAGGGGAGGAACTGGGATCACTTCTTAAATGACCAAATGCAAAAATTTCCATGAATGATTTTCATTACTTAGCAAAAAATCACAAGCATTTCAAGAAAAAAAAATCTCATTTCTTCAAATACAATTTGAGTTAGATGAAATTTCCAAGTAGTTACATGTCAAGAGATCCTTGCTTCCCTTCAGTGACAGTGGAAAGCACAGAGTCTGGCATGTAGTTCAAAGCTCAGTACAACTTCAGGTCTGAAGGTATTAATACACTGAAACCACCAGGCTCCTGCCTTACTAACCCAGAGTTCCATTCAGACCTGGGACCACTCTCCAGTCTCACACACCTCATTCACTATCCATCTTTAAGTAGGTACAAGCAGTGCGTAGGAGGGAGAAAGAACACAACAAACCACTACATTGGGAATAGAGGTCTAATCTAATGGCAGAGTGCATGCTAAGCAAGGTCCTGGCTGCAGTCCCTTCTCTCCATTAAACATGCTCTGCTGGCCAGTGCTTGTGAGCAAAATCCTTTAGTATATGGCAGAGACGTTGTCAAGGCTTTCCTTCATAACTACAAGAGCACAAGACATCTCTGTAGGTGTAAAAAGATTGAATGCAAAATTATGATATCTTTGAAAACTTTTCATGTTTTACCTTAACAAGAAATTTGGGATTTATTAATTCTTTTTACAACTTATACCTGATGTGGATAGGCATCGCCTGAGCCCATCTGTCTTTTGTTCTGGTCAAAAATAATCCACAGTTGGCTGTCAAATTCTGACTCATACAGCAATTCACAAAGAAGTGGACAACTAGGTGTTACTTCTCCACTTTTAGGCTATTGAAAAAAAAGAAGAATTACTTGACATGATTTATATATAGTTTATAATATCATTATAACTGTTTCATTAAAAAGTATTCATTCTTATAATTTTTTTCAAAGCATGGGACAGCTACTATCTTGGCATTTAAATAAACTTTTGTAAACTTTAAAAAATAAAAACCTAGTGCTCTTCCTACACACACACACACACACACACACACACACACACACACTCACTCACTCATTTCTAACAAATATATAGTTCCAAGATATAATTTCTTTATAAAATTGTAATATAACAATTTACTGAAATCTACCACTCTGTAACATTTAAAACTAAATTTATATTATGTTTCAATAAAGTAAGCATAACATGAAGCGAAATCTCATTCACTTTAAAAATCCCATGCATCCAACATTTATAATGGTCTCAGTTACTTTCACTACTGATTCTCTGCAGAAGGCAATCAGGCCAGGTGTTATTGATGTAGAATTGTTGTGGTTAAGATGTACAGTATCTCCTACATATACTGGATGCTTGGTACCCAGCTGGTGATGCTGTGTTGTTTGGGAGATGGTTGAAATTCCAGAAGGTAGGGCTTTGTTGGAGGAAGCTGGGTGGCAATGGGCATGCTCTAATTTTTAGTTTCTGTTCCCCTCCTCTCTGCTTCCTGTCCTCTGTGAGTTGAGCAGCCTCTGTTAAATTTTCCTGCTGCCATTGTGGTATACTGCCTGATTACAGGCCCAGGAACACAGAGCCCAGTGAACACAGGCTAAACTCTCTGAAACAATGTGGCAGAGTAACAATTCATTCCTTTATGTTTTCTTCCCCCTGTTGTTTGCCATATCAACAAAAAAAATCCCAATAAACTATAAAAAAAACTAAGTCTCAAAGACAAGCAATATCCATCTGATTTCACAGTATATAAAATGGTAATTTACTGTGCAGGTATATTTTACTAGGAAACACTTACCTGATGAAAGTTGTATGTCAGAACCATCTCATAAAGTTGGCGATTATTTGGCAAAACATCTCTTGATCCTAAAGGTCTGGTTTTTGCACTTACTGGGCTGTAATATAGTTAAGGTAGAATTATTTCAAGACTTCATTTAATGACACAGAGCAAGCAACTAAACATGCCGGTGAGAGATCACTCCTGAAACTGCATTTACAGTAAACTATATAATATTTTAATTAATATGTACCCCATACTGACTAAATCACTGCAATATTACAAAGATATTCTATTTATCATAAAAAACATTTTAAAATATTATCAAAAAGCTCTTAGCATAGCCAAATTCCAACACTTGTGAGATGACTGCCAACAAGAGTTAAAGAACAGCTCTGATATACACACTCCCTGCTACTCTCACCTACTGGTGCTGCTGCATAGGTGTAGAATGGGATATCATATGCTAGGGATATACCTAGTCCTTGTTCTGAGTAGATGACACTGCCAAGGTATTAGAAGAATACTGAGACTGGAAATTCCTGCTTCCACAAGGAGTTATGGCATGTACTCAGGAGACAAATTTCTTTTACCAGCCAATGGGATTTTCTGGTATTGAATGTTTACCAACAGTGAACCATGTACTCACAGAATAAAAATTGGACACTGTTAACTTGCTTTGTTGCCACAGCTGAGACTAAACAGGGATTTATGCATGGAAAGTAAATACTCTATGGTTAAGAAGAGACAAGAGTCTCACTAACTTACTTATCCAGGTTAGACTTGAACTTGCTCTTCTGCCTCAGTCTCAACTGTTAATTTGTTTATGCCTAGAAGTGAAATGGTCAACATAAAGTGACCCTAATGATGACAGCATTAGTGGGGACAGAAAGCAATGCTAAGCCGCCTTTTGGAAACCCAAGAGGATTCCTAGGCTGTAAAATCAAACTGGATTTTTTTATCGACAGCATCACATAGATAAAAATTAGAAAGAAACAAACACAAAACCCCTAACCCTCACATCCTTCCCATTAACATTCAGCTTTTGTAACTCTTAAAACAGTGACAGATACCGCAGTGTTTGGACCCAGCTCTTCAAGGTAATGCAAGGAGCCAGATCTTCATACTTTAAGGTGGACTGAACATCAAAACGATTGATTCCTTCAGATGCATGCTACAAAAGATATTTAAAAATTGATTTCTCAAACTTTAAGATAATATTTTATATCTAAAATAAGTTTATGAAATGCAAATACCTAAATACTCATGGACAAATATATCTAGATTTATTGATTAGTTCCCCATTAAGGTTTACATCTACCACAGAAATTATTTTTCATAACAAAAATGACACTAAAAATGGTGAGAATGTTATAATACTTACAATATTTAACTGTGGCGCAGTACACACTATCCCATGGAATGATATGGTATAATCAATATTGACATCACTGAGACTTGCCCACCAACGAGCAATACAAAATTCAATTGCTTTCCCACCCTTTAAATAAAAATAAGAATGTTAAAGAATAAATTGTTTTCTAATCCTTCTTCATATCACCAAATATTAACTGATTCAAAATAAAAATTTTATTTGCAGCAATAAAACTAAAGATTTTATTATGTAAGCTAGTTGTTCAACAAAGAATAATTGCACAGATGGGTATATGGGTATAGTTATTAATAATCCAACACTTTTAAATCATAAAAGATACAAGACAGCTATAGAAACCACACACAGTAAATTAATAATTAAAAAGCCCTAGGACCATTTAAAAGATAATTACGACTAATGATGAGAAGGAATGTTACAAAATTTATAAGCATACTCAATAGGCAGGACTGAATTTTGTTTTCACATCCACCTAGCAACCGAAGTAGTAAGTTACGGTCACACCCTTCTCTTAAGACAAAAAAAAGTAAAAGGGAGCCTTAGCACTGCTGTACTAGTACATTTAGAGATGAATAATGCTAACATTACCCCATATAAAGTAACAGCAACACAGAATCTACTAGGAAGAGAAAACCCAGAGGAACAAGCACAGCAGCACATTACCTACCATGATGTAAGATACAGTCATTGCTAATACAGACGAAAAATGGAGACCTGACAATAGTTTTCTCTGTAAATGAAACCACTTCACAGATTCTCAACAGGAGAATTAGTAAGATAACTAGAAAAGTCTCACATCAGGAAAAATTCCACAGTACTATATGCTAACAATGCAAATGAAGTTCCAAATTTTAAAGAGGCACGTGATTAACCTTTTCCTTAGGTATTTGAATGAAAAGAGATGTGAATATTGGTTGGGGACAGTTTAGTTGAAGGCACTTGCCTTAGATGCACATCATCTGGGTGTCATCATAGCATTTACAGAATGAGAGAATAGAGGAGTAAAATTCACTTCTGAAACACAGGGTAAATTTTATTTACTGGCATAGATTTGTACTATGTAAATCAGGCTGGTCTTGAACAGTTATAGATGTGCTTAGCTCTGCCTCCAAATGCTAGGATTACAGTTAAGCACTATGCTGGCTTGGTTTTCAGTACTCTTTTCTTTAAAGATTGTTTATTTTATGTATATGAGTGTTTTGTTTCCATGTGCAAGGTGGTCAAAGAGGGCATCAGATACCTTGGAACTGGAGTTACAGATGGTTGTAAGCTGCCATGTAAGTGTTGTGAACCAAAGCAGAGTCCTCTACAAGAGCAGCAAGTACTCTTAGACTTCCAAGCCATCTCTCCAGTCCTGGTTTTCTGTATTCTTCATTAAATTACCTATCATTCTACCTCAATTGATAAATATGAACAAAATATGAATCTCTAACATGCCCTAAACACAAACTATAGTCTTAGCCTATACCAAAAGAAAAGGGAATGCTCTGAATTTTAACCTGTCAAATAAACTTACCAGGACAGGAAAGGCTTCAATCAGTGTTCCTTTTTCTGGAAGGGAACAAAACTTATAAAATTCATGACTTCGATACGCCCTCTGTTTCACAAGTTGTACTGCATGAAGAACAAACTTTGCTGATACCTCAGAAGAACATGAACACACAGTAACTTCTAAAATGAAGAAATAAATTTTAAACTGGTAAGTATTAAAATGATCACAGATGGTTTTAAATAACTTTTACCTGCTTAGGGAAAAATAAAAAAATATGTTTTATTATTTTTTTAGAATTATTTTTATATGATGTATACAGGTGTCTGTCTTTATGTCACAGGCATGTCTGGTGCCTGCAAAGGCCTGAAGAGGTCATTGGTTACTCTGGAACTGGAATTACAAATAGTTGAGAACCTCCATGTAGGTTCTGGGAATCAAACCTAGGTCTCTCTGGAAGATCAGCAAGTGCTCTTAACGATGTTTCTCTCCAATCCCTAAAATGGTATTTTCGAATGAAAGCTACAAGCTTTTTCAAAACAGAGTATGTGTATATGTAATATTCTGTAAGAAATAGACCATTATTAAGTGAACAGAATCCTAAAATTGCTCCTTTCTCTCATTTTAATTAGAAAACAAACTAATTATCAATAAGAGGATTATACCACTATATATCATGTCTAATTTCTCTTCCTGTTATTTTCCTCTTGTATGTATTCCTAACAGTTTCTCCAAAGTATCATCACTACAACCACACCTGCTTAGCTTTCCTGCACTGCATGGCTAGGGGTAAACTAAAACCATGAGAGAATATTATTAAAGAACACTTGTTCTAACTCAAGGGTACTAAAGCAAGGGTCAGTTCATTTTTGTTCTTACAGACAAGGGGGCATAGAGGGGAAATCAATCAATTGCTACAAGTACATATATGGCATTCTGACACTATTTTGAATAATCTGAAATAGAAACCACCAGAACACTTGCAATCTAATACTGTGAAATGATGTGGAAACATGTTCATTCTATAACATTCAACAATGTTTTATAACAATAACCTCCACCCCAACCCCTGCATATTTTTAACACCAAGTACATAAATCATAAGGGAATTATATTACTAATCAATTTTTCTCCTTTTTAATTAAAGAAAACAGACACCGAGTAAATTGCAAAGGCTGAGCAGAAACAAGAGTAATTTCTGTGGTAAGATTTTTATTCTTTAGTACTATTACTGAATTTTAACAGAGTCTTGAACTTATAACCCCAAGGGGCTATATGTATATACTACAATGCCACAACTTGGCCTTAAAATAGCCTACATTGACAACTCACATTTACAGTCCCAAATAGATTTCTGTCACCCAGTATACCAAACTCTTAAGAATACAAAGGTTGACTTTAACATGGAGGAAGTATTTTATAATTGTCTATTCTTATAGATAGTATCAGTTAAGATATTTCATGCTGTTTCTCAGTAACTTGGATAAGGAGAAAAGGCCTTTACAAACAGCCTTCCTCTAAGGACCTAGCATAGATAGAGCACAAAAAGATAGTAGTTTTAACTCCTGAGTACCCTCAGAAAGAAATCAGCACAGCAACAGTGCATTATTACCAGTGTGTAAATTCTCAAATAGGTTAAAAAAAAAAAAAAAGGTCATGGTCAAATTTCACTTACCTGCCCAAGTCGCACCCTCAGGAACCTCAACAAAATGTCTTCGAATCTGACCAGGTTTAAAATGTACATCTGTAAAGGCTAGATCATAATGTGATGACTCATTTACTCTGAAAATTAAAAAAATACACAGTAAACATAATACTCTAAATGTAAAGTTATGTGTAAACAATAAACTCACTGGTACTCCAGATGTTATCTAACATATACAAGACTACAGTGCACTAGAAATAAACTCTGGGGCTTGCAATAAGTCGGTGATAAACGGTAAGCACATTACGACCTGATCCTGTAATGCAGTACTAGATATAACCTAGGACGGCAGCTCACAGATGATTCTGATTCTATTCAACTACTTTTACACCTTGTAACAGAAATAGTAAAACACTTAGGCTGTCTCCTGTTTTTTTAAAAAGAAGTTTCCAAAATTCACAGGATTTTCTCATTACCAGATTCTCAACTAGTGACTTCTTAGTATTAAAATTGAATTATATAATAGTCTTACAGATGTACAGGTGAAACATAGTAAATTAAGCCCCTGCTTACAGTGGCAAAATATTCCAAAGACAAACTAGTTTCGTAAGAAATCAACCTAAGCATCAAATGTATAACTATATGTATTGGAAATAAAATACATGTTACAGTCACATTGTCTTCATTTCACAAACATGAAAATGAGTACCTACTATGTGTGAGGTACTGTTATTTGTAGCTAGAAATATGCAAATGAGTAAACCATGACCCTTTGCTCTATAAAAACTGATGGGGAGAGAAAAACAACTTAATACAGCAAGCTTCAGAAAGCAATTGTTAGGGAAAATAGAAGACGGCTTAGATCCTAAAAGTAGAACCTGGGGGAAATTCCTAAACGGCATGCTATTGAAAGTCTTGTCTAAATTCCCACTGGACTTACACAAAATATATAATGGAAAATTTAGCTAAGATGCAATTTTTCCATGTTCATGGCATGTATTAAATTTAATCTCCTCAATTTTAAACTATAGACCTCATTTGCTGAGGCCTATTACATAATTAACTCAAACAACGGCCTCCAAAAGGTATTAATTTAAAATGTGTAAGACACAGTTTATATCCACAGAGGATTCACAATCAAATGATATAATTTTAAAAAATTGGAACACATAAGCCAAAGACTGTCCAGGACCTTGAAAAAGCTGTGAATGTGCCAGAGATGGAACTCCCTTTACCTGGGATGCTCAGAAACAAGTCTGGGGATTTAACAGACAGACAAATGAGGCAAAGGAACACTGAGGAAACCAGGGGTGTCAGGCTAAAAATATGCAGTTTGGTGTAGTCAGTGACAAGAAGCTATGTGGAACTGTAATTGTGAGCTGTTATTGTGGGCTTCTTAAGGAATGTAAACCTGATCCTTAAGGACTGTCTCTGCTGTGTTTGAAGCACCAAGTAACATTATCAACGTTGAATTTCCTGATTTCAGGAAGGATGAAACAGTAATCTGGAAACAGAAAGTTGTTGTGGGGTATTTGCACACTGTATGAAGCTGTATTTGCTGTGACTGGTGTGATAAAGAGCTGAACAGTCAATAGCTAGGCAGGAGGTATGGGCAGGATTCCCAGGGAGAGAAAGGAAGAGGAGGAGAATCTAGGCACACAGGAGACACCAAGAGAGGAAACAGAAGGCACAAGATGGAAGAGAAGTAATGCCACGTGACAGAAAGGAGATTAATATAAATGGGTTAATTTAAGTTATGGAACTAGTTAGGAACAAGTCTAAGCTAAGATCAAACTTTCATAATTAATAACAAGCCTCCATGTCATTAATTGGGAGCTGGTTGGTGGGACAGAAAAATCTCGTTACAGAAAGTAACTAGATAATCAGAAGAGCATAATCAGGCCCAGGAGGGTGAAGCTGGGGTAGTAGAAGAACATGAAGAATCACTATGGAGGAAGAAAGGAATGGGGTAAAATGAAGACAGACTCAATTGAGCAATATGGAGTCACTGGAAGTCTGGGTAAAGACATTTCAGTGGAGGGTGGCAGATGTCAGGGGCTCTCAACTACTCATAATTAATACAAACAAAATAGCTAACTATATGCAATCGAGAATGGAACAGAACCTGATTACTTGCTTCTATCTGAATAATCTTCCTGGTTACTGGCTTCTGGGCTAATAATCCTCCAGAAGTCTACACTATATCAAATATAGGGATTAACAATTTATAGGTAATAGTTAAGTTAAACATCTTACTTACTTTGCTGCTATAACTGCAGTGATTGGAACTCTGAATAGAGGACCTGCATTGGGGGATGCTATATCATAGCCACATACCTTGAAGAGAGAATGGTAAGTTTCAGCATCCATGAACAAAATGGTAAAACAGGAAATAAAAGGTGTAATATAAGCACAGAAGAATCCAATCTTAAAATTTAAAGGTCCTTCAGGTAATTCAAACCACATTACTGACATTAGTTCACATAACAACACAAAGCCAAACAAACACATAAGCAAACCATGACTGAGACTAATAGGCAATAAGACACCAAATTAAAAACAAACAAACAAAATGCATTTTAATTATGCTCTATTACAAACTAAAACTAGTGTTATAAATACTTTGGAAGTAGAAAGATGTTATGACACTATATGTGTTTACTTACAGCTACCATGTTCAACAAATGTTTTGTCTAAAAAGTAAAGCTAACTATACTACAGGTTTTTGTATAATTAACAAAGTAGAGAGGCCTGATCAAAACAGCTTTGCTATCTATGTCTTCCCCTAGCCTTCTTCACAGAAGGATGCAACACTGCTTAAATAAACACAGAAAAGCTAGAAAATCTGGCAAGTAGAAAGATATATAATTGTTTTTTAAGGAGAAAGTAAACACACCACACCAAGGATTGTTCACTTTTACCACTAAAAACACTGAAAAAAGGAAGAAAAAAAAAAAAAGATATGACAATACCTCTGTATAATGCAACCCTTCTCTTAAGCCCCTGGGATCCACACGTATATTTATGTGCCGACACTGATTCATGAGTTCCAAATGGCTGGGGCACTGAACCCACGATGAATTTGAAGTTAAAGCTAAATGAAGCTGAAGGGATATTTTTTCAGAGTTTTCTGGCATTAAAAAAAAATTAAAATTAACATTTCCCTTTTCTGGGGAACCATTTTAAAAGTTCTACGTTGTATCAAGAAAATTTTACAACCTAGTTTGGTTAACTATACAATGCATTAGACATGACTTCCAAATTACAACTTAAATAAAAGCATAGAATCTTCCGTAACATCTTAGAATCCTTTTGTGATTCATATGCATTTTCACCCAACAACTGTAAGAACAGGAGTTTAGTGGTTGTTCCATATTTGTGCATTCAGAGAATAGGATCTCATTAAAATAAACTGCCAGACATATAATGACAGCTTTAATTAAAGACAATTGAGCTGCAGTTTACGAGCCCCGCTCTCCCCCAGCTGCTTCTACTTCTAACACTAACCTAAAGCTCTGTCTTCTACTGAAGGAATGAGATATAGACAGAAAAGTAATCTGTAATTTTATTACAAGTTTAATATAACTACGAGCCACTGAAGGCCTGGGTCTGTTTTCCTCAAAGGCAAGATGCTGCCTGAACTGCCACGGTACTGGGATCCCAAACTAATATTTCCCATGAAATCTATTAAGCTTTAAAACAATCACTTATTGATTTGTAACTTCCCCTTAGAGCAGTGGTTCTCAACCTGTGGGTTGGTACCCCTTTGGGTCAGCTAAGACCATCGGAAAAGAGACATTTACATAACAATTCTTTACAATAGGAAAATTACAGTTATGAAGTTACAACGAAATAATTTTATGGTTGGGGGTCACCACAACATGAACCGTATTAAAGGGTCACAGAATCAGCAAGGTTGAGAGACACTGCTTTAGACATTCGACAGCAGCATTCTTCTTTCATCTACCATTCATTTAAGCCACAGATATGAATGCTTCTGCTTATTGCCAGTCTACTACTTACCTGTGTTCTCTGGAAATACAGGCTCAATGCCAACACCATGATCTGAAGGAGCAGCCACCTGAACAGGATCTCGGAGGTAGATGCCACGGTTAGTTCCAACTGTAACTGTAAAACCTAATCTGTTAGCAAATGATGTATTCTGAACGAGGTAGTCATAGGCTTTGTCAACCTAAAAGAATATAAATGGTACAATGTAAATGGCTACATCAAGAAAAATATTTTATGAATCAATTTAATTTTAGCTGTAGCAAAGCTAATTTCTAGATTTACTTCTGTAAACTAATCACCATAGCTAAGATAGCAAACATATATTTTAAAAACTACCATTCTAATCATGACTTGATGACTTTCCACTTCAGTCTGAATTTACAGTTGTTTTCATGTGATTCAAGGTCACTCACTAACTTATGCCTGACCAATGCTTATTTTTACCATTTTGAATTTCCAAGCTCTACACACCCTTTCTTTATTTCAGTACAGCTACTCCCTTTTACCTACAAATTGACTTTGTACCCTTTTTGCTTATAGTTCTACAATGGCCAAGTCTACAGATTAGACTGACTGAACCATCATCACAGAGCAATCTTTACAGCATTATCTTGATGCTTTATCATTGTTTTGAACACAGACAACAATACCTGAATAATTCCATGTCCCTGGGCAAATACTTCTATATTGTCAGCTTTTACTGCAGTATTTTCTAGAGCTCTTCTGACTGAGTGAACAGTATAGTCAATATTATTTGCTTTCAGACCTAAGATTAAAAAGCAAAACCAGGAAATTAATGTTAATGAAGTCATTAGCTGAAATATGCCCCCTGCACCAAGATGATAACATGTACCCTCTTCTGCTATATCTCTTCTTAACATTCACTTCAGAATGTTTTCTTAAAAATTAAGTAAATAATTGATTTAAATTGTTTGCATCCCATAAATACTATACTTGGAGAAAAATTCATTTCATGCCAATCTGCAGTCACATCAATGCAGGTTATGCAAACATCCATGTTAGGGGCATTCAAATGGTATTACATTTAAAATATTATAGGTTCTGCACTATAGTTGGTGACACCAATTTTAAACCAGATTGTATGTTACAAACACCAGTGTAACTTAAGCAAACCAAATCAAAGACACTAGATAGGTCTCACTACAGCTCAGAATCATTAATGATTATGTACCAGGCAATTTCAGTGTACAGCCAGATTTTGAACATAAGGGTATGGCCGACAATCTGCCAGCCTATTAAAGGATGGATAATATACTATTTTTGTCCTCCCAAAATTCATTAAACATGTTACCAGTAAAATACTGTAATATGCAAACAAAACAAATAGGTAGGCTATGATGCAAACTAAGGCAGCTATAATCGTGTCCACGAGAATTCAGAAGAGTGGTAGATGAGTTGGGTCTTGTGAAATGCATGAGTTTTCTGATCTCTATCAGGTAGAGATAGCTGAATATTCAGAGAGAAGACATGCAACCTTGAAATTACTTAGTGAGTTTGAAGGACTACAAATGAGGAGACCAGGATCTGTTCTGAGGTCTAGCTTACCCTGGCAGGGAGATGTAGCACTGACTGGGGAATGGAGGCAGAATATTTCTCCCCAGTGTGGCTCATCCATATTAGGTAGAAAAGAAAGTTACAGCAGACAGAAAAGGCATGAACAACAGAGGCCAGTGGGAGGTTAGACTTGGAAAGAGGGACCCTTTTGAGGTAGAAGCCTGAGTCAGAAGTGACCTAGTGACACCCTGTTTAATACTACACATCATTATCACCTGGTAAAGTAGCATAAAGATTTTCAATTTGTTTACAGTCTGCCTTTTGCAATTAACCCCACAACAGCAAAGTAGTTTTGATGTTCTACCCATGGATTTAGCACTAGAACTGAACTATTATTTGATAAGCATTAATAGCAGTCAATAAATTACATCTTCTGGGTGGCTGAATACCCACTCAAAGGATTGTTCCCCCATGTATCACTTTCTACCTTACACCTTATTTTGTGTCCAAGACATCACCAATTCTATCCATGCTCTCACCATGACAACTGAAGAAAACATAGTCTATGATAAAGAACAGAGTACTAAATAATACTCTTACCGGAAAGTACCAGGGCAATGCCCCCACAGGCATTGGGGGAAGACATTGATGTCCCATTCATTAGCTGAGTCCCCCTCAACGTCCAGTTAGGCACAGAAGCAATGGCACCTCCTGGTGCACTGATGCTCACACCAAGTGCCCCATCAGCACTACACAGAAAGCGGGGGGGGGGAGGGTTAGAATAATAGCTGGATATGCACAATATTTAAAAGGTCATAATTATAGTCCAAAATGATACAATATTTGCAGTTATTACAATAAAAAAAGAAAGAAAAGACAAAGATACTGTTATAGGGAAGCAATGGAAGGAAAATGACCAAACACAGCTAATTTCTCAGCACACATTTATTTTTTGCTTTCAAGTGTAATTTCTGTGTGTATGTATCTATGTTTCTGTGAAAACGTCAAAGGTATCAGCTATTTGAGTGCTGTAACTCCTTGATAAGGGTACTTCTTTTGCTTATACCAAAAAATTTCCAGTTTGTCCAACAGAAATGTAACATGGCCTTATATGTAATTTAAATTTTTCTAAAAGCCACATTAAAGAATTTTAAAATCATACTATATGTGTATGTATGCATATGCATGAGTATGTGTGTGAGGGGGTGAAAGGGGACAGAGGGAGAAGGAGAGAGAGAGAGAGAGAGAGAGAGAGAGAGAGAGAGAGAGAGAGAGAGAGAGAGAGAGAGAGAGAGAGAGAGAGAGAAGAGAGGGTATGGGAAGCATCTGCCGGTGTCATAGCATGCCTGTGTAGGTAGAGGACAACATACAGGATTTAGTTGTCTCTACTACATGGGACCTAGAGATTAAACTCCAGTGATACATCTTAAACAACTCTGATCACTTATCCTACCAGCTATATAATCACAGTAACACCCAGCACAGCTCTATTCTCTTTCCCAAGTAAAGATATAAGGGCATGCTGTTGCTCCACAGAGGTTGTTGGATTTCCTATTATGATTCTTCCCTCAAGTGAGTGATTTTTTTTAAACTCCTGGCTAAGAATTCTAGGATGCTTTGATTTCAGTTCCACAGAAAACAGGAGCATTGTGCCTATCTTCCTAGTGAAAGGGTTGTGGGTAGTGCTTTCAGAGCCCATCTGAAATATGATTAGGCTAAGTGTCAGTTAATGTGTAAAAACATTCACATATTACTGAGAGAAAACGATGCTTGAATTGTATCATCTCAAGAATAAAAGTACATTCTTCAAAGTGTCACCTGTAAATTATAAAATGGATGTGAAGATTTAGGGAAAATTTTCACGTTCTTGTTCATAAAATCTATAGTAGTGATCAACAGTCACAATGAGAACTAAGTATTAACAACTGGAAGAACAAAACTATAAAGAGTTAAAACATAACTTTTTAACCTTCCCAATATCCTTGTAAAATAGTTAATCACAAAGTAGCTTTAAATGTTAAATTGCAATTCTATAAATGATTTTAATGAAGCATCAACAAATGTTTAAAATTTGGAAAAATATTTTCTGTGCTTAGGTTTGTCACCCGAGTTGGCCTGTGGGCATGTTTATAGAGGACTGTCTTGATTAACTGATATGGAATACTCAGCCCAAATGTTCAGATGGTGTCAGAAAAAAAAAAAAAAAACACTTATCAGTCAGAATTTGCTTGCTTATACGTCTCACCCAAATGTTCAAAGTAGATTATAACTTCAAAATGAATATAAGATCTGTTAACTGTGATTTTTACAAAAGTAAAGCAGGTTTCACCTAAGTTTCAACATCAAACTTGCTGAAAACAAGGCTGTCATTACTTCTTGTGTACAACTGCCCCTCCTCTCAACAGTATAAGGTTTAATCAAATATGTTTATTATTTCCAAGAACTACTTGTACTTACCTTGGGCCTCTAGAAGACCATGTGTATTGATTTGCAGGCAATTTCTCTCTCAGTGAATACTCTGCAACCATCATATCAGGAGATACATAAGCTCCAACACCTATAGGATGAATCAACCATTAACAAAAAGTAACACAATTTTTTCATGTATCCTAGTTTTTTGTTTTTTGTTTTTTTTTCAGGAAAATACACTGTGCATGTGAGTACTAAGTACACTGCTTTTGTACACATAAAAAAGAACTTCACCCAGGAGGTGGTGGAGCACGCTTTAAACCTAGCACTCAGGAGGCAGAGGCAGGCAGACCTCTGTGAGTTTGAGACAAGCCTGGTCTACAAGAGCTAGTTTGAGGACAGCCTCCAAAGCCACAGAGAAAGCCTGTCTCAAAAAAACAAAAAAGAACTTCCAAGATTATTATTTGCACTAAAAAACAACCTAAAAGTGTGTAATGTGTTTCCATTACACCATTTCTCCTAAATTCCTAGACAACAATTTCTTAGACTTTCCTAGGAACACATTTAAGGTCTATGTGAATGTGTGTCCAACCCACATCCCACAGGACACATGAAGCCCACATTATGAAGGTTAGTTTCTGTAACCTGACCTTGTAAAAGAAAACAACCTGTCACAATTTAAAAGGATTAAACATACTCAGGCCTCAAGTGTTTTATATATAGAATACAATACTTGAATAAACTCTGATTTATTGTTCATTCTATTTTATGTATTTTTGGAAATGGGGTCTCTGTAGTATCATAGGCTGTCCTCGAACCTGTGATCTTCCTCCTTCAATCTCCTGTTTTCCTTGTATTTAAACAGACCTTTTTCTGAAACTTTAAAGCTTACTAACCTATCACACTGGATGTAGTTCCACCTGGACAACCCACTGTAGAAAGGCAGGGACCATTATTTCCAGCACTCGAAACATAAATTGTATTATGTTTCCATACTGCTTCATTAATTACTTCACAAATTCTCCTAAAAAACAAAGAATTCCTTTGAACAAATACAACTATTCCATATCTAATTTATAACCAAACAAATCACAATGATTCCAAACTATGTAACTGACAGTAGCTTTAAATGAGGTAAATACAACATTTGCTCAGCTATATGACTACATATACATTAGCAGATAGGCTTTTAGTAGGACACAATATTCCAACTGATATACCCTAGTTGAGCTTCAGGGAATTGGGAAGTCATATTAAATACAAGAAAAACATAAGATAAAGCCTGGTTGGAGATGCGCATCTTTAATTCCAGCCCTTGGGAGGCAGGCAGAGGAGTAGTTTTGTGAATTTGAAGCCATATCTGGTCTAAACAGGCAATTCTAGGCCGGCCAGCCAAGGCTACATAATAGTACCCAGTCTCAAAAAACAAACAAAAGAGCAATTTGGAAAATAAAAACCATAATGTCAACAAGGTTTGTGAAGTGGTAAAGTTGAGAGAAAAATAAAAACCAAACGAAACACCAAAGTGACTCCTGCATGTATTTTCACCAGGGATTATTTGACTAAAAGGCCACTTAGTGTCTTTAGTGATAAAGTTAAATGGGGGAAGAGACTAGGAGAAAACCTAAGAATTTGAAAATCAAAGAAAGCTAGTTAGAGATTGACAGCAAGCAAGGAAGTTTACTGGCATTAGTTAAGGGAGCTGAAGAAAATGGAGATTATAAAAAGGTCTAGCTCCAAAGAGTCCTGAAAAATCCAACGTGACATCTGACAAGAGATTCAAGTTCAGTTACCAAAACACTAACATTGTGGCTCAGAACTGCCTGTGACTCCAGGTCCAAGGGTTCTACTACCCTCTTCTGACCTCCATGGACATTGTGACACAAGTAACACACACACACACACACACACACACACACACACACACACACACACACACACACACCAGATATGAAACAGAGAAAGAGAGAGATAAAGTAACTGACAAAGGAGAAAAGAAGATAATGAAAGAGGTAATGAGATGATAGAAGGGGAAAGACTGCACTATAGAAAGAAATGGCTAAAAGTGACAGGGTACATATTAAAAGGGCAATATAATATTTCACAAGAAATCCAATTGCTTGAAAAAGGTGAACCATCTGGTAACCATATAAGCCTCTTAAAGCTTGCCTTTTGACAAGACCTTAAATAAAGCTTCAGATACCAGATAACTGACATATATTAATACTTTGGTGATGGGAATGATGGAGACAATGATCACTAAGTAAATGCTCTAAATATTTCAGCTACTTACTCATATAAAGGAAAAGAGCTAAGGTAAACAAGGCCAACATGGAACTGAAGTAGAGGAAAGGATATGGATCACTTACGTTGTCTAACAGTTTCCTCTGAGATTGAAATAGTTCATCCTGCAGGGAAGCCCCATAAGCAGGAAAGTAAACATCACTGGCTTCCGCAAGTCCCTGAAACTGAGTACAAATACTAGGCCCCTCAGTGCCAGAGTAAGCAATTAAAGCTGAGAGAAGCTAAGTTGCAAAGAAGACTCTCAGACCACCAGCTGCATGCAAGAAGTTTCAAACTGAGACACCTGCGAAAAAGACTCTCCAGCCTGTTAAGCTGCCTGCAGACTGTGCAGAGTGATCCAGGTTCCCAGCTTTTGGGAGATGTCACCCATGCTGGAGTTGGCTTTGATGCTGCTGCTGTCTTTGAGTCATTTCTGCTCCTGCAAGTAACCCCAATAAACCTCATTGGTTCACCAGGTTAGACTTCGGTGAGATCTGTACTTTTTCGGTTGTGGCTTCCCATAGGTGAGTAGACACGTGTGTTTTACCTCTCTAGGAAAAGTTTTGTCACAACATTACAAGAAGGAAGGGGATGCAGAAGAGAAAGTAGCATGGACTGAGGAGACAGGGAAGCTTAGCAAGTGGAGCCAGTATGTGTAACAACAGCAAGGTTGGTAGACAAGGCCAACGGTCAGGAAGTACCACTGACAAGTCCCAGGACATCTGCGAATGTGCTATTTGGTGATGGGTGGATGGATGACCCAATAAATCCAAACTGGCTGGAAAGGAAAATGGTGAGGCAGGGACCAATGCCAGAGGGTTTGGCAGCTTGTGAGTCTCAGAAGCACCATAGCAGAGGAGCAACCCTAGCTACCTGTGCCTGCAATGGTTTGGCAAGGTGCAGTGATTGGAGCTGACATCCATGACATGACCCAGGAGTGAGAGTCTGACTTACAAAACACAATTATCTGCCCATCAGAGTTACATTTTACTGTAACTGCAATTCACTGACTTAAACCACTCGGTACTCTTAATTAGGCAGATTCTATGATGTAACAACTGCCAAAAGACTTACCCAGAATTTGGCCAGTGAGTTGCTTCTCCATAGCTGTAGTTGACAAGATCGCACTTATGATTTATAACTTCAATCATCTATTAAAAGAATAAGGATCTAGCTTAGGAAGTAAGTTATAGTCATTGTATTAAAGAAGCTTTATAATCCTATAGTATCTAGACTAATTGTATACTAATTTATAAGATATTTCTAGGAATACTGTAATTAACATCAAAAGGTAGCAGAGGAAAGAATTCACTAAAGCGTCAATTAAAAGTGAAACTATTTCCTTTAGAATGTGGGAATCACTGAAGGAAATAGGGGGGCATTGATTCTGAATAGATTTAAAGGCGCTTAAGTTACATGGCAAAGTAAGTCATAGAGAATATTAAATGTACAAAGGGTTTTAATTTCCTTTTAGAGTATTGGAGCAAGTTATATATTTATAAAAACTATCTTGAGAAGATTACTAAGAGGTTTACTACAATGAGTATAAAATATATTTTTCTACAAAGACTTTTAAGACAAGAAACTTTTTCCTGGTAATTTTTACTTTACACTGAATTAATCAGCACTGGCGTGCTTCTAAAAATACTGTTCTGTATACCAAAATACTGCTTAATATACTCTTGAGAACCAAGAGTGCTTTATGTAGGTTTCTAGTCTCGAAATTATTAATCTACATCAAGAACTCCCAGACACTCACAGCTCTGATGAGGCCTGTGCCTGTTTCCATGGTGCTTAGCCTTGTATCACCAATCTTAATGGACAAAATTTGAGCACCAGGAGCAACTCCATTCCGTTCAGGCTCCTCTGGAAAATGCCCAGCAGCTATACTTGCTACATGGGTTCCATGAGCTCCTATAGACAGAAACAAGTGTGTGTGTAAGATGAGAAAAGTCATCACATGTTAAAATTATAACCATTTCAACATGTATATTATGACAAGAAATTTGATAAAAATACCACCTGATCATATATTATCTCTTATTCCTACCAATCACACAAAATAAACTTCAATTACATATTTTTTCTTTACCCTGAATTATACTCTGTAGTAAGTAAAAATGTAAGTCCAAGAAGACAGCCAATATTTGCAATACATAGAACTCACAAGTAACTTGTATCCAAAGTACATAAAATACATTCCATATCCAACAAAGTAGAGAAAGAAGTTAAAGACACCCTGTCCACCTAGCAAAATGGTGAAACATTTTGCACAAGACATACAAATATGAAAACATGTTTTATTTTGTTAGTCATCTTGGAATTGTAACTTACTGTCACAATGAAGTATCTCTATTTTTTAACATAGCTAAGATATTGACGATTGACAATAGTTTAGAATATACCATACACTGTTCTTGTTCAAGAAATATGAACACAGGCATACTTATGAATAGCAGTCTCCCTTTTGCCCTAGTACCCAACAGAAAAGTGCAAACATGTTTACCAAGGCATTCACAAAAATGTTCATGTCTACATTATTTGTATAATTCAAAAATCAAATTACTTAGGGTTTACTAAAAGTAAATGGATATTTAACATATCAATCCATAGAACTGATAAGAATATGAATCAAAGTGAAGCTTATAAAAATAAGGTTGAATTAAAGTCTCATGTAAAAACTGGATTAATTCCATTTATATAATTGGAAAAAGCAGAAAACTATGTGGAAACTGAGACTATTTTTATCACTTCTGACTCAACACAAACACCCCCACATGGAATAAAGGAATGTAGTAATGAAAATCAAGACAGTAGTTAATTTGGGAGAAAGAGGTAAAAGTTATTGCTTTTGCTAATGCTAGCACACAGAATAATGAATTTAATTAAGACATTTTTGTATGTTTATCTTACTCTGGTTTCATTCAGTCCTCATTATCTTCTTTTGAATCCTCCTATCTCTAGTCTTTCTCAACACAGTCACACCTTACTGTATTCTCTTTCTGTCTCCTAAGGCACGAGCATGGTCTTTCTACTTGATTTTATTTCCTCAGCATAAAAACACCCTAGTCTGTCTACAATATTATTTGTCATGCTCTTCCACTTTCTTCAAGTGTTTTATGACAGATATATTTTCACTAAAACTCATATTTGACATTTGCATATATTATTTTTGATTATGTAACATTTTATATGATAACATGTATTTAAAATTTGTCTTGGATCATTTTCTATTACTACATTATCAAGCAGCCAACTTATGTGAACTTACACAGAATACTATGAGAATCATTTTACTTAAGTCTCAGTACTTACAGGTAAATTTCTCAAGAGTTAATATTTGTAAGTAATCACTGCATATTTACTAATGGATTTTCTGATGTTAACTAAGATTTTGCTTTTATTTATGAACTATCTCTACACAGTTACTACTTTAAAAGAGAAGAAAGTCAAACCACAAATTTTCTAGGCTTGGTCGTTCAATAGGAATTTCTATAATGAACTCACTAGCGCCTCACCCTGACCTGCAGGAATTTGTCATTCAGCCACTGAATGACTATCTCTCACTAGCAAATCTGATAAACCAGATACCTCCACTGGTCACAATGGAGAGTAGGTTTCCATCATCATAAATATTAACAGAATAATTCAACATCTCAGCTGTGCCAAAAGAGCCATATTCTTGGGCTTCTTTGTAGTTTCTCAGTACAGTAGATTTACTCAAGTCTCCATTTTCATTCGAATCAACACAGGCTCTGTTGGGAAGGAGAAGCAGGTATTAAAATTTACCCTTCTACGCCTCGTTCCAAAGGTCACACAACAGTTTCTCAGTCATCTTCTCACTGCTTGCTTCTCCCAGCACTCAAATCCAATGACTAGATTCCTTTGTTTCAGAGTAAGCAGTAAGGTTTAGGTCAGAAGTCTCCCAGAAGCCAGTGCTAAAACCATGCACACAGACACTGATGGCCACAGACGGTTTAGAAAATCATCAGGGCAGGTGACAAACTAAAACCGAACCTTGGGTTGGAGTGTAGGCAGGTTCTGGATGGTTCAAACACAAAGGACACCCTCACTTCCTGCTGCTTTTTAGTGCTGACGCTGTGAACCAGCAGCCTCTTCAGCTTCCTGATACCACACGACTACAAACTTCAAACTTTAGTCACACAAAGCTTTAGGAAAACATACTTCTTATAACAAAACAAAATTTCCATCTAATTTTATAGTTCTCTTCTACCTGCTGTTTACCCATTTTATTACTGTTAAATTTTAAAAGGTATGTATTTTAAACACATTATTAGTCTGTTTAAATCAATTTAATTAAAAAGTCCCAAATGTTATATAAAGATCAAATCTCTGTGTATGTGTGTTTGTTTGTGTATGTGTGTGTATTTTGAGACAGTTTTACTACACAGTCCCAAATACCTTTACAGTCACTATGCAGCCTATGCTGGCCTTGGACTTGTGGCAATCCTTCTGTCTTAGCCTACCAGATACTGAGACTGCACATATTTACTATTATGCCTAACTCAGGACTGAACACTTAATTACTGTCTTATGTTATCAAGTTAATTTAGGTATTCTATCTCTATTTAAAATATCTCTGCCCAAATTTTCTTCTTTTACCTTCAACATGTTTTTAGTCAATGTTCTATCACAATATTTGTGGTTACTCTGCAAACTGTCTAGTTTTAACAAGGAACATTTTTTCCACATATCAATCTGCCAAAATGTGGTTAACTAAGTAAGATTTTAAATATACTGTTTAATGTAAACTAAGTTTAAAAGGCTTGTCTATAACTACCAAAAGCTAATTTGGTTCTTACATAATGTTGTTAAGGGACATGGTTATATAAAACAGAATTTTGTACTACTTTGAGGGCTTACAGTTCTTCACAGTAGATAAAACCATTTTTAATGAAGAAGATCTATAAAGTACTTGAGATTACCTCCAGGTCTCACCATCATGCCACACCAAGCAGTCATACACAGGGCCTGGATCACTATACTTTTTCTCAAAAGAATTAAGTAATTCCACTTGACTTTGCAGCTCTTCTTTGATTAGTTTATTGGCCTATTAATCAGAAAACAGATTAATATTAGAATATTTTTTATGCACCTGAAAGTTGTAGTAACATATAACCAAAGACGGTGCTGAACAAGTAGAAAAAAAATCATTTCACTTTGGAAAAATAATAAAAAACAAAATGTTTTTGCAGTTTTGGAGACTGAGTCTAGGGCTTGGAGTACGTAAGGCAAGTGTTCTACCACTGAGTATATCCTCAGTCTACAAGTCCAGTTATGATTAAATGGTATATATTCATAGTAAAAGAACAACTAAAAAGGATAAACACTGAATTGTGACTTTTTCCTGGGATGGCAAAATGAAAGCTTTTCATTTGTTACTTATTAAGATGTCTGGGTTGTCCAAAGTTGCTGCAATTAGCATATTATTTTCAAAATGAACCAAGACAAAATGCTTACTGCTAATGAGTTCATGTGATAAATTTCATGGAAGTTTTTGAATACATTCTCAAGGAGTAAAAAATTTTCAACGTTAAGGTAATCATTCCATGAGAAGCTGTGACCTTTCTGGGAGACCTGAATTTTAAATTATGTTTTCACTGAATATTTCCACAGGATATAGTTCTTTATAAGAATTATTAAAATTAACTGTATTTTATTCTTTAAAACAAGAACTGTCATTCAAACTATAGGATGACAATGGCTACAACTGTTAAAAATATAATTTTGAAAAGTATGAGAATAACCTTAGAATACTGACTTATTGTCCCTGAACCTCAGAGTGTACAAGAAAGTTGAAAACACTGAAAAACTTGCTTGCATTTTCTTTGTAAATCTAAATTATAACACTGTTGATGAATAACCATACTTTGGATTTTTCTTTTTAAAGAAAATGCATAAAAACAGAAAACCCACAAAGACATTATTTTCACTTATGAACTGATTAAAAAATTAAGGTGAGGGCTCAGTAGTTAAGAGCAGTTTGCTACTCTTGCAGAGGACTTAAGTTTTTCTTCCCAGTACCTTAGTGGCTCATAACTGAGTTAACTTGAATTCCAAATAATCCACTGTGCTCTTCTGCCCTCTGAGAAAACCATGTATACATGGTATAAACAAACACTCTACACATAAAATAAGAATAATATTTTTTTTTAATTTAAGGGTACACTTGTATGTCTCTGGTGGGAATATAAACTAGCATAATCATTATAATTTACAAAAAGCTATACCCAACAATGTTTTAAATGAATTTTTCTTTTGTAAAAAAGATTTATTCCGTGCCTTTAATCCCAGCACTCCTGAGGCAGAGGTGTCAGATCTCTGTGAGGTTGAGGCCAGCCTGGTCTGTAAAACAAGTTCCAGCACAGCCAAGTTACACAGAGAAATCCTGCCTCAAAAACAAAAACAAACCAAAAAAAGATTTATTTTGATTTATGTATTAAGTGTTTTGTATGCATGTTGTGTATCTGCACTTGATGCCTGTAGACGCCAGAATGCACTGAAACTGGATCTAGAGTTACAGACTAACTCTGGGTCCTCCTTGAGAGTGCCCATCAACCAAAGAATGGATAAAGAAAATGTGGTTATATTTATACAATGGAGTACTACTCAGCTATAAAAAACAATGACATGAAATTTGCAGGCAAATGGATGGAACTAGAAAAAAAAATCCTGAGTGTGGTAACCCAGACTCAGAAAGACAAATATGGTATATATTCATTCATAAGAGGATATTAGATATAAAGCAAAGGATAACCAGACTACAATCCACAGTTCCAGAGAAGCTAGGTAACAAGGAGGACCCTAATAGGGACACATAAAACACCCTGGGAAGAGAAATTAGATGAGACCTACTGGGTAAACAGGGGCCTTGAAGGGGTGGTAAAGAGCTGGTAAAGAGAGGGGAAGGGTGATGAGAACATGAAGGAATGGGATGGGGGGCGAGGGATGCAGTAGAAGAGCAATAGGGGAGATATCTTTATAGAGAGAGCCACTATGGAATTAGGGAGAAACCACAAGGATGACCCAAGCTAAGACTCCTAGCAATAGTGGCCTTCCTCTGTAATCAGATTGGTAAATACCCCAACTATCATCATAGAGCCTTCATCCAGCAACTGATGGAATCAGATGCAGAGATCCACAATGAAGAACCAGGACTAGGTCTGGGAATCCAGTCGAAGAGAGGGACGAGGGAATATATAAGCAAGGGAGGCCAAGATCATGATGAAGAATCTACAGACAGCTGAACCAAGCTCCCAGACAGTGGTAGAGACTAAAAGGGATCGAACTAGCCCTCTACATGTGGGAGACAGTTGTGAAGCTTGGACTATCTGAGGGGCTCCTGGTAGGACCATGATATAAAATTGGTACATGAGCTAGTTTGTTGGAACCCATTTCCTATATTGGGATGCCATGGTCACCCTTAATGCATGGAAGAGAGCTTGGACCTGCCCCAACCTATTTTGTTGACTCCTCATGACAATCCTTACCCATGAGGAGGAGTGGACTAGGAGTCGGTTGGGGGATATAGGGGGGTGGGAGGTAGAACTGTGGTTGAAACGTAAAGTGAAATTTAAAAGAACAACTAAATTATATATTAAAAATATATAATTTTTTAGAATTATATATTAGAAATATATAATTCTTCAGAATAATATAACTTTCAAGTAAAAGTGAGTAGCACCAACTTGGGAAGAGCCATTGTTGGCAAGATCAAATTCTTCTTGTTTTCTACAAGCTTCTGCAAGTGCAACTCTGTGAACTGGATCCCAGATTTTTTCCTTCCGTTCTTTCTGCAAAGACAAAAAAATTCATCTCACAATCAGGCAGACATAGTAGTCAGATCAACCTACATGGTTATGTTCCCACCTTGCCAGTAGCTTAGATACTACAAAATGCTCAAACAAAGGCTTATAAAACCATTCTGGGGCTGCAGAGATGGCTCAGAGTTGTTAAGAGCACTGACTGCTCTTCCAGAGGTCCTGAGTTCAATTCTCAGTAACCACATGGTGGTTACAGTCATCTGTAATGATATCTGGTGCCCTCTTCTGGCATGCAGACAGAACACTGTACACATAATAAATCTTAAAAAAAAACCCAACATTCTAGTAAAGGTAACAAAGTAGTAGATCAATTAATGAAGTTGGCTAGGCGAACAAGTTTATCAAGTCACACAAAATATTTTTATATTGTTTATTCCTCAACTTATACCCACCCTTCTTTAAAATACAGTTTATCATATCAGGAACCCTGTCATAGAGAGTAGGAAATACTCACTCCTGGACATAGTTGGAAGATGCAGATAGGTACGTACCGAGTGATGACTAAAGAAAGACTGTAGCTTCACTGGGAAGGGGAGAAATCCTCAATCATTCCTGTCCAGGATTCCCCATCCTCATTCACTGGACAGGTTCCATGCTTCTGAAATTGGTCTTAACCTTTATGTCCATTTTTCAATCACATAGTATCTCCTAACAAATGTCTTCTAGATAAAAGAATCCTTTCAGTAAACTAATAAACTGGACTATCTAAGAAGAGTCCACAATATGACCTATAGTCACATGTCAATTTACTTCCTTACAAAAGCTGACTGAATATAATACACCAATTACAAATGCCACAACATCTGTGTGCTGATGTTCAATCAAAGCTGTGTGCATTAAAATAAGTTCTGGCTCATGAATCTCGAGGGAAGAAGAATATACTGTGATTAGATGACAGCACCCACACATGCATCAGGATTACTGTCAAGACCTATACCTTGATTTACAGCTCAAGTACTGAACTCACATCAGCAGCTACTGTCACAGCAGTGTTCAGAAGTGGCAATGCACACAATACAGTAACCCATAGGAGTCCCTTTATTAGAGCAGATATTAAACACTTCAAACATTTGTATCATCACAGAAAGTTCCACTCGATAGCAACTCTTTAAAGCAAATTCCTAACCACACTTAGCTCTTCTAACTACAGACATGTTTTACCTTAAATATTTATGTATGTATGTGTGTGAATTTATGTGAATTATGTACATGCTGGTGCCCAAAGAAGCCAGAAGAAGGCATCAGATTCCCTGGAACTAGATTTACAGGTAGTTAAGAGTCATCTGATGTGGGTGCTGAGACCTGAACCTGGGTTCCATGCAAAGGCAATAAGTCTGCTAAGCTGCTAAATTATCTCTGCAGCCTAACTTGTGTTTCTTATATACATACTTCAAAAGCCTTAGATCTGATTAAGGTATATGATGACAATCTGAGAGCAAGAAGACTAGACAAGATACATGAGCCAAATTTTCTTAGTCAACACAAAAAGAAAACAAAAACAAAAACAAAAAGAGGTCTGTCTATAACATTAAGAAAGTTCCTGAAATAGTCTAAAGCTCAATTTATGTCATCTACCCAAAATAACCCAAAAGTCTGAGCTTTAGTTTAGTTTTGCTTTAATCTTCCTTAAAATTTCTAGTCCATGGACCCACTTTAAGTAAAACACATAAATTTGAACAGTCTTTCACAGTCCAAGTCCCTAGAAGATTTAAGACCTCATGAGAATTTAGAAAAGCAAAAACAAACAAACAAACAAAAATGAAACAAAACAAAAAGTCCTTTTTTCTTCAAGGAGGAATTCAATCTAAGTATATACATATGCAAGCAAGTAATACTGGGTTTCTCATTACCTGTATCCTTTCCTTGAGAGCCTTTGGATAGAAGTCATAGCCATTTTTAATGCCAATATGATATTTTCCCGAAGGATTTGTCCAGCTTCCAGGAATCTGTAGGTAAAACAAATTGTCCATCCATTTTCCAATGCTAACAATACACCACTGTGAGGTCAAACTATTTCACATCTACTCTACTGGCTCACATTGGGTAGAGGCTTATATTTATGAGAAATACTTTTCATATTCTAAGCGGTCACTTAATGTCACTCTGGCTTTATAGTTTATAAAATGCTTTGAAAATGTTTTACTTCCTTAAACCACTATGATTATTTAAGAGTTCTTAAACACTGCTGACAGTTTATCTTTCCTTTATCACACTTGAGCCAATGAAGGACCAGGGAGGAGAAGCAATTTTCAGAACTTACTCCACACTCAGATTTCCTACATCTCATTCTTCTACAACAGCATCATACAGATAATGTATGCTAGTTTCATTTAAGATCTGAACGCTATCTCAAATTATCTCATCATCTTTAAAATACCTTTTAATCTAGAAAGATACAATGAAATTACTTATACAAATGGGAAGGTTAAAAAATTGGAATCTTGTTCCATCATGGAATTCAGTTCAAAAGATACAAGAATTTAAACCAGATAAATGTGACTGTGACTCTAAGCTACACTACTAATGGAGAGAGGTACATTTATTTGTCTTGTGTGCAAGAAAAAAAAATCCCGTAATCCTATCCTTATGACTATTTTTTGGGGTGGTGAGGGGGACATGTATGGGATCTCTCTATTCTTCTTTGAAGCAAAAACTAACACAGTTAAAGAGAAGATGATTCAGGAAAAGCAAGCAAGCAATCCAAGGAGAAGGGAGAATGAGCTATCTCAAAAATGAGGTGGCAGCACTGGAGTTCTAACACACATGCATTAGAAAAGCTTTTATAATATTTATGTGGGTGACATATTCATGAGGTAAATGAGTATGTCATTTACCCTCTTCTCCTCCAAAATCATGGAAGGAGAATTCAAAACCACAAAGTGAAAAAAATGAACCCAGGTCTTTGGAGGATGTAGGCCCTTCATTAGTGCATGGATGGGTAAATATCCTGGCACCTTAGCCTCTGACATACTGAGAGCAACCAACCTATCAGCAGCCACAGGCCATTTAACCACAGAGGGGTATTATGAACAGGCAAATGCCAATATACAGAAGCAGTTTCCCTTTGAGAATGGCTCAAGGTTCATGACTCTGCTGGCTGACATATTCTACTTCTCCAGGATTAAGATTGACTGTTATTTTAAAGCTTGACTTGTCAGAAAAGCTGAGTTTTCCAATAGATAGGCTGCTCTCCCACTCATGTCTATCTTCTCCCCACAGTGAAGCTAGGGAGCATAGCTACTTTATGACTCTTATGCATAATAAAATGCAATGAGCATCAACCAACTTAAAACATCAAAATCTATTCTGATTCATCCTATTCTGAAAAAAAAGTTGTTAGGTATGGACTAAACACAAGGCTGAACTGCCAACAACTCACATCTGGCGGGCTTATGCCTTTAATCCCAGCACTCTGGGGCTGAGACAGGTGGATCTAGGTGAGTTTGAGGCTAGAATGGTCTATATAATGAGCTACAGGGAAGCCAGGGTTACACAGACACCCTATCTCAAAAACAAAACAAAACAACAAAAACACCCAAAGATTCCTCACTTGTCTCATTTATACAGTGTCTTTCCCCCACCTCATTCCGCATTCCATAGCAATTATTTCCCACATAGAAAACTTCTGGGTGAAAATTTCATAAAATTGGATATATGAAAATCATTATTAAAGGCCTGTGTTTTAACTAATAATTTGAGAGTCAACTGGCTATCATCCATTGCAAGATTCTTCATATTCTTGTAATGTCTTCATGTAACAAAAACAACTGACAAAATTTTGCAACAAAATTCCACTACCAGGCAACACAAATGCCCACTGTACAAGTATCTTTGTAAACTTTGCCCAGTCATGCTATATAAACTTAGGTAATTGTGGAATGTCATTTTATGAAATTAAGTAATTTGCACTTTGAAGCCATATGTGATATCTTTGAGAAGCAAAGCTTTACATTTATTCCATTTTAAGAAATATTTAAAATGGTTCAAAATACATATAGTAATTACAATGATGCTTTGAGTGTGATGTATGTCTGTGTGGATGTATGCACATGTTGCACATATGCAGCACATAGAGGCCAAAGGTTGATGTAGAATTCCTCTACTACTTCCCATCTTGTTTTCTGAGCCAGGGTCTCTTACTAATCTGAAGCTAAGATAGCTTGCCACTGAGATCCAGGGATCCTCTGATTCCACTTGCAAGTGCTGAAGTTATAGGCAAATGCTACCACATCTCAGTGTTAGAGATTTGAATTCAGGTCTTCATGTTCACACAGCAGATACTTCATGTACTGAGCTATCTCTCCAGGTACCATTGAGATCACCTTTGTCTCTTTTTTTAAAGATAGGATATTGTCATGTATGTAAACCCACTTTGCCTGGGACTCAAAATCTCTATGTCTGTAGTACATAATCTCATTAACTGGGAATTACAGTTCATTTCTGAAACATTAAAGAGAGGTGACTAACAAATAGGACATTTTTCTTAATGAACCAAGTATCTTCCTGAGTTATTTCAGTCTTGCCAACTTCATACTCACACTATTTGCTCTGGCTATACTACATCTAATCACACTCTTCTGTATGCCTGTATTAACTTTTTAAAAGATTTTTCAATTGAAACGAAATTTTTTTAAAGGTTTAACTTAAATGTGGTAAAGTGAAAACAGCACGGTGTTCCATTATGTTACCAAAAATAGAACTACTAGAAAACCACAGAACAAATAGAACTAAGGAATAAGACTTAAAGGTGAGCCCAACCTTTAAGTGCTAACAGGACACTATCAAACACAAAGTTCACTACCCAGCAATTCTGTCTCCCCTACTCCCCAATAGTTCTTGGCTCAAATGTCTCTTGTGAACCTCAGGTTGGACATAATTTGCTAACACACTTTGAAGGTTGCAAAATAAAAAGAAAGACATTAAGAATTACTGGGGGACCAACAGAATGTTAGTAGGTGATATGGGCATACTAGGTTTCCTTATGGGAAAAATAAGACGCCTACTTCAAACTAAGCATGAATAAAATTCCAGTCAAATTCTCTATAACAAACAAGAAAACAACCATAGGAATATGGGTATGTCCATAGAACAGCCACTTCTCAATGCTTCCTAGCAAAGTCTTTAAATGAAACCACAACCATATTTAACAATTTACATCTTTATAAGTGAGAAATTCACAACTATAAGCTGTTGGGAAACTCCACCCAGCCCCATTTTTCCCATTTCAGAACCAGCACCTGAGAAAGTCCACCAAGGGGGCAGCTCCCCCTAGATGCTCAAATACCTACAGGGTATTTAAGATGAGATCTCTAGACCTGCCATATGGTCTCTGCTTCATCATGAGAGCACCCAAGAGATGCTTAGCTCAGATTAAAACCTTGTCTTGTTAATTTGGTTTGACTGGGCTTATTGCATCTGTGGAGGATAACCAATAACTGGGGATCCAATATTTATCTTAAGCATCCATCAACATCACAACCTGTGTTCCTAGAAGACAGTAATGGAACACCTTCTCCTTATTTTAAACCAAGGACTTTTGGGATAATTCACTTTACAAATAACAGGTAAATACTACTCTACTGTCAAAAAGGAAGGGGGGGAGAACCCAACAAACCAAAAGAACCCATTCAATAAGAAGAGAAATATTTCAACCTTAAGCACTCTTCCAGAAAGACCAATAATTTCACCATCTTTTGGTTCTACTTCTGTAGCAGTATTCACATCGCCACTTCCTGTGGTATCAATGATATCAATGATTTTTGGTTTTCCATCAGTTGTAACCTAAAAATTAAGGCAAATAAAATGAGTTAGTTTTTGCCTTTAAAGAAAATAATGTAAATCCATGTGTGTATACATACATACATACATACATACATACATACATAGTTGCCTATGAAATTTTCATTTTATTAAAAATAAAATTAAGTCAAAATTCTAACAAATAAACACCAATGAAAAAAATTAGTCATGAAACAATATACAACCCTTCAAGTGGTTTCATAACTTTCTTTAATATTTACAACTTTCTGGGTGTTAGATATAGCAGTTGTCAGTACACAAAAATCCCCTGTGTTATAAACAGCAGAGTGAGGAAGTAGACAATAAATAAACATGCACAATACCAAGAAATTAAGCAGAAGGGAGGAAATAAATACAGATTTTTCCATTTTAATTTGGTTGGGTAAGGAAGGCCTTGCTGAGAAAGAAACATTTGAGCAAATATCTGAAGAAAGTGAGCTTTGGGCTGGGTAGAAAACAGTAGTATTTTATTAGTGACTATCATACCAGTACTTCAAATTAGTAAATTCCAAGTTCAAAGATAACTTTTTTCTCCAAATGTTATCTTTTTAGATATCATCATACACTAATTGCTCAATCCAGAAACAGAAGTCTTTCTCAAATTATCTAATTTACACCCAGGAAGTACTTCCTCTAATGGAATTAAAATCCATTTTTTTCTACTTTTCATCACCATTGTGCCAAGTTGCCAAACCACTAGGATCTCTTCCTTTCATAATGTACGTATCAGCTTTTTAAGCTAGTTGAGACTCACTCTATTTATTTACTGAAACAATCTTTTCCCAATTTACATACCAATTCCAATTCTCATTCCCTCCCCTCCCCCTGCCCCCCCTTCCACCTCCATCCACTCCTCAGAGAGGATAAGGCTTCTTATGGTGAGTCAACATAGTATGTGGCACGTCACTCTGAGGCAGTACCAAGGCCCTACCCCCTCTATCTAGGCTGTATCCCTCCAAAGAGAACGGGCTCCAAACAGCCAGTTCAAGAACTAGGGATAAATCCTGGTCCCACTGCCACTGGCCCCACAGGCTGCCCAAGCCACATAACTGTCACCCACAGAGGGCCTAGTTTAGTCCTATGCAGGTTCAGTCATGATTCAGTGAGCTCCCACTAGCTCAAATCAGCTGTTTCTGTGTTCTCCCACCACGGTCTTGATCCCTTTTTCATAATATATCACTCCTCCTCTCTCCGACTGGACTCTGGGTACTCAGCTGTGGATCTCTACATTGCTGGATGAAGGTTTTAAGATGATATACTCAGACCCCAAGAGACAAACACAGAATGTACTCACTCATAAAGCAAAGGATAAAACTCACTTTTTATGAGGGTCCTCTAACTTAATGCTGTGTGATCTCACCAAAAATCTGGCAACAATAAAAGGTTACTGAATATGCAACAAACAAAACTTAATTCAAAACTAAATGTGTAATGAATCCAAAGAGTTTGTGGCAGCACTTATGCCAGCTACATTGTATAAACACTGTGGCCTTGGTTTTGAACATTCAACATGCATATTTGCACTGTGCATGCCATCATTCTACAAAATTCATTGAACACTTGTTTGAAACACCCCAGGCTGACTTGATCGTTTTGTATTCTATGGACTACAGTAATTTTACTGCATGGAATTTCTACTCTTACAGTAACCTAATAGGTTAATTCCAGAAATCAAAACTTTTTTTTTTTTTTTTTTGGTTTTTCGAGACAGGGTTTCTCTGTATTGTTTTGGAGGCTGTCGGTCCAGCCCGGCCTCGAACTCACAGTGATCCGCCTGCCTCTGCCTCCCAAGTGCTGGGATTAAAGGTGTGCGCCACCACCGCCCGGCTCATAAATCAAAACTTTTAATATTCCCCCCACCACTCCTAAGCATGTAAATATCACATTAGTTTATCATTATATTGGATTGTGTTAAACAAGTTTATTTATCTCATTGAGTATGCATTTGACTTTATTTAATAAACACTATATGTAACCAAAATTTTTTTAAATAATTAAAGATTTTATTTTTTCCTATGTATTTGCATATTATCTGTGTGTGTGTGTGTGTGTGTGTGTGTGTGTGTGTGTGTGTGTGTGTGTGTGTGTGTATGTACGTACCACCTGTGCCTGGTGCGCTCAGAGGCCAAAGAGGATGATAGGTCCTCAGGATCCTCAGAACTGGAGTTGAAGGTTGTTGTCAGCTGCCATGTGGGTGGGAAATGAACTCAAGTCCTCTGCAGGAGCAGTTTAACCACTGACTCATCTTTCCAGCTCCTAAAATAAACTTCTTTATGATTTGTCAGTAAATGCTTGATTTGCATACTTATTTGCCTATATCCCTGGGGTTGTATAAAATTTCATGGGCAAAGAGAGGTCAGTTACAGTGAAATTCTTGAAGAAGCCCTACATAAATCATGTTCTTAAAGGTGCTCCTTTCACAGCTGGCTCCAATGAATGTACTATTAAGACAAATTGTGTTTTATTATTTTTCTCCTTCCACAGATTCATACTGCATTCAAAACACAAAAAGCTCTGTGGCACTACTTTCTGTAGGATGCTCACCATTTCTGCCTCGGCTGTTTTCATACAATCCTCTTTAGAATTCTGTATTGCTTCAGTTGTACAACAGCATTTGATCATACATTTGTTTTCTAGTAAAGTTATTATCATTCCCTAAATGATCTCTTTCATGTGTTCACCACTCTCAACTTC
The DNA here is from genome assembly GCF_017639785.1 of Mesocricetus auratus. Lineage (NCBI taxonomy): Eukaryota > Metazoa > Chordata > Mammalia > Rodentia > Cricetidae > Mesocricetus > Mesocricetus auratus. Next base: position 61,828,550 of record NW_024429194.1, read on the forward strand.
ATACTGCACACCTTTCACTTTACAGGACATAATCCAACTTTCAACAACACAGGAGGTGACTCTCATCAGTTTCTCTTGTACAAGCTCCATAGGACCAAGTGGTTTCTCCATTCAACTTGCAAATATACACCCAACAACAAACACAACTTGTTGGGTATTAACATTTTCTTTTTATTACTGAACAACCAAACTCAGTATCAGCTCCAATTTTGGAAAGATATGCTTCTTTAGTAGCCATAAATGTTCATGTGAGCCACAATATTACTGCTATAGGAAACTGTGGTAGTATATTTTTATGGAAGAGTAATTGACAAGGCTCTTCAGGGCTAGTTTTGCAAAAGCGAGTCTTTGTGTTCAATATATACCTAAGGAACACACGTACACTTATAGAACCTCAATATTGATTTCCATAGTGGGTGTTCTAATATATATTTCAACCAGGAATTTCTAAGGATCTTATTGCAGTCCTCAACCTCATCCTCACCAGCATCTATTGCTTTCTTAATGATAGAAATTCTGAGTTGTTTAAGCTGGAATCTCAATACAGCATTGACTTATGTTACCCTGATGGCTAAGGATGCCAAACTGTTTTCATATATTTACTGAAAAGTTGTAGATTTTTAAAATTAAAATGTATTTATTTTGTGAGTACAGGTATCTGTGTGAGTACAAGCATGCCACAGAGTGTGAGAAGAAATAGGGGACAACTTGTAGGAGTTGGTTCTCTCTTTCCACCATGTGAGGTAATGGCAATTCAACCTAAGTTGCAAGGATTGGCAGTAGGCACCTTTACCCATGAGCCACCACACAAACCCTGTCTCCTTCTTCCGAGAGTGGTCTAATTCATTTTCCCATTTATTCTTTACTGTCTTTTGAAATATACAGGTATAAAAATGTCACAAGAAAACCTATCATTCTATACAATGAACATATACACTAGTTAAAATTGTATTTGTGTCACACATATATACATACATATTACATACACACACACATACACATATATAATTATACATACATTCAAACAAACATACACACACCAACAGGAAGGCATGGAAACACAAAGTCTAAAAAAAAGAAAAAAGAAAGAATGAAGAAAATAACAAATGTCAAGAATGTTTTCTTCCACCTTGAAAATTCATAAATCTTTAGGACAAGGGTTAATGACTATTACTACTGAATCTATTTGACCATCATGAATCTTTTCCCTAACACAAAGTATTTCCTCTATAGCATATGCAAAGTTTTATATTATATATATACTCCAGGAAGAAGTGATCTTAGAGGAAACAAGGCACACTTTTTCTTGACAGGACTCAGAAGGTACAGCTGGTGGATCTAGCATCAAACTTTGTCATGTTGCCTTGAAAAACATAAAGCGTGGTGGTGTGAAGTTCCAGCGAGCCTGTCATGTTCAGCTATTTTTTTTGAATAGCAATTTGTTAGTTTTTTTTTTTAGATATTTATGCTAGAAGAATGCTGACAACCAGAAGGCTCAATAAGACAATTTAGAAAAAAGTAACAATGAAAACATATCAAACTAGTAAAGTAAATCCTCATTATCAGTATGTGAGCAGAAAAACCAACTGGGATTTACTGTATTATTTCTCTAACTTTTACTAGCACGAAGTGCTGAAGGTCTCTGTCTGTCTGTCTATCTTTCTGTCTGTCTGTCTGTCTCTCTCTCTCTCACACACACACACACACACACGGGGGGGGTTCAAGCATACATACAAAATATGCATGTAGAAAATTTAAATTTCTTGTTCACGGTATTAGAGATTTTCAAAGAGACAACAGAACTTAGGGTTGGAAAAAATATAAAGGCAAAGCCATATGAGAATCGTGCAGTAGCAGTTTGGGATAAGAAGGAAATAAATGCTAATAGTGGAAGCATGCTGTCCATCTGAGAGGAAGAGAGGTGCATGGGTGAGGAAATGGAATTATGGGAAAAGGCACAGTAATAAGTTTAGGGGGAGACAGCTAAATTATATACCCAGAAATATGCTAGCTAAATAAAGAGAAAATGCCTACAGTTTCCCCTAAATGTCAGAAATACAAGTTACTTATTTCTCCATTGTATCTATTATGGAGCAGGAACTGGTATGGGTAGAAACCATTCATTAAGCATTTGTACAAGAGGGGTAGTTTGCTAACCATCAAAAACAATGGTTCACTAAACAAAGAAAAATGTATTTACTAGAAATTCCAAGGGAAATATTGAAAATGTACATTTAAGTATGTGATTACTACTCAGTAATTTCTATTCCACAAGCATGATCAATTTCAAGGATCCCTGCTTTTAGAAAGCTTATCATCAGATAAGATAACAGATAAGTAGAGATAATAATGCAAGACAGTGAGAGATTAAGAAAGTGACATGAAATACCAGAACACAAAGCTGAGCTTGTGGAAACTAAATTCAAGGAAAAGACAGTTACTAAGACTAACAATTATCAGTTATATTTGATTACTTATTAATATTTTAGTGAATTATCATATTACTTTTATGAGCTATGTGATAGAGGCACACATCTTTAATCCCAGCACTCCAGAGGCAGAGGCAGAGGCAGGCAGATCTCTGTGAGTTTGAGACCAGCCGGTTTACTGAGTGAGTTCCAGGACAGCCAGGGCTATTACTGAGAGAAACTTTGCCTCAAAACAAACAAACAAAATACCCCAACCAAACAAAAAAACTTTTATGGAATTAGTTGTATCCATTTACTCCAAACTGTTTTCATCTCAGGGGATAATACCCTACCTAGTATGCATACTTGTCTTTTTTTTTTTTTTTCTTTTTTTGGTTTTTTCGAGACAGGGTTTCTCTGTGGCTTTGGAGGCTGTCCTGGAACTCACTTGGTAGTCCAGGCTGGTCTTGAACTCACAGAGATCCGCCTGCCTCTGCCTCCCGAGTGCTGGGATTAAAGGCGTGCGCCACCAACGCCCGGCCATACTTGTCTTTTTCAACAAAATGCTTATTATCACTAGTAGATTTCATATCAAATAAATTTGATACATGCTTTCCAAGAATTTTTTTTTTTTTTTTGGTTTTTCGAGACAGGGTTTCTCTGTATTGTTTTGGAGGCTGTCGGTCCAGCCTGGCCTCGAACTCACAGAGATCCGCCTGCCTCTGCCTCCCGAGTGCTGGGATTAAAAGCGTGCGCCACCACTGCTTTCCAAGAATTTTAACCAGGAACAATGTAAGGGGAAGTAACAAAATGAAAAAACTCGAAGCGCTATTAGGGACATTGATAACTTGAGAGAACAAAGGGAGGAAAACTGAAATCACTGTCAGCACAGACTGACAACCTCATTCATCTCTGAAGCCACAGACTTAACAGTAGAGCTAAATTCCTGGCAAAAGGCTGAATTAAATCAGAAATGCCTTCAAAGGGTGAAGCAGGAGTCTGCAGGTAACTACAGGAAGCTTTAGGGAAGATAAGGCACCACATGCAAAGGCATGTATTAGGACCTGCAGCAGCTAGGTACCTAGAGAAGATGGAAATCCAGTGCTCAAGAGAGAAGCATGGAGTGAGGGGTGGTGCTCAGGCTACACCCAAGGGTTACAGTTGCAAGGTGAAAGGCCTGTATTAGAACTCAAAACTTTGTAGTTTTATTCAAAAGCAAACTGACTTTGTTTTGAGCAAATATGTGATACTAGGTTTGCTTTTGAGGGACAGTAAGTCTGGAAAAGTGAAGCATGGATCAACGGTGAGTTCAGTGGAATTGATAATTGCTTTTGTATATATGGTCTAGACCAAGGGTTATCTTGTCATGAAACCCATCCATGATCTCAGTCAGTCTGTCTGATATCCTACCTCTATATCTTTGAGACACTCACGGTTTGTAGGACTTCATTACTTAATGGAAGAGATGGCACCTACCAGGTGCTTGAATGCTTGTTAAGGGAATATTTAATCATCTATTACTCTCCTCAATCTGTCTGCACACAGGAGTATGCCATCACACCTGGCACTGCCTCTACTTGGAATACAACCAGAAGCTGTGACAAAAAAAGGACTTGGCCTAAGGAAGGTATTGAAGGAGACGACAAATGGCTCTGTCCCTCAAAGTTCTTAGTTTTGTCTCTAGTACTTAGATATCAGTTGGCATCCCAAATGGCCAGGTCAGCCTCCTCTTCTATTCTTTGCTTTTTATTTCTATTTCTGTCTTATCTTATACCCGGAGCTACAAGATAAATTCCTCAGGTAAGGAAAATAGTAAAGTCATTCATGTGCTAGATTCCTGATCATGTTTATAATCTGAGCATTAATTCTTGATGGTCTTATGTTTTCATTTGGTCTCAATATTTGATTGACTGAATATTCATATAATATGTAAATATTAAACATATTTTTCCTTCAGACAATTCATAACTATAGACCTACCATAAATGCCTCCTATTAGACATTTATTGCTTATTTAGGACTTTAAAAATAGTATTTAAAGCCGGGCGTTGGTGGCGCACGCCTTTAATCCCAGCACTCGGGAGGCAGAGGCAGGCGGATCTCTGTGAGTTCGAGACCAGCCTGGTCTACAAAGCGAGTTCCAGGACAGCCTCCAAAGCCACAGAGAAACCCTGTCTCGAAAAACCAAAAAAAAAAAAAAAATAGTATTTAAAACTTTTCTTCAGCACTTTAAAGTCACATATATTTATTGATCTTCTCAATTATTAAGAAATTTTACAGGGTAAAAACTGTTACTTTATAGAAGCAAAATACGTTTGATAAGCAGATCTGGAACTTCTACAAATGCCCACTGAGCAGTACTACTCCAAAACTGTCTGACCTCTAACAAAACAACCAATGCGCAACACTCTAGCTGTTATCCCACACATCCTATAAAAAGTAAACACACACTGCTGTGTTATGGGCCGCATTTCCACAGTTATAAACCCTCATGTGGCATTGTTGTTACCATGCTTTAAGCCTTAGCAATTACTATTAATAAGATAACAATTGTAGTCACCAGGAGGGAACTCCTTACTTGAACTTGTAATCAGAGGCTCCCCCAGACAGAACACCATATATGTGCTCCAGAGAAGAAAAGAAGCAACAAACCCTCAGAATCAGGACTCCCAAGGAGATCCATAGAGTGGTCACAGGCTTCCTTCCTATCCCTTGACTAATTCCTAATGTCAAGTCAATTATCTTACTATCAGTCATTTATCCCAACTATCAGGCAGCACAATGAAAGGACTAAAGACAGGAGGAAACCCAAGGACTAGGAATAAAGAAATGATTAAGCATCCTCTTTTGTGGGGACAGGTTTAATAAATTATCTATGTAATCTAATGCATCTCTCTGGTAGATACACTGACAGAGGACCAAAGAGGAGTCAATAAGTTAGTTGGGGAAGATCTTCAACACTGGCAGGTAAGCATTTATAAGTGGGTTTTAGTAAAAGGCTAGTTCAGTTTAAAAACTGAATGCACTTTACCCAGAGGCTTTTTTAAAATCACTTTTCAGTAAGGTCCCAGCCCTAAAGACTTCTAACTTGCATAAAGGAAAATGAAGTCATTTGGTGAAACCCTAGCTAAAGCGTTTTTTTTTTTTTTGAGGCATTTAAAAAGCGTATTTTCACAAGGCCTGAGAAGTTCACACCTGACAGGTTAGTTGTGCTTTATGTGAAAGGATGAACCCGGGAGATTGAAAAGACCCTAAACAAATACACAGCAGATAACTTAAAAATACAAAAATATCAAAAGAAACCATTCCGGAAGCGCACCAGGCTGTCGTCTGGGAACCCCGTTTTGCTGGTCTTGCCAAAACCAATGACTACACCACGTCCCTAACAAGTGGCTGCTGCCCCATCGGTGTCACCTCCCCCTCCCCGCGCCCAGGGCTAAAAACTGTAAAATCCTCGCCGGGAGAGATCCGGCGAAGACCCTGAGATGTGGGGCCCGGATGACCAGCAGGGCTTCCCCGCGGCCCCGATCCGGGGCAGCCACGCCGATCGCGCCGTTTTTGTGTGGACCAGAGCGGGAGCGGGGTCCTGCGGTCGCCGGGAGCTGTCCGGGCCGTCCCCGGTTTGGTCTCAGCTCGGGCCTCCCGGCCGCGGCCCTCAGCGCCGCCTCACCTGCATGCCCGGAGCCCCGGGATCGACCCCGGTGTCCAGGACGGCGACGAGGACCCCGCGCCCGTCATACTCCGGGTAGCGGCACAGGAAGGAGGCGGCCCCGGTCTCTTTTTTCGGCAGAAGACCGTGGAAAGGGAAGGGCTCCTCAGTCGCGGCGGTGGCCATGGACCCGAGCTGGAGGACGAAGGAGGAAGAGGCAAACGGCCAGGAAGCTCGAGGACCGGCGGCGCGAGGACACCGGGCCGCCGCGGGCCTGAGGCGGGGAGGGGGCGGTGCCAGGTCGGCAGTGTCCAATCGCATGTAGGCACAGATGCCCAGCCAATAAAATGACGCAACGTAAGCAAACGGCGCCTCTACAAGGCGCTAGATTGGGGAGTTGCTCGGGCTGCAGAGCAGGGGTGGAGTCTGCGCTGGACTCTGAGCGGGAGCCAGGTTCTTAAAGGGTCTGTGCTGGGTGCGAACACACCCGGACTTTCTTCCAGCTGTCACTGTCTGTGAGAAGCCTTGAGAGGCACAGGCCGCCCGCCTGAGCCGCGGGATCCCCGCCACGCGAATGTTGGCTCAGTCGTGAGGACCACAGCCCTGTAAAGTCAGGCTCAGAGGCCTGAGATTAGCGCAGGAGGCTCTGTGTCCCCTGCTTTCTGGGGGTGAGGTGGATGGACAGGGTGGGGAGAGGCAGCCATTTAGTCAACAGGAAGAGGGTTGTGGGCTCTTCTGTCCCCACTGTTCCTGAAACAAAGCATGGGACCGAAATGGGGCCCCCTGTCTTCATGGCCTACTCTTGGCATCTGGGATTCTTGAAAATATCAGCCTACTTTCCTCCATGGAAGATCCTTTTTTCTCCTTCAGACGTAACAGTTATCGAACCATACATAGTTTGCATTTTTTCTCCTTACAATGTCCAGTAACGGTGACCAACTTCTGCGTTCTGTGCTTGCTGATTGAGCTGACTTTCCCTATACCTCACAGGGTAATCTTAATTGCCTCATTGACAATCTTATGAGGCCCACTTTTACGTGCATTAGACAAAACCTATAGGACTATACAAGAAGTAAACTTAAAATAGCTATGAAAACCAAATTTCTGTTGATAGCTTCACATGTAAATAATTATGCATGTGCTTTGTGTTGATTAAATAACAAGAGCCAGCGTTAAGTCTAACAAAGTATTCAAAAGTCTACTGTGATTTCTAAATCGGGAAGCAAGTGTGAATGACATTTGAATATATCCGAACTACACAAATTAGTTTACATGATAACAAAGCAGCAGTGTCTAGTTGTTGCCTACACTCATTATTAAAAAGAAACAATTTCAGAGGTGAAAATAATTTTTCCTATGTAACATGGTCCCTTTGCATTTCCGTGGACTAAAGTTTAAGAGGCAGGTGCATGGAATACCTTATAGGCCATTTTTCAAACCACAGCACTCCCGGTGACTCCTGGAACTTGGCTCTCGTGTCTGCCGTGATTCTTGCTGATTCCCTTTGATTTTCATTCTGTAAGGTTAGAAGAGTTTGCCCTTGGTGCTGAGGGAAAGGCAGCAAAGTCCATGTTAACTTTCGCCCCAACCATGATTCATTACCTTTAGGACAGAATTGGAAAGCACTCAAGAACTTGAACAGTAAAGGAAAGAGGATAACAAACTCTCCAGGGACTTTTAGTAGTGAACATGCAGTGGAGGAATAAATTGACTTGCAGCTTCCATGAGCCTTGGCCCCACCATTTCATTTCACATAGAGGAAGTGACTCTGAAGGCCATGGGCTGCAAAACAAGTCACTACTGAAACTAAGTTCCTTCTGTCATGGGCTGCCTGCAGTACTTTCTACCCTACTGTGTTGTGCCCACCAACCAGGGTATGAATGCCTACTCCGTGAGTGCTTAGAAAATTACTGTTTATATGAAAAATAAGCAGCAGGTTTCTTAAAACTCAATTTCAAGTTTTTTGCTTGAGTATCCCTTTCTACAGTTTTAAAGTGACATCTGATGCCTTATCAGAGACTAGGAGATTTAAAGGACATTATTTCTGGTGTACTTATGTACTGGCATTCTTCATATCACTCATTTCTATGTAGCCAGCTGAATGTCTAACATCCTTTATTTACAGAACACTCTAACACCAAAAGTCAACCACTCTGTGTCACTCATTTTGCTATTATATCTCGATTCTATACAGAATTTAATCATGATGTGATTTATATTTTGCAGATGTGACTTCTATTATAAATGCATCACAATAAAATATGTCTTATAACTACATAAGATCATAATATTTAAATTGTAATTTTAAAGGATTTCTTGGGATCAGAATTTTTCTTTTAGATTGTTATCTTATAATTGCAAAATTGATAAAAAACAATAGGAATAAATCCCAAGATTAAAAATGAGGAAAAAGGAAGTGGATAGGGGAGGGAAGAGGGAAGAAAGGCGGCATTTGCAAAGATGTGTGGCATGAATAAGTCCTATTTCCATTAGTAACAGGCTGCTGGATAATATTTAATAAGGATAAGATTGTCATGTGCACGTATGTCTCTTGTAAAACCAGAGCAATCAGCTGCTACCTTTTAGGAAGCAAAACCAGGATACAGGAGTATCATATAACTGCCCCAAAGGTGACATGAACAAGATGTGAGAACAGAGCTACTCAATTTTTTTTCTGTTGTTGTTGATGTTGTTTTGTTTTGTTTTTTAACTACCCATGAGAAACATCATCTTTTGCTATAATCTTTGCCTAAATTAAGGGTAAGATGGATCTGGTGAAATGGTGAAGATTAAATACAAAACGCAGCAGAGCACTGCATGCCGCTGTGCTTTCCTGACCATCTGCAGCATGTGCTCCACATAGGGCATCCTGGGCTATGTTTGAAAGACTGACATTTAAGTAATGTGGTCCCTGGTTGTGACACCTGCAATTCTCATCCTAGAAGGCAGAAGCAAAAAGATTTTGAGCTGGAGGCCACTCTGGGCTATACAACAATACTATATCACAACCTACTTACTAGTTATTGATAGCAGCCTTAACAGTATGTGATATATAGAATTCAGTATTATGTATAAATTAGGTGTGTATGAGTGTCTTGGGATTGGGACTATGACACTGGTAAACTAGTATGTATATAGGAGGTGAAATTTTCTTTTTTGCTAGAGAATTCGCTGAAGAGAAACCTCATAAGTTTGCAGAACTGCATGGCAGGAATGAATATGATGCATGACTTTTCTTGTGGTCTCATGAAACAATGAACTCTGATGGGGACATTCATGACAGACTAAAGAGGGGATGCTATTTGACTCAAGCTTGATGACCCATGAGCTTGAGGTTACTACAGAGACATGGATAAGGTGTCATTTTGGTGTGAATGGTCACCAAAAGCTCACACTTGCACAAGCAAATGACTCATGAACGTTACATCTGGGGAGTTCTCCACACAACTTGCAGGCAGCAATTTCCCAACACCGATAAAGCAGTTCTCCTTTGCCCCAGCCATTCTTCATTGTTTTACATAAACTTGGAGAGAGGTCTTGTGAGTCTGGGCAAGTTTCTTGTGGATTTTATGAGGCTGAGAATACCACCCCCTTAAGAGGAAAATTTTAATCTGGAGGGGAAAGCTACACAAAAACCAGAAAAATTAAGACTGTAGTCTGGAGATACAGCTCAGTGGTATAGCACTGACCTGGTATGCATGAGGTGCTGAGTTAAATCCCCAGCACTGGAAAACTAACTTTTAGAAGCTATAAACATATTAACAAATGGCCATCAATGTCTATTAGTGCTGCTTCTTACATCATACTTAGTGTGTGCCTGTCAGGTGACATTCTCTGTAGCTTTGCTAGTTTTGGGGTAAGTACTTTTGAATTCAAATTTTAGTCCTAGACTGGTAAAATTGTGCATTTTCCTCATCAGAATGTTTGTTGAGAATGCTCTGACATCTGCTTGATCTGAAGGTCTCATCAAGTTATAAAGTCTCAATTCTAACCTCCTTCCGAGCCCTTCTGTCAGAAGGCACAGAGTCTTCCTTCTCAATTGTTCTCTCTCTGTCTGGAGAATGACAGAGAATACTCAGGTGGACAAGAACAATTTCAACATACAGGACATTAGCAGACAGCCAGCAGCTCCAAGATTCCAGTGTGGCAGCTGGAACAAGTGGGTCTGAGGACATTTTGTTGCAGCTTATCCAGTCTTCCAGACAGCTTTTCATGGGGCTTTAACTTCTCCACTGTTTCCCATCAGACTTTAGAAAAGAAGCAACATGTAGTAAACTCTCAGTTGCTAAGAATGTGGCTGGGACCTGCAATAGCATGATTGAAGGCCCAGGTAGCCATTACTGGGTACAAGGCTTTGGAACTATGAGAAGCTGGAACGGTCCATTTCAGTACCAGTAGGCTGGAGAGCTGCTTCTGCAATAACATTCTCCACAATGGTATGGATTTATTTGGGGGCAGAGGAACAATTTTTTAATAGATTGGCTGGGGACTTGAGCCTGGATCTCCAGCACTGGGCATGGGGACACATTTCTGTAATACTAGTGCCAGCAAGGCAGACGGGTGGATTCCTGGAGTTTGTTGGAAAGCCAAATAGTGAGCACCAGATTCAGTGAGAGTCTCTGTCTCAAAGAATAAGGCAGAAAGCAATAAAAGAGAACACTCAACAAAACACCTAATATTTACTTCTGTCCTTCAAAATACACACACACGCTGTGCATCAGTTTCACAGAGGTATACTTAATTGCCATTTCATCTGAAGAAAAATTTTAAATGCCTTTCAGGACAGAGAAGTGAAGATAAATTCTTAGTATAAAGCTAGCATTATTTTTGAAAAGCCAATGTTGTGAGGATGGAAAAATATTTTGTGTGTGTTGCACAAATGGATGCCTTTGAAAGCTCTGCTATCACTTGGGGTGTGAGAGGTCTTTGGTAGGTGAAAAAATTGCATGTCCCATTCAGTGGAACCACAGCTGTTCTTTCTCTTTCTCTTCTCTTTCTCCAGTCCTTTTTCCTGAGCCCAAAGATTCATCCCTTTCCTCTGAAGAATAGAGGAAAAAGTGAGCATGATGGTAAATCTATTGACTACCAAACAATGTAAGTTGGTTTATAGGCTTAACAACATCAGACAGTACACAGCAGACTAGCTTATTTGCATACCATCAATATTGTGTCCTGGGAAAGCCAGAGGAAACTTAAGTAGTAGGCTACTTTCTGTATGCAGCACAAAACTGGCAAGCGTTCCATGATGGGCAGTGGTCAATTTTTTGCCCCCCTCCATCTCTGGGTAAATATTGATGGCCCTTCAGGCTACAACTGCCTTGAATCCCTAATCAGTCAGGATAATGAAGACTGTCATAGAAACATGTATGTTCAAGTTTCTGTGATGTAAAAAGTATTTCTGATGGGTACTACATCTCCATTCCGGGTTGATTGGAGGCTCTGACTCTAGATACTCTGTCTTAGTGCCAGGCTGAAAAAGCAGGATTGTCCATATTGTGGCTGAGAGCCATGTCAGAGGAATTAAGAACATAGGGAGCATGCATTGGCTTCTAAAACTTTCATCACTTCTGCTTATATCTGCTGAGCATAGTAAGTATAACAACCATGCCCAAGTTTAAGAGGGCTAAAAGGTGTCTTTTCATCGTGTGCTCAAGGGAACCCTCTTAATTTGTTTGGGCTATTTGAAACTGCCATGGTTTAAGTGGTTTATAAACACAGGGAGTGGCACTGTTTTCAAGGATTAAGAGGTATGACCTTGCTGGAAGAAGTGTGTCATGGGGTGAAAGGGGTGAATTTTGAGGTTTCAAAGCCCATGCCAAGCCCAGACTCCTCTCTTCCTGCTGTCTGCTAATCCAGATGTAGAACTCTAAGTTGCTTCTCCAGTACCATGTCTACCTGTGTGCCGCCATGATTTCTGCCATGACAATACTGGACTAAACTTATGAAACTCTAAGCAAGCCTCAGTAAAATGTTTTCTTCTATAAAACTTGGCTGTGGTCAAGTTGTCTTTTCATAGCAATAGAACGCTGACTAAGATACTAGTAGAACGTGATAGCAGGATTGGTTGGTGGAACAAAACTACTCACCTCAAGGCCAACAAATGGGAGAGAAGGAGGATAGGGGTGGGAGTCCTTCCATGAGCCCTATCTCCTAAAGGTTCTACTCCTTCTTAGCTTTACACTGGGTACCAGTCCTTTGCCACAAGAACGTTTGGGGACACATAGGATCTAAGGCACAACATTGGATTTGTTGGGATTTACTCAAATTCTTGGTATATTTTAACCAGTAAAAACATATGCCTACTGAATTTTTTGGCAGATAATTACCATGATGATGACAACACCTGCTTTATTTGGGACAGTGAGGGTATTGTTCATGGTATAGTTCTTGCTGTCCCTGGGTTACCTGCTGAAAGTACTTCAGAACCTTGGACTTCTGAGGGGTCAGACCTGGACCTGCATAAGCAGGATTGCTGTCTTTTGTAGTCCTGTGAATATTTTCACATACCAGTATCATTGACCCACTCCTTTTAGTCCCAGAAAAACATGTTTGGCTTGTGACTCCACTTAAAAATGCATCCCAGTGATGATCCAAGCATACTAGATTGAGCAAGAGTGGCAAGAAGTAGGTTGCAAAACCTTTAGACAGGAGTTGAAGGGCTTTGTCTTCTGAGTCTAGTTCTGCCACTTATTAGCTACTGACCTATTAATAAGATCCCTGTTTCCTCAACTATAAGTTGGGTGTTTGTAACAGTGAAAAGAAGAATTTTCACAATGACATTACAAAACTGTTATTACTATGCCTTGCCTGGTATATGGTATAGACAATAAACAAACCAACCATTTAGCATTCTGTTACTCCAAGTTTAAGACTTTGCTAATAGGCAAGGTGATTTTTAAGGGACCACTACATTTGCCAGAAATTATTTTAAAAATAAGTTTAAGCATATAGTAAAGCCTCTTTGCATGCTTTTTTGAGTTAAATCAGTTTATTTATTAATTTATTAATGACAAATGTTCAGTTTCTGGAATTTAATTTGTTGATTTCACAAAAGTTCTCTGATTTCACAGAACTGTTCCTTTTACCTTTAATAAAAGAATGTCTGTGGCTGAAGTGATGGCTCAGTGGTTGAGAAGAGTGTCAGTTCTTCCAGAGGACCTACATTTGAGGCTCAGAAACCACATGGCAGCTTATAACTGTCTCTAATTCTAGTCCCAGGGGATCTAATTCCCTTAAGCCCAAGGCACACACGAGATGAACAAACATATATGTAAGTAAGATGCTCAAACACATAAAACAAAAAAATAAAATACAAAAGGAAAGAATATCTAGTTGAGAACTGTTTATAAAAGTGACTGTGTGTGTACATGAATATATTGTCAGTATATTATAGTAAATGAGAATTCTCTAGTTTTATTTGTATTTGTTAGGAAAATCCAATTCCAATAAATTCATAAATCTTTTTGGAGTACTTTGGAAGAAGAAAGATCAATGAAAGGTAAAAATGAAACAAGAGTCTGACTTTAAAATAAATGAATTTTCAATTCCTAATTAACAAGTTTCCCAAAGATTTTAATACATGTAATTACTGATTTCACATGAAATAATGTAATGAATTACTTTTAGACATATGCACATCACACATATCATTGAACTTATATTAATATTAAAAATAATGCAATACAGTTATGATTTGGATACTGAGAAAACTATTTCCTCAACTAATGTTTTTAAACTTGCCTAAAGGTACTGATACTTTTATTAGCAGTACAGAGCAGGGACTTAAGAGAGATTTCCAACTATAAAGAAAAAGACCATCAATTTCAAAGATAATTAAAATTTACTATTTTCCAGAGTAAGCACTGCAATATTGGACACACAGAATGATGCTAGTGTTTTTTTTTTCCTATGAGAGCTTTGCATGTACTTTATATACACGTTCTAAGGATAGAGTACAGTTGGGCATTATCAAAAACATAGAATACCTCTTCATGGCCAATACTCATGAACTGGCAGCTCCTTGTTCATTATTTGAAACAAACAGAGAGTAAGGAGTCTGGTGAGGACTGTCCTTCCCTTTTCTTAATGTTCTAGTTTACAGGAAAAATCAGAGGATACCTTTACAAACAGATGTAGATAGGAAAACTGCAGTGCATATCAGCAACAAATGCAGTCAAGGGTACACATGAGAACAACAGAGATTAATGCTGCAAGAAGGAAAGAAGACCTACCACCAACTGTTCCAGAACAAGAACAATATGATCGAGCATTGTCTCAGAAGTCCCATGATTCTGTACTGAAATCTGAACACCTGGAAGAAAGGAATGAAACCGACACAATCTCCAATGTAAATCTGAAGCAGAAAACACTAGAAATGGACAGTGAGTCAGAAAGACACAGTATAGACCTGAAAGAGGACAAAAGAGATATGCAGAAGAGCTGTTATTGTCAAACTGGAGAATAACAGCCCCAGGGAGATCACTAGCAGCACTACAAGTCATGCTCTTCCTCCAGGAACAGAGGAATCTGAGATCAAGACTCAGGTAGTCACTTCCAGAGAGAACAACTACCCATTCCATGAAAAGCTTAAAAAGGAAATAGAGTTACCTACTGCAAAGAAAAACCTCCAAAGACAAAAAATTTTTCAAGCAAACATTCTCAATTCATTATATGTCTATATTCCTATTTATTCCAAAAACTAGAAAAGCAGGTTCACAGTAACAAATTTGGAAAGAGAACTGAAATCCAAATATTTAACTATGAGAATTCCAAAGCACCCTATTTCAAAGATACTTGGTATCAGAGGATATGGTAGTCTAAGTATTAAGAGGAAGTCAGAATATGCCTTCAACAAACCAAAAACCATGGTTCCAAGTAGTAAATATGCCACAGGGATCATTATCAGAAGTCTTTGTGTTTCCATGCTAAACCCACCTCACACTGAAGGAACAATAGAATCAAAGACAAACCCAAGAAGGGAAAAAGAGTCTGCCATTCTAAATTCCAGGAGGAATTGCCAGATGCTAGAGACATTAAGGACGTCTTGACAATTGTAAAAGAACTGAATTTTACAATCCCATTGCTGCAGGATTCTCAGCCCTTTGTTGTGGTAATTGATCAGAAAATGTGGAGACTTCCTGATGTGGAGCCAGAAGTATGCCATGAACATGAAACAAACAACTTATGTTTACAAAAAAAATGGGGGGTTGTCGTACATTGTCAGCAGATCTAGTAAGTTTATTGGGAATTCTTAAAGGAAGGGATTAGTTACTAAAAAAATGGAAAACTATCAAAATGGAGAAAATTGGGTATGTGTATGATTACATAATAGCTTAAAAATGGAAGAGATAATAATGAAGAGATAATAATGAAGAGATAATAATGAAGAGATAATAATGAAGAGATAATAAGCTTTGATAATCTTTGTTGTCCTTTTGATAATTCTTGGTTTATCTCTAAAAAAGTTGATTGATATAAGTGCTAAGATGCAGACCTTAGAAAACTTATTATAACAGATTATAGAGATACTAAAACCCACGCTGAGAAATTAAATGGAGAAACAAATTCAGCACTGCATTTTCAGGTTAAAAAGGAATACACTAAGGTCTTGAGAGAATCACCTTATTATATCCAGTAACCTTACAGGAAATGCCAAATAAAGGAGCATCTATAAGAGCTACTTGGAAGCCTGTGACAGTGTTAGATTTAGGGAAATTCAAGGAAGCTATAGTCTCACGTGGCATCCATTCACCATTTGTGAAGTAGATGATAAACACATGGTCTATTTGTAATAGGGTTATCCCTGTAGATTGGACACTAAATCTACTTCTCATAAGTATAGATATGATGAGATAAAAGGTAGATTATTGATTATTGAATCTACTTTTAAAAAGCAACTATTAGTTTTAGGTATTTTATATTTTGTTGGACTTTTGTATACTTTATACAAACATTACATATTGATATGAATTTGAAATTAATTGGTTAAAACATATTATACATATGTTTTTAATCTTATTTAAGGTATTATACCTATACACCTCATTTATCAATGTAGCTTTTGAAAGTTATTATTAACAACTATATGAGATAATAAGGAAATGTAGGTGAGTCACCTCTTACAATCTAATCTGTACTCACATTAGGTATGTTTTCAAAGACAAACATATTTTAGAAAGATATGCTGTCTTCAAACACTTCAGAGATCTACAGCATATGGCATTTAAAATTTTTAATAACATAGGTTATTTTTTATGACAATGAGCTATGTCTGCTCTGGGCACCAATTAACTAAAGAGAAGATGCTGGGCATCAAAGAAACTCACATGGAGTTTACTTTCTTTGTGGCAAAGGTAAGCCACTGGGCAAGAAACTGCCTTTGCCTCAACTGCTGACAGTATGCTGTCCAAAATGGACAAACAGGACACAAAAGAGAGTGACTGCAAAATCTTGCCAAGACAAGGTGGGACATCCCTTCAGAAAATCCTGCTTCACAGAAAAGTCTGTCATAGATGCTAAACCTATAGGCCAAAGATGGATGCCCCAACATTGCAGAGGAACCTTGGGTGACTGTCCAGGCAGCCAGCTGTTTTTGTCATTTCTCACATTTTTTGGAAATCACTTGATCACACTTCCTGTTTACTCAGTTAATATTTTCTTCTCCAGTCTCGGAAGGAGTTGAAGGCTAGACAGTGTAGTTATAGTTTTCATTGTTTACCAGATTCAGAAAATAAACTCACTAAAGATGTGTAAAGTGTAAATGGTTTGAGAGACATTAAAAGGCTGTATGAGTCGGCACTCCCACCAGCAGTGGAGGAGTGTTCCTCTCTCTCCACATCCTCTCCAGCATAAATTGTCTTCGGTGTTTTTGATTTTAGCCATTCTGACAGGAGTAA
This sequence comes from Mesocricetus auratus, assembly GCF_017639785.1. Taxonomy (NCBI): domain Eukaryota; kingdom Metazoa; phylum Chordata; class Mammalia; order Rodentia; family Cricetidae; genus Mesocricetus; species Mesocricetus auratus. The sequence continues at coordinate 61,845,502 of NW_024429194.1, forward strand.
GATGGTATCTCAGAGTTGTTTTGATTTGTATTTCCCTGATGGCTAAGGATGTTGAGCACTTTCTTGAGACAGGGTTTCATCATGTGATTCTTAAACCTTTGGAATTATTGCTGTTGAAGAATGTGTAAGATTTTGTAATTTAGGCTAGAAAAGCCACTGAATGCAATAGGCAAAGCATAGTGGGACCTTCTTGTGGGAGTTTGGAAGATAAAAATGCTGAGAAAAATGTGGATTATAGAGGCCTGGCTTATGAGTTTTTCAGAGGGGAACAAACATTCTATCAAGAACTGGGATGGGGTAATTTGTGTGTTATTTTGACAAGAACCACGCTGTAATTTGCCAGGGAATGGATAGCTTCTGCGGGTTAAGTTCTGAAGGTGATGGCCTGCTTTGTTTGACATAGGAAATTTCAAGGCAGAATTATATTCAGGCTGATGCTAAAGTGACATTTGTAATTCCTAAAGATTAGCATCTTGATAATGAAACCTATGCTATACTAGGACAAGAGGAAGCATGTTCTTAGAGCAAGACCACACTGCTAAGGCTCTATTTTATTGTGATCTGAAGAAAACATAAGATGGCATGGGGTTGAGGGCTTCCACAAAAGCAACTGCATGGGAGAGTGTTTCTCCAACACACAAGAGGCTGATGCAGTTGTGGTCCAAGGGCTGGGATACATCTCTAGAGGACAGCAGAACTTGAAAATGTTATAAATGTTGCCCATGAGGTCCTGGTTCTAAAGACAAAAAATAAACAACAAAAGACTGAGGGAATTAGAGAGAGGACCTGAAACCAGACACTGGCAGGGCTGTGATCCCTGCAACCAGGCTCTGATAGGCTGCTGTGTGGAGCTTCAGTTTCAATAGAGAACCCAGGAAATCAAAAGCAGGTCTATGTATCTGAACTTCAATGCTGAAGAGAGGCAGGGCAGTTTTTCAGGGAATACTATCAAATATGTTCTCCACAGTATCATTAGTTTACATCTTGTATTTCATACCTGGGTAATTTAACCAAAGATCTGCTAAGGTATTTCATGTGTGTTATAGAGTAAATAAAGATGACTTTAAAATATCAAAATCTATTCCTACTCATCCTTATCATGAAAAGAATAAGCTGTTAGCTATGTACTAAATAGAAAGTTGAATTGCCAAGAACTCATATCTGGTTGTCTCATACCGTTACGTTAATCTAAGCACTCTGAGGCAGAGGCAGGTGGATCCCTGTGAGTTTAAGGCCAGCCTGGTCTATACAATGGACTCCAGTATGGCCAGGGTTACACAAACAGAGACCTTGTCTCAAAAACCAAAACCAAAGAAAAATCCTAGCTTGTCTCACTTACACAGGCAGTATCTTTCCCCAACTCATTCCCATGTTCTAAAACAATTATTTTCCATATAAAAAACTTTGGGTGAAATTTTCACAAAATTAGATATATGAAAATTATTAAAGGCCTATGATTTAATAATTTGTGAGTCAATTGGCTCTCTATACAAAGTCATCCATCATGAGAAAACATGTTCTTTATATTCTTGTAATTACTTGAACATAGCAAATAGTGTCAAAATGTTGCAACAAAATGCCATTACCAGGTAACACAAATGCCTTTGTAAACTTTGCCTAGTCATGCTATATAAACTTAGGCAATTATGGAATGTCATTTTATGGATTTAAGTAGTTTACACCTTGAAGTCATGTGTGATATCTTTAAGAAGCAAAGCTTTACATTTACACCATTTTAAGAAATATTTAAAATGGTTCAAAATGCATATAGCAATTACAATGATTTTTTAATGAGTGTGATGTATGTCTGTGTGGGTGTATGCACATGTTGTACATATGTAGCACATGGAAACCAAAGATTGATGTAAAATACGTCCACTATTCCCCTTCTTGTTTTCTGAGACAAGGTCTCTCACTAATCTGAAGCTAAGATAGCTTGCTACCGAGATCCGGGGATCCTCTGATTCCACTTGCAAGTGCTGAAGTTATAGGCAAATGCTACCATACCTCAGTGTTAGGTTGGTGTTGGGGATTTGAATTCAGTTCTTCATGCTCACATGGCAGATCTACTGAGCTATGTCTCCTGGTCCCCATGGAGATCATCTTTGTCTCTTTTTAAAAATTAAGATATTGTTATATATGTAAACCCACTTTGCCTGGGACTCAAAATGCCTGTGTCTTTAGTACACAATCCTCATAATTATGAATTACAGTTAATTTCTGAAACACTTAAAGAGAGGTGACTAACAAATGGGACATTTTTATTAATGAACCCCATGACACCCTGAGTTATTTCAGTCTTACTAACTTCATAGCACATGCCTCTATACTCACACACTATTTGCTCTGTCTGTACTACATCTAATCATCTCTTCTGCATGCCCGAATTAACTTTTTAGAAGATTTTTCAATATTTGAAGCTAAATGTAGATTTTAAAAAAGGTTTAACTTAAATGAGCTAAAGTGAAAACAGTATGATGTTAGAATGGAAAAGAGAGCTACTGGGGAAAAAAAACAGAGCAAAGAGAACTAAGAAATAAGATGTAAAGGTGAGCCCAACCTTTTGACACTGCTAACATGACATTGTCATACAACAATTTCATAACCCAGAAACACTTTCTTCCCCTTCCCCCACCCCAACCTGCATGTCTTAAATAAGTTTATGACTTTCGCTTGGACCACACCAATAGCTCTTGGCTTAAATGTCTCCTGTAAGCCTCAGGTTGAACATGTCTGCTATCACATTTTGAAGGCTGCAAAGTAAAAAGAAAGACATGAGTATTATGGGGAACTAATGGAATGTTAATGTGTGATGTGGGCACACTAGGTTTTCTTTCTTTTAATTGGTGTTTTTTGTTTGTTTGTTTGTTTGTTTGTTTTCCAAGACAGGGTTTCTCTGTGTGGCTTTGGAACCTGACTTGGAACTCACTTTGTAGACCAGGCAGGCCTCGAACTCACACAGATCCAATCGACTCTGCCTTCGGAATACTAGGATTAAAGGCATGCACCCCCTCTTAACTTACACTAGGTTTTCTTATTGGAAAAATAAAACTACTACTTCAAAATGAAGATCAAAAATTCAAGTCAAAGTCCATAGAATAAGAAAAAACACAACTTTATAGGAATACAGTGAATAGCTTCATATTCATACTCATATACTTAATTAAGAGTTTTCATTAAATACATATATATATTAAATATAATATAATATAAATATATATATATTAAAACTGAAAATTTCAAGTATAAAATGGAAATATATAAAATGGATATATAAAATAACCTGCAAACCAGTAAGAAAACAATGGAGTTTACTAGTGTTAAAAAACAAACAAATAGAAAAATGAAAAATGTAAATCTAAAAGGCCAAATCTGAAAAAAATTAGCTGATCTTATTAGACAAAGGGAAATTAAACCTACAACTTGACATACCTATAATCCCAGTACTTGGGATGTAGAGGCAAGAAAATCAGGAGAATACAAAGTCAGCCTCAGATGATTGATAAAGACATCACCTAGTAAAGCTGTATCTCCATGACTCAGCAATTCTTCTTCTACTTCTGGCATGCATCCTGCAGACTTCTGCACACATGCACAGGAAATGTGCATAATGCTTCTAAAAGAACTGCTAGTTAACAGTTCCAAACTGCAAGAAACAGTTCAATACAGCAGAGCAGATAGAATGTGCTGTATAGAAATCATACATTACTTAGCAAAGAAACTGAACAAAGTATTGTTGCATTCAACAGTAATAAAGACCAGTCAATCTCAAATCTTGCAAACACCAACAACAGGAAGAAGAACTGCTACAGAAATGAGGGCATTCATGAAAAGTTGAAAAGTAGGGAAAATTGAATAAGGTATATTATATTTCTGCACAACAGTGATAAAACTACAAACAAAGAAATGATTATCACAAAACCTGAAACAGGTTGTGATCTGGAAGAAAGGACTAAAGACTGTCCAGAGGATTACCATCCCTAGACAATGGCTACGAAGTGGCCATAGTATTACCTGTACCTGGTCTTAAACCAGAAGAATGAGGCTCTGTTGGCTGTTTATGAGCTATTTTGAAGAAGGAGAAATGAAGATAGATATCAACTTCACTGTAACACATGGCTAAGTCAAAGAAACTTACTGTGCTACTTTTTAAAAAATGGCGTCTAAAGACCTAAGGAGAGTAAGAAGTCATGGTACCGATGACTAATAATTATCCCTTCCTGACTACTGAAAAGCATCCCAATGCCTCTGTAAGTACATTTTATACATGGATGGAGAAAGGAAAGACTGGTACAAAGTCTGTATGGAGAGCAATTAGTTTTCCACCATCCTGTTCCACAAGCTATCCAATTTAACCTATCAGTAGCTCCCCAAGTATGTGCATAGCAAATGAAGCAATGAAACTTACTGGACTGCAGTCTGCAGGTGAGTAACAGGCAAAGCTAACTAAATTGTTTTATCTTATCTATTAAGGAATGATATATTACATTTAATTCCTACTTTTTATCATTAGTGACAATAGTCACTAAAGCTTAAGTTATTACAATTATCTAAAAATAAGCAACTAGGGCCGGGCGGTGGTGGTGCACGCCTTTAATCCCAGTACTCGGGAGGCAGAGGCAGGTGGATCTCTGTGATTTCCAGGCCGGGCTGGACCCACAGCCTCCAAAACAATACAGAGAAACGCTGTCTCGTAAAAACCAAAAAAAAAAAAAAAAAAAGAGCAACTAGGAATTATGTATGGGGGAAGGGACAAGAGCTCCTGAGTAAATTGGGAGCAGAGGGGGTGTAGGAGAAAGAGAAGAAAGAGGAGGGTGGAGGAGAACATGAAGGATGAGGAAATTGAGTCAGGGAAAGAATAAAGGAAAGCAACATACCTTAATAGAGGGATTCATTCTGGCACTAGGGAAATGTTCAGAGATCCATAAGGATGACCCCAACTAAGAATCTAAGCAATCCTGGAGAGGCTACCTTAAATGCCCTTCCCCTATAATGAGATTGATGACTACCTTAAATGCCATCCATCCTAGAGCCTATATCTAATAAGAGACCCACAGCTAAGCACTGAGCTGAACTCCTGGAATCCAGCTGTAGAGACCGAGGAGTGATGAGTCAAGACCATGCTGAGGAAACTCACAGAAACAGCTGACCTGAGCAAGTGGTAGCTCAGGAATCCCAGTCTGACAGCTGAGAAACCAGCATAGGACTAAACCAAGCCCACTGAATGTGTGTCAGTTAAGAGGCCTGGGCAGTCTATGGGACCTCTGGCAGTGGAACCAGTATTTATTCCTAGAATATGAATGGACTTTGGGAGCCCATTCCCCATGGAGGGATACTCTCTCAGCCTAGATACAAGGGGCAGAGCCTAGGCCCTGCCAAATGATGTGACAGACATTGATAACCCCCCATGGAAAGCCTCACCCTCCCTGGGGAGTGGATGAGGGATGGGATGGGGGGCTTGGTGGGGAGCATGGGAGGGAGAGGGAATTGAGATTGGTATTTAAAATAAGATTGTTTCTAATTTAAATAAAAATTTATATATAAAAAGAATTAATTGGATTGCCTGGGGGACTGCCACAGAGCTTCCCATCCCACCAGGAGCCAGGCATCCCAGATCCCAGGTCTTCTCTTCCACCAGTGAGACCAGGGGACCAGCAGGTCTAGGGGACCAGCAGAACGAGCAGGACTGGCAGGACCAGCAGGACCAGCTGGACCAGGTAAACCAGGCCCTGAATCCAGGCTGTGCTCCAGTGCATGGGGATTGCCTGGGGACTGCCACAGAGCTTCCCATCCTGGCAGGAGTCAAGCACCCCAGATCCCAGGTCTTCTCCTCCATCAACGGGACTAGGGGGCCAGGTGGGAAACTATATACCCCAGATTCCTGGGCTTCTTCTCCACCCACGGGACCAGGACGAGGTCCAGGAATAGAAGAACTACCAGAGTATTGGACATGCTTGCACCCACCAAAAGGGAACTCTGGTCCCCTAACCACCAGACCAGTAAGGGGCTCTTTCTGCACCCACTAGAAGAAGAGATGGGAAAGAGACAAAACAAAAACACACTCAGCAACAGAAAAACAAATAAGACACCACCAGATTCTAGAGACTCCACACCAGCAAGACTCCAACATTCCAAAGCAAATGAAGCAGAAGAGAATAACCTTAAAACCACTTTCATGAAAATGATAGAGGCCCTAAAGGAGGATATAGGAAAATCCCTCAAAGAAATGGATGAAAAAGCAATCCAAAAAATGCAAGAAATCGAAGAAAAAACAAAACAAAAAATTCATAAAATGCAACAAATGGATGAAAAGACAAAGCAAAAATTGCAAGAAATAATTCAAACAGTGCAAGGGTTGAAAACTGAAATAGAGACAATAAAAAAACCAATTTGAAGGAAGGCTGGAAATAGAAAAGCTGGGCAAACGGTCAGGTACGGCAGATACAAGCATAACCAACAGACTACAAGAGATGGAAGAGAGACTCTCAGGTGTTGAAGATACACTAGGAGAAATTGATTCATCAATCAAAGAAAATCTTAAGTCCAACAAATCCCTAACACAAAACATCCAGGAAATATGGGGCACAATGAAAAGACCAAATGTAAGAATAATAGGTATAGAAGAAGGTGAAGAAAACCACCTCAAAGGGGCAGGAAACATATTCAAGAAAATCATAGAAGAAAACTTTCCCAACCTTAAGAAAGACATGCCAATGAAGGTACAAGAATCTTACAGAACACCAAATAGAGTTTATCACAAAAAAGTCCCCTCGCCACATAATAAACAAAACCCCAAATATACAGAACAAAGAAAGAATATTAAGAGCAGCTAAGGAAAAAGGCCAAGTAAAATATAAAGGCAAACCTATCAGAATTACACCTGCCTTCTCCATGGAAACTCTGAAAGCCAGAAGATCCTGGATAGATATTCTACCAACACTAAGAGACCACGGATGCCAGCCCAGACTGCTATACCCAGAAAAGCTCTCAATCACTATAGATGGAGAAAACAAGGTATTCCATGACAAAACTAGATTCAAGCAATATATATCCACTAACCCAGTCCTACAGAAAGTTCTGGAAGGAAAACTCCAACCCAAAGAAGTTAACAACAACCAGAAAAACATAGGCATTAGATAATCCCATTTTACCAACAGCCAAAAGAAAAAAGGGGTGGAATTCCACACATGATTCCACCAACAACCATTCCAAATCAAAGAAGAATGAGCAATCAATGGTCATTAATATCCCTCAATATTAATAAAAAGACACAGGCTAGCAGAATGGATCCGGAAGACAGAACCCATCATTCTGCTGCATATAAGACACACACCTCACCCTCAAAGACAGACATTACCTCAGAGTTAAAGGTTGGGAAGAGATTTCCCAATCAAATGGACCCAAGAAACAACCTTGGATGCAGGGATGGTTCAACATATGAAAATCCATCAATGTAATCCGCCATATATATAAGCTGAAATACAAAAATCACATGATCATCTCACTAGATGCAGAAAAAGCCTTTGACAAAATCCAACACCCCTTCATGATAAAGGTTTTGGAGAGATCTGAGATAACAGGAACATACCTAAACATAATAAAAGCTAGATATAGCAAACCAACAGCCAGCATCAAAATAAATGGATAGAAACTCAACGCTATTCCACTATAATCAGGAACAAGACAAGGCTGTACACTCTCTCCATACCTTTTCAATATTGTACTTGAAGTTCTAGCTAGAGCCATACGACAACAAAAGGAGATCAAGGGGTACAAATTGGAAAGGAAGAGGTCAAACTTTCACTATTTGCAGATGATATGATAGTTTACATAAATGACCCAAGGAACTCTTCCAGGAAACTCTTACAGCTGACTAAGACCTTCACCAAAGTGGCAGACTACAAGATCAACTCAAGAAAATCAGTAGCCCTACTATATACAGAGGATAAAAGGGCTGAGAAAGAAATCAGAGAAATATCACCCTTTAAAATTGCCAGAAACAACATAAAATACCTTGGGGTAATGCTAACCAAACAAGTGAAAGACCTGTATGGCAAGAAGTTTGAGTCTTTAAAGATAGAAATTAAAGAAGCCCTCAGAAAACGGGAAGATCTCCCATGCTCTTGGATGGGTAGGATCAATGTAGTAAAAATGGCAATCCTGCCAAAAGCAATCTACAGATTCAATGCAATCCCCATTGAAATACCAGCACAATTCTTCACACACCTTGAAAGAACATAATCAACTTTGTATGAAAACACAAAAGACCCAGAATAGGCAAAACAACTTTACTCAACAAAGCAACATCTGGAGGCATCACCATCCCTGACCTCAAGCTCTATTATGGAGCTGTAGTCCTGAAAACAATTTGGTATTGGCACAAAAATAGACAGGTAGACCAGTGGAATTGAATTGAACACCCTGATATTAATCCATGCATGTATGAACATCTGATCTTTGACAAAGAAGCTAAATATATATAATGGAAAAAAGAAAACATGTTTAACTAATGGTGCTGGCATAACTGGATGCTGGCATGTAGAAGAATGCGGATAGATTCATGTCTATCCCCATGTTCAAAACTTAAGTCCAAATGTATCAAAGACCTCAACATAAATCCAGCCACACTGAACCTCTTAGAAGAGAAAGTGGGTGGTACCCTTTAACGAATTAGTACAGGAGACAGCTTCCTGAACATAACACCAGTAGCACAGACAGTGAGGTCAACAATTAATAAAAGGGACCTCCTGAAACTGAGAAGCTTCTGTAAGGCAAAGGACACAGTCATCAAGACAAAAAGGCAGCCCATGGAATGGGAAAAGATATTCACTAACCCCACATGTGACAGAGGGCTGATCTCCAAAATTTACAAAGAAGTCAAGAAGCAAGTCTCCAAAATACCAAAGGATCCAATTAAAAAGTGGGCTACAGAACCAAACAGAGGAGTCTAAAATGGATGAGAGGCACTTGAGAAAGTGCTCAACATCCTTAGCCATCCCGGAAATGGAAATCAAAACAACTTTGAGATACCATCATACTCCTGTCAGAATGGCTAAAATCAAAAACACCAACGACAATTTATGCTGGAGAGGTTGTGGTGAAACGGAACACTCCTCCATTGCTGGTGGGAGTGCCAATTCGTACAGCCACTTTGGAAATCAGTATGGAGGTTCCTCAGAAAAATGGGAATAAACCTACCACAAGACCCAGCAATTCCACTCTTAGGCATATATCCAAAAGATGCCCATTCATACAACAAAGATGTCTGTTCCACTATGTTCATAGCAGCATTATTTGTAATAGCCAGGACTTGGAAGCAACCTAGATGCCCTTCAACCAAAGAGTGGATAGAGAAAATGTGGTACATTTACACAATGGAATACTATTCAGCAGAAAAAAACAATGGAATCCTGAGATTTGCAGGTAAATGGATGGCACTAGAAGAAACCATCCTGAGCAAGGTAACCCAGTCACAAAAAGAGTATGAGCATGTACTCTCTCATATATGGATTTTAGACATAGATCTGGGGAGTGCTAGCCTACAATCCCATGACCAGAGAGTCTGTGAAACAGAACCTTTATTCAATGGCTGTTGGAAGCAAAGTCAGATTCCCACAGCTGAACACTGAGCTGAACTCAAGGAATCCAGTGACAGAGAGGGAGGACTGATGAGTAAAGGGGTTAAGACTGGGCTGGTTTAACCCTCAGAAACAGCTGACCTGACAAGGGTTAGCTCTTGAATACCAGACTGATTGCTGGGATTCCAGCATGGGACTGATCAAGACCCCCTGAACGTGGGTGTCAGTGAGGAGTCTTAGGTAATCTATTGGACCTTGGGTAGTAGATCAGTATTTATCCCGGGTATACAAATGGACTTTGGGCACCTATCCAACAATGAGATATGCACTCTTACCCTGGACTCCCAGGGGAGAGTCTAGGCCCTGCCCTAGATGAAATGACAGACTATGGACCTCACCCTCTCTGGGGAACATGAGGGGATATTGGAGGGGGTTGGTAGGGAGGCATGGGAGGAGGGGAGGGGAAGGGAGAGGGACCTGGAATTGATATGTGAAGCAACCTTGTTTCTAATTTAAATTTAAAAATAAAAATTAAAAAAAGAATTAATTATGGAGTTCTAAATATAGAAAGGGCTCACTAAAAATAGAATCTACTGTCTTGGGGTAAATTAATGCACTTCAAACTAAGTCTGCTTGTTTTGAAAGATTTAAAAAAAGTCACTGTCATTTTTTTGTGTCATCCTCTAAATGCATTAACCGGTAACTTGTGAATAGCTTTATGTTTGCTTTATAGCTATTGTCTTTTGCTTAGATTATTCAGTCCTTTCTACCAAGGACAAAATAAAACAAAGTTTAAGCTGGTATGTATTAGAGTTTAAACATTTTCATGGTCAGGTTCACTGAGAAAATGATGAAGCAAAACTATATAGGTGGTTACTTTACTTTTTTTCTATTCAAAAGTTAAAACCTATGTTGACCTCAACTGAAAAACAATCCCAATTGCAAGTACCTTACTGGACAAATAACTTCTATGATGACCCTCAGGATCCACAGTATGCATTCTATTTTGAGATACCTTTCCCACATGTCTGCTGATTTATTGACAGAGTTCCAATAAACAGACTGCAATGAAGAGATGCACTGTCACTTGTAACCTAAGCTTATAAAAAAAACCCAAAAAACAAACAAAAAAACCCCATGACTTTCACATTGACAATTCTATCTCTTACCCCTGAGAGAAGATATGTACCATGCTATACTATAAAACAGCTGTGTCAAGAAGGCCATGTGACAAAGAAACAAAGTATAGTTAATCCCAGCACTTGGGAGGCAAAAGCAGACAGATCTCTTTGAGACTGAGGCCAGCCTGGTCTACCTAGAGTTCTAGGACCACAAGGACTACATAGAGAGACTCTGTCTGAAAAAGAACCAAAGTAAAAAAACAAAACAAAACAAGTTATGTTCATGAGACAGCCAACTTCTCAACATTCCTTTGCTAAGCCTTTAAATGAAACCACAAGCACAGTCAACAATTTACAACTCATGAGAAATTCACAACTATAAGCACCCATAAACATCACAACCTAGGCTCCTAGAAGACAGAATGGAACATCTTATTTTAAATGTCAATACTGATTTTCATAACTGACATTTTAATATATATTTTCACCAAGAGTATATAAGGATCTTGCTGCAGTCTTCAACCTCATCCTCATCTGTTGTTTCTTAATGATAGAAATTCTGAGTTGGTTAAGTTGGAATCTCAATACAGCATTGACTTGTGTTACCCTGATGGCTAAGGATGCCAAATTGTTTTCATGTATTTATGCATAGTTGTAAATTTTTAATTTTTTTACTTTGTGTCTTCCAGTATCTGTGTGAGTACAGCGTGCCATAGAGTGTGAGAAGTCAGGAAACAATTTGTAGGAGTTGGTTCTCTTTTTCCACCATGTGGGGTCATGACTATTCCATTCAGGCTGTCAGGATTGGCAGTAGGCACCTTTAGCCATGAGCTTTCTTTTGAGCATTGTCTAATTCATTTTCCCAACTATTCTTTATTGTCTTTTGAGATATACAGGTAGAAAAATGTGTAAGTATGTATGTATGTAAAAATATATGCATATGTGTGTTCCCACAAATATAACATGTCATAAGGAAACTCATCATTTTGTACAGTAAATTTGATAGATACTTTCTAAGAATTTTAACCAGGAACAATGTAAGGGGAAGTAACAAAATGAAAAAACTCGAAGCGCTATTAGGGACATTGATAACTTGAGAGAACAAAGGGAGGAAAACTGAAATCACTGTCAGCACAGACTGACAACCTCATTCATCTCTGAAGCCACAGACTTAACAGTAGAGCTAAATTCCTGGCAAAAGGCTGAATTAAATCAGAAATGCCTTCAAAGGGTGAAGCAGGAGTCTGCAGGTAACTACAGGAAGCTTTAGGGAAGATAAGGCACCACATGAAAGGCATGTATTAGGACCTGCAGCAGCTAGGTACCTAGAGAAGATGGAAATCCAGTGTTCAAGAGAGAAGCATGGAGTGAGGGGTGGTGCTCAGGCTACACCCAAGGGTTACAGTTGCAAGGTGAAAGGCCTGTATTAGAACTCAAAACTTTGTAGTTTTATTCAAAAGCAAACTGACTTTGTTTTGAGCAAATATGTGATACGGGTACGCCGACCACCCCGCTTTTGTGTGGACCAGAGCGGGAGCGGGGTCCTGCAGTTGGTCGGAGCTGTCTGGCCCTTCCTTAGCTTGGTTCAGGCTCCGCCCTCGGCACCGTCTCCCCTGCTTCCCCGGAGCTCGGAGTCCAGGACGGCGACGAGGACCCCGCGCCCGTCATACTCCGGGTAGCGGCACAGGAGGGAGGCGGCCCCGGTCTCTTTTTTCGGCAGAAGATCGTGGAAAGGGAAGGGCTCCTCAGTCGCGGCGGTGGCCATGGACCCGAGCTGGAGGACGAAAGGGTAACAGGAAAACTGCCTGGAAGCTCCCAGAAATGGACACCTCAGGCTTGAGGTGGGAGGGGGCGGTGCCAGGCCGGCAGTGCCCAATCGCATGCAGTCAGCGATGCCCAGCCAATCACGTGCCGAAACGTAAGCGCTAGAAAGGCGAGTTGCTCGGGCTGCAGAGCAGGGGTGGAGTCTGCGCTGGGCCTGAGGACTCAGAGCAGGAGCCAGGTTCTTAAAGGGTCTGTGCTGGGTGCGAACACACCCGGACTTTCTTCCAGCTGTCACTGTCTGTGAGAAGCCTTGAGAGGCACAGGCCGCCCGCCTGAGCCGCGGGATCCCCGCCACGCGAATGTTGGCTCAGTCGTGCGGCCCACAGCCCTGTAAAGTCAGGCTCAGAGGCCTGAGATTAGCGCAGGAGGCTCTGTGTCCCCTGCTTTCTGGGGGTGAGGTGGATGGATAGGGTGGGGAGAGGCAGCCATTTAGTCAACAGGAAGAGGGTTGTGGGCTCTTCTGTCCCCACTGTTCCTGAAACAAAGCACGAGACAGAAATTGGCCCCTCCTGTCTCCATGGCCTACTCTTGGCATCCGGGATTCCTGAAAATAACAGCCTACTTTCCTCTGTCGAAGTTCCTGTTTTCTCCTTCAGGCTCAATACTTTTATCGAGCCATAGTTTGCATTTTTTCTCCTAATGATGTCCAGTGATGGTAACTAACTTCTGCGTTCTGTCGTACCTGAATTAACTGACTTTACCTATACCCTCCACGATAATCTTAATTACCCCATTGACAATCTTATGAGACTCTCTCACAGTGATGTTTTTGCGTGCATGAGATGAAACCCATACAAGAAGTAAACCGTTGAAAAAGTTATGAAAACACAATTTTTGTTGATAGCTTCACATGTAAATAATCATGCATGTGCTTTATTTTGCATTAAATAACAAGAGCCAGCGATAATTTCAATAAATAAAGTCTTAAAAATAAAGTTTACCGTGATATGTAAACTGGGAAGCAAGTGTAAATGACCTTAGAATATATTCAAACTACACAGATTAGTTTAACTGGTAACAAAGCAGCAGTGAGCAGTGTCTAGTTGTTGTCTACACTCATAATTAACAAACAATTCCAGAGATGAAGGTACTTTTTTTCCTATGCAATCATGGTCCCTTTGCATTTCTATGGACTCCAGTTTAAGAGGCAGGTGCATGGAATACCTTATAGGCCTTTTTTCAAACCACAGAACTCCCAGTGACTCCTCAAGCTTTTCTCTAGTATCTGCAGTGATTCCTGCTGATTCTCTTTGTTTTTCTTCCTATAAGGTTAGAAGAATTGTCCTTGGTGTTGAGGCAGCAAGGTCTGTGTTATCTTTTTTGTGGATAGAAATTTCTGTGTTTCCCAGTCCTCTGACTGTTCAGTTCAAATATCACGGAGGCTTATATTAACTATAAACTGTTCGACCTATGGCTCAGGCTTCTTATTGGCTAGTTCTCTCATAATTATCAACCCATTTCTATTAATCGGTGCATATCTATTTGGTCTTGGCTTACTGGTGATGCCTGAGTCTGTTTTCCCTCGGCAGCTATATGGCATCTCTCTTGAGACTCACTCTCTGCCTTCCTCTTCCCAAAATTCTCCTAGTCTACTAGCCCCACTTATACTTTCTGCCTAGTTTCATCCTGCCTGTCCATTGGCCCGAAATAGCTTTATTTATCAACAAATAAGAGAAACATAATCACAGCATGAAGGACATCCCCCATCATCTCTCTTCTCTGTCTAAATAAAAAGGAAGGTTTTAACTTTAACATAATAAAATTACATATAACAAAGCAGTTATCAAGCAAAAAATACAGTTAACAATATTTAGTCCACTAACATTTGGCAAAAATTAAACATTCTATCATCTTTGTGGGTCTAAAGTTTTATATGCAGCTTATCTTTTAGCATAACTAAGGAAACCATAACCATAACTATATGTCTTCAACTCCATCAAAGGCCTCAGAAGGATAATGTACAAACTCTGGAATTGACAGACATCTCACTGCCTGGACAGTCACTCAAAGATACTCTGTCATGTTGGGACATCCCTCTTCAGCCTATAGGTCAGAATGTCTGGTAGACTTTTTGATGAAGCAGGAACCTTGAAGAACCATCCTGTTTCTTGGCAAGTACAGCAGTCTCTTTTCTTTGTAACCTTTTTGTCCAGTTTGGAAAGCATGCTGTTAAGCAGTCCAGGCAAGAGCAGTTTCTTGTCCAAATGGCTATTTATGGCATGGTAAAGGCAAACTCCATAACGAGTTTCTTCAATGCCCACCTTCCTCTCTGATATCATTGGTGCTACCAGGAGATGTTTCCGGCCTATATCAGTCCTACACTGCAAGAGCCATCTATTCTGGACTGATGTCTTTGGGGCTGTGCTTGGAACCAGCCAAACAACCCCAGTCCAACCCTGAGTGGAAGAGTGTGGATCAGGGAAGTCCTAGCTACCCAAGGGCATAATGAAAGAGACAGAGAGACATTTCAGGAGGGCTCTCAGTCCATACTGGAGACACTGGTTTATTCAAGCATCCTCTTAAATAGCTTTCTAAAAGCAGGGGTACTAGCAGAAGACATCTATTATCATGTATGTAGGGCTGACTAGGAAACACTTCCTTTAACCCTACAGATGGTCCTAGAATGCACTTACACAAACACTCAGACTTCCCATAACACACATCTCACAAGTCTTCAGGTGTGTCTCACTGGTCCCCAGGTATATCCCACTAGCCCCCATGATGGGTGTGGGGCCTAGGTCTATTGTTACGCAAACTAGAAGTCATTCTCCACTGTGGCCAGGCCATCTGGAGGTAAGCAGTCGACATCTAAAAGAAATTCAAGCTCCTGAAATTGAGCTGAGGACTATAACAGAAAAATCATATTGGGGCCCTGACAGAGAGGGTAAGTCCACCCCTAGGAAATCTACTAAGTTTGTCCCATCATCTAGTTGAGGCAGGACCAAGGCACCTCTCCACGCCCACACCCCTGTGTCTATGCTGAGCAAGGTAGCTCTCTGTATAGAATGGGCTCCACTGAGTCAGTTTGTGCATTAGTGTTAGATCTTGGACCCACTGCCAGTGGACTCATATATTGTCCCAGTCACACCATTGTCACTTATGCTAAGGGAGTCTAGTTCCGTGTTATGCAGGTTTCCCATTTGTCAGACCAGAGTCAGTGATCTCTCACTAGCTGGGATCAGCTGATTCTGTGGGTTTCCCCATCATAGTCTTGACTCCTTTGTTCATATTATCATCCTTCCCTCACTTCAACTGTACTCCAGGAGCTTGGCCCATTGGTTGGTTTAGATTTCTGCTTTCATCTGTTTCTGGAGTAGGGTTCAAGCTTTTCTGGGGTTATGAATTGAAGGCTGGGTATCTTTTGCTTTACGTCTGGTATCCACTTATGAGTGAGTACATACTATATTTGTCTTTCTGGTTTTGGGTTACCTCGTTTAGGATAGCTTTTTCTAGTTCTGTTCACTTGCCTGTGAATTTTAGGATATCATTGTTTCTTACTGCTGAATAGTACTCCATTGTGTAAATATACCACATTTTCTTTGTCCATTCTTCAGTTGAGGTGCATCTAGGCTGTTACAAATAATGTTGCTATGAACATAGTTGAGCAAATGTCCTTGTGGTGTGAATGTGCCTCCTTTGGGTATATGCCCAAAGTGGTATTGCAGGGTCTTAAGGTAAGTTGATCCATAATTTTCTGAGAACCCGTCATACTGATTTTCAAAGTGGCTGTACAAATTCGCACTCCCACCAGCAATGATGGAGTGTTCCCTAATGCAGAAATATTAAACTACACAAAATAGGGATGACCTATGATATTTTATTGAGAAAGAAATCACTTATGTGAGAAATCAAGAACCAAATGTCCACACGCTGCTCTCCAGGTTGCAACTGGAACCCAAAGAGAAAGAGTCTCCTCCCTCTAGCTCTTTTTATCCCCCCCTCCCTGTATGTTCTACATAGCTGTGAACACACCCACACAGGCGTGGTCAGTGCTACAGGTACAGGGTACATAAGATCTCTCTCTACAGTTCCCCTTTCTCCACATCCTCTCCTGCATAAACTGTCATTGGTGGTTTTGATCTTAGCCATTCTGATCAGTGAGTGTAAAATGGAATCTCAGATTGGTTTTGATTTGCATTTCCTTGATAAGGATGTTGAGCATTTCCTTAAGTGTCTTTCTGACATTTGAGATTGTTCTTTTGAGAATTCTCTATTTAGATCTGTACCCCATTTTGAATTGGATTATTTGGTAGTTTGATTTCTAGTATCTTGAGTTCTTTGTATATGGGGCTGGTAAAGATATTTTCCCATTCTATAGGGAGCCGTTTTGTCTTTTTGACCATATTCTTTGCTTTATAGAAGCTTCTCAGTTTCAGGAGGTCCCATTTAGTAATTGTTACTCTCAGAGTCTGTGCTATTGGTGTTCTATTTAGGAAGTGGTCTCCTGTGACTATGTGTTTAAATGTATTTCCCTCTTTCTCTCCTATGAGGTTCAGTATGAATGGCTTTATATTGAGGTCTTTGACTCATTTGGACTTGAGATTTGTGCATGGCGATAGGTATGGATGTATTTGCATTCTTTTACATGTTGACTTCCAGTTATACCAGCACCAATTGTTGACTATGTTTTATTTTTTCTATTTTGTATTTTTAGTTTCTTTGATAAAAGATGGGTCTTCATAGGTGTGCTTGCCCTCTGTAGTAGCCTCACGTTGCTGTGGGAACCTGTCTCTGTGGGGTTACAGTCAGAAATAGCGGACTTGCCCAGTTCGTACCTGAGAGGGGGAGTGTAAATTGAGAAAGGGTAGGAAAAAATGTTACAAGAAAGACAGAGACACAGAATAGAGTCAGGAGGGCAAATCCAGTGAATATTGAAGGCCTCTAGTTTATTCTTCAATATTCTTAAGTCCCAACTAAAAGGGGGGGGGCATGGCAGAAGACTTCTATTATCACATACAAGGAGAAAACAGACTTCCTTTCCTTAATTCTTCAGGTATTTGTTAGACGTGCCTGTTATCTGGCCTTCAGGGTCAAGAGTAAACACACCTGAACCCAAGTCTGTTGTTATTTAGATAAGATATCAGCTATCAAGGCCAAAACATCTTACAGTAGCCAAGCATTTAGACCTTTAGGTCTTTAGACTTACTAAGGACAGTTTTGAAGTCTCTGACCTTGAGGCAAGATGAATGGGACCCATCTTTATGGGGCCCAATAACAGGTGTGTGGGCTGATATCGGAGTCTTCGATTCTATTCCATTATCCACCTGTCTGTTTTTGTGCCAATACCAAGCTGTTTTTATTAGTATAGCTCTATAGTAGAACTTGAAGTCAAGCCTGGTGATGCCCCCAGATGATCATTTACTGTACAGGATTGTTTTGGCTATCCTGGGTTTTCTGTTTTTTCTTATAAAGTTGAGTATTGCTCTTTCAAGGTCTGTGAAGAATTGTACAGGAATTTTGGTGGGGATTGCATTGAATCTGCAGATTACTTTTGGTAGGATTGGCATTTTTACTATGTTGATCCTATCTACCCAAGAGCAAGGGAGATCTTTCCATTTTCTGGCATCTTCTTTAATTTCTTTCTTTAAAGGCTTGAATTTCTTGTCATACATGTCTTTAGCTTGTTTGGTTAGAGTTACCCCAAGATATTTTATGTTATTTGTGGCTATTATGAAGGGTGATGTTTCTCCGATTTCCTTCTCAGCCCATTTATCATCTGTATATAGGAGGGCTACTAACTTTTTTTAGTTCATCTTGTATCCTGCTACATTTCTCAAGTTGCTTATCAGTTGTAGGAGTTCTCTGTCAGAATTTTTGTATACTTTCATATCATCAGCAAATAGTGACAGTTTGTTTTCCTCTTTTCCAATTTGTATCCTTTGACTTTTTTTTTTTGCTGTTTTATTTCTATAGTATTCAAGTGCTATGTTGAATAGATATGGAAAGAGTGGACAGTCTTGTCATGTTCCTGATTTCAGTGGCATTGCTCTGAGTTTCTCTCCATTTAGTTTGATGTTGACTGTTGGGTTACTGTGTATTGCCTTTATTATGTTTAGGTATGTTCCTTGTATCCATATTCTCTCCCAGAACTTTGTCATGAAGGGGTCTTGAATTTTGTTGACTTTTTCAGGATCTAGTGAGACGATCATGTGGGGTTTTCTTTTCAGTTTGTTTATGTGGTGGATTGCAGTGATGGCGTTTCACATGTTGAATCATCCCTGCATCTCTGGGATGAATACTACTACTTGATCATGGTGGATGATTTTTCTGATGTGTTCTTGAATTTGGTTTGTCAGTATTTTATTGAGTATTTTGGCATCTGTGTTCACGAGGGAGATTGGTCTGTAAATCTCTTTCTTAGTTGTGTCTTTATGTGGTTTGAGTATCAGGGTAACCGTAGTCTCATAAAAAGAGTTTGGCAATGTTCTTTCTGTTTCTATTGTGTGAAGTAATTTTAGGAGTATTGGTATTAGATCTTTGAACATCTGGTAGAATTCTGCACTGAATCCATCTGGATCTGGGCTTTTTTTCTTTTCCTTTTCCTTTTTGGTTTGAGATTATTGACAAGTGTTTCTATTTCCTTAGCGGTTATAGGTGTATTTAAGTTGTTTATCTGTTCCTGACTTAATTTTGGTATGTGGTACTTATCTAGAAAATTGTCCATCTCCTTAAAGTTTTCCAATTTTGTGAAGCACAGGTTTTTGAAGTATGACTTGATAATTCTTTGGATTTCCTCAGTGTCTGTTTTTACATCCCCCTTTTCACTTCTGATTTTGTTGATTTGGATATTCTCTCTCTGCCTTTTGGTTAGTTTGTATAAAGGTTTGTCTATTTTGTTGAATTTCTCAAAGAACCAACTCTTTGTCTCATCGATTCTTTGCATTTTTTCTTTGTTTCTATTTTATTGATTTCAGCCCTCAATTTGATGACTATTTCTTGCCATTGACTCCTTCTGGGTGAGTTTACTTCTTTTTGTTCTAGTGCTTTCAGTTCTGTTAATTCACTGGTGTGATTTTTTCCAGATTATTTATGTAGGAATTTAGTGTTATGAACTTTCAGCACTGCTTTCATTGTGTCCCATAGTTTGGGTATATTGTGAGGTCATTTTCATTAAATTTTAGGAAGTCTTTTCTTTTTTATTTCTTCCTTGACACAGTGGTGGTTCAGTTGATCATTGTTCAATTTCCATGTGTTTGTGGGCTTTCTGAAATTAATGTTGCTGTTGAATTCTAACTTTAAGCTGTGGGGTCTGATAAGGTAATAGAGATTTAGAGATTTATTCCTTTTTTTTTTTTTTTTTGGTATCTGTTGAGGCTTGCTTTGCTACCGAGTATGTAGTCGATTTTTGAGATGGTTCCATGAGGCGCTGAAAAGAATGTATATTCTTTTGTGTTTGGGTGGAATGTTCTATAGCTGTCTGTTAAGTCCATTTGAGTCATAACCTCTGTTAGTTACCTTATTTCTCTGTTAAGCTTCTGTCTGGCAGATCTGTCCAGTGGTGAGAGTGGCGTGTTGAAGTCTTCCACTATTAGTGTGTGGGGCTTGTTTTGTGATTTAAGCTTTAGTAAAGTTTCTTTTACAAACGCAGGAGCCCTTGTGTTCAGAATTGAGATTTCCTGTTGATGAATTTTTTCTGTGACGAATATGAAATGCCCCTCTTTATCTTTTTTTTTATTGATTTTAGTTTGAAGTCTATTTTGTTAAATATTAGACCATAAACTAGCTTTTTATGGCCAGGAAGAAAGCTGAACAAAGGGGAGTGGATTCAGGTTTTTGTTTTGAGAAAGAGGGACTACAGATATATGATAAACATATAGATTATTTAATCTACTCTGAAAAAAAAAGGGGAGGATCAGACATGTTATGCCTCACAGTTCACTGACATTGTCAGCAGATTTGGTAAGTTAATTGAGAATTTTTTAAAGGAAGGGATTAGTTGAAAGAGAGTTTTTCCCCATACTAAAAAATAGAAAACTCAATTAAAATGGTCTGCATGTGATTTAATCATATGGATGGTTTAAAAACGGAAAAACTAAATGAAGGGATAATTAACTCAACCAGGATTGTGATACTGTTAATTATTTTGGTAATCTTCATTGTTTTGATAATTCTTGGTTTATCTCTAAAAAAAGTTGGTTGATATGAGTGCTAAGATGCAGGCCTTAGACAAGCTTATTAAAACAGATTATAGAGGTACTCAAACCCAGACTGAGGAATTAACATGGAAAAAAATTCAGCATTGCATTTTAAGGTTAAAAATGAACACTCTAACGACTTAAGAGAACCACCTTTAACATCCAGTAACCTTACAGGAATTGCCAAATGAAGGAGATTCTGTAAAAGCTATTTGGAAGCCTGTGACAATGTTAGATCTGACGTGTGTTATATATGTGGGATGATTTCTATTCCTGATTATTTCTTGTAATTGTATAAATAACGAAATTAATCCTGTATCATCAGGCATAAATTCAGCAGTTTCAATGTGTAAGACAATTCTCTCTGCATATTGAGAATCTGTAACTTCATTGAGAGGTTCCCTAAAGTCCATAAGTATCACGAGAATAGCCTACAATTCTGCATTTTGCACAGAGTATAAGGGTTTTGAACCATTTTACTTATAATCTCATGATTTATATACTGCCTTATCTCATAGAATAGGGACTCCAGAGACTGGTGTTTTCCTTACAATGAACAGAAGGTTCCAAATAGGTTTTTTAAGGCCTGGTGTTGGTGGCACATGCCTTTAATCCTAGCACTCTGGAGGCAGAGGCAGGCGGATCTCTGTGAGTTTGAGGCCAGCCTGGTCTACAGAGCAAGGTTCCAGGACAACCTCCAAAACAATACAGAGAAACCCTGTCCTGAAAACAAATAGTTTTTTTAAATGATTTTATTCTCTCACTTATGGTATCATTGTTACTAATCTCTCCCAAAAATTACTGCAAGCTCTTTGCCAATATTCCTTATCTTTCCATAAAGAGGTAATTTTCTCATTAGTTAAAGGCACTATAATTTCTGCTGGGTCCACTTCTGTCAGTTGGCAAAGTCCTAATTTTCATTTAAAAATCAAATCAAAAATCTTTTTATATGTCTTTAATTTTTGTTTCTGTTTATGTAATAGAAATATCCATTCCAATATAATATATTCCCTCTGCATCAAAAATCCCTGAAGGGTATTCCCTAGAGAGTAATATAACTAGAATGCAGTCGAGCTTTGGATGCACATGATCCACATGTGCTTCTTGTATTTTCTTTTCTACCCATTCCAATTGTTCATCAAATCATGATTTTTCATTTTCAATTGTATGAATCCTTTTAGCTAAGCTTTCATTACCAGTCTGTAAAATCTGTGTAATTTCTATAAGTTCCTCATTCTTAGCTCTAATTTCAAAAAATGTTTCTTATTCTTAGCTCTATTAACCTAATAGCAACTATGGACGAGAGTGAATACATCCTAAGTAGGTCGTATACCTCTTCTAAATTTCATTCATAGTAGAAATGAAAAAAAATTCCGTATAATAATATTTTCCACCATTCGAGTGGAGTAGTCCATCCATCCATCCATCCATCCATCCATCCATCCATCCATCCATCCATCCATCCATCCATCCATCCATCCATCCATCCATCCATCCATCCATCCATTCGCTTAAATCGCAAATATCTAGTAATTTACCTTAAGTAAAATCCCTGAAGATTGAGGTATGGGTGCTTGCGAGTTTACTCCTTTACCCTAAGTTGCAATAATGATGATTGGCCAGCAGGTGTCACAGGCGTACCACCGAAGCAATTCCAGGGGCAAAGAAACTCAGGTCTGATGTATTACAATCTATAATTTCTAAGCAACACCCAACAAACACAAACTGAATGAATTTATGTTAGCGAGAAAGGAAAGGAAGTAACTTGCACGTGTTGAAGGGACAGCAGAGCTGGGCAGCAGTACTTGGTTGGAGCTGTGGATATGGAGGTGTGTGTTGTGCGGTAACCTAGCAGCCGGGCAGCTGAGATGGCTCTAGAGCAGGCCACTGTGCTGCGCACTGTGCAAAAGACAGGTGAGTGGGGACTGGAGGAAAAGCCGCTGCAGTTTCAGGAAATCCGGGGATAGTAATGGGCCACGTAGGCGGGTTGCCAGGAGCTGGAGCAATAGGGAAATGCACACTGCTGCAAGAAATGGGGGGAATCAGATCACATGGGGTGCCAAGCGAAGGCAGGTTTAAAGAAGTCCACAAAGCCCACATAAATGATTAACCGGTATTTGTTAGGGGAGCACTCACACAATGGCGGTAAACAAACGCAGCAGTTTTCCTGCTCCCGATGCAGTCTTTGCCTTTCTGGATGGTTCCACCACCGTGCAAGAGAGCGAGCTAACCTCTCCTCTTCCGTATAAGGGGTCTTGTCCTGACAGGTGAAGTTAGGACCCTAGGATGCAGCCACCACTGCAAGTCCACTGGTGAAACAAGATGTCACTACAAGGGGTGACTCCAGAATTACTTAGCTCAGACCAGGGTCATGAAAGGAGCCACAGAAGAGCTGAAAGGAGCTCTGATCCAGGAGGGTGGCACTTGGGACCCATCTGGAACAGTCCAAGAAAAGTCAGATCAATGATCAATGGGTGCATGAAGAAGGCTCCTAGAACATGTTCAGAGTCTTCCAGCTGCCAGCCCACCTTGATTTCATGTTCACAAAGTCTGTAGACCTAAGTCTGTCCCTGAGAAAGGAAGGAGGACAGTGATGTAGGTTGCAATTACCCAAAGTCAAACAAACACAGCATCAGTAACAGCCAGATTAAAGAGGCCTCTGCATTAACCAGATCTCAGTGCCCCTTCCAGCTGGAGCCCTGTGTGTTTCTACTTATGATCTCAACCTGTTTGGCATCCCCAGCCAACAGACTTCTCCTCCTCCAGAGTAACTGATCATTGGGAGGTAGCCAACGTCCTCATGGTCCTCACACAAGTGACTTTGCCATTAGCACATCTTCACTATCCTTGGACCACTGGCAGCTCTCTTCCTTCCAGAGGGGTCATTGGGATGGCTTTTGGCCCTTGTCAGTCCCTCCTTACCCATGCTTCCAAGTACCTATATTGCCAGCTATGCCTGTGAGGACCACCTCCAATCACAGAGTAGCCCCAGACTGAGAGGTGCCTTGGGACTCCTAGAACAGCTCTGAGAGTAGCTACCTTGTTTTCATCCTCACTTTCTCACTTCAGGTTGCTCTAGTTCTGCCTAGAGTTCAGGACAGGGTGTAGTGTGTGTCCTACCCTTGGGCCTTTCTTTCTCCTTCCTGGTAGGTAGGACATCTGGCAGGTGTCCACCTTCATCCCAGGAAGGGAAGAACCATGCCTGTCCTATTTCCGTGGAGAGGGCCATCTCCCTAGTTATATGGGAATCCATGGCCATAGGTCAGTGGGAAGCTGTGACCATCTTTCCAGCACGGTCACCATGCATCCAGTCTTTCCTACACAGAAGCACTGTCCATCAATGCTCATGGAGATTGCTGTGCAGGGGAGCTATGCCCAGAATCTGCTTCATGTGGAGGTGCACACCCATGGTGTCATTTACTCAGGAGGCGCAGGTAGGTGTAACATATGAACTTTAAGATCATCCCAGGGGTGTTCTGTTTGTGACCTAACTACAATTTAACAACTAGGTGACTCCTTCATGGTACCACTACATACACCAAAACATCAGAAGTTACCTTTCCCTGGGCTTGATGTCCACACCTGTCATCTCAGGGTTCAGGAGAGTGAGGTAGGAGATTGCAGACATATACAAGGTACCAAGTTTAGGGGTATGCCGAGGATTGAACCCAGGGCCTCAAGCATGATACACTCCTGGTACATGGAAGGAATATGAAATTTAACAAAAACCCTGTAAAATTTTAATACAGTTTTTGTGCAAATTTGAGGTCAGCCTGGGCTAATTAGTGAGATCATGTCTAAAGAGTAGTGATCAGCTACATCATGGAAACAGGTTAGAAAATGACCAAAAAGCATCCTTTGAAATCAGCAAAGGGTTTAGGTGATAAATTTGCTCATTATTTTGACACAGCCATTCTTAACTTTAATTCTATACATAGCACCAGATATTTCCTAAAGTACCTTATTCATTATTGTTCTCATTCAGCAAAAGTCAACCTAACCTACATTCATATTTCCATAGCATTAGCAACACCAATTTCAGACTATTAATGTTACCAATGACATACAGATCCCAGTGCCGCTGGGTAGGAAGGACAACAGAAGAGCACTCACTAACCATACATGATGGTAGAATAAGGCACTGGGTGAAGCTCAGTGGTACAGTACTTTGTCAGAATTCAAGAAGCTACGGAGCATCCGTTCTCAACCTGTGGGCTTTGACCCCTTTACAAACTCTAGTTCCAAAAATATTTACATTACAATTCATAACAGTAACAAAATTGCAGGTATGAAGTAGCAGTGAAAATTATTTAATGATTGGGGCTCACCACAACATGAGGAAGTGTATCAAAGGGTTAAAGCTTTAGGGAGGTTGAGAATCACTGCTGTAGAATGACTGAAAGGGAGGTCTTCTTTTGATGGGGTGGTGCAAGAAGAACTATCAGAAGAAGATACAAACATGGAACTTTAGAGAGTTCCAAAAATGCTGGGTCTATTGGTATGTGCTTACAATCACGCTACTTGGATGGCTGAGGCAGAAGGACAGTCAGGTTTAAGGCCAGCGTGTTTGAGTAGAATAGATTCTGTTACCAAATATAAAGTGGAAACAAACACACACACACAGACACACACACATGTAGACACACTATCCCACATACAGACACACAGATGTACACACAGACACACACAGCAGACACACAACAGATACACAGACACAGGAACAGACATACAAACAGAGACACACAGACACATGGCAGAAACAGAGGCACACATAAGCAGACATATAAAGACAAATAGAAATACAGACACAGACATAAAGACATACAGACACACACAGACATACTGAAAGACACACACATACAGACACACACAGAGATAAACAGACACACAGACACACACACAAACACACAAGTGCACACAGACAGAGATACAGACACAGAAAGGCACATACACAGCACACACACACTCACACAGACACACACAGAGACATACACACACAGACACAGTCATACAGACATACAGATAGACACAAGCACACAGTCACAGACACAAACCCACACATACATACAGACATACAATCATACAGACACATACACATAAAAATACACAGAGACACATGCACACATACACACACACTCACATTTACACTGTTGGGGTACAGTTCAGTAGAGTGCTTCTCTTATGTGTGGAGATTCTAGGATCAATTCCGAGTTTAAAAAAAAACAATCAAAAAGTACACCCACAGCATTAGAGGTTTTCTTTTAAATTAGCAGGTAAGAACATAATTGAAAAAAATAGGAGTAGAAAGGATTCTAAACTAACCCATAAAGCTAACAAATGTTTTTCATTTGATAAGATATAACTTGCCAAAGAAGAAGCTCCCCAAAAATTTAGGGCCGGGGAAGAGTTTTACTTTTGTCTTTTCAGTAGAATAAAGGGGTCCAGCTAAGGAATCTCGAGAATACTGAATAACTGGGATGTCTGAAGAAATGGGACAAATAATTCAGAAAAATTGTCCCAAGAAAAGGAGTAAATTGTCCTATTGGTATATCATATTTCTAACAGTATACAATTTCATAAAATTTCCCAAATGTTAGTTTCTGCTTTTCTCTACAGACATAATGCAAATGGTTCTTTTGTAGTCCCAGTCCAGTTAAAGATTGAAGCTGACTTTGGAGATGGAATGTAGCTCTCTCCTTCTCTAAATTCAAACATTCCTGTTAAAGAAAAATAAAAAATCTCTGTCTCCTGCCAGAAGAGCCACATGATATGGAACAAAAGAAAACAAATATTTAAGGACTATTGTATTGCAACTGAAATGTCTTGAAGGACCTATGGAAAGCCCCTATGCCTGTGTATGTTCTGGATGAATGAAGAGCTTTAGAAGCTGGAATAAAAATTTCAGGAGAAACCGTAGATCAAAATTGACAAGGATTAGATTAGGAACCTCCCCAAAGTTAGGGTTGGGGTAGTGTTTTGTTTTTATATTTTTGGGAAAAGGAAAACAACCATCTTGAGGAATTTAAGACCTTTCGACAAATAAGCATCCAAAGAAGAAAGGAGAGCTACCCAGAAAAAATTATGAAGAAAAGAAGTAATCTGACCTAATGTGATCTCTGAAGTCTCTGAAAAAGATTTAATCCAATTTGGGTGGAGGTGACACACTCCTTTAGTACCACCACTGGTGAGGCAGAAGCATGCAGATCTCAGTGAATTTGAGGACAGCCTACTTACTCTCCAAACTGAGTTTCAATACAGCCAGGACTGTTAATAAAGAGAAACTCTTTCTCTAAAATCAAAGAAGACAGAACAATTTCACTATGATAACACCATTAAGATGAAGAACTCTACCAAAAATAGACTTGGTACTACAAACTGATCTGAACAATTTTGAAGAGGCCATGGGAGATGATCCAGCCTTACAGACACTGCTCAGAACAATGGCAAGGAAGCTAGGTGAGATGATACAGCCTCACAGACTACTCTAGCCAGGACTTGAGACAAGCCCTGCACTTTCCCATTATGCAGAGACAGCACAACAAATGATACAGTTTGACAGTTAACCCAAAGTCTTCTTTCCAGGATTCCTTAAAGATGCCGTCATCCCCAGATACCAGGAAGAAACTTTAAGAACACTACACCCACATTCCCAACAGGTGGGGTGGGTGCTTTTTTGTCATTCAATGGGTTATGGATAGTTGTCAGTGTTTAGGGAGATTGGTTACAAAATGTTGGCTACAGTCTGAAATAAAGTTGAACAAAGGGGATTAGATTCAAGGTTTTTGTTTAAAAAAAGATACAGCTATGATATGATAAAAGGATAGATTATTGAATCTACCGTTGAAAAGAAAAAAGGGAGGATATAGATATGACACATAAAAATGTAGATTATTGAATCTCCTTGTAAAAAGTATAGATATGATGAGATAAAAAAGTAGATTATTGAGTCTACTCTTAAAAACAACTGCTAGTTTTAAATATTGTACATTGAATTAGACATTTGCATATTGTATACAAATATTGTACATTGATACAAATTTGAGAATAATTTGTTAAGACACATTATATATTTGTTTCTAATGTATTGCTCAAGGTATTTTACCTATACAGCTCTTTTATCATTGTAATGCAAATTTCTAGTTCTTGAAAGTTATTATTACCAACTATATGAGATAATAAGGAAATGTAAGTGAATAATTGGTCAGCTTTTACAATCGAACTTGTAATCTTATTAGGTATGTTTTCAAAGACAAACATATATTTAGAAAGACAGAACATCTTCAAACACTTCAGAGATCTACAGAATATGGCATTTAAAATGTTTTAAAAGATAGGACATTTTTATGGCAATGAGACATGTCTAATCCTGGTAGCACCAATCTACATCAGAGAAGATGATGGACATCAAAGAAACTCACATGGAGTTTATTTTCTTTGTGGCAAAAGTAAGCCACTGGGCAAGAAAATGCCTTTGCCTCAACTGCTTATAGTATGCTGTCCAAAATGGACAAACCGGTTGGTTTATTTCTGGGAAATCTGTGTCATTAGCCTGTGTGCCTTTTCCATACACATACTACATGGTTACTATGGCTCTCAGTGTGTCTTGAGATCAGGTTTATTCCTGTGTCTGGCTTTGTTTGTTAGTGAGCTGCTGGTGTGTTCGCAGCTACAGTGCTACCATACTTTACAACTATCCGAGGCTAAGGGCTAAGGATGAAAATAAAGACAAAGACAGCGGCTCATTCTTACAAGGAGAATGGCATTTATTTTAACAAGAGTATACCAAAGGCAGGTATGGTGGAAAAACACCGAGGTCAGAAGCCTATGTTCCCAGTGCCTTCCAGCAAAGGGTGGACCAAAAACAGGAATTAGCATTTAGACAATAAACAGGAACTTTGTGCAGTTCCTTACTGGGAGGAGGGGACAAGAAGTGTTTTGCTAAAAGCTCCTAGTAACAAGCAGTCAACAGACCCCCATGAGGGAAGGGTGCAACAAATCCCCCTTTTATATATAATTAAAAAATGAGCATCTGGCTTAGGTTGCCCGGGATGTTAACATCTATCTTACCCGTCAATGAGAAGTCTGTCCAGGCCTCACAAACGCTCTGTCTTAGGTTGATAGATGTCCCCAAGGACGTACCTGTCATTGATAACTCATTTGTCTTTCTGGCTCAACCAGGCCTGCACTGAGGGGTTGTCTGTTGACAAGGAAAGCATGATCTGCTTTGTAAGAAAATAGCGCTGGGCTTGTGGCCTTTCCATGTGGCAAAGGCAAACTAGAGCTAAAGACTGTTGCCCAGGGTCATAATCCCATGGGCTAGCGACCCACTCCATTTCTTAAGTAATAGACCTGTCTATTGCAGTCCTGTTAAGAGGGGGTCTCCAAAAAGGGAGGCACCCTTGTCTCAGTTAGAATAGCCAATTAAGTCCATTTGTTAATTAAGATTTAAAGTGCCCAATTGTAATTAATATAAATTTGGGAACTTAAGGCAGAGGCATCATCCTCTGGGGGTTTATCCAGCATGCCTGCCGTGGCAACTGGCTAAGAGATAGGGAAGCCAAAAACTGCAGCTGCTGTGATGTCAAAGTCTCTCCCGTGTCATGTGAGGACAAGTTGGTTCTCTCCTGAATATTCCCCTGGAATAGGCATGACACCTGGGGCACGGACCACCAAGGCTGATCAACAGCTTCTCAAGCATCATTCCTAGAGGAGATAATTAAACATTTCTCCTGAGGGAGTATTATTGAATATAGCAAATGCCCAAGCAGGCAAATCATCCTGAGGGCTGCCTTTCCTAGGCTATGGTTGAGGCTGATTATAGCTGGATATACCTGACACTGAAGACCTGCCAGCATCAGGACAGGCAGTTTCCTCATTAAAGCCGAATGTGTCTATTGGTGGCTGATGAGTATCAGCAGGAACAGAGCCAACACAATGCTCTGGAACCCAAATTGAGGACTCACCATCCTGTGGGAATACACAGACCCGTGAGCCCATACCAAAACCAGATCTGGTCCTTCCCAAAGACCCGAGGTTAGGTCTTTCCATTTAACTGGAAGTTTTTGCTATAGAGCAGACCGACAATGTTGATCTGCTGCAGAGTGTGGGGACACCAGACCTTGAGCAGAGACCCACTTCCCCATCAGCCTGGGAGTAGGCAGCTGTAAGACAATGTTTACTAAAAACAATACAATTCCCGGGACAATAAGTTCCTGAAAACCTTTTCCAAAGACTAACCACCTCTTCTGACACACCCAAATCAGTTTTTGGTGTCAGAGCAGAACTAGCCAGGGGTAAGGCAGGGAGCAGAAGCTTTTCTGGAGGGAAGCCTTTCTTGGGAAGTTTTCTTGAGCCTTTTTGGGGCCTGCTTAAAGTTTTCTTTACACAGTTGAACGAGTCTCTGTGCTGTCAATCCCCGACACCCTCCGCCCATTCTCGGACACAGGCTGTGCAGCAGGCGTGGCAATTGGAGGTTCCACCGAGAAGTGAAAGCGCGGTAAGTGGACGTCGTCCCTTTTGCCGGCCAGGGACAGATGGAGGAAAACAGGAAAAGAAACGATGGGAAATAGTCCCTGGAAGTTTAAATTACAATATCACATAAAAAAGTTACTTGAAGAACAGGGGACTACAACCATGGAAGGTTTTTAAAAATGGATCAAACAAGCCAGTCCATGGTTCATTACTGGGAGAGGCTTAAATGTCCCAGATTGGGAGGATGTTCGCCAGGATTTTCAGAGAGCTGGGTGTTGGTGGCACACGCCTTTAATCCCAACACTTGGGAGGCAGAGGTAGGAAGGAATGAGGCCATTCTGGTCTATAGAGCAAGTTCCAGGACAGCCTCCAAAACGATAGAAAGAAACCCAGTCCTCGGGGGGGGGGGGGGGTAAAATAGAAATAGAAAATAAAATGAAAATCTCCAGCCTTTCGCCTGATCCACTGAGGTCAGGAAAGTAAAGGGGAACTGAGAGATCTAAAAGGTTGGCCAATAAGTAAGGCGATGAGGATGTATTAAAAAGGGGTACCAAAGCCGGGAGTTGGTGGTGCATGCCTTTAATCCCAGCACTTCGGAGGCAGAGGCAGGCATATCTCTGTGAGTTCGAGGCCAGCCTGGTCTACAGAGTGAGTTCCAGAACAGCCTCCAAAACAATACAGAGAAACCCTGTCTTGAAAAACCAAAAAAAAAAAAAAAAAAAAAAGAAAAGGGGGTACCAAACTAGGGGTACCAGATTAAATCTCCAGGCCTTTGCCTGATAAAGGTCAGGAAAGAAAGGGGAACCTGAGAGATAGCCCTCAGTTGGGGGGTGGATTGGATTAAATCTCCAGTAAGAAAGAAAAATTGAGAGGTTGCCCTCAGTTGGATGGATTACATTAAATCTCTAGGCCTTAGCTTGACACCAAGGTTGGGAAATAGGGGAACCCGAGAGATTGCCCTCAGTTGGAGGGTGGATTGTGTAAATTTTAAGGGTTTTTCCTGAGGGAACATCCTGGGTTGGAGGATGGATTGAAAATGGGTGAATAGCCGGGTGTTGGCGGCACACGCCTTTAATCTCAGTACTCGGGAGACACAAGCTGGAAGATCTCTTGAGTTCAAGGCCAGCCTGGTCTACAGAGCAAGAGGTACTGGTATTAAGTAAAGAAAAAGACAAAGGTATATGGAATGGAAAAAGTTTGTTTGCATTTAAGGTCAATTTTGTGAGTCATCTCTAAAAACTTTTGGCCAAAAGCCTGGCCTCTCCACCTTGCATCTACAGAGTTACAAGGTATGGCTGTACCCCCTGACTGTAGCTCAAATGGAGGAATGATGAGGGGCATACAGGACTTTTTAACCTTTTTAGTTCAAGGATTGGCTGGAGTTGTTCTGTTACAGAGATTTCAATTAAGGAAGTTTCATTTCAACAGACTAATCATGACCTAGGGAAAAAGGATAACCGAAAGATGCATGTATGTTCTGAATGTATGGTGTAGCCACACCGGTATATATGAAATGTGATTGTGAATGCGTGAGTGTGAACTGCTTATATGATTAAAAGGATACTTAAATCCCTCCAAAAATAGTTAAAAAGCTACCTAAATTGCTTTAGATATAGCCAAAATGAACATCCAGCCAGTCTGTTAATGTTTTTTTTTTTCTTGAGACAGGGTTTCTCTGTATTGTTTTGGAGGCCAAGATGGCCTCGAACTCACAGAGATCCACCTGCCTCTGCCTCCGGAGTGCTGGGATTAAAGGCATGCGCCACCACCGCCCTGCTAGTCTGTTAATGTTTTAACAGAAAAGTTAAGATGCAATTGAGGCCTTGTCAGCTAGTGAGAGCTCTACAGGTTAGATTGGGAAAGACTGTTCACAGACTTCAAATAATTTTCAAAAATTATTTGGGACACAGTATAGTTTACAGTCTTTGAGTGATTTTCAGAAGTTTTTTGGGAAATACTTAAAGGATATGTCCTTTTTTTGATTTTATGAGACAGGTTTTCTCTGTATTGTTATGGAGGCTGTCGGTCCAGCCTGGCCTCAAACTCACAGAGATCCACCTGCCTCTGCCTCCCAAGTGCTGGGATTAAAGGCGTGCACCACCACCGCCCGGCTGGATATGTCCTTTTTAAGGAGCATCTACTAATAATCTAGATAGTGATTCCAATTCACCTAGATAGTTAACTAAGGAGGGTAGACAAATCCTTCTACTGTTATGGTCCAGCTTCATAAGTTCAAACAAAATTTAGAAAATGAAAACGGGGGAGTAATGTCCCCAGTCCCCACATGACTCATCAAATAATACACTCCTCATTTAAAAAATTTTAAAAATGTGAATGCCTGTGAGCAATCTACTTCAGACAGATTCTGGTATGATGGAACTTGAGCAACTATTGTTCAGATCAAATGGAGACATCCATGCACTAGACAGTGGAGAAGACCCTAATTTGGGGTCGAGGGCATGTTTGTGTTTTCTTGCAGGAAAAGAATAAAGCTTCAGCAGCTGTCAGACCATTTGGTGAGATGCATGGAGCAGAGAAAAACTAGACCTGACCATGGGAGTCTACCTAAGCCTGTTTGAGTGAGATCTCCTAAATCAGTGTTCCTGACCCTTGATGTCATAGAATCTACAGCCCGAGAAAGAAGGAAAACAGTCGGTTTGAGATTTCCAGTTTCTCAACAGGCCTGCTGCATCAACCTCCCGGACCCATGAGTTTTCATCCCGAAGCTAACAGAGAACTGGAAAGACTAACTGTCTGACCTTGACACACCTTGAAACAACAGAATTCATTTTGCCAGTTTTTCCCTTTGGGGGAAAAAAAAGGACCCATTTAAAACATTTGGACATTGGTATGGACTGTGATGAGTGGCAAAAGCCTCTTTTTAGTATTTGAACAAGACATGGTCACTTGAAATATCAGACTTGGTGGTTCCTGTTTCTGGAATCGTGCCTATGCCAGTGTATTTTTCTGTAGAAATGCAACTTGTCCTAATGAGACAAAAAGGAGACTTTGGCTCAAGTCACATATTCAGCTGAGGCTACTGACGTTAAATCAACAAACTGCATCACCACAGGAACAAATTGGTGTTCTGTGGATAGTGCAACAAGCCTCTTGTTCATATTTTTTATAATGCTACATGTGTAACATCAATGATTGTACCTAATGTATCTGTGCAAGTGCACTTTCCAAATGCTTTCCCGAGTAGATCTTGGAACAATTGTAAAGTTTATCACTGTTTTGACCATCAAATTGTAACTGTAAATCACTTGCGGGTTACCCTTGTAACAGAGGAAGGCTGGTAGAATGTTATGGCCCAGATCTGGTGATGGGTACGGTGATGGAGAGGCGCTATGTCAATGTGGTTCCTGGAAATGGTAGCAGTGGCGGTAGGCATTCTGGCTTTATGCCGAGCTCAACCGTGCCTTGTTCCAGAGGCAAGAGATCCGTAACCAAGTGTTGGTTAGCTTAGCCCATGGCAATCCCGATAGCCATGAAGTTTGGTTACAGATGATTTAAGGATGAGGTTCTTCCGTTGACGGACAACCTGTGGGGAAGACTCCTCCCTCCTAAGACAGGGGTTCCAAAGACGGGCAGGGGAGGGTGGCCCTACTTGACCTAAGCCAGAAGTGCCTCATTAGAAAATAAAAAAAGGGGGAATTGTGGGGACACCAGACCTTGTTCAGAGACCCACTTCCCCATCAGCCTGGGAGTAGACAGCTGTAAGACAATGTTTACTAAAAACATGTTTACTAAAAACAATACAATGCCTGGGGCAATAAGTTCCTGAAAAGGGCTGGCCCATGGGAACCGCCCTGACCTTGACCTTGTCCAAAGACTAACCGCCTCTTCTGACACACCCAAATCAGTTTTTGGTGTCAGAGCAGAACCAGCCAGGGGTAGTGAGAGAGCAGAAGCTTTTCAGGAGGGAGGCCTTTCTTGGGAAGTTTTCTTGAGCCTTTTTGGGGCCTGCTTAAAGTTTTCTTTACACAGTTGAACAAGTCTCTGTGCTGTCAATCCCAGACACCCTCGCACATTCTCGGATACAGGCTGCTCAGCAGACGCGGCACAGCCATACCTAATATACTCACTCCTAACCTTAAGAAGAATGCTGGCTGGCTTTCTGTGGGGGTGGGCTCTCAGGAATTCCCTGACAGTTTTGACACCAATGGGTCAAGTCAGGGCTGGAGCCTAACTCTAATCCACCCCTCTACGGGGGCTGACCCACCAACTGGGGCCTAACTTTTTAAATCACTCCTCTACAGGGGCCTACCTTCTAGGGCCTAACTTTTTAAATCACCCCTCTCTGGGGGCTGACCCACCATCGGGGGCCAAACTCAGTATCCTAAACTTGGTACCCCTATCCAAATACACTCTCCTACTTACTTGTTGGCCAACATTCAGTTTTTCTTCTTTTCCAATCTTGGTGGGACCTATATCTGTAGCGAGCAGCAGGTGTGTTCACAGTTACAGTGCTAATGTAGGCATTTCGGGAGCCCAGCCTCAGGGAAAGGCTTCCCCAGTGTATCAGCTCTGCTTCCGCAGGACAGGGTCTTCCAGCTGGGCATGTTTGCCCAGTGTAAAGCGGAGCAGAGAGCTGGGAGCAGAGTTGTTCTCTGCCAAGGGAAGGTTTCCCGGGCAAGTGTTACAGCCCTGCTCGCTCTACTCTGCTCTGCTCTACCCAAGGGGGCCTCTGCTCCGTAGAAAATCTTCCATTTCTCCAATCATTCACAATAGTTGTAAAGGTCCCGAATAATATTGGGATCTAGGGTGCCATTACGTGGCCATTTGGACTGATTATCTAAATGGTATTTAGGCCAAATTTTATTGCAAAAGCGAGTAAGTTTAGGACCCTTTAGTCTAGGCTTTCTCTCTGCTACCCTCCAAGCCTTCTCTCTGTGCCTCATGCTCTCCCTCTCAAGTCCCTTTGGCTAGGAAGTCTGAACAAGATGATCTCTCCACTACTTTTGATCCAGCCAATGAGCCTTCTCCCCATCGAACAAAACCCTCAGCTCCCCCTCTAGCTCTGGCCCCTCCAATTTCCCTTTCTCCCTCTTCAGTGACAAGTCACCCTAGTCAGCTTTCACTGGCACCCACCTTCAGCTCACCACCAACAGTCCCTACTGGGTCCCGCTCCACTAAGGGACCAACCCCTTTACCTCCCCAACCTAAACCAGCTCCAGTTCTCCCCTTGTGAGAGGTTGCTGGGGTGGATGGCTTAGTCAAAGTTCATGTCCCCTTCTCATTGACTGAACTCTCCCAAGTAGACAAAAGATTGGGATCCTATAGTGCCAACCTTTCCACCTTTGTTAAAGAATTCCAGTATATTACCCAATCATATAACCTTAGCTACCATACTTCACAACTATCCGAGGCTAAGGGCTAAGGATGAAAATAAAGACAAAGACAGCGGCTCATTCTTACAAGGAGAATGACATTTATTTTAACAAGAGTGGAACTTTATATACCAAAGGCAGGTATGGTGGAAAAAACACCAAGGTCAGAAGCCTATGTTCCCAGCGCCCTCCAGCAAAGGGTGGACCAAAAACAGGAATTAGCATTTAGACAATAAACAGGAACTTGTATGCAGGCCTTACTGGGAGGAGTGGACAAGAAGTGTTTTGCTAAAAGCTCCTAGTAACAAGCAGTCAATAGATCCCCAGGAGGGAAGGGTACAACAGTTTGTATGTGTCACAACAGCTTGAGTTATATCCTTTGATATTAACTTTCTATTCCTGTGAAGAACATTATGGATATTTTGATGAGGATTGTTTTGTATCTGGGTTGTTTTTGGTAATTTTAATGCTTTAACAATCTTTATTTGTCAACCCAGGGGCTTGGTACATTTCTGTTTTCCAATGTCTCCTTCAAATGCTTCTATAGTGTTTTAGAATTTTCACTTTAGGAGTCTTTCATTTCCTTAATTAAGTATATTTCTAGTTAGATTTTCAGATACTGTAATGAGATTGATTTTGAGATTTAGTTCTTAACAAATCCACTCATGATGTATAGAAAACTTACTCATTTCTGTATGAGGATATGTGTCCTTGTATTTAACTGAATTAAATTATCAATTCCAAGAATCTTTGTTAGAATTTTTAGGTGTTTATATGTGAAGAATTATATTGGTTGCAAATACATTACTTCATCCCAGTAGTTTTAACTCCCTATCATTAAAAAATAATCTTATATAGATCTTCTAGATAAAACTTCTGGTAGTGTTTAAATAAGAGTAATGGGATTTGAGTGGAGATGCCTGCCTTCTAGATCTAATTTTTTCAGGGCTTATATCATCAAGGGGGTATTAAATTTTATTAATTATTTTTTATCATCTACTGAAATGACTAGAAAGCTTTTATTCTTTTCATGGTGTGCTATATTTATTGACTTATGTAGGTTGAGCTATTCTTAAAAATCTGGTATTCCTGGAATAAACCAATTGTATCTTCATGAATGATGTGTTTGATGGACTTTATTTTGCTTTCTACTTATGTATTGGTGTTTATCAGGAACTATTCGTTTTTGTATCATTGTAGCTGTCATACCCTCATCTGGTTTGGGTAGTGGGGTAAACTTGGCATCCAAGAATGAGTTTTGAGAGGTCATCTTCCATTAAATTTTAAAATGGTTTAAGTAGGTTTGGCACTAGTTCTCTAAGGATTTGGTAAAATCCAGCAGTAAGGTCATCTGGTCCTGGCCTTTTCTTTGCTGGTAGACTTGTGAATCCTTGCTATTTTCCTACTCAGGAGAAAATCCACTAAACCCCAGTTTCACTAAACTATAACCCACACTGTAGAGCACACACACAATCTTTTAAAAAAGATTAATTTATTTCTATTTTATATATATGAGTGATTAACTACAAATGTATATGTGTCCCACAAGTATTAGTAGTGTCCATAAAGGCCAGAAAAGGATGTTGGAACTGGAGTTACAGATGGTTGTGAACCACCTATGGAAAGTGGAAACCAAACCCAGGTTCTCTGCAAGAGCAGAAAGTGCTCATGATCACTGAGCCATCTCTCCAGCCACAGCAGTCATAGTTTTAACAGTCATAATGATCCTAAAGGAGCATCAACCAACTTAATGCCATTATGGTGGCTAAGCTATCTGACTAATCTATGCATTGTGATCAGCAAGTCAAAAGTAAAGATAAATCCTTCAAAGTTACAGAGATAGGGTCCTGGGAAACAGGTCCAGAGACTCAATGGATGGAAAGATAGAGGGACATTGGTAGACAAGGAAAGTGAAGATGGGCTCGGCAAGATGTTGCTTTCT
Organism: Mesocricetus auratus; assembly: GCF_017639785.1. Taxonomy (NCBI): domain Eukaryota; kingdom Metazoa; phylum Chordata; class Mammalia; order Rodentia; family Cricetidae; genus Mesocricetus; species Mesocricetus auratus. Next base: position 61,882,906 of record NW_024429194.1, read on the forward strand.
TCCTTTCTTTCTTCCTTTCTTTTTTTGTTCCAACCCACTTTATTTATTTATTTATTTATTTATTTATTTATTTATCTATCTATCTCACATATAACAAACACCACTGATGTTCTTTTATCTCTATATTCTAAGTTTAAAGCTAGTTATTAAAACAGTTGGCTGGGGGATTTCAATGGCTTATAAAGAGACTAATAATTAAAGAAAGATTTTTGTATACATTATTTTCTGAAGTACAAATTCTCAGTAGAAGAAATGATCTCTGAGTTGTGCCAAATTCTTAGGAGTAAACACACATGCACACACAAATACATTCTTCTCTCAGTTACACACATGAGACTAAGCGGTTACTTGCACAAGACTGTGGAACCAGGAAGGTGTGGGTGCCAAGTGTGTCCGGACTCAGTGGCGCGGAGCCCCCAAGACCCACTCATCTCCAGGGGCTGGCTCAAGGCATTTTCCAGCACTTAAGATGTTGCTTGCTTGATCCCAGCAGACATTGTGAAGAGTAAGGTGGGAAGGCATGGGGCAGATATCAAATCAGGACCAACAGGAGAAAGGGAAAAATTAAGGGACCCAACAAAACACCCAACCCAGAATCTGTTTACCAGATAGCTGCTTTATGGCCCCTCCCATCCAGATAGGGGCTGTTGACAATAAATCTGTTACCCTTTCTTTTTCTGTGCCTGGGTCTTCTGTTTTTCCCATGTTTTAAACTGTGTCCATAACATGAAATGGACAGTAATTCCCCAGACTACTACTAGCACACCCTTGACAAATGATGAGTATGATTCTAGTCATGTAATAAAACAAATTAGGGACTAAGATATCATTACATAAAGCACCCATCCTAATTTTGCACTTTGGATCAAATCACCCCATGGTGACTACCAGGAGGACAGTTAAAACTGAAAAAATCTGAGAGACTTTATCTCTTCAGTCAGTCAAGGAAATAACAGGCTGGTAAAAATTCCAGGGAATGGGAGCTTTTGTGAAAATATTAACATAGCATTTGTTCTTCAGTCAGGAAACAAGAGAATTAATAAGGGAAATAATCCATTTCTGTGTATTCAATACTTCGGACAGGGTGTTGGGGGGAAGCAATGTTAATATCTGGAGTTTTAATGAGCTTTATCTGAAAAGGAGGTAGTCAATGAAACAAAACATGTGTTTGGAGATGAAGCAGCGCTTACTCATTAGCTGAGAGAGAGGCATGGCTGTTTGATGTCACACATTAAAATTATTTGGTGCTGGAAACAAAACTGTGAAGTAATCTTGTCATTTTGTCTCATTTACTCACTGACACTGAGGCATCCCATCTGCTGCTAGTGTTTTATGAGTTTGGTCAAACCCCCAAATTCATTTGCTACCTTTACTACAAGCTCAGGTCTAAGACCTCCAAAGCCTAGTTCCCCATGTCAGGCCTGTAGCTAGATTCAGCAGCTTATTTCATCACTGTCACCTCTAACTCACTGCAGATAAGAAAAAATAATTCAGAAGAATCTGGATGAATGGAACTGAACACCAAACCCGAGGAAGTGTTTGGTTAGTACATTAATATAGAAAAGCCCAAGCCTCTAGTAATATGTCTAATATCTATGCCTTATTTAAAGAACATAAACGAATCTTTCAGATAAAATTATGAAAGGGCAATCATTAAAAAGAGCTCAAGGAAGTATCAGAGAATAGTTTGCATTTCCAATGGATCGCCTAAAGAGTATAAAGTTATCACCAGTCCATACACGTAAAAACAAAACCCTTTTGATGCTGCTCATAACCATTGTTTATTTGACAGACAATAAAAGTTAGAGATGAGGGAGAGAGAATAGCCAGGGTAAACAGTTGGAGGAATCAAATCAATGAAGTTCTAGTCTGGTCTGGAAATATCAATAGTAGAAGATACACACTCATGGCATGACTCATAGAATCTATCTGAATTTGGCAAACTCTGTAAGAAAGAGAGAAAATAAGAAGTTACTTTGAGATTTCTTGTTTTGTTTTAACCTGAAGGGAGATTAATAACACTACTAATTCAGCATAAGCAAAAGAAATATGAAATGTTCATTCCTTAAAACTAAAACTCAAAGATGTGGGGGCAGAAGCCTGGAATCCCAACCCTCAGGAATGAGAGGCAGGAAGATGAGGAATTCATGGGTAGTCTGGGCTATATAATGAGGCCCCGTCTCAGAAATACATCTGTCAAACAACCTTCATTTCCCATCTAAAATATTTGGAAATGCAGCCTAGGATGGAGTCATCAGGCTGGACATTTTACAGAGATCAACAGGAGGTAGATTAGCATTAATTTTTCTTCTATTAATACACTAAGCAATTCAGCTTCTGTGACAAAGAAATTATGGCAATACACTCACTTCCCAGCATTTGCCTAGTACAGATCAATGAGCAAGATGTCAAACAACAACCTTGACATGACACAGGAGAAGAAATTCTTGGATACGATTCCTTAGTACCTCATCCTCTGAGGGCAAATACTATCCTGCATTACTGCTGTTTCTGCAGAAAAAAGCTGCTCACTGGAAGCCCCTCATTCCTTTTTTATGATGTTCATTTTCTAGGATAATTTCTTAGAGATTTGAACCCCATCTTAAATTTATAATATGAATTTTCATATTTTATGAATATGAATTTTATAAATATGAAATAAAATAATTGGTGTAACTTTAAAGTTGAAGGGTTAGGGAAAAATCCCCAATAGAAAAATGCCATAATCTTAAATTAATCTTTAAACTCCTAGAAATCTCCTGATTCATACTACAACAGTCATCCTTGGAAGACCTCATCACAATGCTCTTTTCTGTTTCTATTTTTATAGTAGTCTCCAAAGAACATATACGTTTTATTTATGAAAACTAAAAGGTATTCACAGTGGGGACACTTTACACTTTCAATGTTTTCTGCTTCATATACTTTTCCTCTAATGAATCCTACCACTGGAGTGATGTAGTTAAAACTGATAAACTTGATAAAATTGATAGACTTGTCACACTCATCCTTCTGGCACTTATATACAGAGAATATAATGAATGAGAAAAGAGGAATGAAACAAAGGACTCTCCTTCTCCCTCTCTTCATCCTCCCTCACATTTTCCCTAAAGTACAGCTCATTGTGATCATGGGGGAACCTAAGGAATATAAGAGTCACATAGAGAACAAAATTAGAAGAATGTTTTTACCTCTGGGAATGTCTGGTATAATATCGTGCAGCAATCTCTTATAGGTTTTTTCAGTGGCCTTTTTGGGGACCTCTTTAGCGGCCTCACTATTTTTCTGGGTTTCACCACCAGACTCGGTAACTTGCTTCTCAACAGCAGGCTCAGCTGGTGTCTGAGATTCAGAGTTGTTGGTTTCACCAGATGTGCTATTTGCAGAAGCAGCTGAAATTAGGAGGAAAAGCTCCAGGTGAGACACTGACTCGTCTTGACAATTATATTGGTCCCAACCAGGATTGCAATCCATTTCTTATCCTCAATTCATCAACTCTTTCATATATTTAGTCTGTCATATATTTTTTTGCTTCATCTTTCATGACCTCATGGCTCCTTGGTCAATAACATTGACCCAAGACACAAGCAAGTGCCTTGTGACAGGAATGGGACCACAAACTTAAGTCAAGCTAGTCACAGACATTACTGCCCAAGATGCATAAAGAAAACTCCAACCAACATCCTCCAGTGTCAATTCCAAGCAGGGAAACAAACATAATTTTGAGACTAGTGTGGCTATACCATTGTACATGCAAAGCACAGACCGTTCCTTTTGTCTCAACCCACCCTGGCATATGTTCCCATACCCTTACCCCACAGCACCTTCAGGAATTTGTTGTCTGTCCCAGTGGCAATTGATTTCTTTTTTACACGAGTTATACAGGCCTTCAACTTGAGAAAGTCTTGCCATGCACTCAAATATAATACTCAACCACAGTATCAGACCTCATGGCCTTGTGCCTACTGCATAAGAACAATACATGTCTACAGTTCCTCTAAGTCCATGTCAGCAGCTTAATTATCTTTCTATAAGGAATGAGATGATATCTTTATATTAAAAATAATTTTGTAATAAAGAATGCTGCTTTCTGTGGATTTTGCTGAAATTTTCTCAAAATTCAGAATATTCACATGCCATTGACTTCCATGAGGCTGTAAACGAAAATGTAGGAAGGTAAGGAAGGGCACTTAGACTCAGCTCACCAGGTTCAGAAGTATCAGTGTTGGTCGAGTTTGCGTCCTCTGAAAGAAAGAAGGAAAATAAGACAGATGAGCTCAAGAAATATTTTGATGGGATGGACAATGTCAACACTGTCACAGATATTCATAAGGGAAACCCTTAGTCCTGAGCAGACAGATTGAGGGAATCACCTGCACAGATAAGAGAAGAACCTTTGAAATCTAATGTGTGTCAGTTTTGCTTCCCATTAATCACCTTCTCAAATTGACACTAACGATTCACATGCATGCCACACAGACAATGAAGACTGACCTGAACCAGGAATCCCAGTGCAGTCAAATTACCTACAATGTCATGTCAAAATGGAGGTGGGTGCCAAGAAGATGGCTTAGTGGATAAAGCCCTTCTCTTACAAGTTGGATGACGTGAGTTAACTTGCATAGTTGTAGGTGGGAATAGATTCCTGAAACTTGTCTCTAACCTTCATACATATTCCATGGCATGTTTGAGACCCTGATAACCCCCCTCCCAATCTCTCTCTTTCTCTCTCTCTCTCTCTCTCTCTCTCTCTCTCTCTCTCTCTCTCTCTCTCTCTCTCACACACACACACACACACAAAATATTATACATACAATAGTAATAGTAACTATGATGATGATGATGATAACTATAAATTAAAAATTGAAGGTAGAGCCAGGTATTAGGTAGGACAAGAAGTAGTAGCATGCAAGCATCCATAAATTCATGTCTTACAGAGTAAGTACAGTATATATTATAGCCTCCATTTCAAGTAAAAATCTTTACTTACGGCAAGAGACTAGGATAGTGGAGACACCAAGTAATACAAGGAATACCAGGAGCTTCATGGTGACAAGTAGAAGAGCAGGAAACTCACAAGATCAATCTCTAACACTAGGAGAAAAGGAAGACTGTTGATTTCTGGGTTCTGTGTCGTGGGATTATATGTGTAGCGTGCACCAATCGGAAGCTGCCACAATCTGGTAAGTGAGTAATAGGGATGGCTGAGAAGGAGAACAAATGAGAATAAACCACATAGCCAGAGGCCATTTAGAAAGGTCATGACTTCCAATGATTGACTAATCGTTGATTCTGAAAACATAGATATTTTGTGAAGCTGTTGTCTAATGAATAAATAGTCTTCTCTTGTTTGAGACATGGGGCTTTCATACTTTACAATCTTCTAACAAGTTGGAATTGTCTTCACAGTATTCTTGTTGTCTGCACTGCTCTTTTCAAACATCAGAAGTTAGAAACTTTCAGAATCTTCACCTTTATGTCTCCTTCAATGAAATAATTGTGGTAGAGCAGCTGAATCCAAGCATTACCAATAGTCATCAGACTGTAGAGTCTTCAAACCATAGTGTTCTCACTGCATATTCAGTAAGGGTCAACTGCTCACTGAATGAGTGTGAGCCCAACCCTGTATTTTGGCTGTTCTTGTACAAAATCCAAAATCTAAGAGCAAAAGGACAGGAAAACAAATTAACGTTTTAATGACTGCATCTTTTGAGACAGTTCATTCATTAAGCTTTCTTTTTCTCCCTCCCTCCATTCCTTGCTTCCTTGCTTCCTTCCTTCCTTCCTGCCTGCCTTACTTCCTTTTTTTTCTTTGCTTTGTCTTTATCATGGGATCTCTCATAGCCAAAGCTAGTTTTGAACACCAGATCCTCGTACTTCTACCTCTTAATGTTGAGATTAGAGGTGTATGTCACCATACCCACTCTTGAAACTATCTCTAGGCACTATAAGAAATTTGTAGAAAACCGGCCACAAAAATGCTTCAACTAGAAATACTTTAAATGATAACAACAGCAAGATTCAAAAGTCAAACAGAATTAAAACAAGAACAACAACAAAAAGTTGCACATTAGAAAGAGGAAACAAATATTGAAATGTTAAAAAATTCAATGGGGCATATATGAAGGAAAATGTTTCATCAGAAATAGGTGTACAGCATTAAAGGAGGGAAAGTACTATGAGAGGAGAGAGAGAGATCTAGGAGTGAAGGAGGTAAAGAGAGGACCATGGAATCTATGTGTTATGAGATTGTAAGTGGCATCTTTGAGGGGGATCAGAGAACAGTGTGGGGAGTGAAAAAAGACCCAAGTACAGGACTTCTGAGTAAGGTGTCAGATCAGGAAGCCCCACGTGTGTTCCATGAAGAAAACAGGATTATGAGCAATAGTTTGTATTTCTACAGGAAACTGAAGAGAATAAGCATCTTGCAAAGAATCAGGTAGGAATGGAAGTGAACCATTCCCCGCTGCACCTTGGGTTAATTTTTTATGGAAACTGTCAAAGAGGTGCTTCTGCTTTTCTCCTTCCTCTCCCTTTCCCTACCACCCCACTGAGCACCACACAAATGCTACAGGACAGCTGGAGAGAGATGGAACAGGCTGTGCAGACCTGACCAGGAGCTGGAATCCCCATGAGCAGGGAGAATAGGATGAGAAGAGGGAAGCTGAGGGGCAAATATGCAGCCTGAAGCTGTGACCTGCCACATCTTTAGTTCTGGTTCTCTGCACAGCACACCGCTCCAGTCTGCTGCATTTCCCTCATCTGGTCAATTTAATTAACATAATGTAGTCTGGCTATTTCTGTTGTCACAGACAATACATTTTTTCTTTTTATGGTGAAATAATATTCCATTATGTATATTTTCTTTATTTGCTTACCTGTCAATTGCTTCTGGATTGTTTATCTGTCTTAGCTATTTGAACAGCGCTACCTCAATAAAGAGTGCAGGTATTTCTGACTCATAGATTTAATTTCCTTTGGATATGTTATAGTAGTTTGATATCTTGTCACATGGTATTTGTACTGTTAGGTTTTTAGAAATCCTCCAGATCACATTCTATCATGGTTATACTAAATTATATTCTTTGCGTGTATTATGGTCCCTTACTCCCCTCCCATAATTCTTGTCATAATTAGGTAATTTTCTTTGTTGATATTAACCATTTTGAGATGGGGATTTTTCTTAGTGTGGTTTTGACTTGTATTCCCAGCTAGGACTATTGCCTATATTTCAATAGTGTTGGCCACTGGTAAATCATCTTTTGAATATGTCTATTCAGATCATTTACTAGTTTTTAATATTATTTTATTATTATTGATTTTCCAATTCCTTTTATAGTTTCTATGTTACTCTTTTGTGAGATAATTCTAAAATATTACCTGGGCAGTGGTGGTACACACATTTAACCAGCACTCAGGAGGCAGTGGCAGACAGATCTCTGTGACTTCAAGGGCATCTTAGTGTACAGAGTGAGTACTAGGACAGCCAGGGATACACAGAGAACCCCTGTCTCAAAAAAAAAGGCGAATCACAAACATTTTCTCATATTCTGAAGCCAGTGGGAGGGCATTCTGCTTGGTTTATCTGCTGGGCAGAAGCTTCTCCATGTTCTATATATAATTTTCTTCATGTCCTGGCTGTCAAGCTTCAGTCCTGACACATATTGCACTCCTTTATTTCTTGCTGCTTTTGTTCCAAATCTTGTTTATAAGCCTGTGGATTTTTTGGTTTATTGTCTTCATAAATATCAAAGAATTCTTACTGACTTTGAGACATTAAAATCTGAACAAATGCATATGTCACTCCTTAGAGTTAAATATTATTTTGAAATTTATTTTGTGTGTGTGTGTGTGTGTGTGTGTGTGTTTGTGTGTGTGTTTAAGAAGACAACTTGCAGGAGTCAGGACTCTCTTACTGTGTGTACCATGTGTATCCTGTGGTTGAAACTCTTGTTGTCAGGCTTTTGTGGCAAACATTTTTACCCTCTGAGCCATCTCACTAGACCAGAGTCAATCATTTTCAACATGTGAAATCTGAAATTTCTATGTGAAATATGATGTTATTATTTTATAATCTACCTTTAGATAATGTTCACAAGATGGCAAAAGTTCAATTAGCATTTTTTGAAGTTACAACTATAACAACAAATCAGAAGTTGACACTGCTATTCTTATAAAAGTATATCTTAATTTTTCTAAAAAACAAAATGCTTGTTCACTTGTGTGTGTGGATGCCTGCATAGGACAGAAGGGATGTCAGCTTCTGGAGCTGGATTCCGATGTAGCTGTGAGCCTCTGACTAGTGGATCTGAACTCTGATCCTGTAGATGAGAAGTACATTATCTTAACCATTGACACATTTATTCAACACTGAAATTGCTATTCTTACAAAATAAAAAGCAAAAAACAACTAAATGAAAGAACCAGTGCTGATAATGTCCACTCCACAGACTGTTAGGTTTAAATAGAATAGTTGTAAGGTCAATTTATCTTGTTTAAAAAACAGTTTAAAATAAAACCTAGAAAATAATGTACCTATTTATCTCTAGTGCACAAATGGGCTCTGGGAGTCTATTCCCTATGGTAGGTACTGTATCTGACTAGAAACACAGGAGAGGGCCTAGGCTCTGCCCCAAATGATGTGACATTTTGATGATCCACCATGGGAGGCCTCACCCTCCCTGGGGAGTAAATGGGGGCCAGGAAGATGGCTAGGTGGGGAGGAATGGGAGGAAGGAAGAGAGAGAGCACTGGGATAGGTGTGGAAAATAAGATTGTTTTAATTTTAAATAAAACATGTATTAAAGAACTATATAATAGCATAAGGAAAAACAGTGTACTGTGTGAAACCGTGCTGTGACAACTAAACACAGTTACTCTGTAACATGAGTGTGGAGGTCAGAGCTGAGGTCCTGACTTACAGCAGTGTGCACTGGGGACAGCTGGCACCCAACACCTTCATCTCCAGAATGAACCCGGAAACAGGATATGGAAAGGAAGATCAACATGTTTTTAGAACATTCTTAATGAAGAGATGGAAACAGAACCCTGGCATAGTTCAAGAGGAAATCTTCACGTCATTGAGTTTGCCAGTCAGAACAAATTCAGTTTGGCTAAGGTCAAGCAGACTCTGCACTGTGATCAGGAGACATAATTCTGATATTCCCTCCATCAGAGGAAAAATTCATTTCTAAGAAAGACATTCTGCTATTATCAGCTCAAACAGTGATCTCATCTCGTTGTTCCAATGTATAGAAACAATGATTGTTACCATCTTTCTGCCTTTGCTTATGTGGGAGAGAAGGGCCTTAGTCAGATCAGCTCAGTGGTTTACAGTTCAGGAGACTCGCCTCCTGATAAGCAAACACAGCAGACAACTTAGGCTGAAACACAGTCAAGTAGAATAAAACACTCTACCCAACCATTTCCTGTATTTATTTTAAAAACTTACATACATACTATGTATTAATTTGTAGATAAATGCTTGACACTTTGGCATACTTTCTGTTCAATACCTTGCAAAGTACTACCCAGGTATCAGTGTAAGACCCCGAATTTATAGAAATAAAATATAAGCTTAAACAGGGAGGGCACCCCACTAGAGAACTTGGGAAGTGAACAAAGGACCCCATCCCAGGAACCGGCCATACCACAGAATGGAATGTATGGTTTAGAGACCTTAATTGCAGAAGGGCTGTAAACCCACAAAAAAGCCAATTATGGGCTGCCATCTGTGAAGAACTGACCAGGGCATCACAGATGGGCAGACAAGACTAGTGGGAAACAAGGAGATAACACTATTTACTTAGGGAGATATAATTAACTCATGCCAAGGTTTGAGGAATTGACAACATGTAAGTCAGGAAGACACCTACTTCCCCAGGACAGGAGTTTCGTACCCCCTTCCCCCGTCACGAGATAGGGACCCCTCCCAAAAGCTTGTGGTTTTTGTCTTTAAAAGCTGATTGTAACTGAACCTCGGGGTCAATCGGTCTAAAAGCTGACCCCATCTGCAGATGCCTAATTAAAGCCTCTTGGGTGTTGCATCAATTGGCGTGTGGACTCTTGATTCTTGGGGTGACGAATCCGGCTTGGGGACCCCTCCTCAATTCGAGGTACCCTAACATCAGCACTATAGGCAATAATGCTATGGAAATACATTTCATTTTTGTGAAAAAAGAAAATAGATGATTGTTGTCTTAACCATTTTCCTGTGGGTTTTTTTTTCTAAAATTCAGGAGCAATGGATAGCTACCAATATTTCTTGGGGGTAAGGGACTTTCATGGTCTCTGTGGAGTGCTTCTACAGTTTTGGTACTGGTGGCTTCCATAAACAACCAAGCACCCTGAATTCCTGAGCATTTAATAGGCAGCTCTGTGCAGCTGAAATACTTAGTGTCTGCTTGGGTTGTAAATAATTCTGAAAACTGATCCCATCAGTGTTTATGTTCTAGGTATATTCTGGAACTGTTGCAGCTGTACTTGCTAGATAGATCCTTTGTCTGACCCCAGCTCTTTTGGAGAAGTAGCCTGTCTGATTGTGAGTAGAGCAGCTTCTATGGTTTCCATGTGACTCAGGTTGAAAGAAAGTTCTGCTTCCATGGGATCAGATGTGTTAAGGAAATACTTGTTATTTTAAGAAAATGAGTTTGTATTCTTTCCACTGCCCACAGAAGACATGTTCTTGGGAATTATACTTGTTTTGAATTTGAGTGTCAAAAATTGTATTGTATAGCTAAAACAATAGACAAGTTGGTATCTATTTTAGGGAAACAGCATTTAAGCTCCAGCTCTCCCCTCCGGAACATTGAAGCCCGTGTTTATTGACTCTGGAAACCAAAATAGAGAATCTTTTTCCCACTTTTATTTTTAAAAAATCAACTTGAATTATTTAAAAAATTTTTGTGTGTATGAGTGTTTTGCCTGTATGACTGGCTATACAATGTGTGATAATGCCTATGGACACCAGAAGAAGGTGTCTGATATTCTGAAACTGGAGTTACAGACAGTTGTCTAATATGTGGGTGCTGGTGACAACAGCTGGTCTCCCGGAAGAGCAGCCAGTGCTCTTAGCTGTTGACCTATTACTTCATCTCATTTCTTTCTCTTTTCTTTGAAAATACTCATGCTTGGCTTTGTGGGATGGGAGGGCCTGAAATTAGAGATACTAAAGTCTTCCTTGCAATCTCCACACCTGAAGACAGCTTGATCCTATTGTCTCCTTGCACATTTAAGACCCATTGTTCCAATTGGATTAGTTGGGATGTTTCCATGATACTCAGAGTCCTACTTTGCTTTCTATTGCTGTGATAAAGCACCATGACCCAATGCAACTTGGGGTGAGAAAGTTTGCATATCATCTCGTCTCGTCTCTGGATGGGCTGGCTCCTGCCAGGATGGGAGCTGCAGCGTGCAGTATCCTGGTTTCGGCTAGGTATGCTCAGATCACTAGAAGGTGGGCTGTAAACAGGCCCAGGCCTATCTAGCCCATGGATGGAGAAAGGGACTATGGTGCGGGCAGTCTCTGGGGAGGCTGAATCCCGTTGGGCCGGGATCTGCCATGTGCAGTCCTTAGTTCTCCAGTCTCCAGTTTGGATCTTGTGCTCAGACTCTAGAGCTTATGCATTACAGGCACATATGTCACCATGTTTGTCCCAGAGTACAAATTTTAATTCTTTAAATCCAACATACATACAATGCTTTCTTTTCTTAAAGATGTGGTCTTGTCAAGCCTTGTCCCAGAAAGCTCTCCAATCAATAATTCATCTTACATCACACATACCACTTACCAAGTTTAAGTGTGTGTTTTTTTCATGTATCCTTTATTCTGGAATATCTACCTTCTTCATTTCTTAAGACATTTACAAATTCAAGAGTGAATTTATGTCCATTTATAAAATGCTCACAGCTTGAGTTTTATTTGAAGACTCATCATGATTAGAGTCAGGTTACACTTTTTTTAGTGAGAGTTTTACCTAGAGACAATGGTTCATAGGCAAGTGTGTTCATGTCACTCATAAAGCCAATTTGTATAGATTTTCAGAGGCCCTTCAACTCTCAGTGAAATTGTCCAGTGAAAAGACTTTTTTGGAGAAGATATGTTCTTGGGATTTTGCAAGAATTATTTTGTTGCAGAACCTGTTGCTCTTATTAAGAGCTATAATTCCGACTTTGAAATAAGTACTGAACATGAAGAATAGTTTCAAACTGCCAAAATGTCCTTAAGTATGAAGCAGATTGATGAATAAATATTTCAAAATGCAGAAATAGCCATCAGCCAGTGTGATGAGGAAGCACTGACTCTGAAAACATCAAGGTAGGGGAAGGGGGGCAGGAAGAGGTGCATTCTTAATCACTTTAAGGTCACCCTGGCATCGAATGCAGAATATTGACTCAGGAAATGAAGAAGGTCATTCTTGTGATATGGTGACAGATGTCCATAAGGTTCAGGTGAGGGCAAGTAACCAAGATGTGAGGAACAATGAGTTGCCTTGTGCACTCAGGGGAGCCTGCCAATGTGTTCAAAAGGATCTTTCCTCTGTGTGTCCCCTGAAAGGTTAATATACTGAATACTTTGTCTACAGCTGTTGCCCCTGCTAAGAGGATTTGAATCATGTGTATTTTAGCTTAGCCAATGGATCCACTAATGAATTCATAACTACCTGGACTATTAGGTGGGGTGTGTTGGAGGAAGTAATATGTTGGACTTTCTTGTCTTCACCACCAGTTCCCAAATAACTGACACAGAGTCTTATTGTTAATTATGAATTCTTGGTTAATATCTCAGGCTTGTTACTAGTAACTTTTATGTTTAAATTAACACATATTTCTTATCTATGCTTTGCCATATGGCTGGTACTTTTTCTCAATATGGATGCCCATTTTGCTTCTCTCTGAGTCTGCTGGCAAATCCAGACTCTGCCCTTCTTCCTGCCAGCATTATCCTAGTCTGGTTCACCTGCCCAATCATTCTCCTAGTCTGGGTTACCTGCCCTATATCTGTCTACCCTGCTGTTGGCCAGTCAGCTTCTTTAGTAAACTATGACAGCAACATATATTCACACAGTGTAAAGGAATATTCCATAAAGTCGTCACTGGTGGGGTGTCTCTTTTAAGAGTCTGTCTTGTGTCCTGGGATTTCCTTCTGCTTCCCTTATGTATCCTATACCATAAGCTCCCCACCACCATAATGTTTTGCCTTACTTCAGGTCCAAAGCACTGGAGCTAGCTGATCTTGGTCTGAAACCTTTTATGCTGTTAGCCAGTATGAAGCTGTGTGTTACATCATTTTTCTCAGGCATTTGTTCTATTAAAAGAACATAACCTAGCACAAGGAGGAAGAAAGAATGCAATATTTTTAGAAAGATAGGGAAGCATGGAATGGTGACACAAGGAGATTTTATTCCTTTGAATATTGGCCACGTGGGCCAATGTTGGTTTTTTTTTTCTGGCAGTTTTGTTTCTTTGCTTGTTTGGAATGAGAATTCAAAATTCATGGGATTAAAGCTGTCCATGATGACATGAACCTATCATCCTAGCACTTGGGAGGCAGATGCAAGAGGATGAGTTTGAGGCCAGCTACATAGTCTCAAAAATAAATAGCACAATTGAGACTCAGCAAAAACAGTAAATGGATAAAAAAAAGTATGAGGTGGATGATGATGGATTGAGGAATGAATGACAGTAGGTTGATTGGAAGTAATTTTCCCTAAGATTCCACTGTAGAGCAACCTTTAGTTTAGGGCAGAACTTTCCTGACTTTCCAAAAGTGGACTAGGACCTGGAGCTCTGGGGAGGTTTACTAGGAGAGCTGAGTAATGACTTTTCCTGTGCGGAGATTCTGCATTCTCCTGGAAGGGCATGCTCCTTTTCTGTAAGTTTATATAACTAGATATCTGCTAATTATGTGATCCTTGAGACTAAGTACACACTTCACCACTTACATTTACTGTTACAACAAATATTTGAGTGTTTATACACCAATGGCCAATTTTTCAACTCTTATAGTATCTGCTTTGTGACAAAAATTGAAATAAATCCTGATGCCTGTACCCAGAGTCAGCATCAGATACAACAGCTTTTGGGAGAATTCATTAGATTCATCCCATCTTACACACCAAGTGTAGATTCTAGGCCTCCCATTCATTTGATTTCTGGGATATAAACATATGCTATGGTTATAAGATCCCTGTGTCAAGAATTGAAGTAGAACAAATGCATAGTCATTAATATATATGCAAATAATAAAGTATATCTGTAGCTTAAAGTCATCAAATCTTTCCTCAGTTAACTCTATTTGTTGGATTCCTGTCTGCTTTCCCTTTCTTTGTCTACTTAATGTCATAAAATACAGTCTGAGCTTCTACTTCTAAGATATTATCCATATCACACTGAGTCATTGCTCTGGGTAGTATAGACAGAAGTTTCTGTCCCAACCAATCCTTCACGCGTTTAGTCACACAGAGGCTCATATTAATTATAAACACTTTGGCCAATGGCTCAGGCTTCATATTGGCCAGCTGTCTCTTAATTATTAATCCATTTCTATTTATCTGTGTATCTCCACATAATCTTGGCTTACTGGTTATGTCCAAGCCTCTTGCTTTCTCAGCAGCTCCATGGTATCTCCCTCCCGATTCAAATCTCTGTGTTCCTCTTCCCAGCCTTCTCCTCATCTGGTAGCCCAGCCTACACTTCCTACTTGGCTACATCCTGACTGTCCATTGGCTGAAACAGGTTCATTCTTCAACCAATAAGAGAAACATATACTCACAGCATACAGAAGGACATCCCCCATCAGGGTACATATATACTATCTCATGAATACTCCAATGTTCTGTATCATTCTCTCTGACTTATACTTAATATTTAAATTTGAATGAATCTTGTTTGTTCATTCACCTATCTAGTCAATCATTACTTCAGCCACACATTTATCAAGTGCAAACTTAGTTTTAATACTCCTTTAGGACCTGTGAAACAGTTTTAGCAAATCAACATTTATTTTCTCTCTTTGAGCTTAGTTACACATGGACACAAAAATGTCTCTATGTTGCTATTAAGCAGGTAAAATACATTCCATCTCATAGTGATTAGGAAAAAAATCACTATGGCATAATTTGCTTAGGACTATAACAGTAGACATAATAAAGTTGAGATAACATATGCTGTTCATAGAGAAGATAAAAAACCAACAAGCAAATAATTAAGTATATAAGCAAATATCAGCTAATAATAAGTACTACCATGACAACTATTGTAACCTGTGGTGACCTGAGTTTGCAAGCAATTGAAATTTATTTGGAGTGGAGGCATTTAAGCACAAATTGTATAGTAACAATATGTGACAAAAGTTACAAATAGTAATAAATATTAGGCTTGTGCTGGATATGGATGTGGTGCTTGGTACCCACACTTGGATTTCTACTTGGTATGTAGAAACTGATCATTTGAGATGAGCACAGAGTTAGTTCTTACTTTGCACTAATGCTACATCTTCCTTTTTCTCTTGTCCTCCTAGGAATCCTTCCATCTTTAATTTTTGTTGTTAATTCTAATGTCATTATTACTCTGTTGTAGACAGAGGATCTGTCCCACTGGCTCCCGGAGCCATTTAGCCCCAAATAAACACAGAGCGACTTATATTAATTACAAACTGTTTGATCGATGACTTAGGCTTCCTACTGGCTAGCTCTCTATTAACCTGTTCTATTCAACTATGCATTTCCAAGTAGTCTTGGATTACCAGCGAATGCCTAGACATGTTACTCCTTGGCAATTACATGGCATCTTTCTGGTGGCTCCTACCTGAGTCCTCTCCTCAGAATTCTCCTCATCTGGTAGCCCCACCTAAACTTCCTGCCTGGCTACTGGCGATTAAGTGTTGTATTCTTCAACCTATAAGTGAAGCATAGATACAGAAGGACATCCCCCATCAGTCTGTACCTTCTTAATCTTGATTTTGTTAAAACAAAGTCATGTGTCCTTACCCCATCACAGTCAAGGATAGCTTTTGTGTGGTATTTGGCCAGACTTCAGGCATCTTCAAAATAAGAAGAGCAGAAGCCGCAATTGATAAAATGATTGAATTAGGCAATTATGGAAAAATAGCCTAAATTATCAATAAGTGTATGCTGCATTTTCCACCTCACTACTTACCATGGAATATGTTTCTCTTGATTATTAGATTGAAAGTAATCAAAGATAACATCAGTTATTCACAGATATTTTTTAAAAACCTGCTTTCACTGAGAGGCTTTTGTAAAGCAAAGGACACTGTCAACGTGACAAAAAAGCAACTTAGAGTGACACAAAACTCTACATGGGAATTGCTACAGCTGACAAACACCATCATCAAAGTAACAGGATACAAGATTAACTAAAAAAAAAAACAGTAGCCCTATTATGTACAGATGATAAATGGGCTGAGAAATAAATCAGAGAAACGTCACCCTTTACAATAGCCACAAACAACATAAAATATCTTGGGATAATGCTAACCAAACAAGTGAAAGACCTGAATAGCAAGAACTTTGAGTCTTTAAAGAAAGAAATTAAAGAAGACACCAGAAAATGGAGAGATCTCTCATGCTCTTGGATAGGTAGGATCAACATAGTAAAAATGGCAATTTTGTCAAAAGCAGTCTACAGATTCAATGCTATCCCCGTTGAAATCCCAGCACAATTCTTCACAGACCTTGAAAGAATAATTCTCAACTTTATATGGAGAAACCCAGGATAGCCAAATCCACCCTGTTCAACAAGGTAATGTCCAGAGGCATCACCATCCCTGACTTCAAGCTCTATTATAGAGCTATAGTCCTGAAAACAGCTTGGTATTGGCCCAAAAATAGAGAGGTAGACCAATGGAATCGAATAGTAAACCCTGATATTAACCCACACACATATGAACACTTGGTTTTTGACAAAGAAGCTAAAATTATACAACGGAAAAAAGAAGGTATCTTCAACAAATTGTGATAGCATAACTGGATGGTAGCATGTAGAAGACTGAAGATTGTAAAGACAAGCTTTTTCCTTGAGAGAAGCCTTCCCACCAGCCTGGTTCTAGAACCGCATCAGTCCCAAATAAACACACAGGAGGTTATATTAGTTATGAAGCTGTTGGCCTTGCTTGTCTCTTATTGGCTAGCTCTGCTTTAAGTAATTACCCCATAATTGTTAATCTAAGTATGTCTCTTACCAGAGAATAGTTCCGGGCTCCTACCCTATGGCGTTACATCTTGACTCTCTTGTGTTTCTCTTACCCAGTGTCCTTCTGGACTCCTAGTCCCTCCTATCTAGATTCCCTATTGGCCAGACAGTGCTTTATTGACAAATGCACAGGACTTCCACAACATCTCTTCATTTCTGTTTAAACACAAAGAAAGGTCTTAACTTTAACATAGTCAAATTGTATATAACAGAACAGTTACCAATAAGAACATAGTTACAATATTTTAGCAAGATTTAAAGAAAATATCATCCATCCCATCCTTGTGAGTCCAAAGTCCTATATGTAGCTTATCTTTTATCATAACTAAGGAAAACTATAATTATAACTATCTGTCTTCAACTCCATCAAAGACCACAGAAGGATAATATATAAACACTAGGATTGACAGAGATATCTTACTGCCTGGACAGTCACCCGAAGTTCCTCTGTAACGTTGGGGCATCCATCTTCAGCCCATAGGCCACAATGTGTCTGGAACACTTCTCAGCAAAGCAGGAAATTTCAAACTGTCCATCTACGTTGGCAGTCTGTCAGTCATTTTTCTGTGTCCTACAGAAAGTCTGGTAGACTCTTCCATGAAGCAGAAACCCTGTAAGACTGAGTTCAGCTGTCACTTTTCTGTGGGTCCTGCATGTCCAGTTTATACAACAACAGTCAAGCAGTACAGGCAAGAGCAGTTTCTTGCCCAAATGGCTAATCTTGCCATGTTGAAAGCAAACTCCATAACAAGTGCCCATCTTCCTCTCAGACGTAATTGGTGCTGCCAGGAGCAGACATTTCTCATTGTCAAGAAAAACCCTAAGCCATTTTAAATGCCATTTTCTGAAGGTCTTTGAGAGGTTTGAAGACTGTCTATCTATCTCAAATATATTTCTGTATATCTAGAAAACCTAACATACCTAACTATAAGTTTTGACTATTATAAATAACTATCTATAGTCTGTATTTAATTATGCATAATTTTTTAAATGATTAGTATAAGCACAATACTTAATCAAGAGGAGAAATATACACATCACAAAATTGACCTTGAATTTGTATCAATAAATGAAAAACCGTGCCCATACCATAATTCCCCTTTTTACCATTAAAAGGAGATTGGTTGTGATCATTAACCAATTACAAACAACCCATTTAAATGAAAACAGCGATTTATAAACAAGATGGGAATTAGGACGTTGTTCATTCCAAACTGCTTCATGCTGGAAGGGGGCGCTGTTTATACCATGGGGATCATGACAAAATTCAGAAACCTGTATAAGTCCTTATTTTTAGGGTCTGTGAAGCTCCATCATCTTAGCTGTCTCAATTGTTGGAACACCTGGCCCACTGCTTCTGGAGGTCTTGGTTCATCAAACCACAGAAGCCTGGAAGGAATCCTCAGCTTTTCATTTTCTGTAGAAACATAAACAAAATCTCCTTTTCCAAGTAGCATATCCCCCTTATACTTAAATTTTGAAGTCAAGGCACTTTCAAAAGATAGAAGTTGGATTAATTCAGCAGCATTTGTAATCAAGTGTACTTTAGTAGTTGTTCCTTCCTGAACAATCAAAAAACTGAAAAACATAATAGCGTACAGTATCCAGACTCTCTGTGTACTTTCCAGCTTTACATGGCTTATTTATTTATCTATTATTACCTTATTTATTTTACTTTATTTTTCTCTGAGACAGGGTTTCTCTTTGGAAATCTGGCTGCCTCTGCCTCTAGAGGAAATCCTACCGGCGTGTGCCACCACAATGCCGGCTTTTCTATTTATTTACCACTTTGTCGTTTCATTTTCTCTCCCAATCTCACGTATATTTTTAAACACACTGTAAACCTTTAGAGGTTTTTCTTTATTCAAGTCTGACTTTACTGTAAATCTTTATGTTTTTCTGGCCACATGTCTTGTCTGTAAAATCGAGGCTGTTTTAAACTGCCTTTTTTTTTTCAAGATGGCGGGCATAAGCGTGATTCCAGCTTACCGCCTCAGTCCATGCTGACATCCAGCAAAAGCTGCCACTTCCAGCTGTACGTACACACCTTTCAATCGTTAGCAGAGTCTCTTAAAACAACCTTGCTGGCTGGTATTTTTTTTTTTTTATGCCGAGTCAGGAAGACTCCGGTAAGCGAGCCGCGTGAATCTCGGCTTGTTGCTAGCAAAACACCTGAGAAAAATGCTGCTATCAAAAATCTGTGCTTCTCTCCGTTCTTCTGTTTCTAAAATTCCTTTAAAGCTTTTGTCATTCTACGTGGAAATTCAATCCCGCTCTGACACCATTTTGTAAAGAGAAGCTTTTTCCTTGAGAGAAGCCTTCCCGCCAGCCTGGTTCTGGAACCACATCAGTCCCAAATAAACACACAGGAGGCTATATTAGTTATGAAGCTGTTGGCCTTGCTTGTCTCTTACTGGCTAGCTCTGCTTTAAGTAATTACCCCATAATTGTTAATCTAAGTATGTCTCTTGCCGGAGAATAGTTCCCGGCTCCTACCCTATGGTGTTACATCTTGACTCTCTTGTGTTTCTCTTACCCAGAGTCCTTCTAGACTCCTAGTCCCTCCTATCTAGATTCCCTATTGGCCAGACAGTGCTTTATTGACAAATACACAGGGCTTCCCCAACAGAAGATAGATCTATGTCTATTGCCATGCACAAAACTTAAGTCCAAGTGTATTAAAGACAGCAACATAAATCCAGTCATATTGAACCTGTTGGAAGAGAAAGTGTGTGGTACCCTTGAACAAATTGGTACAGGAGTCTACTTCCTGAGCATAACCAGTAGCACAGACACTGAGATTGACAATTAATAAATGGGACCTGCTGAAACTGAGAAGCTTCTGCAAGGCAAAGGACACAGTCAACAAGACAAAAAGGCAGCCCACATAATGGGAAAAGATATTCACTAACCCCACATCTGATAGAGGTCTGATCTCCAAAATTTACAAAGAGCTCAAGAAGCAAGTCTCCAAAGCACCAAAGGATCCAATTAAAAAATGGGCTACAGAACTAAATAGAGAATTCTCAATAGAGGAGACTAAAATGGCTGAGAGACACTTGAGAAAGTGGTAAACATTCCTAGCATTCAGGGAAATGCAAATTAAAACAACTCTGAGATACCATCTTACTCCCATAAGAATGGTTAAAATGAAAAACACCAATGACAGTTTATGCTGGAGAGGATGTAGAGAAAGGAGAACACTCTGCCACTGCTGTTGAGAGTGCCAACTCGTATGAAAATCAGTATGGAGATTCCTCAGAAAAATGGGAATAAGCCTAACACAAGACCCAGCAGTTCCACTCTTAGGCATATACACAAAAGATGCACATTCATAAAACAAGCACATCTGTTCCACTATTTGTAATACCAGAACCTGGTAGCAACCTAGATCCCCCTCTACTGAAGAGTGGATAGAGAAAATGTGGTACATTTACACAATGGTATACTATTTAGCTGAAAAAAAAAAAACAATGGTATCTTGAAATTTGCAGGCAAATGGATGGTACTAGAAGAAACCATCCTGAGTGATCTAACCCAGTCACAAAATAAAAACATGGTAAGTACTCACTCATATATGGATTTTAGACACGAATCAAGGGAGTGCCAGTCTACGATCCCACTGACAGAGAGGCAGGGAAACAAGAAGGACCCTAAGAGAGATATACATGGTACCCCAGAGAAGAGGAATGAGGCAAACTCTCCTGAGCAGATTGGGAGCACAGGGTGGGGGAGGGGAAAGGGAGCCAGGAAAAAGAGAGGGAGAGAAGAAGAAGGGAGAGGAGGATATGGGGGAGCAGGAAAGTTGAGTTGGGGGAAGAGTAGAGGAGAGCAGGATGAAAGATACCATAATAGACAGAGCCATTCTAGGTTTGAGGGGAGATATGGCATTAGTGAGATCTCCAGAGATCTACAAGGATGACAACAACTGGCAAACTAAGCAGTATTGGAGAGACTACGTTAAATGCCCCTCCCTGATAATGATTTTGGCGACTGTCTTACATACCGTCCTAGAACCTCCATCCAGTGACAGATGGAAGCAGAGGCAGACACCCACAGCTAAACACTGAACTGAACTCCTGGAACCCAGTAACAGAGAGGGAGGAATGATGAGCAAAGTGGTCAAGCCTGGGCTGGTGAAACCCACAGAAACAGCTGACCTGAACAAGGGGGAGATTTTGGACCACAGACTGATGGCTGAGAGGCCAGCATGGGACTGATCCAGACCACCTGAATTTGGGTGTCAGTGAGGAGACTCAGGCAATCTATGAGGTTTTGGGTAGTAAATCAGTATTTATTCCTGGCACACAAATGGACTTTGGGGACCCATCCCAAAATGAGGGATGCTTTCTCAGTCTGGACACTTAGGGGAGGGCCTGGGCCCTCCCCAGAATGAAATGAAAGATTCTAGAGATCACCCATGGAGGGCCTTACCCTCCCTGGGGAATGGAGTGGGGATTGGGTGGGGGGCTGGGGGGCTGGGGGTGGAGTGGGCATGTAAGGAAGGGAGAGGGAGCAGGGACTGATATGGGAAGCATGCTTGTTTCTAATTTAAATATATAATAAAAAAGTGTAAAAAAATTAATCTTCCCAGAAAAAATGATGTTGGCAGAACTGGATGCTGGCATGTAGAAAAATGTGGATAGATCCATGTCTATCCCCATGCACAAAACGTAAGTCCAAATGGATCAAAGACCTCAACATAAATCCAACCACGCTGAAATTCTTAGAAGAGAATGTGGATGGTACACTTGAACGAATTTGTACAAGAGACAACTTCTTGAATCTGACACCAGTAACACAGACACTGAGGTCTACCATTAATACGTGGGACCTCCTGAAACTGAGAAGCTTCTGTAAAGCAAAGGACACAGTCAACAAGACAAAAAGGCAGCCCACAGAATGGGAAAAGATATTTACTAACCCCGCATCTGACAGAGGCCTGATCTCCAAAATTTACAAAGAACTCAAGAAGCAAGTCTCCAAAACACCAAAGGATCCAATTAAAAAGTGGGCTACAGAACTAAATAGAGAATTCTCTTTTTTTTTTTTTTTTTTTTTTTTTTTTTAATCATTTTTTATTTTAATTTTAAATAGCTTGTTTCACATGTCAATCCCAGTTCCCTCTCCCTCCCCTCCTCCCGCACTCCCCTTCCACCCTCCCTCCCACCCTATTGCCAAATCCCTCCACATAGGGGATGTCTAGAGTCTATCATTTCACTCTTGGTAGGGTCAAGGCACTCCCCTAAGAGTCCAGGCTGAGAGAGCATCTCTCTTTGTGCCATAGGCACATGAAGACAGATTGTATACCAGGGATAGACACTGATCCACAGCTCAGAGCCCCATAGGTTGCCCAGGCCTTCTCACTGACACTCACATTTGGGGGGTCCAGATCAGTCCCATTCTGGCCTCCCCACTGTCGGTCTGGGGTCCAAGAGCACTCCCCTGTTCAGATCAGCCGTCTCTGCTGGTTTTGCCAGCCCATTCCTTGCCAATTTGCTCATCACTCCTCTCTCTCTGTCACTGGGTTCCTTGGGTTCAGTTCAGTGCTTAGTTGTGTGTTTGCCTCTGCTTCCATCAGTCCCAGGATGAAGGCTCCCGGATAGTTATAGACATCAAGTTCATTATCAGGAATGGGCATTCGAGGTGGTCCGATTCTCAATAGAGGAAAATGGCTGAGAGGCACTTGAGAATGTACTCAAGATCCCTAGCCATCCAGGAAATGCAAATCAAAACAACTCTGAGATACCATCTTACTCCTGTAAGAATGGGTAAAATGAAAAACACCAATGACAGTTTATGCTGGAGAGGATGTGGAAAAAGGAGAACACTCCTCCACTGCTGGTAGGAGTGCCAACTCGTACAGCCACTTTGGAAATCAGTATGGAGATTCCTCAGAAAAATGGGAATCAGCCTACCACAAGACCCAGCAATTCCACTCTTAGGCATGTATCCAAAAGATGCACATTCATACAACAAGGACATCTGTTCCACTATGTTCATAGCAGCATTATTTGTAATAGCCAGAACTTGGAAGCAACCTAGATGCCCCTCAACCGAAGAGTGGATAGAGAAAATGTGGTGCATTTACACAATGGAGTACTATTCAGCAGAAAAAAAAACAATGGAATCCTGAAATTTTCAGGCAAATGGATGGCACTAGAAGAAACCATCCTGAGTGAGGTAACCCAGTCACATAAAGACAAACATGGTATGTACTCTCTCATATATGAATTTTAGAGATAGATCAGGGGAGTGCCAGCCTACAATCCCAAGACCAGAGAGTCTGGGAAACAGAACTTTCAACCAATGACTAATGGAAGCAGAGGCAGTCACCCACAGCTAAACACTGAACTGAACTCCTGGAACCCAGTGACAGAGAGGGAGGACTGATGAGCAAAAGGGTTAATACTGGGCTGGTTTAACACCCAGAAACAGCTGACCTGTACAAGGGGTAGCTCTTGAATCCCAGACTGTTGGCTGTGAATCCAGCATGGGACTGATGAAGACCTGCTGAATGTGGGTGTCAGGGAGGAGGCCTAGGCAATCCATGGGGCCTTGGGTAGTAGATCAGTATTTATCCCTGTTATACAAATGGACTTTGGGTGCCCACCCCACAATGAGAGATACACTCTCACCCTGGACTCTTTTTTTATCATTTTTATTTTAATTTTAAATAGCTTGTTTTACATGTCAATCCCAGTTTCCTCTCCCTCCCCTCCTCCCGCACTCCCCTTTCCCCCCCTCCCTCCCACCCTATTGCCAAATCCTTCCACATAGGGGATATCTAGAGTCTGTCATTTTACTCTTGGTAGGGTCCAGGCACTCCCCTAAGAGTCCAGGCTGAGAGAGCATCTCTCTTTGTGCTATAGGCACACGAAGACAGTTTGTATACCAGGAATAGACACTGATCCACAGTTCAGGGTCCCATAGGTTGCCCAGGCCTTCTCACTGACACTCACATTTGGGGGGTCCAGATCAGTCCCATGCTGGCCTCCCCACTGTCGGTCTGGGGTCCAAGAGCTTGGGGGGAGGGTCTAGGCCCTGCCCTGGATGAAATGACAGACTATGGACACCCCCATGGAGCGCCTCACCCTCCCTGGGGAAAGGAAGAGGTACTTGGGGGGTTTGGTGGGAGGGCATGGGAGGAGGGGAGGGAAAGGGAGAGGAACCTGGGATTGACATGTGAAGCAACCTTGTTTCTAATTTAAATTTAAATGTAAAAATAAAAAATAAAATGTACATGTACACAATGGAGTGTTACTTATGTGTTCAAAAATAACATCATGAAAATTGCAGGCAAATGGATGTAACTATAAATAAATCATCCTGAGTGAGGTAATCCAGACACATAAAGACAAATATGGCATGTATTCACTTACAAATGGACATTAGCCTTAAAGTAAAGAATAATCATGCTATATTCCACAGACCTACAGAAGCTAAGTAACAAGGAGGGCTCAAGCAGGGACACATGAATATCTTTGGAAATGAGAAATAGAATAGATTTCTGGGGAGCTGGGGATGGGAAAAGGAGACCTTGGGTAGGGAGAGATGGAGGTAGAGAGTACTGGGAGAGACAACTGGAACTGGTGAAATTTGGGTGGTAAAATAGAAACTTAGTGCAATGGAAACTCCCAGAAATCTACTATGGCAACTCTAGCTAAGACTCCTAGTAAGGGGGCATCCAGAGTGTGAACCAGTCATCTTCTCTAAACAGGCAAGAATTCCGTGGAGGAATTGAAGCATCAGCCCAGCCTCAAAACTTCTAAGCCACAATTTGTTCTGCCTAAAGGTATGCTATAGTAAAGGTGGTGAGAAATTGTGGGAGTGGCCAATCAATGAACAGTCCAGCTTGAGAAGCAGGGGAACAAATCTGCTTCTAATACTGCCTGGAGGAGCCAGGGACCAGAGGTTAGATTGCTCAGAGACCTAGGATAGAATCATATATGATGGGACCTGGGGAATCAATAAAATGGTTCCTAATGATATTCTTCCATACCCATAGACAGGAGCCTAGCATAGTGGTCATCAGAGAGACTTCCTCCAGCAGCTGATGCAAACAGATGCAGAGACTCACAGCAAAACATTAGGCTGAACTTTTGGAATCCTGCAGAAGAGGGGCAGGAAGGATTGTTGCTGTGGTGGTACTTGTTTGTGCTCTGTAACATGAAAAGTAAAAGACCCAGAGACAGATATTGGGGGTCAGCTTCATACTGAGCTTCAGAAAAGACAAACAGTCAAGCCAGCAGCTCTTACCTCTACTGCAGGCTGAAAGGGCTGATCCTGTCTCCATGAGCTTTCATGAAGCCTCAGACTGCTGCCTCTCCTCAGCATGTTTGGAGAATAATCCTGATACTGACTACTGAAGACCCTGATCTTAAATTTTGTATCTCTCTAGTGCTGGGATGAAAGGTGTGAGTTCTGTTACTCTTCTAGATGGATTCAATCTCATACAGCCCTGGGTGGCCTTGATCTAACAGAGAGATCCATCTGTCTTTGTCTCCTAAGTCCTGGGATTAAAAGTGTGTGCTACCCATTCATACAACAAAGACAACTGTTCAACTATGTTTATAGCAGCATTATTTGTAATAGCCAGAACCTGGAAGCACCTAGATGCCCCTCAACTGAAGAATGGATGGAGAAAATATGGTACATTTACACAATGGAGTACTACTCAGCAGAAAAAACAAACAATGGAATCTTGAAATTCACAGGCAAGTGAATGAAACTAGAAGAAACCATCCTGAGTGAGGTAACCCATTCACAAGAAGATGAATATGGTATATACTCAGAAATATATGGACTTTAGACATAGAAAAAAAGGATTGGATGTGGGGAGCTGCCCCCCACATTCTCCGTTACAAGATGGCGCTGACACCCGTTGTCAGTTGGAGTAAACAACCTTGGTGCGCATGTGCCTGCTACTTTTCCATCCCTTACTCTCTGCCTCTCCTGTGGTGTCATATGGGCTGATGAGCAGGAGCCAGTCAGGAGATGACACGTCCGAGGCGGGGACTGCTGAGCTATATAAGGGTTGGGCTTTTCGCTCCCCGGGTCTCTCTGCTCTGTAAGCTTATGCTCTCCCTCTCAAGACGCATTAAAGCTGTTCTGCAGAAGGATCCTAAGTGTGCCGCGTCGTTCTTGCTGGCAAGACAGTAGCGCGGGACATCTGGTGCGGAAACCCGGGAACTCGAGACCTCATCATCGTCAGCACCATCGGAGACCCCTTGGACTCAAGGAGGATTCAGAACTGCAGGTGACTACGCTCGGAGAGGTATGCTATTCTGGGACTTTGGATTGGAGCCTCTGTTACTATTGTTACATCGTTACAATTGTTAGGCACGTTAAGTCCGACGTAAATAAGCGGCAGTGCCTGACTGTGTGCTTTAGTCTCTTGTAGATAAAAGAGCTGCCTGCGTGGGGTCGTTACTTTTGTTTCATTTGCGCCCATAAGTCGGACGTAGATGAGCCGCGGGTGTTTAATCATGGGCTCCTCTCAATCTGTCATTAGGCAAAGATCTGGATAGGAAATTAATCGAAGGGGACCTGAGACAAAGGACCAGGGCAATCTGGAAGCTTGTTAAGAATTGTCTAGAGGATGAAAACTGTCAAGGGGCTGTAGCGGAGGGACGAGATGTCCTTGAAGAAGTTCAGGATAGCATGTCAGAAACCGAGCGTAGTGAGAGGTTAGGTGCACGTAAAAAAGAAACTGGTTGTAACTAAGAAAGATAACCCCCCCCCCCGGTAAATCTAAGGATAAGGGGGAGCCCTTACAGTCCCCAAGAGGGACATTAGAAGGTAAACAAAAAAGGGGGAGAAGGCTTATACCCTTTTCAGGAACTGGAAGCTTGCACAAATGCAAGTCACACATACTACAGGCCTGCCCTACAATCCTCAGGGACAAGGCATCATGGAGCGAGCACATCGCACACTTAAGTCTTACCTAATAAAACAACAAGGGGGAATTATGAAGGAGTTGCCCCCAACACCAAGAGTGGCTATTGCCATGGCATTGTTTACTATGAATTTTTTAAATCTGGATGATAAGGGTCAAAATGCAGCAACAAGGCATTGCTCAGATCCGCAAAGACCCAAAGAATTTGTAAAATGGAAAGATGTGCTAACTAATGAATGGAAAGGCCCGGATCCTATTCTAATAAGACCCAGGGGAGCTGTTTGTGTTTTTCCACAGAATGAAGAAAATCCCTTTTGGGTCCCAGAACGACTCACCAGAACCGTTATGGAGCAAAAGGATGGCGAGACATATTCCGTGACAAAGAGGAACAACTTGACATTGATGGCACTAATTGCAATGAATTGGACCTATGAATTTGAGCAGATGCTTCGTGAATTGAGGGTCGCCATTGTTCAGATTAATTCTACCCGCCTTGACCTGTCCTTCACGGAGGGATTGTTTTCATGGATTTCTTCAGCTGTTTAATATTTCAAAGAATGGGTGGGGGTGGGATTGTTTGGAGCAGTCCTATGCTGCGGAATAGTGTTTATTCTCTGGCTGGTCTGCAAGCTCAGAACCCAAAACAAAAGAGATAAGGTGGTCATAGCACAAGAACTGGCTGCGCTCGAGCAAGGGGCGTCAACCGATATCTGGTTGACTATGCTTAAGCAATAGGCTGCCGACTGAACAGCTCCTGCACACCCGGAACTTAGGTTCATTGCACAGGGTAGAGTGTTTAGTCTGGCCTCCCAAGAGGGGTGTTGAGCAAAGGCATCGCACAGAGAGATATTTTCCTCTGAGAGACATGTTGTCCTGCATAAGGGTTACCTGCTGTATTTTTTCCCTTTTCCCAAAAAAAGGCAGAGGACAGGTCGGAAGCGTCCCGGATTTTGATGAATCTAGGGATAGGTTTCGTACACGTCTCACTAATTTTGTTCTTTGGGAAGTTCAACCACTGTCTCTACCCTCTAATGTCCTGGGAGAGCCTGTTTGCTATTAAAACAAAAAGGGGGAGATGTGGGGAGCCGCCCCCACATTCTCCGTTACAAGATGGCGCTGACACCCGTTGTCAGTTGGAGTAAACAACCTTGGTGCGCATGTGCCTGCTACTTTTCCATCCCTTACTCTCTGCCTCTCCCGTGGCGTCATATGGGCTGATGAGCAGGAGCCAGTCAGGAGATGACACGTCCGAGGCGGGGACTGCTGAGCTATATAAGGGTTGGGCTTTTCGCTCCCCGGGTCTCTCTGCTCTGTAAGCTTATGCTCTCCCTCTCAAGACGCATTAAAGCTGTTCTGCAGAAGGATCCTAAGTGTGCCGCGTTGTTCTTGCTGGCGAGACGGTAGCACGGGACAATTGCCAGCCTACAATTCACACCACCAGAGAAGCTATGAGATACATGGTCTCATGGAGAAGGAGAAAAGGGCAAGATCTCCTGAGCAAATTGGGAGCATGCGGGGATGGGAGAGGGAGTTATGAAAAAGAGAAGGGGAGAGATTTAGGTCTAATTTCATTATCCTGCATGTAGATATCCATGCACATCAAAGGAAACAATCAACAGAATCAACAAAATGGAAGAAAACTTTGGCAACTATTGCTCTGTCAACACATTATTATCTGTAATATATATTTTCACACTATTATCTGTCATATATACATATATATTAATTAAATGGTATACCCTATAATAACAAATGGTGAAATAATAATTGTAGAGAGCTGCGAAGTGCTGCACCCTTAAGGTGGTGCTGGCTTCCGCCTCTGCTAGCCCGACAGCAAGTGCTCTCTGTGATAAACAACTCCTTATTTGGTCAAGGCTGGATATCTGGCTTGCTTCCTCGTATGTGGACCTATCTGCTGTCGCCACATGGCTTACCGGGTTGGCCGCCCAAGGGCCTTTTTAAGCTGTGGGCGGGCACTCCCTGGGGTCAGAAGATTTTGTTCAAGGTCCTGAATAAACTGCTTGTGAGAAGGATTCCTGAGTCGCGTCTTCCTTGCTGGTCGAGGTGGTTGTGACAGTTGGTGGCCCGTACGGGGAATCCAGAGTTCATCACTCTCTACATGGAATGAGTGCTCCACAGACAATAAGTGAGAAACAAATGTTAGAATCGTACCACCCATTAACGTCCTGAAAGACACTGGCAGGAGTCAGGCTGTAGCAGCGGCTGCCCACACGGGATGTTGTGGTCACTGTCCGGGGCTGGGAGCCTACTACCCAACCCATTTCCGTCTTGCGTGGACACTCACGGTGGAAGTCCATGGGCATTGATGTGGGATGCAATGGAGGAGAGACAGGAAGTGATCAGAACCAAAGCTGTACCAAACAAAAATCAGTACAATGTCCCTGTCATTGTCAGAGATCAGACCTCTACTCTTGCCTGTTGCATTTTAAACAAAAAAGGGGGAACTGTAGAGAGCTGCAAAGTGCTGCACCCTTAAGGTGGTGCTGGCTTCCGCCTCTGCTAGCCCGACAGCAAGTGCTCTCTGTGATAAACAACTCCTTATTTGGTCAAGGCTGGATATCTGGCTTGCTTCCTCGTATGTGGACCTATCTGCTGTCGCCACATGGCTTACCGGGTTGGCCGCCCAAGGGCCTTTTTAAGCTGTGGGCGGGCACTCCCTGGGGTCAGAAGATTTTGTTCAAGGTCCTGAATAAACTGCTTGTGAGAAGGATTCCTGAGTCGCGTCTTCCTTGCTGGTCGAGGTGGTTGTGACAAATAATTGAGAATTTGATGTTTTATTCATTGTATGTACTTCAACTTTCAAGCCTTGAAATGATGAATGGCTTCCTTCACTTGTTTGGTTGTTTTATTTCCTCAGCTTTACTTGCTTTCTGGAGTAGAAGGGAAAGAGTAAGAGAAAGAGAAAGGGAGAAAAGGAGAGGGGGGAAGAACATGAGGGATCAGGAAGACTGAGCAGAGGGAAGAATAGAGGAGAGCAAGAAAAGAGATATCTTAATAAAGGGCACCATTACAGATTTAAAGAGAAATATAGCACTAGGAAAATGTCCAGAGATCCACAAGGATGACCCAAACTAAGAATCTAAGCCACAGTGGAAAGGCTACCTTAAATGCCCTTCCCCTACAATGAGTTTGATTACTACCTTAAATGGCATCCTATAACCTTCATTCAGTAGCTGATGGAAGCAGAAGCAGAGACCCACAGCTAAACCCTGAGCTGAACTCCTGGAATCCAGCTGTATAGAGGGAGGAGTGATGAGCAAAGGGGTCAAGAACATGCTGGAGAAACCCACAGAAACAGCTGCTCTGACTAAATGGGAGCACATGGACCCCAGTTGTAAGACTGGGGAACCAGCATTGAACCAAACCATGTAAGCATGAGTTTTCTGGTCTGGCTGGGTCCTGCCACTCTTGAGTTCCAAATAAACACACAAAGACTTATAGTAAGTATGAACTGTTGACCAATGACTAGGGCTTCTTATTGGCTGCTCTGTCATAAATATTAACCCATCTCTATTAATCTAATTATTTCCATGTTGTCCTATCTTACCACAGAAGGGTCTGGACCTCTAACTCCTTTGATGGCTCACATAGAGAAGAGAGCAGTTTCCTGTTTGTCCCTGCTTATATCCTGATTCTGCTCAGCTACATCACTTCCTATTTGACCAATCAGTCAATCTGTGTTTTATTCATTAACCATTAATAGAAACACATGTACAGAAAAAGGCAACCCCCATCAGAACCAAGCCTTCTGAATGTGGGTGTCAGTTAGGAGGCCTGGGCAGTGTATGGGACCTCTGACAGTTGAACCAGTATTTATTCCTATTGCACAAATGGTCTTTGGGAGACCATTCTCCATGGAGGGTGTCTCTCTCAGCCTAGATACATGGGGGTGGGCCTAGGCCATGTCCCAAATGATATGACAGACATTGATGTGGGAGTGGCTGGGGGTGGGATGGGAGGTTGGTGGGGAGCATGGGAGGATGGGAGGGAGAGAGAACTGTGATTGATATGTAAAATAAGATTATTTTTAAATTAAATTTAAGAAAGAATTGAGAATTTGAACTGAAGAAATATTTTTCAAAATAAGAAATACGAATGTATACCTAATGAGACTCCATTGGAGAAACTAATTTCTTGTTGTAAGTGATTGTAAATTGGAGATAGCTTCTTGTTTGGAAATGAGACCTAGTGTCTACTTCCTCATCTCAGTAAAATGCATTCCCCCATCTGTTTTGGATCTCTGCAGGTCATATGCATGCTATCACAGTCTCTGTGACCTCATACATGTGTCCTGCTGTGTCTGGAAGATGTAACCAGAGCTTTTCTGACCTGCCCTCCAGTTCCACATCTGCTTATAAAATAATCATTCAGAGGCCCAATAGTACTTATAGATGCTTGACTGATGGCTCGGGCTTATTATTAGTTAGCTCTTTCATTTAAATTAAACTATTTCTGTTGCTTACTGGTGGAGCTCTGGTATGTTGTTCCTTAAAACGCTGGATGGTATCTGTCCTGACTCTGCCTTCTTTCTAGCTGTATTCATTTTGGCTTTTCTGCCTAGGTATATTGTGCCTACCACAGGCCAAATCAGCTTTATTCATCAATCACTAAAAGCAACACATATTCACAGCATAGAGAAGGACATCCCACATCGTAAAGACACTGTTTCTTTGGTATCATCCTATTTCCTCTGGCTTTTACACTCTTTCTGCCTTCTGTATATTTCTGCACACCCAGGGAAGGGATTTGATAAAGACATTCTATTTAGGAATGAGCCTTCCTGTTCAAAGGTCTCTCTTTGCACATTGTCCAGTTTCTTCCTCTTTACCCCCAGGCCTCCCTCACTTATAGGTCCTTCTCAATACGGGGTCTGGTTTTGTGTTTTTACAGGATTTGTGACTATGAGAAATTATGATTTTTCCCCGTGTTTATATTTGTATCTTGTGCCTTTTGGGAGGTTCTTTTTCTTTTATTTGTTGTATTTTATCTTTTTTATTGTGTTTGTTTTTGTTTTATCTTATTGTCATCCCTTAGATGCCTTGATTTTTTTCCAGTGGGAGAAACAGAAAAGGGATCTGGATGCTATGGGACATAGGAAAGAACTGGAAAAAGCGGAGGGAGTGAAGAGAAACAGTAATCAGGATATATTGTATGAAAAAACTATTTTCTTTTTTTTCATTTGTTTTAGTTTAATGTTTTTGATCTTTTGTTACAAGTATCAACATTTAAAAATTTTTTTCTTCATTTTTTTTACATGTCAATCCCAGTTCCCTCTCCCTCCCCTCCTCCCGCAACCCCACACCATCCCTCACATCCTCCCACCCTATTGCCAATTCCTTCCGCATAGGGGATATCTAGAGTTTACCATTTCATTCAGGGTAGGGTCCAGGCATTTCCCTAAGAGTCCAGGCAGAGAGAGCAACTCTCTTTGTGTTATGGACACATGATGTCTGTTAGTATTCGAGGGATAAACACTGATCCACTGCTCAGGACCCCATAGGTAGCCCAGGCTTCCACATTGATTCTCACATTCAGGGGGTCTGGATCAGTCCCATACTGGCCTCCGAGCTGTCGGTCTGGGGTCCCAGAGCTCTCCCCTGTTCAGATCCCTTGTCTCTACTGGTTTTGCCAGCTCATCCTTTGCCAATTTGCTCTTCACTCCTCTATCTCTGTCGCTGGGTTCCTTGGGTTCTGTTCAGTATTTAACTTTGGGTGTTTGCCTCTGATTCCACAGTCACTGGATGGAGGCTCCAGGATGGCTATAGACATCAAGTTCACTATCAGGAATAGGCATTCGAGGTGGTCTCTACACTATTGCTTAGCTTGCCAGTTGGTGTCATCCGTTTAGATCACTAGAGATCACAATGGTGCCTGATTTGTCTTCTAACTTATGATTCCCTCTTCCCCCCATCCTACCCCCCCAGTCGACCTTCCTGTTCCTCCACGTCCTACTCTCTCTTCCACTTCTTCCACTTTCTATTTCCCAGGTCCTCCTCCCCCCATCCCTCGCCGTGTTCCCCATCTGTTCAGAGGATCTTGCCTCATTTCTCTTCTCTTGGGTACCATGTATATCTTTTAGGTTCTTTCCTGTTTCCCAGACTCTCTGTCAGTGGAAGTGCAGACTGGCACTCTCCTGATCCATGTTTAAAATCCATATATGAGTGAGTACATACCATGTTTGTCTTTTTGTGACTGGGTTACCTAACTCAGGATGATTTCTTCCAGTGCTATCCATTTACCTGTGAATTTCAAGATTCCATTGTTTTTTTCTGCTGAGTAATACTCCATTGTGTAAATGTACCACATTTTCTCTATCCACTGTTCAGTTGAGGGGCATCTAGGTTGCTTCCAGGTTCTGACTATTACAAATAATGCTGCTATGAACATAGTGGAGCAGATGTCCTTGTTGTTTGAATTTGCCTCCTTTGGATATATGCCTAAGAGTGGAATTGCTGGGTCTTGTGGTAGATTGATTCCCATTTTCCTGAGGAATCTCCATACTGCTTTCCAAAGTGGCTGTATGAGTTGGCACTCCCACCAGCAGTGGAGGAGTGTTCCCCTCTCTCCACATCCTCTCCAGCATAAATTGTCTTCGGTGTTTTTTATTTTAGCCATTCTGACAGGAGTAAGATGGTATTTCAGAGTTGTTTTGATTTGCATTTCCCTGATGGCTAAGAAAGTTGAGCACTTTCTTTAGTGTCTCTTGGCCATTTTAGCCTCCTCTATTGATAATTCTCTGTTTAGTTCTGTACCCCACCTTTTGATTGGATCCTTTGGTGTTTTGGAGACTTGCTTCTTGAGTTCTTTGTAAATTTTGGAGATTAGCCCTCTGTCAGATGTGGGGTCAGTGAGTATCTTTTCCCATTCTGTGGACTGACTTTCTGTCTTATTGACTGTGTCCTTTGCCTTAAAGAAGTTTTTTAGTTTCATGAGGTCCCATTTGTTAATTGTCGATCTCAGTGTCTGTGCCACTGGTGTTATGTTCAGGAAGTGGTCTCCTGTATCAACTCGTTGAAGAGTATCTCCCACTTTCTCTTCTAAAAGTTTCAGTGTGGCTGGATTTATGTTGAGATCTTTGATCCATTTCGACTTAAGTTTTGTACAAGGCGATAAACATGGATCTATCTGCAGTCTTCTGCATACCAGTACCCAGTTATGCCAGCACCATTTGTTGAAGATACTTTCTTTTTTCCACTGTATAGTTTTAGCTACTTTGTCAAAAATCCAGTGGTCATAGGTGTGTGGGTTAAAATCAGGGCTTTCAATTCTGTTCCATTGGTCTACCTGCCTATTTTTGTGTTTTCAGGACTATAGCTCTATAATAGAGCTTGAAGTCAGATATGGTGATGCCTCCTGAAGTTCCTTTATTGTATAGGGTTGTTTTGGCTATCCTGGGCCTTTTGTTTTCCATATAAAGTTGACTATTTTCAATAAAAGAAAAGAAGAAAACCCAAATGCACATGTCAATAAATACATGAAAAAGAAATCAATATCTTTATCCACTAGTCAAGCACAAGTTAGAACCATAATGAGATTCCATTCCATTCAGAATGTCTATCATTTTGAAAATATGGTCCATAAAACTATAGAATACTACTCAGCCATAGAGAAAAATGAAAACATGAATTCTGAGGGTAAATAGGTGGAACCAGAAAAGATCATATTGAGGGAAGTAACCCAGACCCAGAAAGACAGACACGGCATGCTCTCTTTCACTGAAGGCATATAGTTCCAAATTTTCAGATGTCAATACATGACTTCAAGTAACTACAGAAAGCCGGAATGAGGAATTGGGGGTGGGGTAGAGAGAAAATTATCAGGAGAAATGGGGAAACCAGGAAGTTCTAATTAGGGAGGGAGAGGGAGGTAAATACAGAAGGGGAGATGCTAAAATAATATTAAGGATGTCTGAAAAACTCATAAATGCTATAGTGTTAACTATATACCTAAAATAACTATAGTGTATGCAAGTCAGTGAATGAATACCTATAGTTTAAATGAAATTTCCCTTCTGGGCTAATAAGGCTCCCTCTAACAGTCAAAAACCATATAACAAAAACCCCAGCACCAGGCATGGAAAGTCCTCTTTTGAATTGTTGGTCAGGGTTGTCCAAGAGACTACCAAATATCACAGGTTATTGCTCTTGCCCTTGTTTACCCTCCAGAGGTGGAAGTAAATCCCTGAAGACAGCATGCACATCAGATGCAGGGCCCAGAGACATCTGAGTTAGAACTAACCTGAATGCCTTCTGACTGAAGACTAGCTTTCATGGTCACAAAAGGCAACATGGGCAACAAGGAAAGAAACAGTTAGTAGTCTTACCTAGTTATGATACATATGAATTACAACATCCAGAAAGACAATTCTTTGCAGACCTTGAAAGAACAATATTCAATTTTGTATGGAGGAACCAAAGACCCAGGATAACCAAAACAACCTTACTCAACAAAGCAACATCTGGAAGCATCACCATCCCTGACCTCAAGCTCTATTATAGAGCTCTAGTCCTGAAAACAGTTTGGTATTGGCACAAAAGTAGACAGGTAGACCAATGGAATAGAATCGAACACCCTGATATTAACCCTTACATGTATGAACATCTGATCTTAGACAAAGAAGCTAAAAATACACAATAGAAAAAAGAAAGCATCTCTAACAAATGGTGCTTGTGTAACTGGATGCTGGCATGTAGAAGAATGAGGATAGATCCATGTCTATCACCATGTACAAAATTTAAGTCCAAATGGATCAAAGACTTCAACATACATCCAGCCATACTGAACCTTGAATGAATTGGTACAGGAGACCACTTCCTAAACATAACACCAGTAGCACAAACACTTAAATCGACAATAAATAAATGGTACCTCCTGAAACTGAGAAGTTTCTGAAAGGCAAAGGACACAGTCAGCAAGACAAAAAGACACTCCACAGATTGGGAAAGATATTCAGTAACCCCACATCTGACATAGGGATGATCTCTAAAATTTACAAAGAACTCAATAAGCAAGTCTCCAAAACACCAAAGGATCCAATTAAAAAGTGGAGGACTGAACTAAACAGAGAATTCTCAACAGAGGTGTATAAAATGGCAGGGAGACACTTGAGAAAGTGTTCAACATCATTAGCCATTAGGGAAATATAAACCAAAGCAACTCTGAGATATCATCTTACTCCTGTCAGAATGGCTAAAATCAACAACACCAATGACAGTTTATGCTGGAGAGGATGTGGAGAAAGGGGAACACTCCTACACTGCTAGTCAGAGTGCCAACTCATACAGTCACTATGGAAATCAGTATGGAGATTCCTCAGGAAAATGGGACTCAGTCTCCACAAGACCCAGCAATTCCACTCTTAGGCATATACCCAAAAGACGCCCATTCACACAACAAGGGTGTCTGCTCCACTATGTTCATAGCAGCATTATTTGTAATAGTTAGATCCTGGAAGCAACCTATATGCCCCACAACTTAAAAGTGGATAGAGAAAATGTGGTACATTTACACAATGGAGTACTACTCAGGGGGAAAAAAAAACCAATGGAATCTTGAAATTTGCAGGCAAGTGGATGGCACTAGAGGAAACCATCCTGAGTGAGGTAACCCAGACACAAAAAGACAAACACGGTATGTACTCACTCATATATGGATTTTAGATATGGATCAGGGGAGTCTCAGCCTGCAATCCCAGTGCCAGTGAGTCTGGGAAACAGAGATGTTTCCAAGAGAGATGCATGATACCCCTGAGAAGTGGAATGAGGCAAGATCTCCTGAGCAGATTGGGAACATCGGGGGAGGGAAGAGGAAGGCAGGAAAAAGAGAGGGGGAGAAGAGGAGCAGAGAAGAAGGTATGGGGGAGCAGGAAGATTGAGTCAAGGTAAGAATAGAGGAGAGCAGGATGAGAGATACCATAATAGATTGAGTCATTATAGGCTTGAGGAGAGAGCTGACACTAGTGAGATCTCCAGAGATCAACAACAACTGGCAAACTAAGCAATAGTGGAGAGACTACATTAAATGCTCCTTCTTGGTGGTAAGGTTGATGACTACCTTATATGCCATCCTAGAACCTTCATCCAGTGACTGATGGAAGCAGAGACAGATACCCACAGATAAACACTGAACTGAACTCCTGGAATCTAGTGACAGAGATGGAGGAGTGATGAGCAAAGGGGTCAAGACCATGATGGTGAAACCCACAAAGACAGATGACTGGATAAGGGGGAGCTCTTGAATCCCAGACTGATGCCTGAGAGGCCAACAGGGGACTGATCCAGATTCCATGAATGTAGTCTCAGTGAGGAGGCCACAGAAATCACTGGGACCTTGGGTAGTAGATCAGTGTTTACCATGGTTTATGAATGATATTTGGGAGCCCATTCCAAATAGAGGGATGCTTTCTCATCCTGGACACATAGGGAAGGGCCTACGTCCTGCCCTGGATGAAATGACTTTGAGATCCCCCTAAGGAGGGCCTCACCCTCCCTGGGGAATGATGTGGGGATTTGGTGGGGGGCTGGAGGGCTGGTGGAGGGACATAGGAGGAGGGGTGGGAGAGAGAGCTGGGATTGACGTGTGAAGCATTCATGATTCTAATTTAAATAAAAACATTACAAGAAAAAACCTATCCAACTACACAGGGATATTGAAGTCATGGATCTTGGAGAACAACCTCTAACTACTACTTCACTGAACCAGCATAATAATCCCTAATGACATGAAAAATTTGTCCTTATACCAAAAGATAAGTGTAGTCCTCACCTCTCATTAAGGAAATGTCTTTTAGCAACAAATGACTCCATTATAGAAAAACATAACCAGTCAAAAACGTAGAGCTGTCGATCCCAATCCCTCTACAACATAACTCTTGCACCTAGGGCTTAGAGATCCCTGCTGATAAGAGGTTGAGTAGATTGTAAGAGACAGAAGAACAGGAAGTTGGCTGTGAAATTGTGTCTCCAAGGAATATCAAAAGCTATACTCATGAAGTCTCAATAATATGACTGCTTAAACAGGATCTAAACAAGGATAACCCCAACAGTCTTGCTAATGTGAATGAGGGGAAGGCTCAGGAGGCTTCAACCCTACACAAAAAACTATAGGCAACTAAGGAATCGTGTGAGCAGGGAAAAACAGTCTGCCTCAAGGAAGAGCATACCAGTTGGTTTTCCAATCCCAAATACTAGGCATGAAAACATGAGTACAAATAACATTCTACAACAACAACAATCAAAAATGAAGCCATGAATTTGAAAGAGAACAAGGAGGAATGGGTCTATGGGGATGGAGACTGAAGGGAAGAAAGAGAAAGAGGAAATTATGTAAGTGTATTATAATCTCAAGAAACAATAGAAGAAAAATTGTAAAAAGGAAAACAAACAAGCAACATACTAGTAAGGACATGGCTGGGTGTAAGCAATATCTACATACTGTCTATGGGACGCTAATGAGTTCAGCCACTATAGAAATCAGTGTGGAGAGCTACAGAAACTAAAAACAGCACCACCACAGGATTTAACTAAAAGGCCTTTGAATGCACATGAGCACATGCATGCGTGCACACACACACACACACACACACACACACACACACACACACACACAAAGGAAACTAAGTCAGCATACAATAGACATTTGTGTACCAATGATTATTGTGGTACTATTTATGACACTCACATAATAGAATCAGACTAGATAAAACAACGTGGACTTTAAAGTGTAAATTTTATTGAACCATGGAAAATAATAAAATTATGTATTTTGGAAAAACAGGATGGAAACTGAGATCATGGCAAATGAAATAAACCAAGCTCAGCGAGATATATAATGCATGATTTTTCTGATCTATAGAATCTGTATTTTGTGTGGTGTATATGTATGGTGAAAGGACACATCCATGAGAGTGTGAGGGCACAGGAAAACATTGACCATCCCCTATTGCTCTCTGCCTCATTCTATTGCAACACAGTCTCCCAGAGAACCTGAGCTCAGTTTCAGCGAGGCTGTCTAGCTAGTGAGCTCAGGAGTTGCCTTTCTCCTTCCCTCAATGCTGGGGTTACAGGCACGCAGGACCATGCCACCATGCCAGCTTTTACATGAGTGTATGTATTTGAAATCAGAATTGTATGCACAGACAGCAAGTACTCCTATGTCTGAGCCATTCCCTAGCCCTAGATATTTTGATAGGATATGAAAGGAGAAGGGGTACTATTTGAAAACATTGGAAGATGATGGGGGGGGGGACATAAGGAGAGGGAATGTGTTCAAAGCATGCTATATATGTATGAAAACATAATAATGAAAACTAATAAGTTTGTACAATTGATACACACTAATAAAATGGGTAGGATGAACCCACTCAACATTGCTGTTTTTTTAATATTTAATTAAAAAAAGAATGACAAGGCAGGGGGTGGTGGCATAAACCGTCATTCCCAACACTCAGGAGGCAGAGCCAGGTGGATCTCTATCAGTTTGAGGTCAGCCTGGTCTACACAATGAGTTCCAGGACAGATGCGACTGTTATACAGTGAAACCTTGTCTCAAAAACACAAAAGAAAAAAAGACAGAAAGTTGACAGAGAGAAGAAGGGAAGAGGCGGGAAAGAAAGACGAGAGGGTGGGAATCGAGGAGGAAAGGAAGGGACAGGAGAGAAGAGGGCAGATTCTATTATCCACTTTGTATATGAGTTGAACTGTCCCTTCTCTCTTACAGTGAATTATTAATCCACACCAAGATGTGAACTCACTTGGACACACAGACTCTGCAAAGGAAATTGAGTCATTAGAGTGGATTCAAATCCAATGACTATTATTTACATGAAGGGCCATTTTATGCCCACATAAAAATACAAGAGGACACAGAAGATATTCATGGAGAAGGGAGCCCATTTACAACCCAAGCAAAGAGCTCTGGAATAGACCTTTATCTCATAACCCTCATAGGAGCCAGACCAGCTAGCCTGCAGAATTCCAGCCCAGCCTGCAGAACTGTGAGAGCGTTCTGATTTTTAAACCACCTACTACGTGATGCTCCGTTGCAACAGTCCTAGAGAACTGCTGTACTTAGAAAAGCTGACCTTGTAGTGTGTTATTGTATCCTGTTCCAATTCTTCCTTCCCACTTTTAGTAGCTTTGAAAAACCAATAGTCTGAAATTATACCAGAGCCAACAGACTGCAGCCACCAGAGGGAGTAAATAGGATTCAAATACTTATAATTTATTTTTTCTCTCAGACCACTGTCATTGGATCTCAGAGTTTCTTAAAAATCATTTTTATCTACTTTATACTATACTGGACTGCATAGTTTGATACAGTGAAATAATTACAGGAAGAATGTTACCAAAAACTAGTGATGATGTTTGGATCCTTGAAAAAGATCTAACCAATTTCAGAGAACAGACACCAAGTTTATGCATAGGAATGGGCACATGTTCAGGACTCTGAACTAAATTCTCACCTCTGAAAGAAATGAAAACTGAGGTTCTGCACAGCTTAAATATAATTGTCAACTGCCTAGATGGAAACTGCAGTTAAGCCTGCAAAGGGGTGTGAGGAGCCCCCAGGAAAGGCTAAAGGACTCACTGGTGACAAGTGTTTAAGATTCTGGCTAATAATTAGCCTAAATTCATTGACAGAGACCTCAGTATTTATGTTCTAATAAATAAAATCAGCCAAAACACCACCACCATATCTTGAGGAGACATAACGTTCTTATTTTCAGCATCACTATGGTATGTTGGCCTTGGAGGACTCTGGCTCTACAGAAACCACTTTAATTCAGTTACCCAGAAGGAAACCAACTTCAGGAACAAGAGTAACTTGGGAACATCAACCTCTTCATCAGGACTGTTAAATTGTAAAAAGATACCAGTATCAGTCTATTATTGAAAAGCTATTTACAAGTACCAGAAAAATGTGATGATCCTACTATTTTTAGTGAATCTTGAATTAAGTGGAACTTCTTGGCAATCTTTCCAAATATCCAACTATGAAAAACAAAAAGAAAACAAACGTCAAATTTTGTCTTGAAAAAATTCCAAAATATTAAAAGAAGAGTATAATTTATCAGCCAGGTCTACAGAGCCAGTTCTAGGACAGCCAGAGATTTTAAACAGAGAAACCATGTCTCAAAAAAAAAACAAAAATAAAAAAATATGATTTATCTTGCCTCCATTGCAAGGATAAATCAATCTCCTACAGCATGGTATCTACTGCTCCACATACTCCTTAAAGAATGTCACATATCTAAGGCTTACCCCTATTATAAATCTTAACCCAGACTTTCTCTGCCTATTTATAATACTAAGTTATCATGGAACTTAACTGGTATCTCTCTTTCAACACCCAATCTAAATGGAATGCAGATATCCATACACCATTTTTTCTTGGTACAAATTCCACTGAAGGAAGTTTGTTAACTAATAAGCTTAAATCACATTATCAAGAATCATTTGCAAACACCTCATATTTGACATGGAAACCATTAAAACAGTAACTATGAAAAACATCTTGTCTTCATTCATCGTTGAAGGAACATGTATGATGGTGTATGACAGAATGAATGGAGAAGACAATGCTGTGGCTGTCAGACATTAACCACCAAATAGCCTTACCAGCAAGTAAGTACAAAGGAGAGATCGTGGCATTAAAGGCTGGAGCAGAGTTTAATGAAAATTCTGCCATATACTTAACTCGAGAATGTTTCCTTACCAGTTTGAAGGTTTCATTCGCAAAACCCTCAGATGAGATTGGTAGTAATTTCAGCCTTACAGGTTTATTGTAGGAGCTGTTAAGTACTCTATAAATATCAGCCTTTACTATTCACAATTTACATGTTAAAATACGAATTGCGTATCTTGTTTTTGATAGTCCTTATTGGATAAAAAGAAAGCCAGGTGAGATTTTAAAACAAAAACACAAATTTTCATTACCAGGTATAAGACCAAGATCCATATTCAAATGCATCTTTCTTAGCTAGAATAATTAAGGATGATTTATTCTCAAAAACATTCTTTGCACTAAACACCGGGTCTTTATAATATATGGGAGTAATCACTATACGTTACCATCATGTTCTAGTTTGCTTTCTGTTTCTGTGATAAACATTATGCCCCAAATCTGCATGGGAGGGAGTGTAGAGAGATTTATTTCCCCTTACAAGCTATACATCTCCCAGGAAAGTCAAGGCAAGGACTCAAGCCCAAATCTGGAGGCAGCAAGTGAAGCAGCATGGAGGAACCCTACGTGATGGCTTGCTTCCTCTGGCTTTCTCAGCCTGCTTCCTTACACATCCTGGACTGCCTGCTCAGGATGGCAGCGCCCCCAAGAGAACTGGTCCTTCCACATCCAAAGCAATTAAGAAAATACCCCCACAGATATGCCCACAGGTAAATGTGATGGATCAAACCTTCAACTGAGGTTTCCTATTCCCAGGTGACTATTATAGTTCATGTGGACTTAAAGGGAAAAAAAGTAACTAACTAACAAGCACACCCCATTTCTTTCCTTTCTCAGCTCCATCCATTCCTTCATATTCCTTCCAGGTTTGTAACCTTGGTTGCTTTAGCTTTCCGTTTATTTGAACAAATGTTCACTTCTGACAAGTACTATCTTTAGTGCATATCTTCCAGGTCCATGGGACACAGCTTACTGTTAGTAGGTCTACAACTTGAAATACACACAAATGCATCCAGACCATTCTTGTTAGAAAGCAAATCTGGTAAACGCTCTTTTCTTTCTTCAGCATAAACATGTTTTGAAACCTTGAGAAGTGTTTCAATTTAAATCTTAGTATCCCAGCTACACCCTGCATATTACATCCAGAAGCATCAGAGGGCGCTCCACCGTCAAGGCTGTTTTAAAAGCTTACTGGGTTCACAGCACAGGTTCACCATAATACATTGCTGTACAATCTCACTGAAAAACAAGCTGGCGATGACCCACGGAGGTGAGTTTATTAAGGCACTTCTAATTGAAAGCTTCACATTTGAATAATCTCCTGAAGCTACACCCCATTCATGTTCACACACAGATCTTTTCTATGCAAATGTATTTTCAAGACTCCTGCACAAAAGAAGACAGAGCTCAAGCCAGGCAGCACCAAGCCTCACTTGCTGGGGTTGCCAGTAGCAAAGAGGAGAGCAAGACCTAGGCCAGGGACAGGGCCCACAGCGTGGAGCCAGCCTGGGGCCAAACCCTGGTCCAGAGAACATCACTGGCCCAGCCTTGGGTCAGAATTTTCTTACCTGGTGCACACTGCTCGCCCCTGGAATTTGCCTGGAGGCAGGCTGCAAAGATGGACCAGAGACAGGACTCCACTTCTGATTGAAACTTCTGTGCCAGCTGTGTTAGCTTGGGAGTTGGCTTGGGAGCACAAGGGAGGCAAGAGGTCCATCCCCAAGGGACTCCTTTGCCTTTGAGACCACAGCACCAATAAGGAAAGCCTCCAGATCCTAAGGGTCTTGTCAGATTCCAAAGCTAGGAGAAGAATCTTGTGTCCCAAAGGTCTAACCTTTGCCTTTCTGTGGTGTCTGTGGCGGAAGCCAAAGCTCTTCTTATTGACCTGGTGGTGTATTGAATTTCAGCCTTTGGGTGCCTGCTCATGGTGCAGATGCTTAGAGCTAATGACGAGGCAGGTATAGCTCTCAAAGGTTCTGACTACAGAAATGCCAACAATTTGTACATTATCAATATGTGGAACTTCATGAAAGATAGATGTAGTGAAGCCCCAAGAGATGGCATCGTGGGAAAACAAAGGAAATGGCCATAGATGAAACTGACTTCATGCAGTATTCAGCTTGGAAGATCATCTTTCATTAACTGTACTCAGGAAAACATATAAACCAGTTAAGAAACCATTTATAATGAGAACGTATTTTAAGTTGAAAGAGAATCATGCATCTGTTTTTCTGCCTTTGGAAGGATTTAATGGTATTCTAGCTATATACGTTTTTAAAGAACTAAAAACAGACTGTTTTCACTTTCATATGAAAACAGAGTGGTACTGAATGGACTAAGAACTCAGACTTCAATGTTTTCATATAATGTGTCCAGGACATTAATTCTGAAAGACTTAACTATTTGTGTCAACTTCACCTCTTGTCTCATGGTATATCTGGAAATGTCAATCATCACCAAAGTTGAGCATGGCCACATTCTGCTTATACTTACTACCATGCAGTAGATCTGATTTATATATTCTTTTCCTGGATATTGTAGAAGCTTGCTTTTTTGTTGCTGTTGTTTGTTTCTATTTTTATTTGTTTGTTTGTTTGCTTGCTTGCTTAATTTACAGAATATGTGGGCTATTATCTCTCAGACTCTAATACTTAAATTTAGTTGCAGTTTTCATGCAACACCAAATTGTCTAGCTAAAAACAATTTCAAGACAGCTGGTACACTTACTCCTTTTTTCATGGTGCCATTTACTGAAATAACATAAAACCTTCACTGCTTTTCTTCCAGACATTGTGGTAACCTTAAGGGCACTGAGGATAATTTTAGGCATATGAGGATGCACCTATACTTTGGCTATAATTTGTAAATTACTTTCCTTAATAACAAATGTAATGTATGTTCATTGGTGCAGTGTGCTTAAATTAAACACATACCAATTTTTATA
The DNA here is from genome assembly GCF_017639785.1 of Mesocricetus auratus. NCBI lineage: Eukaryota > Metazoa > Chordata > Mammalia > Rodentia > Cricetidae > Mesocricetus > Mesocricetus auratus. The sequence goes on from NW_024429194.1 coordinate 61,927,665, forward strand.
ATTTACCATATATCAGGTAAACAGTTCTATTTTCTGCGTGTATGTGTGAGTGTGTGTGTCAGAGAGAGACAGACTGTATGTGTGTGTACTTACTATATCAACTTCAGTGTATTCTTTAAGTGACTATCTTACCTACAAAATATAAGTAAGCTTGGAAAATACATATATGTATATATATGTAGATACACGTACGATATTAGTTTCCTGAGTATTAGAGAAAGAAGGGTAATGAAAATATTTTAGTGCTTTGGTGAGAGGGTCATAAAAATGAATTATAATGTACATAGTAAGTACTTCCATGAGTTAGGGCTCTGCCTGTTGCCTTCAGCAGAAAAACAATTGACTTAAAATTTAAAACAATTGCCAGTAGTGGTGGTGCATACTGGTGGGATTTGCTGAAGGAGGTGGGGAAGGAAGATCACAAGCTTGAGGCCAGACTGTGCTATACATTTTTTTATAAATGGGCTGGAGATTTGACACAGTGGTTAAAAGTATTGACTGTTCCTTCAGAGGATCCAGGTTCAATTCCCAGCACTCACATGACAGCCACAACTGTTTGTAACTCACATACCAGGGTTCTGACACACAGACATACACGCAGACCAAATACCAATAAACACAAAAATAAAATTACTAATATTTAGAAAAACAAATTAATTTTATACTAGATTAATCCTAATATTCCGTTCCTGGAAACATGGGTTCTTAATAGTTAAAGGAAAAAGAATTTAATTCACAGTCCTCAAAAATGATGAGAAATTACATGCGTAAGGAAGTTAATCCTGTTAAGATTAGTATCCCTAAAAGTTTCATCTTCTCAGGACAAAGGCTGTTGAGCATCTATGTTGAGCATCTAGATTACCCACAGTACTGCGATCTCTTACAAAAAATGAGCATGCTCTTTGTGAAAGGACTCGAAGGCAGACATAGCTATGTCAGATTTGAAAAGAAATGCAGCCCTATGTTTTAAAAAATTTCATCCTTATTCATCTTCAGTCCTTTCAGACCATAATTTCCAATACCCTTATCCCCCACTACATGAGCAGGCACATGCATTGTTTCCACTTATTGATGATAGGACCTTAAGTGACCCAACTCAGGATTTACGAGTCCTAGTGCTGATGCTGATTTAAAGATTGGTATTGGCAGAACCATATCAAGCCTGGTGAGTTTCAGTAATGTGAAACCTCAAAGTAGAGTTCCTAGGCCAGACAAAAGATTTCAACAACAATTAAAAAGGCAAACAGTGCTATCAGAAGAACTACAACAGAGCAGAAGATGGGATTCCAGGGAAGTAGCAGACATTTCCATCAGGACAAAACTTTAAAGTGCCATCGCCTTTATATGTCCTTCAAGTGACTTGTGTGTTTTATAATTTCAGCAGTTAAATAATCATACATGATGACTGGACACATGATTTTAAATTAGATTTTAAGAAGATCTTATTAAAAATGATACAATGTATAAACCTGCTAGTAAAACAAATATTTGCTTAAAATTAAATATGACTTGTTAGTTTAAGTGATCAATAGCAAATATATTAACAGGTAATTTATTCTAGTTATATAAATAACACTATTTCACCAGAAGAGGATTTCTGTATCACTTTCATAATTATAGAACAAGCTTCCTTCTCTTTTTCTCTCCCTTATAAACAATATGGTGATTTAAAAGTGAGGTTACAGGAACTGAAATAAAATGCAGGAGAAGATGTAAGTAAATTGGATAAAACAGGAAATTAAGAGAATCAAACCTTTCATGAACATTGTTTTGCTTCCAAAGGCTGAATTAATGGTACTACTGCCATCTGCACTAGTATTCTCTGGGCACATTTATAGTGAGAAATATCTCCAAAGGAAAACCACAACAACTGCTTCCTGTGAAAGGAAGTGTGTGTGACAGGCAGGCAGCGAGGGATAAAACATTAGCATCCTTGGCTGTGTGAAATGGAAAAGATCAACCCCGTGACTGTGGTGCTTGGCTTGCTGTAGTGTTGGAAACTGCAGGACACTTCCATGGATCAGCGTCAGCTTTCATCCCAAACCTTAGAAGATGGAGAAAGACAATCTGTGGAGGAAGGGCAAGGACAACATTGTTGGCACAGTGGAGATGCACTTTCTGACACTCCTGCCGTAGAAAGGTCAGTTAGTTGCGACTGAGAAGAAACTACACAGCAAGAAAAAGAATCAAAATGAAAGGGGCACTCATCATGTCTCCAACCTCAGCCTCCAACCAGTTTTAGAAGCTAGAAGGGAGAAACTGTAGAGATGTAAACAGGGAAACAGTGGTGCCTTTTGAATATCATTCTACTTATGGTGGGCTTAGGGGAAATGCCTGAGTTATAGAATTCCTGCATAGGGTATTAATAATTTCGGCGTATTTTGAGTTGGTTATCAGAAATTTCTATCTGGGAAAATATGTTACTGAGTATCAAACAGACTTGTCTCAACAAAAAATAAACACCATGTTAGTTATTAGGAATCAAAAAAAGAGAATGGACTCATTCTTTGTTAATATTCCAATGCATAGTATTGTATTACCAAGAATACATCATTAAAAGAGAATAAGTAATTTGTAGTCACATATACTACATACCATGTAAGCACAAAACACCAGTTCAATATAATTTAAAGGGACCACTGTTGATCAGTTCTTAAAACTCGTTCATTCCAAAAGAATTTAAATTGAAGAAAGGGCTCATTAAAAGCACTAAATCACAAAAATGTTTTTTGATAAACATGATGCCAACACTTAGGCCCAAATTTATAATTTATCTGGGCCATATATTTTGCTTTCTGCTTCAGAACAAAAACTGAGAGTTAAGGCTCCAAGATCAAGACAATCTGAGCTTGAATACTAAGCTGTTCTGTTATGTGACCCAGGGACACATAGAATACTCTGTTTACTGTGTACCCTTACTTATGAGGTAAGGAAGTATCATAGAATGTTAATAATTACCAGCTTATTTGAATATGATTCATGTAAAAACAATTAATGTGAAAACAGTACCAATGAGCCAGATAGCATAAATTAAACTCCAGAATATTTTGTTGCCTCATACATGAATGAGAGACAATTTATCTCTTGCCATATTCTAAGAATTAAAATATATACTGCCCAGAAAAATCTCTGGAACCTGAAGGAGCATTAAACAAATAGTAACTATTGCTACAATTGTTCTTATTCTTATTCCAACTCTACATGTAGCTAAGGCTAACCTTCAAGCTCTGATCTTCCTTCTTGCTTGGATATCAAGACCCTCTTATGTGCTGCTGATATAGAGTTCAGGGATTTGTGTACTATAAGAAAGACCTCCACCACCTGACCTCTTGCCCTGGTAACCTGTCTTCTTTGAAGCAGAGCTTCTATAGCCAAGGTTGGTCTGGAACGTCTAGTCGTCTTACATTGTTATCCTCAACACTGGAATGACACACCTGTGACCTCCTCATCCTTCTTTCCAATCAAAGAGTATTTCTTCAGTATCCCCAGGGTCTAGTGTTGTGCTATTTTTTAGTACAGATTTTGATTTATTGATACAAATTTAAGGTCAATTTGTTATAGGTAATTTCTTCTCTTGTTTAAGTATTGTGTTTATAACCTTCATTTAAAATGTAATATATAATTAAATACAGATTATATATAGTCACCTATAATAATAAAAACTTATAGTTAGGTTTGTTAGGTTTTCTAGATATACAGTGATATACTGACAAGGATAGTCTTCAGACCTTTCAAAGACCTTCAGAATACGGCATTTACAATGGTTTAGAGTTTTTCTTTTTTATTATTATATTTAAATTAGAAACAAGCTTGCTTCCCATGTAAGTCCCAGTTCCCTCTCTCTCCACTCCACGTCCACTCCCCCACCACCAGTCCCCTCAGCCCCCCATCCAATCCCCACTCCATTCCCAGGGAGGGCTTTCTATAGTCTGCCATTTCGTTCTGGGGAGGGCCCAGGCCTTCCCCCAAGTGTCCAGATTGAGAGAGCATCCATTATTGTGGGATGGGCACCCAAAGTCCATTTGTGTGCCAGGGATAAATACTGATCTGCTACCCAAAGCCCCATAGATATTATCATGAGAATGTAGCCAGGAGGGAGGTAAATGACACTCGATCATAGCAAAGGCACATTCCCATAGTCACTAGACTCCCTTAACAAGACTGGCATGCTCAGCACCATTTTTGGTTGGGAGATCTACAACCTCACATGTCATGGTGGGCATGTGGAATGTGGAAACAGAGAGGCAGGGGAGCACCCAGACACACACACAGCTGGAGGGAGCTGGATATACAAGGAGCATGGGGGCAGGGGCCAAGTGAGGTTAATGAGGGCACAGGTCAACTATAGCTCGTTTGCTAACAGGGCATCCAGTGTGGACATGAGAGGATCCAAAATAGAGATTGTCAGATCCTGAGGTCCCACACATATGAGAGGAGATTAGATTGTCACTTGTGCCAGATAGGGGCATTGGGGTTTTTTACAGAGGGTGTGGGGGGAGCAGGTTCCCATGCAGTGGTCTCTGCAGGTACCAGAGATTAGAGTGACAGAGGTCAGATCTATGACAAGGAGGAAGGCTTTGGCTGCGGAAGGGAAACAGGTTACAAGCCCTGTGAATGGCCAGGTTCTGGAATATTTCCTGTGCCCTTGGGCTGCAAAATAAAGGCAAAAGACACTGGGAAGCAGGTGAGTCCCATGCACAGAACAGACATCTCTGTGGACTTCTCTAGAATGTCCATAGACCACCCATCACTAGGTCCCAGGAACAGAGCCACCTGAAAGGCACCAGAGTCTTGCCTGCTACTTTTTTTTTTTGGTGTTTTGAGACAGGGTTTCTCTGTATTGCTTTGGAGGCTGTCCTGGAACTCGCTCTGTAGACCGGCTGGCCTCGAACTCACAGAGAGAGATCCTCTTGCCTCTGCCTCCCAAGTGCTGGGATTAAAGACGTGCACCACCAATGTCTGACCTGCCTGCTACTTAAATTGATGAGACAACTGAGTCTTATTCCAGTCCCAGATCCCCACAGAGGGCAGGAAAGTGCTCAAACATTGTTATGTTATAATGAAAACAACAGTTGTCTGAAAGCCTGTGAGTCCAGTAATTATCTGGCACTTGAGGCTGCAAATCTCAGCAGACAGAGAAGTCCCACAGTGGCTGTCTCACATTGAGGAGACCCACAACCCAGTGATTATCCAATGCATGAATCTTGCCACCTCAGCAGTCTCAGTGTGATGCTAAAACCTTAGAAGATTCTTGGAGAGCAGATAGTCCTTAGTCAAAGAACAGATACTACAAAGATGTTTCTGGTATCAGCAAAGCAATCTTCATCAGCAGTAACATGTTAAATCCAACTTAGGAGTAAGAGGAAAACCAGACAGACACAAGGTTCATAAACTGAAGACTACTTTGCCACTTTAGGCTGCTATCAGAAGGTTCCACCTATACTTGTGTGAGGAGTGTCCACAGATATTAATACAATCAGGACAACTTTTTAGTTGGGGTACCAAATGAGGCATTTCTAAATAGTGGCAAGGTTGACATTAAAACTAATCTTCACAATCCACCATTGTTCACTGGGCACTGTCAAAGTTATAAGATTATGCAGAAATAAACATACACACTTCACAGAAGGGAGAGAAAATATTTAGAAAATGATAATAAAATGAACAATATAACCCTTTTGTCCCTCAAGCCTGATAATTAGTTCACAATATAATATGGAGCAGTTTCCTACATCCATAAAAATCCAAATCCACTAAAAGTCCACACACACACACACACACACACACACACACACACACACATATATATATAAATGTATATATATATATATATATATATATATATCACATGTTCTAATTGGTTTTAACAACCCAACAACAAAAACCCAGAGCCAGATATCAGGGTAAATGCTGAAAAATGAGAGAGACAAAGGAGCAAGCCACATCCAACTCTTGCCTTGCTAACCTCCCAGTCAAATAAGAAAAAGGGTCAAACTACTATCTTCTCTCACCTTATATTCCTCTCTCTGTCCAGCCATATCACTTCTTGTCTGTCTGTATGGACCTGCAGACCTATACAGGTAACTAGTCACTAGCTCCTCCCTCTAATTTCCAAGTTAGTTTTATTTGTTAGAGAACAAGCATCACATTTCCCTTTTTTGTCTAAAATAAAAAACAATGCTGGTAGCTATCCCTCCGGCAGCATCAGGTAAACAGGCCGGCTTCCTGGCCTGTGTTCCAGTGCCTGCAGATCGCCTGGGAACTGCACAGAGCTCCCAATCCCGGCGGGAGCCAAGCAGCTCAGACTCCAGATCTTCTCTCCCACCATCGAGACCAGGAAACAAGAGGAGCCTGGGAGTCCAGGGAAGTAGCTATCCCTCTGGCAGCATCAGGTAAACAGGCCGGCTTCCCGGCCTGTGTTCCAGTGCCTGCAGATCGCCTGGGAACTGCACAGAGCTCCCAATCCCGGCAGGAGCCAAGCACCCCAGACTCCAGATCTTCTCTCCCACCAACGAGACCAGGTAACCAGAGGAGCCAGGGAGACCAGGGGAGTAGCTGTTCCAGATCAGGTACAACAGGACCCAGCATAGGATCCAGGGGACCAGGTAGGAGGCTAAGCGCCCTAGATTCCTGTTCTTCTCCACCCACGGACCAGCATTTGGACAAGGAATAGATGAACCACCAGATTATTGGACTTGCTAGCACCCACCAAAAGGGAACTCTGGTCCCCAGACCAGTAAGGGGCTCTTTCTGCACCCACTAGAAGAAGAGATGGGAAAGAGACAATACAAAAACACAGTCAGCAACAGAAAAACAAATATGACACTGCCAGATTCTAGAGACTCCACACCAGCAAGACCCCAACATTCCAATGCTAACGAAGCAGAAGAGAACGACCTTAAAAGAACTTTCATGAAAATGATAGAGGCCCTAAAAGAGGAAAATCCCTCAAAGAAATGGAAGAAAAAACAAACCAAAAAATGCAACAAATGGAAGAAAAAAACAAACCAAAAAATGCAAGAACTGGATGAAAAAACAAACCAAAAAAGGCAGGAAATGGAAGAAGAAATGAAGCAAAAAATGCAAGAAATAGAAGAAGAAACAAAGCAAAAAATGCAAGAATTGGAAGAAGAAACATACCAAAAAAGGCAGGAAATGGAAGAAGAAACAAAGCAAAAAATGCAAGAAATGGTAGAAAAAACAAAGCAAAAAATGAAAAAAATGGAAGAAGAAACAAACCAAAAAAGGCAGGAAATGGAAGAAGAAACAAAACACAAAATTCGAGACATGGAACAGAAAGCTAACCAAAAAATGCAAGAAATGGAAGAAAGAACAAACCAAAAAATTCATAAAAGGCAACAAAGGGATGGACAGATAAACAGAAAATTGCAAGAAGCAATGCAAACACTGCAACGGTTGAAAACTGAAATAGAGACATTAAAAAAACACAATCTGAAGAAAGGCAGAAAATAGAAAAGCTGGACAAACAGTCAGGCACTACCAATACAAGCATTACCAACAGAATAGAAGAGATGGAAGAGAGAATCTCAAGTGTTGAAGATACACTAGGAGAAATGGATTTATCAACCAAAGAAAACCTTAAATCCAACAAATCCTTAACACAAAACATCCAGGAAATATGGGACACCATGAAAAGACCAAACCTAAGAATAATAGGTATAGAAGAAGGAGAAGAAATCCACCTCAAAGGGGCAGAAGGTATATTCAACAAAATCATAGAAGAAAACTTTCCCAACCTTAAGAAAGACATGCCAATGAAGGTACAAGAAGCCTACAGAACACCAAATAGAGTGGACCACAAAAAAATCCCTCGCCACATAATAATCAAGACCCCAAACATACAGAATAAAGAAAGAATATTAAGAGCAGCTAAGGAAAAAGGTCAAGTAACATATAAAGGCAGACCTATCAGAATCACACCTGATTTCTCCATGGAAACTCTGAAAGCCAGAAGGTCCTGGATAGATATTCTACCTACACTAAGAGACCATGGATGCCAGCCCAGACTACTATACCCGGCAAAGCTCTCAATCACTATAGACGGAGAAAACAAGATATTCCATGACAAAACAAGATTCAAGCAATATGTGTCCACTAATCCAGCCCTACAGAAACTTTTGGAAGGAAAACTCCAACCCAAGGAAGCTAACTACAATCAGAAAAACATAAGCATTAGAGAATCCCTCTCTACCAACAGCCAAAAGAACAAAGGGGTGAAATTCCACCCATAATTCCACCAACAACAACCATCGCAAATCGAAGAAGGATGAGCAATCAATGGTCATTAATATACCTCAATATTAACGGCCTTAACTCACCCATAAAAAGACACAGACTAGCAGAATGGATTCGAAGACAGAATCCTTCCTTCTGCTGCATACAAGAAACACACCTCACCCTCAAAGACAGACATTACCTGAGAGTTAAAGGTTGGGAAAAAATTTTTCAATCAAATGGACCCAAGAAACAAGCAGGGGTAGCAATCCTAATATCTAACAAACTAGACTTTAAAATAAAATCAATCAAAAGAGATGAAGGAGGTCATTACATACTCATCACAGGTGAAACCCACCAAGATTAAGTGTCTATCCTGAACATCTATGCCCCCAATACAAAGGCATCCACATTTGTTAAAGAAACATTATTAGAACTTAAATCTCATCTAAAGCCCCACACAGTTATAGTGGGAGATTTCAACACACCACTCTCACCACTAGACAGGAATACCAGACAGAAACTCAACAAAGAAGCAAAGGGTCTAATAGAAGTAATGACCCAACTGGGATTAACAGATATCTACAGAACATTTGATCCACATAAAAAAGAATATACCTTCTTCTCACCACCACATGGAACCTTCTCAAAAATCGACCACATACTTGGCAACATATCAAACCTCAGCAGCTACAAAAAAATTGGAATAACTCCATGCATCTTATCAGACCACCATGCCTTAAAATTAGAATTTAACAACAACACAAATTGCAGAAAACCTACAAACTCATGGAAATTGAATAATGCTCAACTGCACCATCCCTGGGTCAAAGAGGAAATAAAAAAAGAAATTAAAGACTTCCTCGAATTCAATGAAAATGGAGACACAACATACCCAAAACTATGGGACACTTTGAAAGCAGTGCTACAGGGGAAGTTCATAGCACTAAGTGCTCACATGAAGAAACAGGAGAACAGTTATACCAGAGAATTAACATCACAGCTAAAAGCTCTAGTCCACAAAGAAGCAAACTCCCCCAGGAGGAGTAGACGCCAGGAAATAATCAAATTGAGGGCTGAAATCAATAAAGTAGAAACCAGGAAAACAATACAAAGAATCAATGCTACGAAGAGTTGGTTCTTTGAGAAAATCAACAAGATAGACAAACCTTTGTCCAAACTTACCAAACAGCAGAGAGTGAACACGCAAATTAACAAAATCAGAAATGAAAAGGGGGACATAACAACAGACTCTGAGGAAATCCAGAGAATCATTAGGTCATACTTTGAAAACCTGTACTCCACAAAATTCGAAAATTTAAAGGAAATGGATGACTTCCTGGACAGCTATCATTTGCCAAAACTGAATCAAGAACAGATAAGCAATTTAAATAGACCTATAACCCCTATGGAAATAGAAGCTGTCATCAAAAGTCTCCCAACCAAAAAAAGTCCAGGTCCAGATGGCCTCAGTGCAGAATTCTACCACATATTCAAAGAACAGCTTATACCAATTCTTCTCAAAGTGTTCCACACAATAGAAGCAGAAGGGTCTTTGCCAAACTCTTTCTATGAGGCTTCAATAACCTTGATCCCCAAGCCACACAAAGATACAACTAAGAAAGAGAACTTCAGACCAATATCCCTCATGAACATTGATGCAAAAATACTCAATAAAATACTGGCAAATCGGATCCAAGAACACATCAAAACAATCATTCACCACGATCAAGTAGGTTTCATCCCAGGAATGCAGGGATGGTTCAACATACGAAAATCCATCAACGTAATCCACCATATAAACAAGCTGAAAAACAAAAATCACATGATCATCTCACTAGATGCTGAAAAAGCCTTTGACAAAAATCCAACACCCCTTCATGATAAAGGTCTTGGAAAGATCTGGGATAACAGGGACATACTTAAACATAATAAAAGCTCTATACAGTAAACCAACAGCCAACATCAAACTAAATGGACAGAAACTCAACGCAATTCCTCTAAAATCAGGAACAAAACAAGGCTGTCCACTCTCTCCAAACCTTTTCAACATGGTACTTGAAGTTCTAGCTATTGCCATACGACAACAAAGGGGGATCAAGGGAATACAAATTGGGAAGGAAGAGGTCAAACTTTCACTGTTTGCAGACGATATGATAGTTTACATCAATGACCCAAAGAACTCTACCAGGGAACTCTTACAGCTGATTAACACCTTCAGCAAAGTGGCAGGCTATAAGATCAACTCAAGAAAATCAGTAGCCCTACTATATACAGATGATAAAAGGTCTGAAAGAGAAATCAGAGAAACAGCACCCTTTACAATTGCCACAAACAACATAAAATACCTTGGGGTAACGCTAACCAAACAAGTGAAAGACCTGTATCGTAAGAACTTTGAATCTTTAAAGAAAGAAATTAAAGAAGCCCTCAGAAAATGGAAAGATCTCCCATGCTCTTGGATAGGTAGGATCAATGTAGTAAAAATGGCAATCCTGCCAAAAGCAATCTACAGATTCAATGCAATCCCCATTAAAATCCCAGCACAATTCTTCACAGACCTTGAAAGAACAATAATCAATTTTGTATGGAAAAACAAAAGACCCAGGATAGCCAAAACAACCCTGTTCAACAAGGCAACGTCCGGAGGCATCACCATCCCTGACCTCAATCTCTATTATAGAGCTATAGTCCTGAAAACAGCTTGGTATTGGCACAAAAATAGACAGGTAGATCAATGGAATCGAATTGAAAATCCGGGTGTTAACCCACACATGTACGAACATCTGATCTTTGACAAAGAAGCTAAAAATATACAATGGAATAAAGAAAGCATCTTCAACAAATGGTGCTGGCATAATTGGAGACTGGCATGTAGAAGAATGCGGATCGATCCATGTTTATCGCCATGCACAAAACTTAAGTCCAAATGGATCAAAGACTTCAACATAAATCCAGCCACACTGAACCTCTTAGAAGAGAAAGTGGGTGGTACCCTTGAAGGAATTGGTACAGGAGACAGCTTCCTGAACATAACACCAGTACCACAGAAAGTGAGATCAACAATTAATAAATGGGACCTACTGAAACTGAGAAGCTTCTGTAAGGCAAAGGACACAGTCAGCAAGAGAAAAAGGCAGCCCACAGAATGGGAAAAAAATATTCACTAATCCCACATCTGACAGAGGGTTGATCTCCAAAATTTACAAAGAACTCAAGAACAAGTCTCCAAAACATCAAAGGACCCAATTAAAAAGTGGGCTGCAGAACTAAATAGAGAGTTTTCAATAGAGGAGTCTAAAATGGCTGCGAGGCACTTGAGAAAGTGCTCAACATCCTTAGCCATCCGGGAAATGCAAATCAAAACAACTCTGAGATACCATCTCACTCCAGTCAGAATGGCTAAAATCAGAAACACCAATGACAATTTATGCTGGAGAGGATATGGTGAAAGGGGAACACTCCTCCACTGCTGGTGGGAGTGCCAACTGGTTCAGCCACTTTGGAAATCAGTATGGAGATTCCTCAGAAAAATGGGAATAAACCTACCACAAGACCCAGCAACTCCACTCTTAGGCATATATCCAAAAGATGCCCATTCATACAACAAAGATGTCTGTTCCACTATATGAAATGAAAGACTATGCACACCCCCATGGAGGGCCTCACCCTCCCTGGGGGAATGAGGGGATAACGGGGGGGGGGGTGGGTGGAGGACACGGGAGGAGCGGAGGGAATGGGAGAGGGACCTGGAACTGACTTGTGAAGCAACCTCGTTTCTTATATAAATTTAAACTGGAAAAAAAAGAAAGTTATTTGAATGCATGTTAAACATTAATGTAATTTTTGAAAGGTTATATCTGATTTTTTTACCAAAATAAATCTGGAGAATAAAAAAAACAATGCTATAAGTAATATAAGAAAAATATATACAATAAGTACAATAACTGTATACAATATATACAGGCAATAAACACACCAACAATGTCTAGTCCATTAGCAACTGACAAGTTCAAAGAAAGTATTCCATATCTATCATATCTTGATGAGTTCAAGGTTGTACCTAATTCAACTTGTATTCTAACTTGCTTCACCAAAACTATTGTTTAATATCTCTCAACCTTATATACCTTAAACCTCTTTAGTAAATTTCTTTTCTGCATCTGGTAACAAGGAAAACTATAACTACAAAGTCTTCAACTCTACCAGAGACCTGATAAGGAAATAATATGGCCTTCGTAAGCAGGAAGTGCAAGCAAGAAACTTTCAAAAGATGTGAGAATAACAGAAACTTCTGGATTCCTGGACAGTCACCCAAGGTTCCTCTGCAACATTGGGGCATCCATCTTCAGCCTACAGGAATAGCTTATCTGACAGGCATTTCTGTGAAGCAGGATATTCTCAAGGGCTGTCCTATCTTGTCTTGGCAAAGTTCAGTGGTCCTTTCTTTTATGTCCTGTTTTACTAGTTTGGACAGTATTCTGTCAGCAGTTGAGACAATGACAGTTTCCTTCCCAATGGCTACGTTTTGCCACAAAGAAAGTAAACTCCGTGTGGAGTTTCTTTGATGCCCATCATCTTCTCTGAAGTATATTGGGGCTGCCAGGAACAGACATGTCTCATTGTCATTTAGAAAAAGAGCCTATGGTATTAAAACATCTTAAATGCTACATTCTGTAGATCTTTGAAGTTTTTGAAGAGGACCTGTCTATCTAAAATATATCTATTTGATTTCCAAGAACATACCTAACATTGCTACAAGTTGGAATGTAGTAGGTGACTACTAGCCTGCATTTTGCTATTATCCTGAATAGTTGGTAATAATAAATTTCAAGGACTAAATATTTGCATTACATTGTTAAATATGTCACATAGGTATAGTACCTTGAACAAGATTTGAACTATATGTACAGAGTATGTTCTAACAACTATAGCCTTAAATTTGTATCAATATACAAAAATCCATATCAATGTAAAATATTTAAGACTAGTACTTGCTTTTTTGGTTTAAGAGTGGATTCAATAATCTACCTTTTTATCCTATTTCTATATACCCCGTTTTTCTTTTGAGAGTAGATTCAATAACCTACCCAGGTAGAATAGGACCAGGGAAAGCCGTGGCCACAGTGGCAACCATTTCCAGACAAAGATGGCACAGAACTCCCCACTCCCATTAATTAACTCAGTGTGTCAGAGTAAGGGAAGAACCATAGACATTTTCTGGGAGCCATGACTCTGGAATATCCAAGAAACATGCATGACTCCTAGATCCCAGGATGAAGAAAGTGTCTCTGAGCATGTCCTGCATTGGCCTTTCTGTACCCATACCTGACTGTTGCCCCACTGCAACTGAAACTGCTGGTGGCACTGAAACACTTGAATGCTGGTGAGTCAACAGAGAAGTTGACAGGGAGGTAAGATTGCTGCCCTTAGACACCTACCCCTACCTGCAATGGAGTTCTTAATTGGTCTACATAATAAAAACCCAGTCAGATATAGAGGAAAATGCTCAGAGATCAGAGACAAGGAGCAAGCCATGGCCACACCTTACCTCCTTAGCATCTCAGGACACAAGAGAGTCAGTTTCTCTTTATCCCTGATTATATCCTGTTTCTGCCCAGTTGGCTCACTTCTTGTTTGTCAGTAAAGACATCTAGACCTCTATGGTTTGCTAGTGACAAGCACCATTCTCTGAACTTCAGACAGGCTTTATTTATACAAGCAAGATATCACCACATATCCCCCCTTTTTGTCTAAAAATCTTAAAAAGGTTATAATTAAGGAAAGCCATATACAATAAGTATAATAACTATGTACAATATATACAGGCAATAAGTGCATCAAAAATGTCAAGTCCTTTAGCATTTTGACAAATTCAGAGACAATACTCCAATATCTGTTCTTTCTTGATGAGCTCTAAGTCTTGTACCTAATTTACCTTCTATTCTAATTTTCATTATCAAATTATCTTTTAATGTCTATCAAATCTACTACACTTAAAACATCTTTAGTGAATTTCTTTAGTGAGTCTGGTGAGCAAGTAAAACTATAAATATACTACGTAGTATTCAACTCCCTCAGAGACCTAAGAAAGAAATCTTATTAACTGAGTAAACAGAAAGTGTGAGCAACCCACTTCCAAACAATGTGAGCGAAATGACAGAAACAGCTGACTGCCTGGAGAGTCATCAAGAACCCTCTGCAATGTTGGGGTGTTCATCTTTGGCCTATAGGCCAACATGTCTGACAGACATTTCTGTGAACCAGAATATTCTGAATGACTGGACCAACTTGTCTTAGCAAGGTTTGAAGTCACTGTTTTAGGTATCCTGTTTGTCCAATTTGGATAGCATGCTGTCAGCAGTTGAGTCAAGGGCACCTTCTTTCCCAGTGGCTTAAGTTTGTCACAAAGAAAGTAAACTCCAAGTGGAGTTTCTTTTTTGTTTGTTTGTTTGTTTTGTTTTGTTTTATTTGTAGACAGGGTTTCTCCACATTGTTTTGGAGGCTGTCCTGGTACTCTCTCTGTAGACCAGACTGACCTTGAACTCAGAGATCTGCCTGCCTCTGCCTCCCGAGTGCTGGGATTACAGGTGTGCGCCACCAAGCCTGGCTCATTGGGAGGTTCTTCGATGCCCACCATCTTCTCTGATTTAGATTGGTGCTGTCAGGAGCAGAAATGTATCATTATCATAAAAAGAGTCAATCAATGTTTTAAAATATGTTAAATGTGTGGTTACCAAACCAGTTTTTTTGGACCCCTAACCCTTACCCTGAAAAAACTGATTTGGTAATCACACATTTGTGAGAAGTCATGGCCATCATGAGTATACCTGAACAAATAAAGATAGACAATGATCCAACCTGTGTCTCTAGGAAAATGAAAGTTTTTTGCATATTATAATATAAAGCATATTACAGCTATACCACACAGTCCTACAAGCAGGCAGTTATGGAAAGGTAATTGAACTCTAAACGATATGTTAAATAAACAGAAAGGGTTGATTAAAAACCCAGAAATAGATTGCAAAATGCTTTAATTTTGAATTTTCTAAATGCTAATGAGAAAGGAACAACAGCTGCAGAGAGACATTGGATAATACAAAAAATTTACAGAATTAAATCAGCTAGTATACTTTAAAGATGTGTTAATCTCAGAATAGAAACCAGGACATGTGTTATGCTATGCAAGGGGTTTTCCTTTTGTTTCCATAGGAGAAGAAAAATTACTGAAACCATTAAAGTTGTTACAGATTCAATTTAAACAAGTGAGACCTCTTAATTAGAAGAGATGATAGTTCATCAAGAAGCATGGTCGTTTAATCTAAACTAACCTATAAAAATTAATCAATGCTTTATATTTGATCAGATATAACTTGCCAAAAAAGAACCTCTCCAAAATTAGAGTTGGGAATGATTTTGTTTGGTCTTTTAAAGAGAATAAAGGCATCCATCCAAGGAATCTGAAGACTGCACAAATGAGACATCTGAAGAAAAAGGACAAATCATCCAGAAGAAGATGTCCCAAGAAAAAGAGTAAATTGGTCTACTGGTATGTCACATTTACAACAGGATAAAATTTCATAAATCTTCCCAAATGTTTGTCTCTACTGCTCTGTACAGACTTACAATGAAAATCATCTTTTTGTAGTCCAAGTCAATTAAAAACTAAAGCTGGCTTTGAAAAAAAGAATAAAATTTGTTAAATGCCATATTCTGTATATCTCTGAAGTGTTTGAAGATGATTTGTCTTTCTAAAATATCTGTTTGACCTTGTAAAAATATCTAATGTGACTACAAGTTCGATTGTAATAATTGAATGATTACTAAACTATATTTCGTTATAATCCCTTATAGTTGATAAAAACTTTCAAGGACTAGAAATTTGTATCATATTGTTAAATAAGCTTATAGGTACAATAGCTTGAACATATTAGAAACATATGTACAGATGTTTTAGCAAAATTAATCTCAAATTTGTATCAATATACATTTGTGTACAACATACAGTTTAAAATATTTTTTTCAGTTTAAAATATTTTAAACCAGTAGTTTCCTTTTAAGAGTAGATTCAATAATCTAACTTTTGTCTTATCACATCTATATCCACCGTGTATTCTTTAGAGTAGATTCAACAATCTACACTTTTTCATCCTATTGTATCTGGATTCCTCTCATTAAAAATAACCCTCAAATATAATCCCTTGTTCAACTTCCTTCCTGATCATAAGCAACATTTTTTTTTAACAAATCACCCTATTTTCACAGCTTTAGTCAATCTTTGCAAAAAGTCAATAAAGGGTTCTTTTGGGCCTTGTATAACCTTAATATATGGCTCAATTCTCTTCCCTGGTTCTTGAATCTTGTCTCAAGCATTCAAAACTGCTGAACAGCATAGGGACAAGATGAGTTCATTGTACGGAGCTTGAATATCTGTATAAGCATAACAGTCCTCACCAAGAATTTGGTCTTGGAAAGCCTAATAACCTTTGATTCTGCCTTGGTGTTCAAGAGCTTTGGACTCTTTCCTCCAATATGACTTCTACTGCAGCTGTGGACCAAGGTCTAGAACAGCTGAAACTAATTGAAGCCAGTCATTTGGAGTTATTCTATGTCTTGTAGCCTATGCGCTTACTGCATCACATACGATGAATGCTTGCCATAAGAAACTACTTCTTCCTTAATAACTTTTAAATCTGTCATCCACAGAGGCTCCCACTTGCATTCTGTATATCCTCCAGGTTTTCACTATTTGCTGGCCTTTTGAGTAATAGGAACAGGATCGACCATAGTGGGTAATAATGATGATACAAACTTTGGTAAGTCATCTTTGACTCTGAAAGGTACTGTTGATGTTAAATCTTTTCTATTCTGTTTTGTTTTTACCCGATCAGTTTTAAGGTTTTCTGTGGTCGGTAATCTATTCATCCTTATTTCTCCGGGTTTGAACTTCCTGGATAGTAAAAACTTCCAACGATTTCATTAAATCAGTCAGTTTCTTGTTCTCCTTCACATTTGATTCTAGAGAGTTAATATTCTCATCCTTAGAGATTATTTGGATGGCATGTAGATTGCCCTCCAAAAACAATGTTCTTTCTGTTCTTTACTCTTACACATGGAATGATTTTTTTTCTGTTACATGTTCATTAACTATGTTCCATTTTGTGAATTCTTTGTGTCAAAGTATGATGTCATTTTCAGTTATATGAATTCTTTTTGCTAAGCTCTCATTACCAGACTGTACATTCTGTGTAATTCCTTTAAGTTCCTCATTCTTAGCACTAATTTCTTTAAGTTTCTCACTCTTAGCTCTGTTATCCCAAACATTTCTTTAAGGCTATTATATTACTTACCAAGCTGATACCAACTATGGCTAAGAGTGAATAAGTCCCAATAAGGTAGTATAACTCTTCTAAAATTCCATCCAGTATAGAAACAAAGATATTTTTAAATTCCTGGATGGTGATATTTTCCACCAGTGTTGTAGCAGTAGCTAACAAATTGTAAAACAAAAAATAGTTAATTTATATATTAGCTTAAAATGCAAAAATATTCAGTAATTTACATCAAATTAAATCCTCAAAAATTGTCCATGCCTCTTATGGTTTTAACTTTCAGTTGCAATGATGATATTTGGACAGGCAGGTGTTGTAGTCTATACAGGTTGTGAAATTTCAGAAGTCTAAACTCTAGCTTTGGTCGGAGTTAACTGAAGAGGTTTCTATTTTGTTTTGTGCTGGGTTTTGTTTTGCTTTGCTTTGCTTTTTGTACTCCATACTTACATGGAATAAAATTTGCTTCTGCTTCATTGGTGGTCTGTTCCCCAACCCTTTGTGGCACTGGACCCAACATTGTCTATAGAAACCGTCCTAAATATCTCCTAAAATACTATGTGGGCCACTGATGAGCTTTGTGCTGATCCCTCTCAGGGGACTGCGAGGAACCCCACAGGGATTGTCTGCTATGCTATCCAACGTGAGGAGCCAGCATCCAGAAGGACCCTGAAGGAGAGATCAGCTTTCAGAACTATGAAGCAGATCCAGTCAATAGGGCACACACCAAAGGGCTGGGACTGAGCCTTCAATATGAAGAATCCTCCCAACAGCACTGGAGTCCTTCAAACAACCATGAGCTAAACCTTGACCTCAACCAGAGCTACACGGCCAAAAGTGACATAGACACTCAAAATACACAGGCTCCTGGATTTGCAAAGATCATTTCCCTACGGGAAATGCCTGCAGTCACAAGAATTTTAGATTTTGGAAATTTCTGGATATTTGAGCATTTAGAAATACAAAAAGGAGCTGGGTATTATAATACATACTGGTGATCTAGCAATTGGGAAACAAAGGCAACAGAGTTGAAGACTGCTGCACTGCACGTTCCATGCCAGCCTGTGTCTCAAAATAGCCATGCTGAACTGTGCCACTATTCCCATGTTCTATTCCCCATTATCATGATCTAATTTCCCAGCATACTTTATTTCTCCTCTTAACTGAGTATGGATCTTAGGAGGGGAAAAGCCATCACTAAGCAGTGCTTGGAAAGTGAGCTTACAACTTCTCACATTAAAGTTTCCAATGAAGTAGAGGACTAGATTTCTGACTTTAAGAGGGGGCTATGCATAAAGGCTTTCCCCGTGACCCCAGAGAAGACCCATGGAAATGGCACCTTGGTTTTAGGTCACTTTTGGGTGAGGTAGTTAGCAGGGCTGCAATAGCTGGACCATATGACATCAGCAGTCCCTACCTGGACGTTCTATTGTATCCCGGAGAGCAATGGCATTCTCTGTGATGTCACCAGTGTTGTAACAACTTCAACTGCTCTGGGACTTTCATTCAGTACCTATACGGTTCCCCCACAGACATGCTGAGAAGACTGTACAGACTGCTTTGGAGGCGGGATGGATGGCAAAGGAAGACCAGAGGGAGGCAGGAGGAAGGTATCCTTCAGTCTCAATGTCATACATCAAAAAATAAATGGTCCTGGGAAATACACAGTGCGCCCTGATCAAAGGATGGACAGCTTCATAAGGGGAGGAAGGCTTCATCTGAACCATTCAGGAGTGGGGCTCAGGAGGTGTAAGTTTGTGGGAAGCCTTCTCCTACTTATCTCAGTTCCTACAGAGCAGGTCCAAAGGCAAGGGTTTCTGATTGTCAGTTTGGAGAGAGCCAGAAATGGTCAAGGCTTCAGCTTCTGTGTTCGGGGCCCTCTGCATTCACTATGCATGGGAAGGAAGCACAGAGGGACTAAAGAGGTTTCTGTATCAGCCCTGCCCCTCACTCAAACTGAATTTCTTTTGTTTGTGAGTCACTGTTAAAAGGGAGAATAAATTCCCCTGGACAAAGCTGGGGTTTCTCACGTTTTGCTTCACAACCAATTTCAGGGTAAGACTCACCAATTATTGCTGCATGTCAGTGACCCTAAGATTCAAGAATCCCAACCCTCTCCCTATAAAGACATCTAAGTCAAGTGCAGGATTGAGCCAGTAATCTTCCTGCAAGTGTTTATTCTTTGTGTCTGCAGGCTTTTACCTGGGTATGCTCAGTCATTACCTATAAATAGTTGATCATATCATTGCCAACATATCGATGGCTGAAAAGTATTGGCTTGAAGCTTGTGACAAAATTTTCTTCAATATCTGTGACTTATCCATTGTTCTGACAGGACACTCACAATCCCTTCATCACCCCATACACTGTAACAGCCCTGTGGATCTTTCTTGATGACCTTGTTCACTTCAGGGAATTGATCTTCCTTCCCTATCATCCTGAGATAATTTCTTAGTACACATTATTTTGTTTCTTATTGAATAGTCATCTGAAGGACAGGAAGTGCCATGCCTGGCCAGTGATGTGAAAGTAAGTCTTGACCTGCACACAGATGAACCAGTGAATTAGAAGGAACTAGATCCTAAAGAATCAGGGAGACCTCTGGGTGGAAAGGAAGAGGTGCAGGTTAGGTTAGGGTTAGGGTTAGGGTTAGGGTTAGGGTTAGGGTTAGGGTTAGGGTTAGGGTTAGGGTTAGGGTTAGGGAAGGGCTCCTCCCATGTCTCAGGGAAGGCTCCTGGGAGGGGCAGCTTAGATTTTGGTGAACATGGGAAGAACTAGTCATCAGATAGGTGATGACTGTTGGCAGAGACCCTACAAGCACCCATCTGTGGACACTCTATTGTAAAACAGAGGTCACATGGCATCTTGTGTGAAATCACTAGTGTTGTGGCAATGCCAACTGCCCTTGGGGCATTCATTAACTGCTTATAAGGTCCACCAATAGACATGCTGTCAAAATTGAGCACACTGATTGTCAGAGATTTCTAGAAGTGGGATTCTGTATCTGGGATCATCGGAAGAATGGGCCTCTGCTGATTCTATGGGTTCCTAAAGAGGAGACCCATTGAGAAATTCTGAAGATTAGTTTGACAGAGAGCCAGGAATGGTCAAGACTGCAGATGCTGTGTTGGGACCTCATTAATATAATTCTGAGTGGTAAAGAATGTTACCAGCAAACACAGAATCACTAATGAGTTGTCAAGATAGGGTATTCCTGTATTTTATCCTCAGTGGATTTCTGTAGGTTCGATGAGTGTGTGCTGTGAATCCCAGGAAGGAAAACTCCCCACCCATGCATGCAGGTCTGACACATTCAGCTACTTTTAGACCTGGATACAAGTTATTATGTGTGGAAGGCAAAAGGCACAGGGGAATCCAGGACCCTAAAACACACAAGAAATGAGCTGACATTTTCAAATCAGAATGGGTGAGCTTGTTTATACCTTTCAGGAACAGTGTGGCTGCAATACAGCCTGAGGCATATATCTAGCCATGTGATGGAGACAGAGGCATAACTTACAAAAAATACATGCCGTGATTTTTGAGGACTTCACTGGGTTCCATGCATTTCCTCTTCGTCAGGCTGCTTCTTGGGACTTCACATTCTCTCTTGGCTCTTTACGGTTCAGCTGTACAAATTCAGGTGTTTGTCTACCTACAGAGACTTTGGGGAAGGCATCATCCACACCATCCTTCCTCACTAAGAAGGAGCAGCAGTTGAACAAGATGGAAAAACTGATCCTTCAGCTAAAGATGATGACATGTGAGAGGGATGAACTGAGTGTAATACTGGCCCATTACATCAGCAATGATCGGAACAACAGGTATTCATCATGCCATCTCTGGTAACTGTCTTAACCCTCCTGTGTCAGCTCCAGCATTCCTCAGGTCACTTGTGACTGCATCTTGAGGGTGTCCTCCTGCCCAACCAGTTATTCTGAGTGAATCTGAGAGGCAGAACTGAAGCCTGGGCAAGAGTGAGATGGGGACACAAGATGATCTGCTTCCTCCAAAAGTAAAGCAGAGCCCATGGCCTGAGTAGCATTCTATGGATAGGGACAGTAGTGTGTGAGCTCATAACATGTATTTCAAGAATCCTATCCAGGTAGGTATTGCCTTGTTGGAGATACTGGGTGCTGTGAGATTGTGGTGAGTCTTTGTATTTGGCTAGGTAATTTCTTTTTTGTTTGCTTTTGAAGATAAGCTTTCTCTGTGTAGCTTTGAAAACCAGCCTAGCCTCAGACTTACAGAGATCCACCTGCCTCTGCCTCCAGAATTCTGGGATTAAAGACATGTGCCACCATGGCACGGCTGATTAGGAGGTTTTTTGCTAGTTTCCCTGGGAGCAGCTTGAAGGTCCTGGCCATATTTGGCCCATCTCAGTGTGTGACTGGAAGTCTTGGAGCCCATCCTGACTCCTTTATGACCTTGTTGCTTGTACCTGCATTTGTTTGACATCCTAATTGTGTATGGGTTTATGAGTGTGAAGAGCTCTCTAACACGCCCAGTCATTGCAAATACGGCTTTGGCAAGTTTGGCCTTTTCACTTCCCTCACCCTTGATAAACCATTAGATTGCATTCCTAAACTTATTCCCACTTTGAGCATCTGTGCTCCCTGCCTTTGTGCTCACCTTGATGGCTCACTGGAATTAACTTTGGAGTTCATAAAGCCATCCTGATGCAATATCTCCCCCATGGAAATTGTTATACTAGTTCTCTGCATCCTTGTCATAATAGGAACACATGATAAACAATCCCTGTTCTGAACACAGGAGACATATCATCACAGGTTTCAGATAGGCCCATACCTGTGGCACAGACTCCTAGACCTTCTTTGACAGCCAGTCTATATCCCTTCAGGACTACTGAGGGAGCCCATGCAGCCCTGTCTCCTCCTTCTTGATCCCCTTTCTTTCTGGCCCTTGGGCAGGGTAGCAAGTCGAATGATCCCAGTACATAGGATTCAGGATGTAACATCCAGCGGGCTAGGGTAGTCACAGACACAGCCTTACTACATGTGCACCCTGAGGCTTGTGTTCATGGGGTTCTTTGCTTCTAGGGTCATGCCCTGCACAGACCGAATTCTGACCTTGAGATGCTGAAAATGGAGCACCAGAAGGAGATGTCAGATATGAAGAAATACCCCAAGGAAATTAGTGAGGCCTTGTACAAGTATATGGTGCTGATTGAGAAGACTAACTCCTACCAGTGAGTGTCTGATGTTAATGGGACCCCAGCACATGGGAAGGACAGCTTCTGCCCTTCTTTGTCTTGGACCAAATTGAGGGCTATGCTTCTAGCCTGTTTACTTCTGCCCTTCTTTCTCTTGAACCAAATTGAGGGCTGTTTCTAGCCTGTTTACCTCCAAACAAGAAGCCTCTTATAGCTCTTAGACTTGTGCCTCCCAGACTGAGTTTTCCTATGTTCAAAAGTCTGAGAGCCCCTCCCAACATTGTTCTGCCACCTCCAAAGATTCTAGATAGAAAACATGGTTTGAACCACGAGTGATCTCCGGGTCCTGGCGTGAGCTTACAGATAATGTTTCTTTGGACACATAGGTGAAACATTCCAATTGTGTCCTCTGTCCTCCAGAGTGCTTGCTCACTACCTGATGATGTTTTCCCAATACCATGAAGAGTTAAGCACAGGTGGGGGGCAGGTTAAGGAGAATACTATTTCAAAGGTACATGGATGCCTTTTGATGTCTTCAGAAGTAGATTGAAGATTTCTGGAAATTGTCTGTTCTCTGGCTTTGGCCTGTAACTGGATGGTGCTGGCCTGGCTAATGTGAGCTCCACCCCGTGACTGTCTGAGGACACAGGACCTTGCAGGAATAGCGGTATTAGGAGGAAGAAGGGACACATGGAGCTTGACTTGAGATAATCAGATTTTTTTTGATTGTTAAGCATCCTCAACAGCAGCTTCTGAGTGAATGGACACAATTGAATGAAAAAGTCTGCATGTTGAAAGAAGATAACAAAAAGCTGCATGGGGAGCAGATTTTGCTGCAAGAGTCCTGTGAGGAGGTGAAGAGGCTCTTTGAGGAGACCCATGAGAAGATCTATGACCTCTGGACATTGCAGCAGCAGGTAGGCAGAGGCAAGCTACACATCTGTCTAACCATACACATACATATACACATATCCATGTACCCAATCACTTACTTGTCCAATTGACCACCTACTTCCCATCCAATGGCGCATTTCTGTGATCAGTCACAAGTCTTTCTGTGGAGTTAGCACCGAAGACACAGCATGATTGGCAAGCAAACTCTACTGCTTTGGTAGAGTGATAGAGATGGGTAAATCACATATCACACACGTAAAAGTCATTCTTGTAGGATGGGTGCTATTCTGGGAACCACTTAATATCACAGAGCTATGACTGAGTGAGGTCAAGGGGCTGTGGCTCATTTCCTTGGCAAAAAATTCTATTCTGGCTAACCTAGCTAGCCAGAGCTCTTTGAATCTCCCGTCACCATACAAGAATGCCTCCTGTCTTTGTCTGTCTCGTCGAATTACTAAATGACTCCTTTGATCAGAAAGAGAAAAGACATGCTAGTTTCTCTCAATTTCTGCACATTTTTATGACTTTGGTATTAATGTGTTTGGTAACAGCAAAAATCAAGCAGCAGAGCCACTTTATAAATAAAAAGTGTGCTTTTCTCCATTCACTACACAGAGGAAACTTCCAGGAAATGTCTGGTTTGTCTCATTGTCTTCATAACATAGAACCCATGAAACCTGGCAGTACATCTCTCTGCTGACAATTTGATGCTCACTTTGTCATGTAAATGACTGTGTCTTAGGACAGATTCCTGTCACAGTTGTATAGGCTGCTATATTTCAGAACAGCAATGTGACCTCAGTAGTCTCCTAAATAACACACCTGGAGGTATTTTCACATTATATGCACCACATTATGGACAAAAGTTGTTGGGTAATGTCCATGAGTCACTTCCATTCTCTGGTGCTATCAAGGTTCTGTGGAGGAACCTGGTAAGTTTATTTAGGAGACTATGGTGGGTTCACTTGGAACTATCTGGGGCTTCATTTCCAACCCTGTTCCTTTGTCACTTGGTGGTTTATGGTTAAGTTCAGTTGTGCAGAGGTTGTCACTTATCTATAGGATCAGTGAGTCTTGGAATGAAAATTTTCCTGGAAGTGGATGGAAGTCCAGGCCAGCCTTCCTGAGTATAAGAGGCCTGGATTGAGCAGAGAAGACCCACTACATCCTCCTGCAGCAGAAATGGTGCTGCAACACTCTTCCCTCCCTTGCCTTTCTGTGTACAGGGTGTGTGTGTGTGTGTGTGTGTATGTTGTTTTGATGTATATTTTATGGTGTGAGAATCCAAGTTTGAGTTTATATATGTAGGTTCACTCACTCATGAAACAATGGAATATCTCCAAGGATAATGGAGACCAATGATAATGAGAAGGAATGTGCCTTTTCTGATTAGTATCAACTCTTATCAGTCCTAGAGCACACGGAGCTGGCCATCTTTCTGCTAACCAGAACAAAGGACCACAACTGATGCATGCTAAAGATTTTCAGAGTTTTTGTAGAGGCATAAATACTCATCTGCAAAGAAATTCTTTGGAAAAATATCAAAGTAATGTGGTACATGAAGGCGAGAAAGAGGTTACTGAGGTACATCATGGTGCCTGAGAGGCAGGAAAGCCTGGCTGATGCTTGGTGTCCTCTGCTTGGGGTGAATGGTGACTGTTCACTGGTGATGTCCCTGCCTCCTGTTTTGTTCTCCTCATTGCCTGCTGACATTTTCCTTTCACCTTTGTCTAACCTTGGTTCAGTTAACCTTGTCCTTGGAGCCTGACCTGGGTTTAACTCTCTTAGAAATTATGAACTGCAGAAGTGTTTGTGGTTACAATTCTGTCCAGCTGATGTCCCACTGCTTTGCTAAGGTGTGAGAACTGGCTGGCTCATTCAGATCCCCTTAGGCTCATCATAGTCTACAGCACTCACTCCATGTTGTGTCTGCAGCACTCAGAAAGCTTTTCTTCCAAACTTTTTCATACTGAGTTAAAATCGGCCTGATGGGAGTTGGATGAAATGAGGACCCTCAGACATTGAAGTACTGTAAAATGTTGTATCTCTATGAGAAACTATGTATAATTGTTCAGAAATTTGAGCTGCAGCCCCTGGGTCACACAGTGAGCTCGAAATGAGAAGTAGGTGTCCACAGGCAATGTTGGGGACAACAAGATTATAGCAGTATTCCTCAGAACACATGTAAATAAGAAACTATTCAAATGTCAATAATTGATTAATAAAAACATACAATATTTTCAAGAATTTTCATGGATTATTGTTAAGCATGAAGTAATACACACTCTCATTTGCTCATAAGCTAGTCAGCCTTCTGTTACTTATGGAAACCCCTGATATAATCATCTAACTGGGAGGAATGGTTTATTTTGACTGCTAGTTGTAGAGACTTTCTATTTTCTGAGCTCACTGCTTGATCTCTTTGGGTTAAACTGAGGGAACCTGTGGTTTAGAGACCTCTTTTTAGAGGAAGCTGCCCTCCAAGGAGCCACTGGAAAGCTCTGAGTGAGGGCAAGAGGCAGATCCACCACCATGCAGTGTTACAGTACCAGAGAACTAAGTCCTTAATGGACAGACTAGCCAACTTTCTATGCAAGCTTGGATAACTGCTACAGGACCCCTGTTGTCAAACCTTTTGCCCTGTAGATTTACAACATTCATACTACATGGAGTGATCTACACCCTGGGTTCTTCTTCCAGGTTACCAAGAATACATGTGGCACACAGATACATAGGCAGCCAAAACACCACACATACAACATAAAAATAAAATGAAAGCTTAACACAGAGCAAAACTACAATCCTCTCCCCATCACCATATTCTTGTGCTCACAGCATCCTGTGTTATCCTGCATCTGAGTTGGAACATGGATAGAGAGCCTGTGGGCTAATGATCATTAACTCTTTTCTCTATAGTATCCCAGAAGATATCTTCTTACATCAGTGTGTCTAGGAACTAAACGTGTACACAATGCAGTGTGCTTGTTTGTGTTCATCCATGCACTCATGTGCATCCATGAGTGTTGTGTTTGTGTGTGTTTTGCACACACTTTCATGCACACTTGTGTACTTGGGTGCAGACAATTCTGCCCTAACAACGCATTCTTCTAATGAATAGGAACATCAAACACTGGAGGAGAATCTTCAGTGTCTGCTGCAACAGAAGGAACTGGTTACTCAGCAAAAGGACTTGGCAGTAAAACTGCAGCATCACTCCCGCGAATCCCAGATGAGGTAGGAGCCCAGGCTGGCAGAAGCGGGTGGAGTCAAGTGGGTCCCCTGTACCTGGATATCTGTCTTCTTTGGGTTTCTATTCATTTGCCAAGGCTCCCACCCATAGCCAGGAAAAGAATCCTATAGGGTGTCATGCTGGCTAAATGAACAGGATCTTCTGTTCAGGAAACAATATGCTTGACCCTTAGTCTTATTTAGATGCGTCCCCTCTTACCTTCTGAGTTTTCTAGTATGGTCTGAACATCTCATCTCTTAGGTTAGGTCTCCCCACAAATATTCCCATGGTACACTCAAAACTAGGAAGGGGAGGGTCCATTGTGAAGAACAGTGTGTCTGCCACCATTTTATTTTCCATCTAGAACATCACCTTTAGAGATAAGCTTCTGTCTTTCCCGGTACACTCCCATTGATCACTGGCTGTCTGCAGAGTTCATCTGTTTCCAGTGAGAATATCTGTCTGGTCGTAAAAAGATTAGAAGTTGACAAATTAGTCCCATGCAACGTCTGAGCCGTGGGAATAATAAGAGCCTTCTCTGCAGTGTTAAGTAGGCTCCATGAGAGGGAAGGCATAGTATTTTACAAGTTGCTCACATTCACTTGGTATCTAAGGGAGCCCATGTATACCTTTCCTAAACTGTGTGAGTCAGACATTAGTATACTGGTATTTCCCCAAATAATGTCTTTGGACTGTTGGAGAAAGATGTTGGTTTTTTCTAGTCCAGCAGAGTTTGTATTTTTTCACTTCAATTCTAGCAATTGAAGCTTTTTAAAAGTTGAGACAAAGCATTCCAGCCCAGGCCCTGTCTGACACTTTTCCCTTGGGGAATAAGGAAATGACCTCAGGGGAAAAGTAATGCTGGATTGTATATTTGAGTAGAAATTGGGTGGGGCTCAAAAGCTGACATGGCAGGTCCCCACCAGGTCTCTGTTACATCCAACTTTCTACCCTAGGTTTGAACACCTCCAGCAAGAACTGGAACACAACACAGCCCAGGAGGAGAGCCTCCTGCAGACGGAGCTGCTGAAGCAGGAGCACTATGTGCCAGGCAAGAGAGCCTCCATTGAGCCCCATTCCCAGCAACCAGGGACTCATGGGGTGGATTTTCTCCCTTAGCTTTTGTTTACTAGGGGTGAATAGGCCGTTGTTTTTTCATCTTCAATGGCTCAGAAAGATTGTTTCTATATCTGATTTCCATTCTTCTCTGACAGCGCCTCTTAAGAGAACTGAGAAGACTAGAGGAAGTCAGAGACACCTTGAAAGCATGACATTCTATACTCTAGGATCAAGGCCTCCTCAGAAAAGGCCACCTCCTTGGAGCTGTGAAGTCACTAGTGAGCCAAATATCAACCTACCATCAGAGGATCCAACCCCAATCTGATCCACATCTGTTGGCTCACTATGTCCAGAGAAAGGATTGCATGGGACATGAGCTTGAAACACAGAGGACACACCACGAATTACTCAGAACCTGTCAGCAAGTGACCACCTTATGGGACAAAACAACATGGAGGAAGACATGGGGATGAGCAAGAGTTATTGTGTGAGCTTTATGTGATGGGCTTTGGCAAGCTGACTCCAACTGTGATGGAAGATCTGGCTTGGAAGACTGTATTAATGTCACACTGCTGTGCAGACAGACTGCATCGAGTACAACATTCTCTCTTTAGTGCAGTACTGACGCTGACTCCACACCGTGTACAAGTGTTGCTGAAGATACTTCATTGCAGGGAATAATCCAGCTCCGCGTGCCTCATGTTATTCTCTTGGTGTTCCATAAAGAGTGTTCCAGAGGAAATTGGGAACTTTACTAAATCTTTTTTTTTTGGTTTATATTTTAGGATATTTGTGCTTTGTGTTTTTCTTCATTTTGGTTTAATGATATTATTTCTTTTATTCTTTTCATTGTTTTACTAGTTTGCTAAGGCTATACAATGTATGTAATGAGTATTTTTTGAATAAAAAAGCAATTTCTGACTTTTCACTCTTAAGTCCCTTCTTTAATCGTGTGAGGAGTCACACTCCTGTAAACCCAGAACTCACGGTCATGGGTACATCTCAGCAATTTCCATGTAGCTTGGGCTGCACAAAGATTTGCAAGTCATGGGTCTGACCGATACACAGTCAGATGACACCTTGGATATGGATGGTGTGGCCTACTCCATGGATACCCACTACATGGTTATGGTTAACTAGAAGCAAGCTACATTATCTGACCTTAAGACAGGCTTTATTTGTACAAGGAAGACATCACCATACATGACCCCCCCCCCAACACACAAACAAATTATGTATCCTTAGGGCACATATTTAGCTACCAGTAAAATGTGGTACACTATACACACATGTTTGTGAAACCATCACACGGAGCTTATGGAAGGGAAACACAAGTACTATATTGCTACAGGTCTCTCAGGAAAGGAGAACATTCATTAAGAGTAAATAAAAAATCAGGAAATGCAAAGCGATCTGCCTCTGGCTTTCTTGAAACACAGCATGAGTGATAATTGCACAGCAGAAATAATGTCCTCCAAGATATGTTGGGATATTTTTGGTGTCACTTTTATTTATACTTATGGGTGTTATGCCTCCACATACTTGCAATTCCAATAGAGGCCAGATGATGGCAGTGGATTCCACCTGGAATTTGAAAGTGGGTTGTTAGCTGTCATGTGGGTTGTCTAAGACAGCAAGAATGGTCTGAATGGAAGAGACATCTCTCCAGCCCCTGCACTTGACTTTTGTCCTTCCAGATACTTGTTGGATTACATCATTTCCAAATAAAGACTAAAGTTTCTTGAGACCTGTAGGGACAGGTATATGAGGCAGACATGCTAATTGTCTTAGGTTGCCACACATGCATCTAGGTCTCTTATAGTTTCAGTATCCTGCCCGAGCATCATATGCTGTCAGATTGAAACCTCTCATCTAGGATGGCAAAACAGATTAGGCCTGTCTGATGAAATGCAGAATTGAGAAAGACCCTATTGTGAGTAAAGGTGGGGTAATATATCCCTCTTTGTGATGCAACTATGTGATGTTGGGAGGAACCTTATGACTAGCTGGAGTAAAAGAAGCCTGTATCAGGGGCCACATACCTCTAGTGGAGAGCGTTTCTGTGCAAGACTTAAAAAGTAGAGAGACGATTGATGCTACTCTGTGGTGATAATTTTTTGTGCTCTAATAAATATACCTCACCTGAAGATCAGAGGGTGCAGCTAGCCACTAGTTAACCATAGAGGCCAGGCAGTGGTGGCACATACCTTTGTTCACAGCACTTGGTATCCTATGCTTTTGTTCCCAATACTTGGGGGGCACATGCCTTTAACCCCAGCACCAGGGAGATAGAGACAAGAATATAAGATGGTTGGAGAAAGGATCTCTGTCCCTTCATTCTGAGGATTCTGTAGAGGTAAAAAGTCTCTCTAGTGTCTACCTACTTTATTTCTTTGATCTTTTGCATTTACCCAGATATATGACTCTGGGTTTTCATTAATAAGACAAATTAGAATTCTTGATACACTGCTTTTTGCCACAGAAGACCTCAGATTATACTGAGAAAGTGTTTCTTCCAGTGACTCCTTTACTCTTGTAATGTTCCTCTGGAATTGATCTGAATTGGGACAGACAGTGAGGCAGAGAGTTAATGTATGAAGGATATAATACTGTGGGTCTCCATACTGGATCTGTCATATCAAGGTTAAAAAAACCTACTGGCTTCTGACCTTTATGTGAGTGGGGGTGCCAGATCTTGGTCCACAGATGCTAAGACATCTGGTTTTCACTCTCGCTAGAATCTTTCCATCACATGTAATTACTCATGTCATAATATTACTGTGTGTTGCATTTGAGAAATTTAAGACATTTTTATTTTGATTTCTAGCCCAGAAGCTATAGAATAGTAGGGCAGCATCAAATCATTGCCTGAAAACAGGTTAAGGGGATGCAAACTCTTGGAATTTTTATGTAAGGCAATTGAGAGGTCCACACTACTCTAAAAGGTGTTGTGTACATACCTGATATAGATGATTATGGTTCTATGGAGTAAAAGAACTTATAGAATGGATTTCTCTATATACAGAAAGAGTATTTTTAGAATGACTTACAGGCTATGGTCCAGATAATCAACATTGGTTGGCTATATGGTAAAGTCCAAGAATCCAGATGTTGCTTAGCCCATGATCCTGGAGGTCTTTATTCAGTCTTTAGTATAGTCTGAAATCTCTAAGAAGTTGACTCCAGTGCCTGTGAAGGAATGTATTTGCTTCGAAGATGAGGACAAGCAGCCAAAGAGTAAAATCTCCCTTCTTCCATTTATTTTTTGAATAATATTTTTTTTATTTAGGTTAGAGACAATCTTGTTTTACTTGTCAATCCCAGCTCCCTCTCCCTCACCTCCTGCCCCACCCTCCCCACCAGGTCCCCCAGCCCCCCACCCAATCTCCACTCCAATCCCCAGGGAGGATGAGGCCCTCCATGGTGAATCTCCAGTGATAGTAATTTCATCCAAGGCAGGGCCTCGGCCCTCCCACAAGAGTTCAGGCTAGGAAAGCATCCCATATTGTGTTATGGGCACTCAAAACCTATTAATATGCCAGGGATAAGTACTACCCAAGGCCCCATAGATTACCTAGGCTTACTCACTGACACCCACATTCAGGGGGTCTGAGTCAGTCCCATGCTTTCCACACAGCCATCAATCTGGGGTCCAACAGCTCTCCTTTGTTCAGGTCAACTGTTTCTGTGGATTAAACCAGCCCAGTCTTAACTCTTTCGCCAATCAGTTCTCTCTTTCTGACATTGGATTCCAGGAGTTCAGCTCATTGTTTGTCTGTGGGTATCTGCCTCTGCTTTCATCAGTCCCTGGATGAAGGTTCTGTTTCCTAAACTCTTTGGCAGTGGGATTGTATTGGCACTCCCCTAATTCATGTCTAAAATCCGTAAATGAGTGAGTACATACCATGTTTGTCTTTTTGTGACTGGGTTACCTCACTCAGGATGGTTTCTTATAGTGACTTGCAAATTTCAAGATCCCATTATTTTCTGCTGAGTATTACTCCATTGTGTTAAAGTCCCACATTTTCTCTATCCACTCTTAAGTTGAGGGCATCTAAGTTGCTTCCAGGTTCTCGCTATTACAAATAATGCTGCTATGAACATAGTGCAACAGACATGCTTGTTGTATAAATGTGCATCTTTTGACTATATGCCTAAGAGTGGAATTACTGGATCTTGTGGTAGACTGATTCCCATTTTCCTGAGAAATCTCCATACTGATTTCCAAAGTGGCTGTACAAGTCAGCACTCCCACCAGCAGTGTTGGAGTGTTCCCCTGTCTCCACATCCTCTCCAGCATAAACTGTCATTGGAGTTTTTGATTTTAGCCATTCTGATATGAGTGAGATGGTATCTCAGAATTGTTTTGATTTGCATTTCCCTGATAATTAAGGAAGTTGAGCACTTTCTCAAGTGCCTCTCAGCCATTTTAGACTCCTCTATTGAGAATTCTCTATTTAGTTCTGTACCCCATTTTTTTATTGCATCCTTTGATGTTTTTGAGACTTGCTTCTTGAGTTCTATGTAAACTTTGGAGATCAGCCCTCTGAAAGATGTGAGGTTAGTGAATATCTTTTCCCAATCTGTGGGTTGGCTTTTTGTCTTGCTGACTTTGTCCTTTGCCGTACAGAAGCTTCTCAGTTTCAGGAGGTCCCATTTATTAATTGTTGATCTTAGTGTCTCTGCTACTGGAGTGATGTTCAGGAAGCTGTCTCCTGTACCAATTCGTTCAAGGGTGCCTCCCACTTTCTCTTCTAAGAGGTTCAGTGTAGCTGGATTTATGTTGAGGGCTTTGGTACATTTGGATTTAAGTTTTGTGCAAGGCGATAGACATGGATCTATCTGAATTCTTCTACATATCAGCATCCAGTTATGCTAGCAACATTTGTTGAAGATCTTTTTTCCATTGTATATCTTTAGCTTCTTTGTTGAAAATCAGATGTTCATACATGTATGAACTACTATCAGGGTGTTCAATTTTATTCTATTGGTCTACCTGTATATTTTTGTGCCAATACCAAGCTGTTTTCAGGACTACAGCTCTATAATAGAGCTTGAAGTCAGGGATGGTGATGCCTCCAGATGTCGCTTTGTTGAATAAGGTTGTTTTGGCTATCCTGGGTCTTTTGTTTTTCCAGAAAGTTGATTATTGTTCTTTCAAGGTCTGTGAAGAGTTGTGCTGGGATTTTAATGGGGATTGCATTAAGTTTGTATATTGCTTTCGGTAAGATGGCCATTTTTACTCTGTTGATCCTTCCTATCCAAGAGCATGGGAGATCTTTCCAACTTCTGGTGTCTTCTTTAATTTCTTTCTTTAAAGACGCAAAGTTCATGTGATACTTTCACTTGTTTGGTTAGTGTTACCCCAAGTTATTTTATGTTGTGTGTGGCTATTGTAACAGGCGATGTTTCTCTGATATCTTTCTCATCCCTTTTATTGTCTGTCTATAGCAGGGCTACTGATTTTCTCGATTTGATCTTGTATCCTTGCACTTTGCTGAAAGTATTTATCAGCTGCAGGAGTCCCCTGGTAGAGTTTTTTGGGTCACTTATGTAAACTATCATATCTGCCAAAAATTTGTATCCCTTTGATCTCCTTTTGTGGTCGTATTTCTCTAGCTAGAACTTCAAGTACAATATTGAAGAGTACGGAGAGAGTGGACAGCTTTGTCTTATTCCTGATCTTAGAGGAATTGCGTTGAGTTTCTGTCCATTTAGATTGATGTTGGTTATTGGTTTGCTGTATATAGCTTTTATTATGTTGAGGTAATTTCCTGTTATCCCAGATCTCTCCAAGACCTTAACCATGAAGGGGTGTTGGATTTTGTCAAAGACTTTTTCAGCATCCTGTGAGATGATCATGTGGTTTTTGTTTTCAGCTTGTTTATATGGTGGATTACATTGATGGATTTTTGTATGTTGAACCAATGCTGCATACCTGGGATGAAGCCTACTTAATCATGGTGAATGAGTTTTCTGACGTGTTCTTGGATCTGATTTGCCAGTATTTTACTGAGTATTTTTGCATCAATGTTCAAGACTGATATTGGTCTGAAGTTCTCCTTTTTTAGTTGTGTCTTTGTGTGGCTTGGGTATCAAGGTTATGAAAGCCTTGTAGAAAGAGTTTTGCAAACGCCCTTCTGCTTCTATTGAGTGGAATACTTTGAGAAGAATTGATATAAGATGATGTTCTGATATGATTCTCCACTGAGGCTATCTGGGTCTGGGCTTTTTTTTTTTGGTTGAGAGACTTTTAATGGCTGCTTCTATTTCCTTAGGGGTTATAGGTCTATTTAGATCACCTACCTGTTCTTGATTTAATTTTGGCAAGTGATATCTATCCAGAAAATTGTCCAATTCCTTTAGATTTTCAAATTGTGTGGAGTACAGGTTTTCAAATTATGACCTTATGATTCTCTGGATTTCCTCGATGTCTGTTGTTATGTCCAACTTTTCATTTCTGATTTTTTTCATTTGCGTGTTCACACTCTGTCGTTTGGTAAGTTTGGATAAAGTTTTGTCTATCTTGTTGAATTTCTCAAAGAACCAACACTTCATTACATTGATACTTTGTATTGTTTTCCTAGTTTCTGCTTTATTGATTTCAGCCCTCAATTTGATTATTTCCTGGCTTCTACTCCTCCTCGGTGAATTTGCTTCTTTGTGTTATAGAGCCTTCAGTTGTTCTGTTAATTTTCTAGTGTAACTATTCTCCATTTTCTTCATTTGGGCACTTAGTGCTATGGACTTCCCTGCTTTCAAAGTGTCCCATAGGTTTGGGTATGTTGTGTCCTCATTCTCATTGAATTCTAAGAAGTCTTTAATTTCTTTTTTTATTTCTTCTTTGACCCAGGAATGGTGCAATTGTGCATTATTCAACTTCCATGAGTTTGAAGGGTTTCTGCAATTTGTGTTGTTGTTGAATCCTAATTTTAACGTATGGTGGTCTGATAAGATGCATGGAGTTATTCCAATTTTTTTTATCTGTTGAGGTTTGATATGTTCTCAAGTATGTGGTCGATTTTTGAGAAGGTTCCACGTGGCGCTGAGAAGAAAGTATATTCTTTTTTATTTGGGTGGAATGTTCTATAGATGTCTGTTAATCCCAAATGGATCATAACTTGTGTTAGTTCCTTTGTTTCTTTGTTAAGTTTCTGTCTTGTAGTCCTGTCTAGAGGTGAGAGTGGGGTGTTGAAGTCTCCCACTGTAAGTGTATGGAGATTTAATAGTTTTAGTAATGTTTATTTTATGAATGTGGTTGCCTTTGTATTTGGAGCGTAGATGTTCAATTTGAAACTTCATCTTGGTGGATTTCTCCTGTGATGAGTATGAAGTGCCCTCCTTCATCTCTTTTGATTGATTTTATTTTAAAATCTATTTTGTCAGATATTAGGATTGCTACCCCTACTATTCTTGGGTCCATTTGATTGGAAAATTTCCTACTCTTTAATTCTGAGGTAATGTCTGTCATTGAGACTGAGGTGTTTTTCTTGTATGCAGCAGAAGGATGGGTTCTGTCTTCTAATCCATTCTGTTAGCCTATCTCTTTATGGGCAAGTTAGGGCGATTAATACTGAGGGATATTAATGACCATTTATTGCTCTTTCTTGTTTGTTTTGGAATAGTTGATGGTGGTGGAATTATATGTGGATTTCTACCTCTTTTGGGTGTTGGTAAGGTGGGATTATCTATTGCCTATGTTCTTCTGATTGTAGTTAACTCCCTTGGGTTGCGGTTTTCCTTCCAGAACTTTCTGTAGGGATGGGTTAGTGGATACGTATTGTTTAAATGTTGTTTTTGTCATGGAATATCTTATTTTCTCCATCTATAATGATTGAAAGCTTTGCTGGGTATTGCAGTCGTGGCTGGCATCTGTAGTCTCTTAGTTTTGATAGAATATCTATCCAGGACCTTCTGGCTTTCAGTGTCCCCATGGAGAAGTCAGGCGTGATTCTGATAGGTTTGCCTTTGTATGTTACTTGGCCTTTTTCCTTTGCTGCTGTTAATATTCTTTCTTTATTCTGTATGTTTGGGGTGTTTACTATTATGTGGCAAGGGGATTTTCTTTTGTGGTTCACTCTATTTGGTGTTCTGTAGGCTTCTTGTACTTTCATTGGCATGTCTTTCTTTAGGTTGGGAAAGTTTTCTTTTATGATTTTGTTGAATATGTTTCCTGCCCCTTTGAGGTGGATTTCTTCACCTTCTTCTATACCTAATATTCTTAGGTTTGGTCTTTTCACGGTGTCCCATATTTCCTAGGTATTTTGTGTTAGGGATTTGTTGGACTTCAGATTTTCTTTGGTCGATGAATCTATTTCCCCTAGTGTATCTTCAACACCTGAGATTCTGTCTTCCATCTCTTGTATTATGTTGGTTATGCTTGTATCTGTAGTACCTGACTGTTTGCCCAGCTTTTCTATTTCCAGCATTCCTTTAGACTGTGTTTTCTTTATTGTCTTTATTTCTGCTTTTAACCCTTGCACTGTATGAATTGTTTTCTGTAATTTTTGCTTTGTCTTTTCCTCTCTTTCCTGCATTTGTTGAAATTTTTGGTTTGTCTTTTCTTCCATTTCTTACAATTCTTGCATTTTTAAATTATTTTTCCTCCATTTCTTGTAATTTTTGTTTTTTTCTTCCATGTCTTTAAGGGATTTTCTCATATCTTTATGAGGGTCTCTATCATTTTAATGAAGTTGTTTTTAAGGTCTTTCTCATATGCTTCTTCCACAATGGACTGTTCAGGTCTTGTGGGTGTAGATTCTCTAGTTTCTGGTAGTGTCTTATTGGTTTTCCTTTTGGTGGGTATTCTTTTTGTATTGTCTCCTTCCCATCATTTCTTCCTGTGGGTGCAGGAGTCTCTTCCTCCCCTTGTGAGTATGTGACCATGGTGCCTTTCCACTGGGTGGGAGCATGTCCAATACACTGATGGATTTCCTCTTGCATGGATAGAGACTGCCCTAGGTCCAATAACCTGGTGGATTTCCTCTTGCGTGGATAGAGGTGGTCCTAGTATCGGGACCTTAGCAAACTCTGGGTAGCCTGGACCCTCACCTCGCCTGTCCCGTGGGTGGAGAATTTGACTTGGAAGCTGGCAATCTTTGGGCAGGCTGAATCCTGTCCAGCTGGGATCTGGATCTGCTGTGCACAGTCCTCAGGTCTCCTGTGGTTCTGCTCAGGCCACTGGAAGTTAGGCTTGCCTCACCTGCCCTGTCCTTCCATTTCTTTAAATCGACTTCCAGCACAAGTTCTGACTTAGATTAGAGGTGTGTTTTTTTCTGTTCAAAACATCTGGCTTAAGGTGTGTCTTTCCCCATAAAGATCCAGATTAAAAGTAATTCTTCCTACATCAAAGATCTGGATTCTGTATGGATATTCCTATTTCAAATACACCAAAATTCCTCACAGGTGTGCCCCTCCATTTTTGAATTTCAGATCTAATATATTTGACAACCAAATATTGCCATCACAACTGTACCCAATGTCAACTGGAAACAATAATATCTTCTTATGTCATGACTAATTTCCAAATGTAAAACAATAACAAGATCATAATAATGCCTAAATATAACTCTTTCAAGTACTAGGCAATCACATTATGTATTAGATCAGTTCATAATTATGCCTAACTTGATTTAACTATCCTTGTACCACCGAAAACACATTATAAAGTTACACCAGGCAACAGAGTCTCTTCTTAAGAGACATTCTTAGGGTGTCTCAATTTTATTTTATTTTATTTTATTTTTAATTTTATTTTCCAGTTTAAATTTAGATAAGAATCAAGGTTGCTTCACAAGTCAGTTCCAGGTCCCTCTCCCATTCCCTCCCTTCCTCCCGTGCCCTCCCCTCCCCCCCCCCCGTTATCCTCTCATTTCTCCAGGGAGGGTGAGGCCCTCCATGGGGGTGTCCATAGTGTGTCATTTCATATAGGGCAGGGCCTAGACCCTTTCCCAAGAGTTCTGGGTGAGAGTGCTCCTCACATTGTTCGTGTCTCAATTTTAAATATGATAGCCATTGATATTCTTTTTTGTCATGAATTTCTTTATTTTCATTTTCACACCCCAACTAAAAATTTTCCTCCATCTTCTCCTCCCAGTACCCATTCCACCTTTCCTCTTCCCAATCCCCTTCCATTCTTCCTCCTTAGTTCTCTTTAGAAATGGAAGGCCTCCTGTGTATATCTGCCAGCCATGTTTTATCAAGTTGTGGTGAGACTAAGCACATCCTCTTCTATTAAGACTGGATGCAGCAATCCAGTAGGCAGAATGGGTCCCAAAAGCAAGCAACAGAGACAGGCCCTGCTCCCACTGTTAGGAGTCCCAGAAAGCCAAGTTACATAACTATAGCAGATATGCCGAGCGCCTAGCTCAGTCCCATGGATACTTCCTTGTTAGTGGTTCAGTCTGTGAGCCATTATGAGCTCAGGTTGGTTAGTTTTGCGGGATTTCATGTGGTGTGCCTGACACCACAAGCCGATTGTATCACTGGCTCCAAGTCTGGCCCCACAGGGTGTATGCTGGAGGATAGCAGGCCAGCTTACTTTGTCCCCCTACAGGGACCAGCTCTCACCCAGAGATGAGACAAAGAGGAGAACACTGTCACCCTTCCCTTATGCATATCCAAGGTGGGGTCTGTGGCCACACAGCTGTATAAGTCTCTGCAGAAACACATGACACCTTAGAGGAGTTATTTGCCTCTGGGATAACTCACTAAGGCTCCAATTCCTAGGGAAAAGTGATGCAACTTATCATTTTCTTTCTATTTAGGAAAGAGCAATTTTAAAATAGTGAGAGATTTAAGGGAGTGGTGGGGAGCTCAGATCTCATTTGATTTCAAAACGTATTTGCTATGCATTCTCTTTTATCTCTCTCACTCCCAAAACACTCTCTAGAGGGTTTCTGCCAGCCCTCTACCATGAGGCAGAGTGATAAGCTAGAGTCAGAGATCCCTAGGGATCCTTAATCCTCAACCACCCCAAATTCCATCCACATGAGGGAAGGCTCTTTCCTAGTGCAGAAAAGACAGATGGAGCCCAGAGAGAGAGAGAGGGTGGGTAGAAAAGAAAGAGCGCAGTTAGAGCTGTGTAGAACTTCTAGCTCCTCCTGAAGCCCACTTCTGCAAAGAGGTACTGTCTGGTCATCAGAAGTGAAATAATGCTGAGGGCTTCCAGATGAAAACTCCTGATCTTTCTTCCTTGTGGAAGCATGGTATCTCAAAGCATTCTTGGGAAGTGGCTGGTGTTTTCTCAGAAGTCTCCAATTCCCAAAGCCATGGTTTCGAGGGTACACATTCCTGTCCTTGATTCAGAGAAGTACCCTTTGCCTCTCTAGACTTTGCCTCCCAGCATAAAAATTTTAATTAGATATTCATCTTATTTATGTGTGTGTTTGTCTTACCTATAAATGTGTGAATATGAGCACATTTGTGTCTGTTTCTGTATGTGTGCCCATGTGTGTGTGTACATGTCCCTGTGTGTGCATGTGTGTGTGTTTGTGTGTGTGAATGCTGAACTTGTCACATAAAATGTTTCCAATGAAGCAGAGGTCTAGATTTCTGTCTTCAGAAGGAGGTTGTCCCAACCCAAAAGAAGCTCTTGGAAATGAAGCACTGGTATTAGGTCACTTTTGGGTCACGTAGTTTGCAGGACTGCAATAGCTGGACCCTATGATATCAACAGTCCCAACCTTGACATTCTATTTTATCCCAGACAGCACTGGCATTCTCTGTGATGTTACCAGTGTTGTAGTAACACCAACTGCTCTTGGGGTATTCATTCAGTACCTATATGGTTCCCCCACAGACACATTGACAACACTGAACAAGCTGCTTTGGAGACAGGATGGAGAGCATAGTAAGACCAGGTGGAGGCAGAAGGAAAGTAGCCTTCAGTCTCCCCATCATTTATCAAAAAATAAATGGTTCTGTGGAATGCACAGTGAGTCCTGGACAAGGGATGGGCAGCTTCATGAAGGGAGAAGGCTCCATCTGAAACTTTCAGGAGTGGAGTTCAGGAAGTGGGAGTTTGTGGGAAACAATGGTCCTATCCTGCTTCTCTCAGTTCCTATAGAGTAGGTCCAAGGAGAGAATTACTGATGGTTAGTTTGGCAGAGAGCTAGGAATGGTCAAGGCTTCAACTGCTGTGCTGGGGCCCTCTGCTTTCATTTTGAATGGGAAAGAAGCACAGAGGGACTAAAGAGGTTATAGTACTAGGCCTGCACTTCAACCATACTGGATTTCTTCTGGTTATATGTCACTAATGACAGGGGGAATAAATTCCTCCGGACTAAACTGGAGGTTGTCACATTTTTTTGTATCACAACCACTTTCAGGGCAGAAGCCACAAATTGTTGCTGCATGTCAATGACCCTAAGGGTTATGAATCCTAACCCTCTCACTGCCTAGTCATCTAACTCAAGTGCAGGATTGAGCCATCATTCTTCCTGCAAGTGTTTGTTCTTGTGTCTGCAGGCTTACCTGGGGATGCTCAGTCCTTACCTATAAATAGTTGATCATACTTTTGACAACATAATGATTGCTGAAAATCATTCTCTTGAAGCTTTTCACAAAATTTTCTTCATTATCTATGTGACATTTCATTGTTCTGACAGGACACCCACAACCCCCCACCACTCCATACATTGTAACAGCCCTGTGGATCTTCCCTGATGATATTGTTCACTTCATGCAACTGGTCTCCCTTCCCTATTATCCTAGGATAATTTCCTAGCATTCTTTATTTCTTATTGATAAGTCATCTCAAGGACAGGAGAAGGCATTCCTGGGCAGTGACAGGAAAGTAATTCTTGACCTGCGCACAGGAAGAAGCAGTGAATTAGAATAAACTAAAGAATCAAGGAGACCTCTGGATGAGAAGGAAGAGGTGCTGAAGGGCTTCCCCCATGTCTCAGGGAAGGCTCTTGAGAAGGGCAGCTTGGATTTTGGTTAATTTAACTAGTTATTAGATAGGTGATGACTCTTGCCAGAGATCTTGAAAGACCCATGTGTGAACATTCTATTGTAACCCAGAGAATTGTATGGCATCTTGTGTGAAATCAGTAGTGTTGTGTCAATGCCTACTGCCTTTGAAGTTGCATTAAGTGCTTATAGGGTTCACCAATAGCCATGTTGACCAAATTTAGCACACTAATTGTCAGCAATCTCTGGTTTTCTAAGAAGAAGTTGAGGCTCAAACTGGACCTTCTTGAAATGGGGAGTAGGCAGGCTGGTAGAAGAGAATGGGGTGAAGTGGGTAGATGTAAGTTAATAAAAACTAAAAAAAATTGAAGAAGCCATTTGGCAATCCAGTCAAATAAAGCTAATAAAAATGAAACAAAAAATAAAAGGATGTGGGCAAGGATATGGTCCTTGTGTTATTTAAATGCCAGAGCAGTAAGAGGCTTAGCTGAGAATGAAACAATCACTGAAAGAGTTAACTGAGGATGTTTTGCAGGATTGGTCCTTTAAAAGCAAGAAGCAAAAGAGTAACAAACCTATAATTTAATTTTCCTATAGGTGTTGAAGTCAATTTCTTAATCTGTAGAACCTGTTATTTCAGTGCCCATAATTGAAGATAATGAGTGAATTGTTTTTTTTTTGTTTGTTTGTTTGTTTGTTTTTTTGTTTTTTGGTTTTTACGAGGCAGGGTTTCTCTGTATTGTTTTGGAGGCTATCGGTCCAGCCCAGCCTGGAACTCACAGAGATCCGCCTGCCTCTGCCTCCCGAGTGCTGGGATTAAAGGCGTGCGCCACCACTGCCCGGCGATAATGAGTGAATTGTTAAATTGAATGAACCATGCAAGCTGAGAGACACCATGAGTGAAAGAAAAGGAAACTGAATGACTTCTCTGGGTGTTTTCATTGGGGACATGCTTGGTGAATAATTACGGTGGAAGACATTTCTGTGTGTGACCTAACTACAATTTAACAATAAGGTGACTCCTTCATGGAACTAGTATATATACCAGAACATCAGAAGTTCCAGTTCCCAGGGCCTGATGCCCACACCTGTCATCTCAGGGTTCAGGAGAGTGAGGTAGGAGACTACAGACATATACAAGGTAGTAATTTTAGGGGGGTGCTGAGGATTAAACCCAGGGCCTCAAGCATGATACACTCCAGTCCATGGAAGGAATATGACATTTAGCAAAAACCCTTTTAATATAGATTTTTGTGCATATTTGAGGTCAGCCTGGGCTACATGGTGAGAAAATGTCTAGAGAGTAATGATTAAGCTACATACATCATGGAAACAGGTTAGAAAAGGACCAAAAAGCATCATTTGGGTTCCGCAAAGGGTTTAGATACCAGTTTTGGGTGATAAACTTACTCATTATTTTGACACAGCCATTCTTAACTTTAACACTGTGCATAGCACCAGATATTTCCTAAAGTACCTTATTCATTATTGTTCTCATTCAGCAAAAGTCAACCTAACCTACATTCATATTTCCATGGCATTAGCAACACCAATTTCAGACTATTAATGTTACCAATGACATACAGATCCCAGTGCCACTGGGTAGGAAGGACAACAGAATAGCACTCACTAACCATATATGATGCTGGAATAAGGCACTGGGTGAAGCTCAGTGGTACAGTACTTTGTCAGAATTCAAGAAACTACAGAGCATCTGTTCTCAGCCTGTGGGCCTTGACCCCTTTACAAACTCTAGTTCCAAAAATATTTGCATTACAATTCATAACAGTAACAAAATTGCAGGTATGAAGTTGCAATGAAAATTACTTATTGGTTGAGGCTCACCACAACATGAGGAAGTGTATCAAAGAGCTGTAGCATTAGAGAGGCTGAGAATCACTGCTGTAGAATGACTGAAAGAGAGGTCTTCTTTATATAGGGTGATGAAAGAAGAGCTATCAGAAGAAGATACAAATATGGAGTTTTAGAGAGTTCCAAAAATGCTGTGTCTACTGCTAAATGCTTGCAATCATGCTACATTGATGGCTGAGGCAGAAGGATCATTAACTTTAAGGCCAGCCTGTTTGAGTAGAATAGATCCTGTTACCAAATATAAAGTGGAAACACACACACACATACACACACACACTTACATACACACATGCACAGATACACTGTCCCATATACAGATACATAGATATACACACAGACACACAGAGACCCAAACATAGATACACACAGTCACACAAACATACAGATAGACACAAGCACACAGTCACAGACACAAACCCACAGACACGCAGAGACACAAACAATAATAAAGACACATACACATAGACACACTGTTGGGATACAGCTCAATTCCAACTTTTAAAACAAAGCAACAACAGATTGTACACCCACAGAATTAGAGATTTTGTTTTAAATAATCAGGTAAGAACATAACTGAAAAAAATATTAGTAGAAAGTATTCAATGAGACCACAAGGCTATGACACAGACTAGTTATTAGCTGACTCTGCATATAAATTGACTATGAAGTGATATGTTATTTACAATTTATTAAAGCCTTCTTGATGATTCAGAAAAGCAAAGTCAGCCAGAAGCCTTAGAAGCCAGGCACACACTTTTAAACCTATCAACCAGAAGCTAGGAGGTGATGGTACAGACCTTTAATCCTAGGATTCAGGGTTAAGAGACAGACAGATCTCTATGAGTCCAAGGCCACCCAGACTCACAAGAGTGAATCAGTCTAATAGAGAAGTATAGCTCTCAACATTAGGGAAGGATACAGACAGAAGCAAGGTCTCAGAGGGGCATTTGTTCTCTAGCCACACTGAGGAGAGGCAGCAGTTTGAGACTTGTTGAAGAGCTCATAATTGGATCAGCCCTTTCAGCCTGAGATAGCTGGAGGTGAGGGCTAATGGCTGGCTGCTTTGCTTTTCTGACATTCAGCTTGAAGTTTGGAACCAAATATCAGTCTCTGTGTCTTTTATTTTTCTGCTCCATATTGATGCCCAATGTTAAAGTACAAATCCGTGAGAAACCTTCTGAGGTGAACAGCATATGCCTGCCCAAGACTGAGCAGCAGCCATGAGTCCTGCCAAGTCCTTCTTGCCTGAGTCTGTGCCCAACTAAATAGGTTTTCTTTTTTATCTCCTCAAGTCTTTGAAAAAGTGTGGGATTTTGAGTTGTAGCTTTTCTTCAGCCTAAAGCTCTCCCAACTGATCTATTTCAGCAGTGCTTAGTTGTAGCTTTTCTAAACAGTCTTCAGCTGTCACCCAAACTCAAGAGGGTTTCTGGCTTTTCCTACAGCCTCTCTCCTCGGGATGAAAGCTCATGGCCGTAAGCTAGGTCTCTGATTCAGATGTATTACACCTCACATTTTACTGACATTGTCAGCAGATTTGGTAACTTTATTGGGAATTCTTAAAGGAAGGGATTAGGTAAAAAACAGAGTTTCCCCTCCCACATACACACATACTCAAAAGGAAAACACTATTAAAACGGAGAAAATTAAATGTGCATATATTATTACATAATAGATGGTTTTAAAATGGAACATGAGGGGATAATCAACTTAACCAGGTATTATATACTATTAATTGTTATTTTGATAAACTTTATTGTCATTGTGATAATTCTTGGTTTATCTCTAAGTAAGTTGGTTGATAGCAATGCTAAGATGCAGACCTTAGAAAAACTTACTAAAACGGATTCTAGAGAAACTCAAATCCAGATTGAGAAATTAAATGGAGAAAGAAATTTAGCATTGTATTTTAAGGTTAATAATGAACACTCTAAGGTTTTAAGAGGACCAACTTTAATATACCCAATAACCTTACAGGAATTGCCAAATGAAGGAGATTCTATAAGAGCCACTTGGAACCTGTGACAGTGCAGGATTTGGGGAAATTCAAAGAAGCTGTAGTCTCCTACGTCACCC
Source organism: Mesocricetus auratus (assembly GCF_017639785.1). NCBI lineage: Eukaryota > Metazoa > Chordata > Mammalia > Rodentia > Cricetidae > Mesocricetus > Mesocricetus auratus. Next base: position 61,972,444 of record NW_024429194.1, read on the forward strand.
ATTCACCATTAGTGAAGCAGATTATAAACACGTTTTCCCTATAGATTAGACAGATTTTGTACTGTCCAAGGTACTGAACCACAAATGCAATAAACTTCTTGGCTTACAGAAGAGGACAAGAATATTGAACAAAAGTCTAAAGCTGACAGTATAGATATCCCCCAAGATCAAATTCTTTGAGAAGGAGGTTATGCTACTTTAGAATGGCAATGTAAGTATGATGAACATCTCATGGGTTTAATCTGTGCAGCAGTATTGAATGCTTGTGACAGAATTGGAGAAGCAAGAAAAAAAACTGAATCATTTACAAAAGTCATACCAGACCAAAAGGAAGCATTCACTGACTTCTTACAGAGAATGTCATTAGCCTTAATAGAATGGTACCAGATACAGAAGCTAGAAAAATAATAATTGAAACATGGCTTTTGAAAATGCTAATGCCCAATGCAAAATGATAATTAGACCTTTAAAAGCAAAAGTCAGCACCATTAGAGGATTGGCTCAGAGATACAAATAATATTGTAACTCATCATGATGATACATGAGTAGTACAGGTGATGGTGATTTCAAGAGGTTTAAGGAAAACTCAAAATGTCAAATGTTTTAATTGTGACAGACAAGGTCACCTGAAAAGGTATTGTGTAGGAGTGAATGCCACAAAGCTACCCGCCCAACAGGGCGGGGTCAAGGTAGAGATAAAAGGAAGTAAAAGGAAAAGGGGCTTCCCTTTTTTTCTCCTGGAAGCCAGCCATGCTCTGACTCCTGGTCAGTGCGACTCTCTCTCTCCCTGATAAATAAATATATTGTTTTTCCCTATATAGTATCGAATATCGTTATATCTGGTGTCAGAAGTGGGATTGAATTTCCACGCAAAATAACGAAAGCTTTAAAGGAATTTTAGAAACAGAAGAACAGAGAGAAGCACAGATTTTTGGTAGCAGCATTTTTCTCAGGTGTGCTCTGTTTTGCTAGCGACGAGCCGAGATTCTCATGGCTCGCTTACCAGAGTCTTCCTGACTCAGCATAAAAAGAAAAAGAAAAACCAACAAGGTTCTTTTAAGAGATTCTGCTAACGATTGAAAGGTGTGTACGTACAGCTGGAAGTGGCAGCTTTTGCTGGATGTCAGCATGGACTGAGGCGGTAAACTGGAATCATGCTTACGCCCGCCATCTTGAAACGGCAGTTTAAAACATCCTCGATTTTACAGATAAGACACGTGGCCAGAAAAACATAAAGATTTACAGTAAAGTCAGACTTGGATGACAAAACCTCTAAAGGTTTACAGTGTGTTTAAAAATATAGGATTGAGAGAGAAAAAGAACCAGGCATAGTGGTAAATAAATAGAAAAGCCGGGCGTTGGTGGCGCACGCCTATAATCCCAGCACTCGGGAGGCAGAGTAAGATTTGCTGCAAAGGCAGAAACAGGCGGATTTCCAAAGAGAAACCCTGTCTCAGAGAAAAATAAACAAAAGTGAAAGAAATAGAGTAATAATAATAATAATAGATAAATAAATAAGCCACGCAAAGATGGAAAATACACAGAGAGTCTGGATACTGTACGCTATTGTGTTTTTCAGTTTTATAATTGCTCAGGAAGGAACAGCTGCTAAAGTACACTTGATTATAAATGCTGCTAAATTAATTCAACTTATATCTTTTGAAAATGCCTTGACCTCAAAATTTAAGTATAAGGATATGTTATTCGGAAAAGGAGTTTTAATTTATGTTTCCACAGAACATAAAAAGCTGAGGATTCCTTCCAGACTTCTGTGGTTTGACGAACCAAGACCCCCGGAAGCAGTGGACCAGATGTTCCAACAATTGAGACAGCTAAGATGATGGAGCTTTATAGACCCCGAAAGTACGGACTTATACTGGTTTCTGAGTTTTGTCATGATCCCCATGGTATGAACAGCGCCCCCTTCCAGCATGAAGCAGTTTGGAATGAGCGACGTCCTAATTCCCATCCTGTTTATAAATAATTTGTTTTCATTTAAATGGGATTGTTTATAATTGGCTAATGATCACAGCCAATACTTTTTAATGGTAAAAAGGGGAATTATGGTATGGGTATTGTTTTTCATTTATCGATACAAATTCAAAGTCAATTTTGTGATGTGTATATTTCTCCTCTTGATTAAGTATTGTGCTTATACTGATCTTTTAAAACGTAAAGCATAATTGAATACAGACTATAGATAGTTACTTATAATAGAATTTATAGTTAGGTAAGTTAGGTTTTCTAGATATACAGAAATATATTTGAGATAGATAAACAGTCTTCAAACCTTTCAAAGACCTTCAGAAAATGGCATTTAAAATGGCTTAGGGTTTTTCTTGACAATGAGAAATGTCTGCTCCTGGCAGCACCAATCATGTCTGAGAGGAAGATGGGCATTGAAGAAACTTGTTATGGAGTTTGCTTTCAACATGGCAAGATTAGCCATTTGGGCAAGAAACTGCTCTTGCCTGTACTGCTTGACTGTTGCTGTATAAACTGGACATGCAGGACCCACAGGAAAGTGACTACTTAACTCAGTCTTACAGGGTTCCTGCTTCATGAAAGAGTCTAAGAGACTTTCTACAGGACAAAGAAAAATGACTGACAGACTGCCAGCGCAGATGGACAGTTTGAAATTTCCTGCTTTGCTGAGAAGTGTTCCAGACACATTGTGGCCTATGGGCTGAAGATGGATGCCCCAATGTTACAGAGGAACTTTGGGTGACTGTCCAGGCAGTAAGATACCTCTGTCAATCCTAGTGTTTATATATTATCCTTCTGTGGTCTTTGATAGAGTTGAAGGCAGATAGTTATAGTTATAGTTTTCCTTAGTTATGATAAAAGATAAGTTACATATAGAACTTTGAACTCACAAGGATGGTATGGATGATATTTTCTTTAAATCTTGCTAAAATATTGTAACTATGTTCTTATTTGATAACTGTTCTGTTATATACAATTTGACTGTGTTAAAGTTAAGACCTTTCTTTTTGTTTAAACAGAAAAGAGGAGATGTTGGGGAAGTCTTATGCTAATAAAGCACTGTCTGGCCAATAGGAATCTAGATAGGTGGGGATAGGAATCCAGGAGGATTCTGGGAAGGAGAAACACAAGAGAGTCAACATGTAACGCCATGGGGGTAGGAAGCCCGGGACTATTCTGCGGTAAGAGACATACTTAGATTAACAATTATGGGGTAATTACTTAAAGCAGAGCTAGCCAGTAAGAGACAAGCAAGTCCAACAGCTTCATAATTAATATAGCCTCCTGTGTGTTTATTTGGGGCCTACAATGCGGCTGGCGGGGATAAACCAAAGTGGCTAGCAAAGAAAAAGCTTCTCTTAACAGTACTGTAAACAAAGTATTTCTAGAAGCAATTCTTTTTTTGTAAACATAATCCACACAAAAAATCTTTTCCTTCTGTATTTTGCGGAAGGTGTGGCAAAGGAAGGCAGTTTATGTATGAAGAATCATATTAGTTACAAATACATTATTTCATCCCATAAGTTTTAACTCCCCATCATTTTTAAAAATCTTACATATATCCTCTAGATAAAACTTCTGGTATTGTTTAAATAAGGGTGATGTGATTTGAGAGGAAATACCTGCCTTCTAGATCTAATTTTTCCAGGGCTTATATCAAGAAGGGATATTAAATTTTATTAAATTATTTTTCATCATCTACTGAAAGACTAGAAAGTTTTTATTCTTTTCATGATGTGCTATATTTATTGATTTAGGTAGGTTGAACTATTCTGGCATAGCTATTATTTCTGGAATAAGCCATTTATGTCTTCATGAATGATCTCTTTGATGGACTTTATTTTGCTATGTACTTTGTTATTATTTTAATTTTAAATAGCTTGCTTCACATGTCAATCCCAGTTCCCTCTTGCTCCTCTCCTCCCACACACCCCCCACCATCCCACCCTATCACCATTTCCTTCCACATAGGGGATATCTAGAGTCTGTCATTTCACTCAGGGCAGGGTCCAAGCACTCCCCTAAGAGACCAGGCAGAGAGAGCATCCCTTTTTGTGTTATGGACACACGAAGTCCATTTGTATGCCAGCGATAAACACTGATCTACTGCCCAGGGCCCCATAGGTAGCCCTGGCCTCCTCACTGACTCTCACACTCAGGGGGTCTGGATCAGTCCCATGCTGGCCTCCCAGCTGTTGGTCTGGGGTCCAAGAGCTCTCCCCTGTTCAGATCAGCTGTCTCTGCAGGTTTTACCAGCCCATTCTTTTCCAATTTGCTCACCGTTCCTCTCTCTCTGTCACTGGGTTCCATGAGTTCAGTTCAGTGTTTAACTGTAGGTGTTTGCCTCTGCTTCCATCAGTCACTGGATGAAGGCTCCAGGATGGTTATAGACATCAAGTTCATTATCAGGAATGGGCATTCGAGTTGGTCTCTACACTATTGCTTAGCTTGCCAGGTGGTGTCATCCCTTTAGATCACTAGAGGTCTCACTGGTGCCATATCTGTCTTCTAACCTATGATTCCCTCTTCCCTCTATTCTACCCCCTACTCAACCTTCCTGTTCCTCCATGAACTACTATCTGTTTCTCTTCTTCCCCTCTCTTCTTTCCAGCTCCCTCTCCCCCCCCCAACCCCCCGCAATGTTTCCAATCTGTCCAGAGAATCTTGCATCATTCCTCTTCACTGGGGTACCATGCATGTATGTCTTAGGTTCTTTCCTGTTTCCCAGACTCTCTGTCAGTGGAAGTGTAGACTGGCACTAACCTGATCCATATATAAAATCCATATATGAGTGAGTACTTACCATGTTTGTCTTTTGTGACTGGGTTACCTCACTCAGGATGGTTTCTTCTAGTGCCATCTATTTACCTGCGAATTTCAAGATTCCATTCGTTTTTTTTTTTCTGCTGAGTAATACTCTATTGTGTAAATGTACCTCATTTTCTCTATCGACTCTTCTGTTGAGAGGCATCTAGGTTGCTTCCAGGTTCTGGCTATTACAAATAATGCTGCTATAAACATAGTGGAGCAGATGTCCTTGTTGTATGAATTTGTATCTTTTGGATCTATGTCTAAAAGTGCAATTGCTGGGTCTTGTGGTAGATTGATTTCAATTTTCCTGAGGAATCTCCATACTGATTTCCAAAGTGGCTGTATGAGTTGGCACTCCCACCAGCAGTGGAGGAGTGTTCCCCTCTCTCCACATCCTCTCCAGCATACATCATCTTCAGTGTTTTTTATTTTAGCCATATCTCAAAGTTATTTTGATTTGCATTTCCCTGATTGCTAAGGATGTTGAGCACTTTCTCAAGTGCCTCTTGGCCATTTTAGCCTCCTCTATTGAGAATTCTCTATTTAGTTCTGTATCCAACATTTTAATTGGATCCTTTGGTGTTTTGGAGACTTGCTTCCTGAGTTCATTGTAAATTTTGGAAATTAGCCCTTTGTCAGATGTGGGGTTAGTGAATATCTTTTCCCATTCTGTGGACTGCCTTTTTGTCTTGTTGACTGTGTCCTTTGCCTTACAGAAGCTTCTTCGTTTCAGGAGGTCCCATTTGTTAATTGTCGATCTCAGTATCTGTACCACTGGTGTTATGTTCAGGAAGTCGTCTCCTGTGCCAACTCGTTGAAGAGTATTTCCCACTTTATCTTCTAAGAGTCTCAGTGTGACTGGACTTGTGTTGAGATCTTTGATCCATTTGGATTTAAGTTTTGTAAAGGCAATAGACATGGATCTATCTGCAGTCTTCTGCATGCCAATACCCAGTTATGCCAGCACCATTTGTTGAAGATGCTTTCTTTTTTCCATCGTATAGTTTTAGCTTCTTTGTGAAAAATCAAGTGTTCATAGGCGTGTCAGTTAAAATCAGGGTTTTCAATTTGGTTCCATTGGTCTATCTGTCAATTTTTGTTCCAATACCAAGCTTTTTTCAGGACTATAGCTCTAAAATAGAGCTTGAAATCAGGTATGGTGATGCCTCCTGATGTTCCTTTATTGTATAGGGTTGTTTGGGCTATCCTAGGCCTTTTGTTTTTCCATATAATGTTGATTATTGTTCTTTCAAGGTCTGTGAAGAATTGTGCCAGAATTTTGATAGGGATTGCATTGAATCTGTAGACTGCTTTTGGCAAGATTGTCATTTTTATTATGTTGATCCTACCAATCCAAGAGCATGGGAGATCTTTCCATTTTCTGGTATCCTCTTTGATTTCTTTCTTTAAAGACACAAAGTTCTTGATATACAGGTCTTTCACTTCCTTGGTTAACATTATCCCCAGATATTGGATGCTGTTTATGGCTATTGTAAAGGGTGATGTTTCTCTGATTTCTTTCTCAGTCACTTCATCATCTGTATATAATAGGGCCACTGATTTTTTTGAGTTAACCTTGTATCCTGCCACTTTGCTGAAGGTGTTTATCATCACTAGGAGTTCCCTTGCGGAGTTTTTCGGGTCACTTATGTAAACTATCATATCATCTGAAAATAGGGAAAGCTTGACTTCTTGTTTTCCTATTTGTATCATCTTGATCTTTTGTTGTCTTGTTGCTGTAGCTAGAACTTCAAGTACAATACTGAAGAGATATGGAAAGAGTGGACAGCCTTGTCTTGTTCATGATTTTAGAGGAATTGCGTTGAGTTTCTCTCCATTTAGTTTGATGTTAGCTATTGGTTTGCTGTATATTGCTTTTATTATGTTCAGGTATGTTCCTGTTATCCCTGATCTCTCTAGGACCTTAATCATGAAGGGGTGCTGGATTTTGTCAAAGGCTTTTTCAGCATCTAGTGAGATGATCATGTGGTTTTTCTTTCGCACTTTGTTCATATAGTGGATTGCATTGATAGATTTTCTAATGCTGAACCATCCCTGCATTCCTAGGATGAAGCCTACTTGATCATGGTGGATGATTTTTCTGATGTGTTCTTGAATCTGGTTTGCTAGTATTTTATTGAGTATTTTTCATCGATGTTTGTTGGGGACTGCTAGAACCTTGAACAAAATGGAGTCTGTCAACCGTTTCTTGGCCTTCTGCCTACGTGACTGCCAGCACACATGCCCTTGAGACAAAGGAAAAGGCTAACCATAAAAGTTAAATTTACACAGGGCAGCCCACCCACCTAGCCAGGGGGAAGTACCCTTACAGAGTAATTGTCTTTGTTAAACAAAAGATTATAGTGTTCTGTTGTACACTCCCTACCCCTCCCTAATTCCTGCACCTGACTTACGCTGACAAGCATTTGTGGAATGCAACTAATAACTGATGGAAAATTACAGCTTTGTCTTTACCGTATTTGGTGTATATTTGAATTGAGACTTGATTGACATGCTTGTACCACCCCCTGAGGTCCTTCCTCTATAAGTTCCAGCGCACCCCAAAAAATAAAGGCTCTTGATCAGCGAACGTTGTCTTGAGCCTGATTCCATTAACTTCTTGAAGTTCACTTTCCAGATCGGATCTGCTCGTGAAGGCCCACCAAATTAGTAGCGACCCTCATCACCTCACCCCCACGGGTCGGGGGTCCCTTCCCGGGGGTCGCAGATGTTCACGAGGGAAATTGGTCTATAGTTCTCTTTCTTTTGTCTTTGTGTGGCTTGGGTATCAAGGTAATTGTAGCCTCGTAAAAAGAGTTTGGCAGTGAGCCTCCTGCTTCTATTGTGTGGAATACTTTGAGGAGTATTGGAATTAGCTCTTCTTTGAATTTCTGGCAGAATTCTGCACTGAAGCCATCTGGGCCTGGGCTTTTTTTGGTTGGGAGACTTTTGATGACTGCTTCTATTTCATTAAGGGTTATAGGTCTGTTTAGATTGTTTATCTGTTCTTGATTTAGTTTTGGCAAGTGATATCTATCCAGGAAATTGTCCATTTCATTTAAATTTTCAAATTTTGTGGAGTACAGATTTTCAAATTGTGCCCTGATGATTCTCAGGATTTCCTTAGTGTCTGTTGTTATGTCCTCCTTTTCATTTCTGATTTTGTTAATTAGCATGCTCTCTCTCTGTCTTTTGGTTAGTTTGGACAGATGTTTGTCTATTTTGTTGATTTTCTCAAAGAACCAACTGTTTGTTTCATTGATTCTTCTCAATGTTTTCCTGTTTTCTACTTGATTGATTTCAGCCCTCAATTTGATTATTTCCTGGTGTCTGCTCCTCCTAGGTGAGTTTGTTTCTTTTTGTTCTAGAGCATTCAGTTGTGCTATTAATTCTCTAGTGTGACTGTTCTCCAGTTTCTTCATGTGGGCAATTAGTGCTATGACCTTTCCTCTCAGCACTGCTTTCAGAGCGGCCCATTAGTTTAGGTATGTTGTATCTTCATTCTCATTGAATTCTAGTAAGTCTTTAATTTCTTTTTTTATTTCTTCCTTTACCCAGGAATGGTGCATTTGTGCATTGTTCAATTTCCATGAGTTTGTAGGGTTTCTGCAATTTGTGTTATTGTTGAATTCTAATTTTAATGCATGGTGGTCTGATAAGATACAGGGGGTTATTTCATTTTTTTGTATCTGTGGATATTTGCTATGTTTCCTATTATGTGATCAATTTTAGAGAAGGTTCTATGTGGCACCGAGAAGAAGGTATATCCCTTTGTGTTTGGGTGGAATGTTCTATAGATGACTGTTAAACCCAGTTGGGTCATAACTTCTATTAGTTCTTTTCTTTCTTTGTTAAGTTTCTGTCTGGAGGTCCTGTCTAGCGGTGAGAGCAGAGTGTTGAAGTCTCCTACTATTAGTGTGTGAGATTTTCTGTGCGATTTGAGCTTTAGTAATGTTTCTTTCACGAATGTAGGTGCCTTTGTATTTGGGGCATAGATGTTCAAAACTGAGACTTCATCTTGATGGACTTTTCCTTTGATGAATATGAAATGTCCTTCTTCATCTCTTTTGATTGATTTTAATTTGAAGTCTAATTTGTTAGATATTAGGATTGCTACACCCGCTTTTTTTTCTTGGGTCTGTTTGATTGGAAAATCTTTTCCCAACCCTTTACTCTGAGGTAACGTCTGCCTTTGATGTTGAGATGTGTTTCTTGTATGCAGCAGAAGGATGGGTTCTGTCTTCATGTCCATTCTGCTAGTCTGTGTCTTTTTATAGGCAAGTTGAGACCGTTGACATTGAGGGATATTAATGACCATTGATTGATGATTCTTGTTTGTGCTTGATTTATTGGTAGTGGAGTTATTTTGTCTATGTTCTCCTCCCTTTTTCTTTTGGTGTTTGGTAAAGTGGGATTATCTATTGCCTGTGTCTTTGTGAGTAGTTATCTTCATTGGGTCTAGGTTTTCCTTCCAGCACTTTCTGTAAAGCTGGATTCATGGATACTTATTGTTTAATTCTGGCTTTGTCATGGAATATTTTGTTTTGTCCATCTATGGTAATTGAAAGCTTTGCTGGATATAGTAGTCTGGGCTGGCATCCTTGTTCCCTTAGCGTTTGTAGGATACCTGTCCAGGATCTTCTGGCTTTCATAGTTTCCATTGAGAAATCAGGTGTAATTCAGATAGGTCTGCCTTTATATGTTACTTGACCTTTTTCTTTAGCTGCTCTTAATATTTTGTCTTTATTCCGTAGGTTTGAGGTTTTGATTATTACATGGCAAGGTGACTTCTTTTTCTGGTCCAGCCTATTTGGTATTCTGTAAGATTCTTGTATTTTCATAGGCATATCCTTCTTTAAGTTAGGGATGTTTTCTTCTATGATTTTGTTGAATATGTTTTCTGTACCTTTGAGCTGTATTTCTTTGCCTTCTTCTATACCTATTATGCTCAGATTTGGCTTCTTCATGGTGTCCCATATTTCCTGGATATTTTGTGTTAGGGATTTGTTATTTTTGAGATTTTCTTTGGTTGAGGACTGTATATACTCTGAGTCTTAAACACCTGAGTTTCTCTCTTCTATCTCTTGTATTCTATTGGTGATACTTGCATCTGTATTTCCTGATCGTTTACCCAGCTTTCCTATTTCCAGGATCCCCTCATTTTGTGTTTTCTTTATTGTTTCTATTTCGGCTTTCAATCCTTCAACTGTTTAAGTTGTTTCTTTCATTTGTTTAGTTGTTTTTTCTTGGTATTCTTTAGATTCTTTGAGAGATTTGTTTATTTCTTGATTTTTTCCCCCATTCATGGATTTTTTTTTGTTTTTTCCTTCTATTTCTTTAATGGATTTCCTGGTTTCCTCTTTGAGGGTCTCTATCATCTTCATTAAATAATTTTTAAGTTCTGTCTCCTCTGCTTCATCTATGTAGTGCTTTTTAGGTCTTCCTGGCATTGGTTCTCTATTGGCGGAGTCATTTTGGTCTTTCTATTGCTGAGTGAGCTCTTATTCTGTTTTCTTCCCATCTCTTCTTGCAGTGGGTGCCGGTGGGGTCTTTCTTCCTCCACTGGTCTCCTTCTTTCCTGAAGCTGAAGCTGGGGATGCTGACACTGAAGCTGAAACTGGGGTTGCCAGAGTTTGGGACCTGGAAGGGCTGATGCCTTTCCTGTGTTGGCACGTCTTCTGGATACCAGGAGCGGGCCCCCAGAAGATTGAGGGGATGGGTGTTGGGCAGAGGATGGGGAGTGCCCCCCCCAGAGACCCAAGCTCACCTGAAGCTGGAGTTGCCAGATGTTGGGGCCTGGAAGGGCTGATGCCTTTACTGAAGCTTACTATGTAATTTGGTATTGGTGTTCATCAGGAACTATTGGTTTCTACATCATTGTAGCTGTCATACCCTCATCTGGTTTGGGTAGTGGGGTAACTTGGCATCCAAAATGAGTTTGGAGAGGTCATCTTCCATTAAATTTTAAAATGGTTTAAGTAGGTTTGGCACTAGTTCGCTAAGGATTTGGTGAAATCCAGCAGTAAGGTCATCTGGTCCTGGCCTTTCTTTGCTGGTAGATTTGTGAATTCTTGCTATTTTCCTACTCAGGAGAAAATCCACAAACCCCAATTTCACTGGAATGTAACCCAGACTGTAGAGCACTTACAAATCTTTTTAAAAGATTAATTTATTTTTACTTTACGTGTAAGAGTGATTATATATATATATATATATATATATATATATATATATATGTGTGTGTGTGTGTGTGTGTGTGTGTGTGTCCCACAAGTATTAGTAGTGTCTGCAAAGGCCAGAAAAGGATGTTGGAACTGGAGTTGCAGATGGTTGTGAACCACCGTATGGAAAGTGGAAACCAAACCCAGGTTCTCTGCAAAAGCAGAAAGTGTTCATGATCACTTAGCCATCTCTCCAGCCACAGAAATCATAGTTTTAACAATCATAATGATCCTAAAGGAGCATCAACCAACTTAATGCCATTGTGGTGGCTAAGCATTCTGACTAATCTATGCATTGTGATCAGCAAGTCAAAAGTAAAGACAAATCCTTCAAAATTGCAGAGGTAGGGTCCTGGGAAACAGGTCCAGAGACTCAGTGGATGGAAAGATAGAGGGACATTGGTAGATAAGGAAAGTGAAGATGGGCTCTGCAAGATGTTGCTTTCTTATTCCCAGAAGGCATTGTGGAGAGACAGGTGGGAAGGCATGGAAACAGATATCAAGTCAGTACCAATAGGAAAAAGGGAAGAATTAAGTGACCCAATAAAACACCCCACCCAGAGGCTGTTTACCAGATAGCTGCTTTATGGCCCCTCCCATCCAGATGGGGGCTGTTGACAATAAATCTGTCACCCTTTCTTTTTCTGTGTCTGGGCATTATGTCTTCCCAGGCTTTAAACTTGATGTCTATATCATGAGATGAGTTCAGTATTTCCCTAGATTACTACTAGCACACTCTTGACAAATGATGAATATGGTTCTAGTCATGCCAATAAAACAAATATGGGATCAACAGATCACATAAAGCACCCATCCTAATTATGCACTTTGGATCAAATCAGGCCATGGTAACTAACAGCAGGACAGTTAAAACTGAAAAAATCTGGGAGACTTCATGTCTTCAGTCATTCAAGGAAGTAACAAGCTGGTAAAATTTCAGGGAATGGGAGCTTTTGTGAAACATAGCATTTGTTTTTGAGTCAGGAAACAGGAGAAGTAATCAGAGACACAGGTAATTTCTGAGTATTCAATGCTTTTGGGGGGAGAGAGATAAGCAATGTTAATATCTGGAGTTTTAATGAGCCTTATCTTGAAAGAAGGTAGTCAATGAAACAAAACCTGTGATTGGAGATGGAGCAGCGCTTACTCATTAGCTGAGAGAGAGAGGCTTGGATGCTTGATGTCACACATTAAACTTATTTGGTGCTCAAAATAGAACTGTGAAATAATCTTGTCATTTTATCTCATTTACTCACTGTCACTGAGGGATCCCATCTGCTGCTAGTGTTTTATGAGTTTGATCAAACCTCTGGATTCATTTGCTACATTGACTACAAACTCAGGTCTAAGACCTCCAAAGCCTAGTTCCCTTTGAGAGGCCTATAGTCAGATTCAGGAGATTATTTCATCACTGTCACCTCTAACTCACTGCAGATAAGAAAAAATAAGAGCGGGGCGTTGATGGTGCATGCCTTTAATCCCAGCACTCAGGAGACAGAGGCTCATGGATCTCTGAGTTGGAGACCAGTCTGGTCTACAGAGTGAGTGCCAAAGCAATACAGAGAAACCCTATGTTGGAAATAAAGGGAAAAAAATTCAGAAGAATCTGGAGGAATGGAAATGAACACTTAAACCAAGGAAGTGTTTGGTTAGTATATTAATATAGAAATCCCAGGCATCTAGTAATATGCCTAATATTTATGCCTTATTTAAAGAACATAAAAGATTCTTTCAGTTAAAATGATAGAAAACCCAATTATTAAAAAGAGCTCAGGGAAGTATCAGAGAAGTTTGCATTTCCAATGGATGCTCTAAACGGTATAAAGTTATCAAAAGTCCAAACAAGAAAAAACAAAACGGTTTTGATGCTGCTTATAACTATCCTTTATTTGATAGACAATAAAAGTTAGGGATGAGGGAGAGAGAATAGTCAGGGTAAATAGTTGGAGGAATCAAACTGAGTATGTTTTAGTACAGTCTGGAAATATCAATAGTAGAAGACAAAACTCATCCCCGGGCGGATGTTCTGTCTTCAAATTTTTCAATACCACGGGTGCCTGTAAAAAAGAGAAAAAATAAGAAGTTATTTTGAGATTTAATGTTTTATTTTAACCTGAAAGGAGACTAATTATACTACTAATTCAACATAAGGTAAAGAAACATGAAGTTTTCATCCCTTAAACGTAAAAGTCACAGATGCGGGGGTAGAAGCCTGAAATCCCAACTCTCAGGAATGAGAGGCAGGAAGGTAAGGATTTCATGGGTAGTCTGTGCTACATAATGAGGCACTGTCTCAGAAATAAATATGTCAACCAACCTTATTTCCCATCTAAAATATTTGGATATGCAGCCTAGGATGGAGTCATAAGGTTGGATGTTTTACAGAGTGCAAAAGGAGGAAGATTAACATTATTTTTTCTTCTATTAATACATTAAGCAATTCAGCTTCTATGACAAAGAAATGATGGCCATACACTCATTTCCCAGCATCTACCTAGTACTGATCAATGAGCAAGATGTCAAGCAACATCCTTGACATGACAGAGGAGAAGAAATTCTTGGAGACGATTCCTCAGCACCTCATCCTCTGAGAGCAAACACCATCTTTCATTACTGCTTTTTCTCCCAGGGAAAAGCTGCTCACTGGAAGCCCCTCATTCCTTCATTTTATGATGTTTATTTTCTAGGATAATTTCTTAGAGATTTGAACCCCATCCAATTTTATACATATGAATTTTCATATTTTATGAATATGAATTTTTTTTAATCATTTTTTATTTTAATTTTAAATAGCTTGTTTCACATGTCAATCCCAGTTCCCTCTCCCTCCCCTCCTCCCGCACTCCCCTTCCACCCTCCCTCCCACCCTATTGCCAAATCCCTCCACATAGGGGATGTCTAGAGTCTATCATTTCACTCTTGGTAGGGTCAAGGCACTCCCCTAAGAGTCCAGGCTGAGAGAGCATCTCTCTTTGTGCCATAGGCACATGAAGACAGATTGTATACCAGGGATAGACACTGATCCACAGCTCAGAGCCCCATAGGTTGCCCAGGCCTTCTCACTGACACTCACATTTGGGGGGTCCAGATCAGTCCCATTCTGGCCTCCCCACTGTCGGTCTGGGGTCCAAGAAAGATATGCATATATGCATAGTACCCAAGAGAAGAGGATGGAGACAAGATCCTCTGAATGGATGGGGAACAGGGCGAGGGGGGGGGTAGTGGGACCTGGGAAGAGTAGAGGGGGTAAAGAGGAAGGGAGTTGGTCATGGGGGAACAGGAAGTTGAGGGGTGGGGGTAAAATAGGGGGAAGAGGGAATCATAGGATCGAAGACAGATCAGGCACCAGAGTGACCTCGAGTGATCTAAAGGTATAACATCAATTGGCAAGCTAAGCAATAGTGGAAGGACCACCTCGAATGCCCATTCCTGATAATGAACTTGATGTCTATAACTATCCGGGAGCCTTCATCCTGGGACTGATGGAAGCAGAGGCAAACACACAACTAAGCACTGAACTGAACCCAAGGAACCCAGTGACAGAGAGAGAGGAGTGATGAGCAAATTGGCAAGGAATGGGCTGGCAAAACCAGCAGAGACGGCTGATGAATATGAATTTTATAAACATAAAATAAATCATTGGTGTTACTTTAAAGTTGAAGGTTTAAGGAAAATTCCAAAATAGAAAAATGCCCTCATCTTGAATGAATTTTAAGCTCCTAGAAATCTCCTGATTTGTGCTACAACAATCATCCTTGGAAGACCTCATCACAAAATTATTTTCTATTTTTATTTTTATAATAGTCTCCAAAGACATATAACTTTTATTTAAGAAGCAAAAAGCCACTCGCAGTGGGAACACTTTACACTTTCAATGCTTTCTGCTTAATATACATTTCCTCTAATGAATCCTACTACTGGAGTGATGTAGTTAAAGCTGGTAAACTTGATAAAATTGATAGACTTGTCAACCTCATCTTTCTGCCACTTTTATATAAAAAATACAATGAATTAGAAAAGAGGAATGAAACAAAAGTCTCTCCATCTCCCTCTCTTCATCCTCCCTCACATCTTCTCTAAAGTACAGCTCATTGTGATTATGGGGGAACCTAAGGAATCTAAGGGTCCATAAAGAACAAAACTATATGAAAAAATTTTTACCATCTTTTCCACTGTTTTCTATGGCTTCTTTGACCTCTTTTGTTCCCTGTACTTCATCACTGGTCTTTTCCTCATCATCCTGGGTTTCTACGGGAACCTCTTTGGGGACCCCTCCAGCGGCCTCACTATTTTCCTGGGTTTCACCACCAGACTCAGTAACTTGCTCCTCACCAGCAGGCTCAACTTGTGTCTCAAATTCAGAGTTGTTGGTTTCACCAGATGTGCTATCTGCAGAAGCAGCTGAAATAGGAGGAAAAGCTCCAGGTGAGATACTGACTCTTCTTGAGAATGATATTGGTCCCAACCAGGACTGCAATCCATTTCTTATCCTCAATCCATTAACTCTTTCATATATTTAGTCTGTCATATATTTTTTGCTTCATCTTTCATGACCTCATGGCTCCTTGGTTAATAACACTGACCCAAGACACAAGCAAGTGCCTTGTGACAGGAACGGGACCCCAAATTAAGACCAAGCTAGTCACAGACACTATTGCCCAAGATGCATAAAGAAACCCCCGCAACCAACATCCTCCAGTGTCAATTCCAAGCAGGGAAACAAACATCTTTCTGAGACTAGCGTGGCTATGCCATTGTACATGCAAAGCACAGACCGTTCCTTCTGCCTCAACCCACCCTGGCATATGTTCCCATGCCCTTACCTCGCAACACCTTGAGTAATTTGTTGTCTGTTCCAGTGGCAATTGATTTCTTTTCTACAATGAACTATACAGGCCTTCAGCTTGTGAAAGACTTGCCCTGCACTCACATATAATACTCAACCACAGTATCAGACCTCATGGCCTTGTGCCTACTGCAAAAGAACAATACATGTCTACAGTTCCTCTAAGTCCATGTCAGCAGCTTAATTATCTTTCTATAAGGAATGAGATTATATCTGTATATACAGAATAATTTTGTAATAAGGAATGCAGGTTTCTCTGGATTTTGCTGAAAATTTCTCAAAATTCAGAATATTCACATGACATTTG
The DNA here is from genome assembly GCF_017639785.1 of Mesocricetus auratus. NCBI lineage: Eukaryota > Metazoa > Chordata > Mammalia > Rodentia > Cricetidae > Mesocricetus > Mesocricetus auratus. The sequence continues at coordinate 61,988,615 of NW_024429194.1, forward strand.
CTTCCATGATGCTGTAAATGAAAATGTAGGAAGGTAAGGAAGGGCACTTAGACTCAGAAGTGTCAGCGTTGGTCATGTCTGCGTCCTCTGAAAGAAAAGAAGCAAAATAAGACAGACAAACTCAAGCAATATTTTGATGGGATGGAGAATGTGAACACTGTTATAGATATTCACAAGGGGAAAGCAGACAGATTGAGGGAATCACATGCACAGATGAGAGAAGAACTCTTGAAATCTAACATGAGTCAGTTTTGCTTCCCCGAAATAAGCCTTTAATCACCTTCTCAAATGTAACTTATTAACACTAACGATTCACATGCATGCCACATATACAACAAAGACTGGCCTGAAGTAGGAATCCCAGTGTAGTCACCTTACACAATGACATGTCAAAATGGAGATGGGGGCCAGTAGATAGCTTAGTGGATAAAGCCCTCCTCTTACAAGTTGGACGACATGAGTTAAATTGCATAGTTGAAGGGAGGAATAGATTCCCAAAACTTGTCTGTAACCTCCTCACATGACTGACATCATTCTCTCTCTCTCTCTCTCTCTCTCTCTCTCTGTCTTTCTCTCTCTCTCTCACACACACACACATTACTATACACACAATAGTAATAATAACTATTGATGGTGATGATAATAATAAATGAAAACAATTAATAATTGAAGGTAGAACCAGGTACCAGATAGGACAGAAAGTACTAGCATACAAGCATCTGTAAATTCATGTCTCACAGAGTAAGTACATTGTAGCCCCCATTTTAAGTTAAGTAAGAATCTTGACTTACGGCGAGAGTCCAGGATAGTTGAGACACCAAGCAACACAAGGAGTACCAGGAGCTTCATGGTGACAATTAGAAGAACAGGAAACACACAAGATAATGCTCCAATACTAGGAGAAATGGAATACTTGATTCCAGAGTTCTGTGTCATGGGATCTTATGTGTAGAGCATACCAATCAGAATCTGCCACAACCTGGTAAATGAGAAACAGGGAAGGATGAGAAAGAGAACAAATGAGGATCAACCACACAGCCAGAGGCCATTTAGAAAGGTCATGACTTCCAATGTTTGACGAATCCTTGATTCTGAAAACATAGCTGTCCTGTCAATCTCTTGTCTAATGAGTAATTTGTGCCTTCTCTTGTGTGAGACATGGGGCTTTCATACTTTGTGATTCTCCAACAAGTCAGAAATGTCCACACAGTCGTCTTGTTGTCTGCACTGCTCTTTTCAAAACATCAGAAGTTAGAAACTTTCAGAGTCTTCACCTTTATGTCTCCTTCAAGGGAATAATTGTGGTAGAGCAGCTGAATCCAAGTGTTATTTACAGTAGTTTCCATGCTCTAGAGTCTTCAAACCATGGTGTTCTCACTGTATATACAGTAAGGGTCACCTGATCACACAGTGAGCGTGAGCCCAACCATGTATTTTGGCTATTCTTGTACAAAATTCAAAATCTAAGAGCAAAAGAACAGGAAAACAAATTAATGACTGCATCCTCTGAGTCAATCCATTCATTAAGCTTTCTTTTTCTCCCTTCCTCTTTTCCTTTTTTTCTTTGTTTTGTCTTTAACATGGCCTCTCTCATAGCCAAAGCTAATTTTGAACACCATATCTTACTACTTCCACCTCTTAATGTTGAGATTAGAGGTGTATGTCACCATACCCAGACTCATCTGACACAGGGTTGATCTCCAAAATTTACAAAGAACTCAAGAAGCAAGTCTCCAAAATACCAAAGGACCCTATTAAAAAGTGGGCTGCAGAACTAAATAGAGAGTTTTCAATAGAGGAGTCCAAAATGGCTGAGAGGCACTTGAGAAAGTGCTCAACATCCTTAGCCATCCGGGAAATGCAAATCAAAACAACTCTGAGATACCATCTCACTCCTGTCAGAATGGCTAAAATCAAAAACACCAAGGACAATTTATGCTGGAGAGGATGTGGTGAAAGGGGGACACTCCTCCATTGTTGGTGGGAGTGCCAACTGGTTCAGCCACTTTGGAAATCAGTATGGAGATTCCTCAGAAAAATGGGAATAAACCTACCACAAAACCCAGCAACTCCACTCTTAGGCATATATCCAAAAGATGCCCATTCATACAACAAAGATGTCTGTTCCACTATGTTCATAGCAGCTTTATTTGTAATAGCCAGAACTTGGAAGCAACCTAGATGTACCTCACCCGAAGAGTGGATAGAGAAAATGTGGTACATCTACACAATGGAGTACTATTCAGCAGAAAAAAATAATGGAATCATGAGATTCGCAGGCAAATGGATGACACTAGAAGAAACCATCCTAAGTGAGGTAACCCAGTCACAAAAAGAGAAACATGGCATGTACTCTCTCATATATGGATTTTAGACATAGATCTGGGGAGTGCCAGCCTACAATCCTATGGCCAGAGAGTCTGGGAAACAGAAGCTTCATTTAGTGGCTGATCGAAGAAGAGGCAGACTCCCTCGGTTAAGTGCTGAGCTGAACTCAAGAAAGCCAGTAACAGAGAGGGAGGACTGATGATCAAAGGGATTAAGACTGGGCTGGTTTAACCCCCAGAAACAGCTGACCAGACAAAGGTTAACTCTTGAATCCCAGGCATCAGCCTGGGAATCCAGCATGGGACTGATCGAGACCCCCTGAATCTGGGTGTCAGTGAGGAGGCCTAGGGAATCTATTGAGCCTTGGGCAGCAGATCAGTACCCATCTCAAGTATACACTAGGACTTTGGACTCCCATAGAACAATGTGAGGTGCACTCTCACCCTAAACTCTTGGGGAAGGGTCTAGGCCCTGCCCTATATGAAGTGACAGACTATGGACACCCCCATGGAGGGTCTCACCCTCCCTGGGGGAATGAGGGGATAACGGGGGGGGGGTTGGGGGGAGGGCACGGGAGGAGGGGAGGGAATGGGAGAGGGACCTGGAACTGACTTGTGAAGCAACCTCGTTTCTTGTCTAAATTTAAACTGGAAAATAAAATATAAAAAAAGTAAAAAAAAATTATGTCTAGGCACTATAGGAAAATTGTAGAAAACCAATCACCAAAATGCTTCATGCTAGACATACTTTAAACAATAATAACAACAGCAAGAATCTAAAGTCAAACTGAATTAAAATGACAACAATAACAAAAACTTGCACAATGGAAAAATGAAACAAATAGTGAAATGCTAAAATATTCAATGGAGCATATATGACGGAAATTTTTTCATCAGAAACAGGTGTACAAATATGCAGCCTGATCTGCGATCTGCTGCTTCTCTAGTTCTGGTTCTCTTCACAGCACAGGGCTCCAGTCTGGCGTGTTTCCCCCATCTGGTTAGTTCAATTAATGTAGTCTGGCTATTTCCATTGACACAGGCAATACTATTTTTCTTTTTATGGTTAAATAATATTTCATTATGTATATTTTCTTTATTTGCTTATCTATCAATTGACTCTAGATCGTTTATCTGTCTTAGCTATTTGAACAACACTACCTCAACATGAGTGCAGGTATCTCTGACTCACAAAATTAATTTCCTTTGGATATGTTGTAATAGTTTGATAGCTGGTTCACATGGTATTTGTACTGTCAGGTTTTTGAAAATCCTCCAGATCACATTCTATCATGGTTATACTAAATTATATTTTTGGGGTATATTATGGTCCCTTACCCCCCTCCCATAATCCTTGCCATAATTAGGTAATTTTCTTTGTTGATATTAACCATTTTGAGAAGGGGTTATTTCTCAGTGTGGCTTTGACTTCTATTTACAGCTAGGGCTATTGGCTACATTTTAATATTGTTGATCACTGGTAAATCATCTTTTGAATATACCTATTCAGATCATTTACTAATTTTAATATTATTTTATTGTTATTGATTTTCCAATTCCTTTTATAGTCTCTATGTTACTCTTTTGTGAGATAATTCTAAAATGTTACCTGGGAAGTGGTGGTTCACACATTTAACTCTCACTCAGGAGTCAGAGGAAGACAGATATCTGTGAGTTCAAGGGCATCTTGGTCTATAGAGTGAGTTCCAGGAGAGCCAGTGATACACAGAGAAAACCTGTCTCCAAAATAAAACAAAACAAACATTTTCTCATATTCTCAAGCCAGTGGAAGGCCATTCTGCTGGATTTCTCTGCTGGGTAAAAGTTTCTCCATGTTATATAATTTCTTCATGTCTTGTCTGTGAAGCTTCAGTCCTGACACATATTGCACTCCTACATATCTTGCTGCTTTTGTGCCAAATCTTGTTCAAAAGCCTGTGTCACGTTTTTGTTTATTTTTTCATAAATACAAAAGAATTCTTATTGACTTTGAGACATTCAAATCTGAGCAAATAAAATGCATATGTGACTCTTTAGAGTTAAATATTATTTTGAAATTTATTGTATGTGTGTGTGTATGTGTGTCAGAAGACAACTTGCAGGAGTCAGGATTCTCTTACTGTGTGTACCATGTAGATTCTGGGGTTGAAACTCTTGTTATCAAGCTTTCATAGCAAGCATTTTTATTCTCTGAGCCATCTCACTAGACCAGAGTCAATCATTTTTAACATGTGAAATGTGAATTTTCTATATGAAATATGATGTTATTATTTTATAATCTATCTTTGGATAATGCTAACAAGATGGTAAAAGCTAAATTAGCATTATTACAAAGTTACAGTTATAACAACAAATCAGCAGTTGACACTTATTCTTTTAAAAGTATATCTTAATTTTTCTAAAAAAAATTGTTTGTACACATGTGTGTGTGGATGCCTGCATAGGACAGAGGGGATGTCAGCTTCTGGAGCTGGATTCAGATGCATCTGTGAGCCTCTGACTTGATTACCGGTTCTGAACTCCAGTTCTCTGGATGAGAAGTACATTATCTTAACCATTGACTCATCTATCCAGCACTGAAATTGTTATTCTTAAAAAACAAAAAGCAAAAAACAACTAAACGAAAGAACTAGTACTGATAATGTGATAATGTCCACTCCACAAACTGTTAGGTTTAAATAGAATAGTCTTAAGGTGGATTTATCCTGTTAAAAAAAAACAGTTTAAAATAAAACCTAAAAAATAATGTACCTATTTATCCCTAGTGCACAAATGGGCTTTTGGGAACCCATGCCCTATGGAGGGATACTGTCTCTGACTAGAAACACAGGAGAGGGCCTAGGCCCTGCCCCAAATGATGTGACATTTTGATGATCCACCATGGGAGGCCTCACCCTCCTTGGGGAGTGGATGGGGGGCAGGAAGGTGGCTAGGTGGGGAGGAATGGGAGGAAGGAAGAGAGAGAGAACTGGGATAGGTATGTAAAATAAGATTGTTTTAATTTTAAATAAAACATGTATTAAAGAACTATATAATAGCATAGGAAAAAACAACGTACTGTGTGAAACCGTGCTGTGACAACTAAACACAGTTACTCTGTAACATGAGTGTGGAGGTCAGAGCTGAGGTCCTGACTTACAGCAGTGTGCACTGGGGACAGCTGGCACCCAACACCTTCATCTCCAGAATGAACCCGGAAACAGGATATGGAAAGGAAGATCAACATGTTTTTAGAACATTCTTAATGAAGAGATGGGAACAGAACCCTGGCATGGTTCAAGAGGAAATCTTCACGTCATTGAGTTTGCCAGTCAGGACAAAATCAGTTTGGCTAAGGTCAAGCAGACTCTGCACTGGGATCAGGAGACATAATTCTGATATTCTCTCCACTCTGAGGAGAAATTCATTTCTAAGAAAGACATTCTGCTATTATCAGCTCAACCAGTGATCTCATCTCGTTGTTCCAATGTATAGAAACAATGATTGTTACCATCTTTCTGCCTTTGCTTATGTGGGAGAGTAGGGCCTTGGTCAGATCAGCTCAGTGTTTTATAGTTTAGGAGACTCGCCTCCTGTTAGGCAAAGCAAACACAGAAGACAGCTTAGGCTGAAACACAGTCAAGTAGAATAAAACACTCTACCCAACCATTTCCTGTATTTATTTTAAAAACTTACATACATACTATGTATTAATTTGTAGATAAATGCTTGATACTTTGGCATACTTTCTGTTCAATACCTTGCAAAGTACTACCCAGGTATCAGCACTATAGGCAATAATGCTATGGAAATACATTTCATTTTTGTGAAAAAAGAAAATAGATGATTTTTGTCTTAACCATTTTATGTATTAATTTGTAGATAAATACTTGAAACGTTGGCAAACATTTTGTTCAGTACCTACTCAGGTATCAGCACTATAGGCAATACTGTTATGAAAATATATTTTAGATGATTTTTTTCTTAACCATTTCTCCTGTGTGTTTTTTTCTAAAATTCAGGAGAAATGGATATCTACCAATATTTCTTGGGTTAAGAGACTTTCTTGGCCTCTGTGAAGTGCTTCTATAGTGTTGGTACTGGTGGCTTCCATAAACAACAAGTCACGCTGAATTCCTGAGCATTTAGTAGGCAGCTGTGAACATTTGAAATACTTAGTGTCTGATGGGTTTTTAAGTACTTCTGAAACCTGGCCCTGATCAGTGTTAGTGCTCTGCGTATATACCGGAGCTGTTGCAGCTGTACTTGCTAGGTAGCTCCTCTGTCTGACCTCAGCTCTTTTGGAGAAATAGCTTGTCTGATTGTGAGTAGAGCAGCTTCTATGGTTTCTACATGACTCGGGTTGAAAGAAAGTTTTGTTTCCATGGGACCAGACGTGTTAAGGAAGTACTTGCTATTCTAAGAAAATGAGTTTGCATTCTTGCCAATAGAAGACATGTTCTTGGGAATTATACCTGTTTTGAATTTGAGTGTCAAAAATTGTATTGTAAAGCTGAAACAATAGACAAGTTGATAACTACTTTAGGGAAACAAAATTAAACTCCAGCTCTCCCCTCTGGAGTGTTGGAGCCTGTGTTTATTGACTCTGGAAACAAAATAGAGAATCCTCTTCCCACTTTTATTTTTTTAAAAAATCAACATGAATTGTTTTTAAAAGTTTTGTGTGTATGAGTGTTTTGCCTGTATGACTGGCTATACAATGTGCGTACAATGCTTATGGACATCAGAAGAAAGTGACTAATATTCTCGAACTCGAGTTACATTATCTACTGTGTGGGTGCTGGTGACAGCACCCAGTCTTCTGGAAGAGCGGCCAGTGCTCTTAGCTGTTGACCTATTACTTCATCTCATTTCTTTCTCTTTTCTTTGAAAATACCCATGCTTGGCTTTGTGGGATAGGAGGGCCTGAAATTAGAGATACCAAAGTCTTCCTTGCAATCTCCACACATGAAGACAGCTTGATCCTATTGTCTCCTTGCACATTTAAGACCCATTGTTCCAATTGGATTAGTTGGGATGTTTCCATGATACTCAGAGTCCTACTTTGCTTTCTATTGCTGTGATAAAGCACCATGACCCAATGCAACTTGGGGTGAGAAAGTTTGTATATCATCTCGTATCTTACAGTTCATTATGAAGGGATCAGGGCAGGAACTCAGGGCTCAGAATTGGATGAAGGATGTGAAGCAGAGGCCAGGAAGGAGCACTGCCTGCTCTCTTACAATCCAGAGCAGCTCTGCCTTCTTTCTTATGCAAACCCAGGACCACTTTCCCGGGTGTGGCACAGCTAACAGTGGAGTAGACCCTCATCTATTAAAAAATGTCCCGCAGACATGCCTGCAGGCCAATCTGAAGATAGCATTTTATAATTTGAAGTTTCCTTTTCCCATAGTACCCTGGCTTATGTCAGGTTGACAAAAAGTCTAAATGTGTCATGCAGAAACAGTGTTTGTGGTCGTTTCTCATGACTTGTTTCTTTGGAAGTGACTGGGCCCCTCTGTGTGATAAATGAATGCTTTTCAGTGATTTGGGCCGTATTTTGCTGGGGTTGTTTGGCCCCTTGATTAAGACTGTCTGGCAGAGGTTTAGGTTCCATTTCAATTAAAGATAGATTTGATTTTCACAGCTGCATCCCGTCACTTACAGGCAGTTTTGATCCCAGATGTTGTGAGGACACCTGGCCAATTTGAAAATATGGCTTGTTCAATGCCTTGCTACTGTCAAGTTATTTCTTTGGACCCTGTTGATGGAATTTTCTGTCCTGCCCCATTCTTTAGCAATTCTGTCCCAAATAAATACACAGAGGCTTACATTATTTATACACTGTTTGGCCTATGGGTCATGCTTATTACTACAAACAAGTGTTATAAGTTAAATTAACCCGTAATTCTTATCTGTGTTTAACGACATGGCTCAGCACCTTTTCTCAGTAAGGCATTCTCATCTTGCTTCCTCTCATCTGGCTGGCAATTCCAGCTCTGCCTTTCCTCTTCCCAGAGTGCTCCTATTCTGGTAGCCCCACCTATACTTCCTGCCAGGTTACTGGTCAATCAGCATTTTATTAAACCCAGGTGAGTGACAAATCTTTACTGAACAAAAAAGAACAGGACAACGTATAACTTCTTGGTAGCAGGAGTTTCTTGGATGAGCTATGTTTGCTGAAGGAAAACACAGGCTTAGCTCCTATAGGAGAGTTATCTTTACTCATTCATCATCAGTGGCAAAAACCACAAGGCTCTTTTATTTAGTTTTTTTAAAGATTTATTTATTATGTAAACAGTGTTCTTCCTGTGTGTATAACTTCAGGCCAGAAGACTGCATCAGATCTCATGACAGATGGTTGAGAGCCACCATGTAGTTGCTGTGAATTGAAATCAGGACCTCTGGAAGACCAGCCAGTGTTCCTCACCACTGAGTCATCTCTCCAGCCTTCACATAGTTCTTTTTTAAATTTAAATTTAAATTAGAAATGAGGTTGCTTCACATATCAATTCCAGTTCCCACTCCCTTTCCCTCACCTCCTCCCACACCCTCCCACCAACCCTTCCAATATCCCCTCATTTCCCCAGGGAGGGTGAGGCCCTCCATGGGGGTGTCCACAACTGTCATTTCATCCACAGCAGGGCCTAGACCCTCCCCTAGGAGTCCAGGATGAGAGTGCATCTCTCATTGTTGGATGGGCACCCAAATTTCATTTGTTTACCCGGGATAAATACTGATCTACTACCCAAGCCTAATAGATTACCCAGGCCTCCTCACTGACACCCACGTTCAGAGGTCTTGATCAGTCTGATGCTGGAATTCAAGAGCTAACTCTTGTCAGGTTACCTGTTTCTGGGGGTTAAACCAGCCCAGTATTAACCCCTTTGCTCATCAGTCCTCCCTCGCTGTTACTGGATTCCTTGAGTTTAGCTCAGTGTTTAGCTGTGGGAGTCTGTCTCTGCTTCCATCAGCTATGAATGAAGGTTCTGCTTCCCAGACTCTCTGGTCATGGGATTGTAGGCTGGCACTCCACAGGTATTTGTCTAAAATCTATATATGAGATAGTACATGCCATGTTTCTCTTTTTCTGACTGGGTTACCTCACTCAGGATAGTTTCTTCTAGTGCCATCCATTTGCCAGCAAATCTCAGGAATCCATTGTTTTTTTCTGCTGAATAGTACTCCATTGTGTAAATGTACCACATTTTCTCTATCCACTCTTTGGTTGAGGGGCATCTAGGTTGTTTCCAAGTTCTGGCTATTACAAATAATGCTGGTATGAACATAGTGGAACAGATGTCCTTGTTGTATGAATGGGCATCTTATGGATATATGCCTAAGAGTGGAGTTGCTGGTTCTTGTAGTAGGTTTATTCCCATTTTTCTGAGGGATCTCCATACTGATTTCCAAAGTGGCTGTACGAGTTGGCACTCCCACCAGCAGTGGAGGAGTGTTCCCCTTTCATCACATCCTCTCCAGCATAAATTGCCATTGGTGTTTTTGAGTTTAGCCATTCTGACAGGAGTGAGATGGTATCTCAGAGTTGTTTTGATTTGCATTTCCCCGGGTGGCTAAGGATGTTGAGCACTTTCTCAAGTGCCTCTCAGTGATTTTAGACTTCTATATTGAGAATTCTCTATTTAGTTCTGTAGCCCACTTTTTAATTGGATCCTTTGGTATTTTGGAGACTTGCTTCTTGAGTTCTTTGTAAATTTTGGAGATCAGCCCTCTGAAAGATGTGGGGTTAGTGAATATCTTTTCCCATTCTGTGGGCTGCCTTTTTGTCTTGCTGACTGTGTCCTTTGCCTTACAGAAGCTTCTCAGTTTCAGGAGGTCCCATTTATTAATTGTTGATCTCACTGTCTGTGCTAGTGGTGTTATGTTCAGGAAGCTGTCTCCTGTACCAATTCGTTCAAGGGTACCACCCACTTTCTCTTCTAAGAGGTTAAGTGTGGCTGGATTTATGTTGAGATCTTCGATCCATTTGGATTTAAGTTTTATGCATGGCGATAGACATAGATCTATCCGCATTCTTTACATGCCAGCATCCAGTTATGCCAGCACCATTTGTTGAAGATGCTTTCTTTATCCATTGTATATTTTTTACTTTTTTGTCGAAGATCAGATGTTCATACATGTATGGGTTAATATCAGGGTGTTTGACTGGATTCCATTGGTCTATTTGTCTATTTTTGCGACAATACCAAACTGTTTTCAGGACTACAGCTCTATAATAGAGCTTGAGGTCAGGGATGGTGATGCCTCCAGAAGTTGCTTTGTTGAGTAAGGTTGTTTTGGCTGTCCTGGGTCTTTTGTTTTTCCACAAAGTTTATTATTGTTCTTTCAAGGTCTGTGAAGAATTGTGCTGGGATTTTAATGGGGATTGCATTGAATCTGTAGATTGCTTTTGGCAGGATTGCCATTTTTACTACATTGATCCTACCTGTCCAAGAGCATGGGAGATCTTTCCATTTTCTGAGGACTTCTTTAATTTCTTTCTTAAAGACTCAAAGTTCTTGCGATACAGGTCTTTCACTTGTTTGGTTAGTGTTACCCAAAGGTATTTTATGTTGTTTGTGGCAATTGTAAAGGGTGATGTTTCTCTGATTTCTTTCTCAGCCCTTTTATCATCTAAATACATTAGGGCTACTGATTTTCTTGAGTTGATCTTGTAGCCTGCCACTTTGCTGAAGGTGTTAATCAGCTGTAAGAGTTCCCTGGAAGAGTTCTTTGGGTCATTTATGTAAACTATCATATCATCTGCAAATAGTGAAAGTTTGACATCTTCTTTCCCAATTTGTATCCCCTTGATCTCCTTTTGTTGTCGTATGGCTCTAGCTAGAACTTCAAGTACAATATTAAAAAGATATGGAGAGAGTGTACAACCTTGTCTTGTTCCTGATTTTAGCATAATCACCTTGAGTTTCTGTCTATTTATTTTGATGCTGGCTGTTGGTTTGCTGTATATAGCTTTTATTATGTTTAGGTATGTTACTGTTATCCCAGATCTCTCCAAGACCTTTATCATGAAGGGGTGTTGGGTTTTGTCAAAGGCTATTTCTGATTCTAGTGAGATGATCATGTGATTTTTGTTTTTCAGCTGGTTTATATGGTAGATTACATTGATGGAGAGAGTGTGGTGTTGACGTCTCCTACTATAAGTGTATGGGGCTTTTTTATGTGATTTGAGTTTTAGTAATATTTCTTTTATGAATGTGTACATTATTCCTTTGTATTTGGGGCATAATTGTTCAGAATTGAAACTTCATCTTGGTGGATTTCTCCTGTGATGAGTATGTAATGACCTCCTTCATATCTTTTGATTGATTTTACTTTAAAGTCTAATTTGTTAGATATTAAGATTGCTACCCCTGCTTGTTTCTTGGGTCTATCTGATTGGAAAATCTTTTCCCAATCTTTTCACTCTGATGTAGTGTCTGTCATTGAGGCTGAGGTGTGTTTCTTATATGCATCAAAAGGATGGGTTCTATTTTCGAATCTATACTGTTACCCTGTGTTTTTTTATGGGTGAGTTAAGGCCATTAATATTGAGGTATTTTAATGACCATTGATTGCTCATTCTTCTTTGAATTGCAATGGTTGTTGTTGGTGGAATTATGTGTAGAATTCCACCCCTTTTTTCTTTTGGTTGTTGGTAAAGTGGGATTATCTAATGCCTATGTTTTCTCCTTGTAGTTAACTTCATTGGGTTGGAGTTTTCCTTCCAGAAATTTCTGTAGTGCTGGGTTAGTGGATATGTATTTCTTGAATCTAGTTTCATCATGGAATATCTTGTTTTCTCCATCTATAGTGACTGAGAGCTTTGGCAGGTATAGTAGTCTGGGCTGGCATCCATGGTCACTTAGTGTTAGTAGAGTATCTTTCCAGGACCTTCTGGCTCAGAGTTTCCATCGAGAAGTCAGGTGTAATTCTGACAGGTTTTTCTTTATATGTTACTTTACCTTTTTCCTTACCTGCTCTTAATAGTCTTTCTTTATCCTGTATATTTGGGGTCTTGATTATTATGTGGGGAGGGGACTTTCTTTGTGGTCCACTCTATTTGGTGTTCTGTAAGCTTCTTGTACCTTCATTGACATGTATTTCTTTAGGTTGGGAAAGTTTTCTTCTATGATTTGTTGAATATGTTTTCTGCCCCCTTTGAGGTGGTTTCCTTCACCTTCTTCTATACATATTATTCTTAGGTTTGGACTTTTCATGGTGTCCCATATTTCCTGGATGTTTTGTATTAGGGATTTGTTGGACTTAAGATTTTCTTTGGTCGATGAATCAATGTCTCCTAGTGTATCTTCAACACCTCAGATTCTCTCTTCCATCTCTTGTATTCTTTTGGTTATGCTTGTTTCTGTAGTACCTTACCGTTTGCCCAGCTTTTCTAATTCCAGCCTTCCTTCAGATTGTGTTTTTTTTTTTAATGTCTCTATGTCAGTTTTCAACCCTTGCATGGTTTGAATTGTTTCTTGCAATTTTTGCTTTGTCTTTTCGTCCATTTGTTGCATTTTATGAATTTTTAGTTTGCTTTTTCTTCCATTTCTTGCATTTTTTGGTTTGTTTCTTCTTCCATTTCTTGCATTTTTTGGTTTGTTTTTTTCTTCCATTAATCGTATTTTTTGGTTTGTTTTTCTTACATTTCTTTGAGGTATTTTCCTATATCCTCTTTTAGAGCCTCTATCATTTTCATGAAGATGCTTTTAAGGTCATTCTCTTCTGCTTCATTTGCATTGGAATGTTGGAGTCCTGCTGGTGTGGAGTCTCTAGAATCTGGCGGTGTCATATTTGTTTTTCTGTTGCTGAGTGTGTTTTTGCTATGTCTCTTTCCCATCTCTTCTTGTAGTGGGTGCAGAAAGAGCCCCTTACTGGTCTGGTGGTTAGGGGACCAGAGTTCCTTTCGGTGGGTGCAAGCAAGTCCAATACTCTGGTAGTTCTTCTATTCCTGGTCCTAGTCCTGGTCCCATGGGTGGAGAAGAAGCCCAAGAATCTGGGGTGCATAGTCTCCTACCTGGTCCCCTGGTCTCGTTGGTGGAGAAGACCTGGAATCTGGGGTGTTTGCTCCCGCTGGGATGGTAGGCTCTGTGGCAGTCAGTAGGCAGTCCGCAGGCACTGGAAGGCAGGCCTGGATGTGGGGGCTTGTTTACCTGGACCTGCTGGTCCCCTGGTCTCATTGGTGGAAGAGAAGATCTGAGATCTCAGGTGCCTGGCTCCAGCTGGGATGGGAAGCTCTGTGGCAGACCCCAGGCAATCCCCAGGTACTGGAGCACTGGCCTGGATGCAGCAGTCCCCAGGCAATCCCCAGGCACTGGAGTGCAGGCCTGGATGCAGGGCCTGGTTTACCTGGTCCAGCTGGTCCTGCTTGCTGGTCCTGCTGGTCCTGTTGGTCCTCCTGGTCCTGCTGGTTCCACTGGTTCCCTGGACCTGATGGTCCCATGGTCTTGTTGGTGGAAGAGTAGACCTGGGATCTGGGGTGCCTGGCTCCTGCTGGGATGGGAAGCTCTGTGGCAGTTCCCAGGCAATCCCCAGGCACTGCAGAGAAAGCACAGATGTATTGCCTTGTTTACCTGGACCTGCTGGTCTTCTGGTCTCATTGGTGGAAGAGAAGACCTGGGATCTGTAGTGCTTGGCTCCTGCCAGGATGGTAGGCTCTGTGGCAGTCAGTAGGCAGTCCCTGCTCCCAGCAGGAGTCTAAGCAACCCAGCATCTTAGCCTCCATCTCCACCCAGAAGACTGGGACTCAGACCAGGAAGAGGAGACCTACCAGAGTATTGATTGCTTGTACCCACCGAAAGGGAACTCTGGTCCCCTAACCACCAGGCCAGGAAGAGACTCTTTCTGCACTCATTAGAAGAAGGGATGGAAAGGAGACAATACAAAAACACACTCAGCAACAGAAAACAAATATCATACCACCAGATTCTAGAGACTCTACATCAGCAAGGCTCAAACATTCCAATGCAAATAAAGCAGAAGAGAATGACCTTAAAAAACCTTATGAAAATGATAAAGGCCCTCAAAGAGGATCTGGGAAAATCCCTTAAAGAAATGGAAGAGAAAAAAAAACAAAACATGCAAGAAATGTAGGAAAAGACAAAGCAAAAAAAATCACAAGAAACAATTCAAACAGTGCAAAGGTTGAAAACCGAAATAGAGTCAATGAAAAATCACAGGCTGAAGGAAGGCTGGAAATAGAAAATCTGGGCAAACAGTCAGGTACTACACATGCAAGCATAACCAACAGAATAAAAGAGATGGAAGAGACAATCTCAGGTGTTGAAGATACACTAGGAGAAATACATTCATCGACCAAAGAAAATCTTAAGTCCAACAAATTCCTAGCACAAAATATCCAGGAAATATGGGACACCATGAAAAGACCAAACCTGAGAATAACAGGTATAGAAGAAGGTGAAGAACACCACCTCAAAGGGGCAGAAAACATATTCAACAAATCATAGAAGAAAACTTTCCCAACCTAAAGAAACACATGCCAAGGAAGGTCAAGAACCTTACAGAATACCAAATAGACTGGACCACAAAAAAAATCCCCTTTCCACAAAATAATCAAGACCCCAAACATACAGAATAAAGAAAGAATATTAAGAGCAGGCGAGCAGGCAGGGAAAAAAGTCAAGTAACATATAAAGGAAAACCTGTCAGAATTACACCTGACTTCTCCATGGAAACTCTGAAAGCCAGAAGGTCCTGGATAGATATTCTACCAACACTTAAGAGACCATGGATGCCAGCCCAGACTGCTATACCCAACAATGCTTTCAATCACTATAGATGGAGATAACAAGATATTCCATAACAAAACCAAATTCAAACAATATGTATCCACTAACCCAGCGCTACAGAAAGGAAGGAAAACTTCAACCCAAGGAAGTTAACTACAACTAGAAAAATATAGGCAATAGATAATCCCTCTCTACCAACAGCCAAAAGAAAAAAGAGGTGGAAATCCACATATAATTCCACTACCACCAACCATTCCAAAACAAACAAGAATGAGCAACCAGTGGTCATTAAAATACCTCAGTATTAATGGTCTTAACTCGCCCATAAAAAGACATAGGCTAACAGAATTGATTCGAAGACAGAACCCATCCTTCTGCTGCATACAAGAAACACACCTCAGCCTCAAAGACAGACATTACCTCAGAGTTAAGGGATGGAAATAATGTTCCAATCAAACGGATCCAAGAAACAAATGGGGGTAGCAATCCTAATATCTAACAAATTAGATTTTAAAATAAAATCGATCAAAAGAGATGAAACAAGTCATTTCATACTCATCACATTATAAATCCACCAAGATGAAGTTTCAATTCTGAAAATCTATGCCTCAGCAGTGAAGAAGTGTTTCCCTTTCTACTCATTGTCTCCAGCATAAATTGTCCTTGTGTTTTTTATTTTAGGAGTAAGGACAGGAGTAAGATGGTATCTCAGAGTTGTTTTGATTTGTATTTCCCTTATGGCTAGGGATATTGAGCACTTTCTTAAGTGCCTCTCAGCCACTTTAGACTCCTCTATTGAGAATTCTCTATTTAGTTTTGTAGCCCACATTTTAATTGGATCATTTGGTGTTTTGGAGACTTGTTTCTTGAGTTATTTGTAAATTTTAGAGATCAGTCCTATGTCAGATGCGGGGTTAGTGAGTATCTTTTCCCATTCTGTGAGATACCTTTTTGTCTTATAGACTGTGTCCTTTGCCTTACAGAAGCTTCTCAGTTTCAGGAGGTCCCATGTATTCTACTGCATGAATACTTTGAGAAGAATTGGTATAAGCTCTTCTTTGAATTTCTGGTAGAATTCTGTACTGAGTCCATCTGGACCTAGGCTTGAAGTCTCCCACTATAAGTGTGTGGGGCTTTATATGTGATTTGAGTTTTAGTAATGTTTCTTTTATGAACATGGGTGCCTTTGTATTTGGAGCATAGATGTTCAATTTGAAACTTCATCTTGGTGGATTTTCCTGTGATGAGTATAAAATGACCTTCTCTATCTCTTTTGATTGATCTTATTTTAAAGTCTAATTTGTTAGATATTAGGATTGCTATCCCTACTTGTTTCTTGGGTCCATTTGAGTGGAAAATCTTTTCCCAACACTTAATTCTGAGATAATGTCTATCTTTCAGGCTGAGGTATGTTTCTTGTGAACCTAAGGGAAGTCCGAGGTAGCAGGCTCAGGAGGAGAGTCAGTCACCATTCAGGGTGGTGGAAGCCACCAAAAGAAGAGTGGGAGAGGGATGGAAAAACAATAAAATAAAAACAAATAAAAACCTTCCCCTTCCCTCATCCTTATATAAAGGCAATAAATAGAATATTGATCAAAGTTGTCACCATCATCACGTTGATTCCTCTGGACCAGGAGTTCACGGGTAACCCAAGTAACATGTGCTGCTTTCAGAAAACCACAATGCAAGGCCATCAGATAATGGCAGACATGTCTTAACAGATCTAGCCCTTGGAATATTTCAAAAGGAACTTTACTTTCCAGACACCATGCCATGTTCTGCATTGTCAGTCCATGCAGAACACACTCACCCACTTTTGCCACAGATGTCAGTATGGGCTTTAGGAGTCAAGACTCAGCTCTGAGATTTACATGGAGGACGATACCTGGTCTCATACACTAGAAGCACTGAAGACTAGGGTGTATCACACTGCATTGGGAAGCTTGTCCCTGGGTCCCTTTAAGAAAACAATGAGCACAGGGTGATTGCAGCCAGGGACAGAACTGAGGTACTGTGTTCACATGGTTAGCAGTTGTGACCATCCAGAAGCATGAGGCAGTCAGCCTCTGTGAAGACTAAATGGGTATCCAGTAACACGCTCCTTGAACTATGGAATGATTCTTGTATCAGAAGAGCCCCAACAAAGTAAGCAGACCTAAAGTAGGCTAAAGCTCTGGTGTATGCTTGACAGTATCCAAACCTGTCCAGTTATATAAAGGATTTCCAATCTCTACAAGAGACTGGTTTTACAAACCACCTTTCTCTCAGCTGACTGGCCACCAGGGTTCCTCTAAAACAAAGTGAGAGCAAGCAGATGTTTGGCTAGTCAATCAACCACATTTTCAGTTCCATCTCGGCTTCAAACAACCTTATAGGAACAAACCATGAATGCACACAGTGGCCAAGAGCTGCTGTTCACTCACAAGCTGGCTAGCATGATGGCCTTCCACAGTGACACATAATGTACATGCAAAACCCAGGGTCATGGAGGGAATAAACTCACATGAACAGCACACCTGGAGCAAGAGTAGACACTGCCACAACAGGGTCAAGGCAAGAAACCATATTTGTCCAACATTCACCTGGGGGGGGACAGGAGCAGGTAGGGAAGGGGAGAAGAGGCCCTCTGACCGTAATCATACATCAACTATAATAGTAATAAAAATTTAAAAGTCCCAGAGAACTTAACAGAAGCAACAATGCCATATTTAAAACTTACATTTCTAATCCCAATGCACTGTTCTTGCAGGAATTTACCACATATACAAACCACAGATACACTGTAGCCATTAAAATCCATGTACTAAAATCCTGATGGCTGGATGCACACCATTGTGCTATCCAAAAACACATCTACGTTATTCTATGTGGACCAAGAACCTGGGCTTTATTTTAAAAGTACTTATGATTAAGAATAAATGACAACAACAACAAAAAACAAAACAGAAAACAAAGCTTAGAATTGAAGGCAGGCTTTTACCCAGATTCTTCAACATTTTACTAAATTCTGTGGGTCATTGACTGATTATTGCTAATTTATACCTGGATTCATAGATAAAAGCCTCCAGGCTAAATTGGTACTCTGAATTCTGATCTTTGAAAAAAAACTAAATGTACCTTGTGCTTCCCCTACCCAAATTTAATTTTAAACAAACAGCAGGCATATTATAAATATGACTGACTTGGGTCAAGCACTCCTGTTGAACTGTAGAAAACATTATCACACCCCACCCCACTCCACAAGGAAAGGAGAGCCAGTGGTGAGTGCCTGTGTGTAGTATAATATATACATCGGCACACAGATACAGATCTAGACAGGTAGCTATAGATACATAATATTTCAAAAATGGCAGTAACAAAAATAACAAACTATGCTTGCATTGTGGCAGCAGAATAAGACAGTGTGTCAAAGTGATGGGTAAAATGGTTACAACTTATCCAGATTTAAATGACTATGATACTAGCTTAACTTTTACCACCTTGCTTGTAACCCCAACAATCTTTCAGAGTTTCCATAGAGAAGTCAAGTGTGATTCTGACAGGTTGGCCTTTGTATGTTATATGGCCTTTTCCCTTTGCTGCTCTTAATATTCTTTCTTTAGTCTTTATGTTTGGGGTTTTTACTATTATGTGGCAAGGCGACTCCCTTTTGTGGTCCACTCTATCTGGAGTTCTGTAGGCTTCCTGTACTTTCATTGGCATGTCTTTCTTTATATTGGAAAGTTTTCTTCTATGAATTTGTTGAATATGTTTTCTGCCCCTTTGAGGTCGCTTTCTTCACCTTCTTCTCTACATATTATTCTTAGGTTTGGTCTTTTCATGGTATCTCATATTTCCTGGATATTTTATGTTAGAGATTTGTTGGACTTAAGATTTTCTTTGGTCAATGAATCCATGTCCCCTAGTGTAGCTTCAACACCTGAGATTATGTCTTCCATCTCTTATATTCTGTTGGTTATGCTTGCATGTGTTGTACCTGACCATTTGCCCAGCTTTTCTATTTCCAGCATTCCTTCAAACTGTGTTTTTTTATTGTCTGCATTTCATCTTTCAACCCTTGCACTGTTTGAATTGTTTCTTGCAATTCTTGCTTTGTCTTTTCCTCTCTTGAATTTGTTGGGTTTTTTGTTTGTCTTTTCTTCCGTTTCTTGCATTATTTGCATTTGTGTTTGTTTTTACTTCCATTTCTTTAAGGGGTGTTCTCATATCCTCATGGGGGCCTCTATAATTTTCATGAAGTTGTTTTAAGGTCTCTCTCATCTGCTTCATCTGCTTCATCTGCTTCATCTGCAATGGGCTGTTCAGGTCTTGCAGGTGTAGAGTCTCTAGTCTCTGGCAGTGTCATGCTGGTTTTTCTTTTGCTGGGTGTGTTTTTATATTGTCTCCTTCCCATCATTTCTTCCTGTGGGTGCAGAAGGAGTCTCTTCCTCTCCTGGTGGGTATGTGACCATGATTCCTTTCCAGTGAGTGAGAGCAGGTCCAATACCCTGATGTCTTTTGCCTTGCATGGATGGAAGCTGTTCTAGTATCAGGACCTTGGCAATCTGTGTAGGCTGGACCCTTGCCTATCCCATGGGTGGAGAATGGGACTTGGGCCCTGGCAGTCTCTGGGCAGGTTGGCTCCTGCTGGATTGGCAGTTGCAGTGTGCAGTAACCTGTCCTTGGCTAGTTGTGCACAGATCACCGGAAAGTGGGTTGTAAATAGGCCCAGGCATATCTAGCCCATGGATGGAGAAAGGGACTATGGTGCGGGCAGTCTCTGGGCAGGATGAATCCCATTGGGCTGGAATTTGCCTTGTGCAGTCCTCAGTTCTCCAGTCTCCAGTTTGGATCTTGTGTTCAGACTCTAGAGCTTATGCATTACAGGCACATATGTCACCATCTTTGTCCCAGAGTATTGATTTTAATTCCTTAAATCCAACATATATACAATGCTTTCTTTTCTTAAAAATGTGGTCTTGTCAAGCTTTGTCCCAAAAAGGTCTCCAATCAACAATTCATCTTACATCACACACACCACATAGTAAATGTAAGTGTGTTTATTCCATGTTTCCTTAATTCTGGAATATCTGCCTTGTTCATCTCTTAAGACATTTACAAATTCAAGAGTGAATTTATGTCCATTTATAAAAATGCTCAAACCTTGAGTTTTATTTGAAGACTCATCATGATTAGAGTTCCTTCAACTCTCAGTGAAATTCTCCCCTACTCTGTTCTTAGATCAGAAAAGATTTTTTTGGAAAAGATATGTTCTTGGAATTTTGCAAGAATTATTTTGCTGCAGAACCTGTTGCTTTTATTAATAGCAATAATTCCAACTTTGAAATAAGTACTGAACATGAAGAATAGTTTCAAACTGTCAAAATTTCCTTAAGTATGGAGAAGATTGATGAATAAGTATTTCAAAATGCAGAAATAGCCATTAGCCAGTGTGATGAGAAAGCACTGACCCTGAAGGCATCAACATAGAGGAAGGGGGGCAGGAAGAAGTGCATTCTTAATCACTTTAAGGTCACCCTGGCATCGAATGCAGAATATTGACTCAGGAAATGAAGAAGGTCATTCTTGTGATATGGTGACAGATGTCCATAAGGTTCAGGTGAGGGCAAGTAACCGAGATGTGAGGAACAATGAGTTGCCTTGTGCACTCAGGGGAGCCTGCCAGTGTGTTCAGAAGGATCTTTTCTCTGTGCGTCCCCCTGAAAGGTTAATATACTGAATACTTGGTCTACAGATGTAGCCCCTGCTGAGAGGAATTTGGATCATGTGTGTTTTACCTTAGCCAATGAGTCCACTAATGAATTCATAGCTACCTGGACTACTAGGTGGGTTGTGTTAGAGGAAGTAGTATAATTGGACTTTTCTTGTCCTCACTGCCAGGTCCCAAATAACTGACACACGGTCTTAGTGTTAATGTTCTTGGCTAATATCTCAGGACAAGATATTTATTTTTTTTACTTGAATATATATAGCATTTATTGAAATCCAGCAATCACATATAGGAGAAGATCCAGTTTTTACATTTTCAATTCACAAAGCAGAAAGGCAGTCCTTGGCTTTTCATATCCGTAAATTAACCCATACTTCTTATCTATGCTTTGCCATGTGGTTTGGTACTGTTCTCAAAATGTATGCCCATTTTGCTTCTCTGACTCTCCTGGCATATCCAGACTCTGCCTGTCTTCCTCCCAGCATTCTCCTAGTCTGGCTCACCTGCCCAATCATTCTCCTAGTCTGGCTCATAATACCTATCTCTGTCTGCTTCACTATTAACCAGTCTGCTTCTTTAGTAAACCAATGACAACACAATATATTCACACAGTGTAAATGAATATTCCATAAAGTAGTCACTGGTGGGGTGTGTCTTTTAAGGGTCTATCATGTGTCCAGAGATTTCCTTCTGCTTCTCTTATGTATCTTATATAGCATGCTCCCAACCATGATGATGATTTGCCTTAATTCTGGTCCAAAGCACTGGAGCTAGTTGATCTTAGCCTGAAACCTTTGATTCTGTTAGCCAGTGTAAACCTATCTGTTACATTATTTTTCTCAGGCAGATGTTCTAGTAAAAGTACACAACCTAATAAAGGCAATATACACCAAACCGACAGCCAACATCAAGCTAAATGGAGAGAAACTCAAGGCGATTCCTCTAAAATCAGGAACAAGACAAGGTTGTCCACTCTCTATATCTTTTCAGTATTGTACTTGAAGTTCTTGCTAGAGCAATAAGACAACAAAAGGAGATCAATGGGATACAAATTGGAAAGGAAGAAGTAAAAGGTTCACTATTTGAAGATGGTATGACAGTCTATGCAAGGGACCGGAAGAATTCTACCAGAGAACTCCTACAGCTGATGAATACCTTCAGCAAAGTGGCATGACACAAGATTAACTAAAAAGAGCAGTATCCCTACTATATATAGACAATAAATGCACTGAGAAAGAAATCAGAGAAACATCACCCTTTACAATAGCTACAAACAACATAAAATGTCTTGGGGTAACTCTGACCAAACAGGTGAAAGATCTGTATGGCAAGAACTTTGAGTCTTTAAAGAAAGAAATTCAAGAAGATACCAGAAAATGGAAAGATCTCCCATGCTCTTGGGTAGGTGTTGGCCCTGAATATGATATTTCAGTATAGGTCTCAGCTCAATTCCAGGAGCTGGAATCTCCTATTGTCTTTTAGATGTTGGCTGGTTACATCTGGATTTCCTGGCCACAGTGGAGAATGACTTCTAGTTTGTGTAACAATAGACCTAGGACACAAGCCCATCACGAAGGCTATGGGACATGCCTGAAGATTGGTGAGATGTTCCATTAAAAAAAGTCTGAGGACTTGTGTATTTGCATTCTAGGATCATCTGTAGGGTTAAAGGAAGTTTTCCTAATCAGCCCTACATACATATAACAGATGTCTTAATGCTTTTGGAAAGCTATCTAAGAGGATGCTTGAATATATCATGTGCCTCCAGTATGGACTGAGAGCCCTCCTGAAATGACAAGCTGTCTCTGTCTCTTTCTTAACATCACTGGCTAGCTAGAACATCCCTGATCCACACTCTGCCACTCAGGGTCAGACCTGGGGCTGCTCTGCTCTTTCTCAACGCAGCCCCAACATCATGAGTTCAGAATAAATGGCCCCTGCATCGTAGGACTGATACAGGCTGGACCCCGGTAGACAGGTAGAATCAACATAGTAAAAATGTCAATCTTAACAAAAGCAATCTACAGATTCAATGCAATCTCTATCAAAATCCCAGCACAATTTTTCACAGACATTGAAAGAACAATTCTCAACTATATATGGAAAAACAAAAGAGCCAGGATAGCCAAAATAACTCTGTACAATATATATATCACATATTCTAATTGGTGTTAACAACGAAAACCCAGAGTCAGATATCTGGTTAAATGCTGAAAAATGAGACAGACAAAGGAGCAAGCCACATCCAACTCTTGCCTTGCTAACTCCTCAGCCAAAAGAGGGTCAAACTACAGTCTTCTCCCACATTATATTCCTCTCTCTGTCCAGCCATATCACTTCCTGTCTGTCTGTATGGACCTCCAGACCTCTGTGGTTAATTAGTCACTTCCTCCACCCTCTGATCTCCAGGTTAGTTTTATTTGTTAGATAAGAAACAAAGCATCACCACATTTCCCATCTTCGTCTAAAATAAAAAGGAATGCTGTATGTAATATAAGAAAAATATATACAATAAATACAATAACTATATACAATATATACAGGCAATAAACACATCAACAATGTCTAGTCCATTAGCAACTGACAAGTTCAGAGAAAACATTCTGTACCTATCATATCTTGATGAGTTCAAAGGTTGTAGCTAATTCACTTTGTATTTTAACTTGCTTTATCAAAACTATCGTTTACTGTCTCTCAACCTTATAAAACTTACACCTCTCTAGTGAATTTCTTTTCTGCATCTGATAACAAGGAAAACTATAACTGTAAAGCCTTCAACTCTACCAGAGACCTGATAAGGAAATAATATGCCCTTCGTAAGCAGGAAGTGCAAGCAAGAAACTTCCAAAAGATGTGAGAAATGACAGAAACTTCTGGATTCCTAGACAGTCACCCAAGGTTCCTCTGCAACATTGGGGCATCCATCTTCAGCCTACAGGAATAGCTTATCTGACAGACATTTCTGTGAAGCAGGATATTCTGAAGGGCTGTCATATCTTGTCTTGGCAAAGTACAGAGGTACTTTCTTTTATCTGTTTGTCTAGTTTGGACAGTACACTGTCAGCAGTTGAGACAATGATAGTGAAAGACCTCGGCATCAAAGCGCCGGGCACTGAACCGAACCCTCTGCCCAAGAACCGGGGCCAGACCACTGGATGCAAATGCAAGAGGTGATTTGCTGAGTACACAGGCGCCTGCGGATGCTACTGCAACTTGGGTGCAGAGCACACCGGGCTTGCAGGGAGCATAATATTTATAGAGTTTTAATTCTTACATAAGTATCAGCATAGCAACAGGCATTTCA
Source organism: Mesocricetus auratus (assembly GCF_017639785.1). Taxonomy (NCBI): domain Eukaryota; kingdom Metazoa; phylum Chordata; class Mammalia; order Rodentia; family Cricetidae; genus Mesocricetus; species Mesocricetus auratus. The sequence goes on from NW_024429194.1 coordinate 62,012,687, forward strand.
TTGGCTCATCTTGGGTTCAGGGGCAGTTCCCAGGGACTAAGTTTCCTGGTATTACCTCATGGAAGACCCCAGCACTCTTCAGCAATTATTATCCGGGTCCCATGACTACTATAGTAATCATAGACACAACTGGGGGCAGGGGTAGTTGCCAAGGACTAGGTGTCCTGGTATTGCCACATAAAAGACCCTGGCACTCTTCAGCAATTATTATCCGGGTCCCATGACTGCTCTGGTGACCACAGATCCTGTTTGAAATCCTGCCAGCTGGGCGAGGCACCTGGTCTGGGTTTCTTATTAGGCAACGGCCTGGCCTTGCTTTTCTTTTCCTAGGGGGTCCTGGGTAGGGGTCTTTCAATAGTTTCCTTTTCAGTGATTAAATTTTGCCACAAAGAAGGTAAACCCCATGTGGAGTTTCTTTGATGCTCATCATCTTCTCTGAATTAGATTGGTGCTGCCAGGAACAGACATGTCTTATTGTCACTAAAAAAAAGAACCTGTTATTAAAACATCTTAAATGCCATATTCTGCAGACCTTTGAAGTTTTTGAAGGTGACCTCTCTATTTAAAATATATCTGTTTGACCTTCAAAAATATACCTAACAATACAGCAAGTCCAAATGTAATATGTGACTAGTAGCCTGCAGTTCATTATTATCCTGCATGGTTGGTAATAATAACTTTCAAAGGCTAAATATATGCATTACATTGTTAAATATGTTGCATAGATACAATACCTTGTACACTATGTTCAGACAACTATAATCTAAATTTGTATCAATATACAAAAATCCATATCAATGTAAAATATTTAATACTAGTACTTGTTTTTTGGATTTAAGAGTAGATTCAATAATCTACCTTTTTATCCTATTTCTATATACCCCCATTTTTCTTTTGAGAGTAGATTCGATAATCTCCCCTGGTAGAATAGGACCAGGAAAAGCCGTGCCACAGTGGCAGCCATTTCCAGACAAAGATGACATAGAACTCCCCACTCTCATTAATTAACTCAGTATGTCAGAGTAAGGGAAGAACCATAGACATTTTCTGGGAGCCATGACTCTGGGATATCCAAATAACATACATGAATCCTAGACCCCAGGATGAAGAAAGTGTCTCTGAGCATGTCCTGCGTTGCAGAGCCTTGGCCTTTCTGTACCCATACCTGACTGCCTGGCAGTGACTGTTGCCCCACTGCAACTGAAACTGTGCTGGTGGCACTGAAACACTTGAATGCTGGTGAGTCAACAGAGAAGTTGACAGGGAGGTAAGATTGCTGCCCTTAGACACCTACCCCTACCTGCAATGGAGTTCTTAATTGGTCTACATAATAAAAACCCAGTCAGATATAGAGGAAAATGCTCAGAGATTAGAGAGAAGGAGCAAGCCATGGCCACACCTTACCTCCTTAACATCTCAGCACACAAGAGAGTCAGTTTCTCTTTCTCTCTGATTATATCCTGTTTCTGCCTAGTGAGTTCACTTCTTGTCTGTCTGTACATACTTCTAGATCTCTATGGTTAGCTAGTGGCAAGCTCCATTCTCTGACCTTCAGAGTGGCTTTATTTGTAAAAGCAAGATATTACCACATATACCCTTTTTGTCTAAAATTTTTTAAAAAGTTATAACTAATATAAGAAAAACCACATACAATAAGTATAATAATTATGCACAATATATATAGGCAATAAGTACATCAACAATGTCTAGTCCATTAGTATTTTGCAAATTTCAGAGAAAATACGCCATTATCTGTTCTTTTTTGATGAGTTCAAAGTCTTGTACCTAATTTACCTTCTATTCTAATTTTCATTATCAAATTATCTTTTAATGTCTATCAAATCTACCACACTTAAAACATCTTTAGTGAATTTCTTTAGTGAGTCTGGTAAGCAAGGAAAACCACAGTATTCAACTCCCTCGGAGACCTAAGAAAGAAATCATATTAACTAAGTAAGCAGAAAGTGTGAGCAACCCACATCCAAACAATGTGAGAGAAATGACAGAAACAGCTGACTGCCTGGAGAGTCATCAAGAACCCTCTGCAATGTTGGGGTGTTCATCTTTGGCCTATAGGCCAACATGTCTGACAGACATTTCTGTGAACCAGAATATTCTGAATGACTGGACCTCCTTGTCTTGGCAAGGTTTGTAGTCACTGTTTTAGGTGTCCTGTTTGTCCAATTTGGACAGCATGCTGTCAGCAGTTGAGGCAAGTGTACCTTCTTTCCCAGTGGCTTAAGTTTGTCACAAAGAAAGTAAACTCCATGTGGAGTTGCTTCGAATCCCATCATCTTCTCTGACTTATAGATTGGTGCTGTCAGGAGCAGAAATGTATCATTGTCATTGCTATCTTCTGTAGAGCTCTGAAGTGTTTGAAGATGGCCTCTTTCAAAAATATCTGTTTGACCTTGTAAAAATATCTAATGTGACTACAAGTTCAATTGTAATAGTTGACTAATTACTAAACCACAATTCCTTATCATCCTGTATAGTTGATAAAAATATTTAAGGACTAGAAATTTGGGTAACTTTGTTAAATGAGCTGTATAAATACAATACCTTGAACATACTAGAAATATATGTATAGTATGTTTTAGCAAAATTAATCTGAAATTTGTATTGATATACAACATTTGTATACAATATATAAAGTTCAATCAAATGTACAATAATTAAAACTAGTAGTTGATTTTTAAGAGAAGATTCAATAATCTACCTTTTTGTCTTACCATATCTATATCCACCATTTATTCTTTAGATTCATTTATCTACCTTTTTAAAATCCTATTTTATTTGTATTTCTTTCTAAAAAAAACCCTTGAATATAATCCCCCTTGTGAAACTATCTTCCTGAACATAAGCATCATTTTTTAATCAATCACCCTGTTTACACAGCTTTAGTCACTCTTTGCAAAAAGTTAATAAAGGGTTCATTTGGGCCTTGTATAACCTTAGTATATGGCTCAATTCTTTTCCATGGTTCTTTAACCTTGTCCCAAGCATTCAAGTCTGCTGTATAGCATAGGGACAAGATGTGTTCATTGTATGGAACATCAGCATAACAGTTCTCACCAAGAATTTGATCTTGGGAAACATAATAACCTCTGATTTTGCCTTGATGTTCAAGAGCCTTGGAGTCTTTCCTCCAATATGACTTCCACTGCATGTGTGGACCAAGGTGTAGAACAACTGAGACTAACTGAAGCCAGTCATTTGGAGTTATTCTGTCTTGTAGGCTATGCCTTTACTAACTGCCTCACAGAAGGTGAATGCATACCATAAGAAACTACTGCTTCCTTAATACCTTTTAAATCTCTCATATGTATAGGCTCATCCTCCAGGGTTATTGCTGGCCTTTGAGTAATAGCAACAGGATAGACCATAGAGGTTAATAGTGATGATACAAATTTTGGTAAGCCATCTTTGACTCTAAAAGGTACTGGTGATGTTAAATCTTTTTTATTCTCTCTTGTGAATACACTCCTGGTGTATTCATTTTAAGAAGGTTTTCTATGGTGTGTAATGCATTCACCATTTTTTCTTTCAGCATTTGAACTTCATGGACATTGAAAACTTCCAGTAAGATCTTGGACTCAAATTCTTCCTGCTTACCCTCTCTCAGAGTTCCTGGCCTGGGACTGCAGCCAGGGAGGCTGGCCCCTGGACAACCAAATGTCCAGGAGCCTGCAGAGAGAACTGGTCTGCTCCTGCCCCCACTGTGGGCAGAGGGCAGAGGTGAACTCCCAGCCCTCATCTTGGACCCGAATTACTGCAGCTTGCCTTCTCTCAGATTACCTGGCCTGGGGACTGCAGCCAGGTCCACCAGCACTCTGATGAGCCAAACAACCAGGAGCCTGCAGAGAGAGCCTGTCTACTGCTGCCCACACTCAGGGCAGAGGGGAGAGGACAGAGAGAAGAGGCCAGGGCGTATTGGATTTGCTTGCTCCTAACGAAAGGGAACTCTAGCCACCAGGAGAGTAAGAGGCTCTTTCTGCACCCACTGGGAGAAGTGATGGGAAAGAGGCAATAAAAGAATACAATCAGCAACAGAAAAACAAATATGACACTGCCATAGTCTAGAGATTCTACACCAGCAAGAACTGAACACCCCAATGCAGATGAAGCAGAAAGGAATGACCTTAAAGACACCTCATGAAAATGATAGAGGCACTAAAAGAAGATATGAGAAAATCCCTTAAAGAAATGGAAGAATAAATAAACCAAAAAATGCAAGAATTGGAAGAAAAACCAAACCAAAAACTACAATAAATGGATTAAAAAAAAAGAAGTCAAAGAATTGAACGAATGCAAGAAAGGGAAGGAAACACAGAGCAAAATTACAAGAAACAATTCCAACAGTAAAAGGGATGAAAGCTGAAATAGAGACAACAACATCAACAACAAAAACCACAGTCTAAAGGAATGCCAAAAATAGAACAACTGGGGGAAAGGTACTACAGATGCAAGCATAACCAAAAGAATACAAAAGATGAAAAAGAGAATCTGAGGTATTTAAGATACACTAGGAGAAATAGACTCATCGACCAAAGAAAATCTTAAGTTCAACAAATCCCTAACACAAAACATCCAGGAAATATGTGACACCATGCAAAGACCAAACCTAAGAATAATAGGTATAGAAGAAGGTGAAGAAACCCATCTCAAAGGGGCAGAAAACATATTCAACAAAATCATAGAAGAAAACTTTCCCAACCTAAAGAAAGACATGCCAATAGTACAAGAAGCCTATAGAACACCGAATAGAGCGGACCACAAAAAAAGTCCCCTCGCCACATAATAACCAAAACCCCAACCATACAGAGTAAAGAAAGACTACTTAGAGCAGCTAAGGAAAAAATTCAAAAAACATATAAAGGCAACCCTATCAGAATTACACCTGACTTCTCCATGGAAACTCTGAAAGCCATCAAGTCCTGGAAAGATATTCTACTAACACTAAGAGACCACAGATGCCAGCCTAGACTACTATACCCAGCAAAGCTTTCAATCAATATAGAAAGAGAAAACAAGATATTCCATGACAAAACTAGATTCAAGCAATACATATCCACTAACCCAGCCCTACAGAAAGTTTTGGAAGGAAACCTTCAACCCAAGGAAGTTAACTACAACCAGAAAAACATAGGCATTAGAGAATCCCTCTCTACCAACAGCCAAAAGAACAAAGGGGTGAAATTCCACACATAAGAATGTACCTTCTTCTCACCACCACATGGAATCTTCTCAAAAACTGACCACATACTTGGCAGCATATCCAACCTCAGCAGCCTCAAAAAATTGGAATAACTCCATGCATCTTATCAGACCACCATGCTTTAAAATTAGAATTCAACAACACCACATATTGCAGAAAACCTACAAACTCATGGAAATTGAATAATGCACAACTGCACCATTCCTGGGTCAAAGAAGAAATAAAAAAAGAAATTAAAGACTTCTAGAATTCAATGAGAATGAAGACACAACATACCCAAACCTATGGGACATTTTGAAAGCAGTGCTACGGGGGAAGTTCATAGCACTAATTTCTCACATGAAGAAACTGGAGAATAGTTATACTAGAGAATTAACAGCACAGCTGAAAGCCCTAGAAAACAAAGAAGCAAGCTCCCCCAGGAGGAGTAGACACCAGGAAATAATCAAACTTAGGGCTGAAATCACTAAAGTAGGAACTGGGAAAAAAAATACAACGAATCAATGCAACGAAGAGTTGGTTCTTTGAGAAAGTCAATAAGATAGACAAACCTTTGTCCAAACTTACCAAACAGCAGAGAGTGAACATGCAAATTAACAAAATCAGAAATGAAAAGGGGGACATAACAACGGACTCTGAGGAAATTCAGAGAATCATCAGGCCATACTTTGAAAACCTGTACTCCACAAAATTCGAAAATTTAAAGGAAATGGAGGACTTCCTGGATAGCTATCACTTGCCAAAATTAAGTCAAGAACAGATTTAAATAGACCTATAACCCCTATGGAAATAGAAGCAGTCATCAAAAGTCTCCCAACCAAAAAAAGCCCAGGTCCAGATGGTCTCAGTGCAGAATTCTACCAGAAATTCAAAGAACAGCTTATACCAATTCTTCTCAAACTATTCCACGCAATAGAATCAGAAGGGTCTTTGCCAAACTCTTTCTATGAGGCTTCAATAACCTTGATCCCCAAGCCACACAAAGACACAACTAAGAAAGAGAACTTCAGACCAATATCCCTCATGAACATTGATGTAAAAATACTCAATAAAATACTGGCAAATCAGATCCAAGAACACATCAAAACAATCATTCACCACGGTCAAGTAGGTTTCATCCCAGGGATGCAGGGATGGTTCAACATATGAAAATCCATCAACGTAATCCACCATATAAACAAGCTGAAAAACAAAAATCACATGATCATCTCACTAGATGCTGAAAAAGCCTTTGACAAAATCCAACACCCCTTCATGATGAAGGTCTTCGAGAGATCTGGGATAATAGGGACCTATTTAAACATAATAAAAGCTATATACAGTAAACCAACAGCTAACATCAAACTAAATGGACAGAAACTCAATGCAATTCCTCTAAAATCAGGAACAAAACAAGGCTGTCCACTCTCTCCATACCTTTTCAACATTGTACTTTAAGTTCTAGCCATTGCCATAGACAACAAAAGAGGATCAAGGGGATACAAATTGGGAAGGAAGAGGTCAAACTTTCACTGTTTACAGACGATATGATAGTTTACATCAATGACCCAAAGAACTCTACCAGGGAACTCTTACAGCTGATTAACACCTTCAGGAAAGTGGCAGGCTACAAGATCAACTCAAGAAAATCAGTAGCCCTACTTTATACAGATGATAAAAGGGCTGAAAAAGAAATCAGAGAAACATCACCCTTTACAATTGCCACAAACAACATAAAATACCTTGGGGTAATGCTAACCATACAAGTGAAAGACCTGTATCACAAGAACTTTGAATCTTTAAAGAAAGAAATTAAAGAAGCCCTCAGAAAATGGAAAGATCTCCCATGCTCTTGGATAGGTAGGATCAATGTAGTAAAAATGGCAATCCTGCCAAAAGCAATCTACAGATTCAATGCAATCCCCATTAAAATCCCAGCACAATTCTTCACAGACCTTGAAAGAACAATAATCAATTTTGTATGGAAAACAAAAGACCCAGGATAGCCAAAACAACCCTGTTCAACAAGGCAACGTCCGGAGTCATCACCAACTCTGACTTTAAGCTCTATTATAGAGCTATAGTCCTGAAAATAGCTTGGTATTGGCACAAAAATAGACAGGTAGACCAATGGAATTGAATTGAAAACCATGATATTAACACACACACGTATGAACATCTGATCTTTGACAAACAAGCTAAAAATATACAATGGAATAAAGAAAGCATCTTCAACAAATGCTGCTGGCATAACTGGATGCTGGCATGTAGAAGAATGCAGATCGATCCATGTTTATCACCATGCACAAAACTTAAGTCCAAATGGATCAAAGACCTCAACATAAATCCAGACACACTGAACCTCTTAGAAGAGAAAGTGGATGGTACCCTTGAATGAATTGGTACAGGAGACAGCTTCCTGAACATAACACCACTAGCACAGACAGTGAGATCAACAATTAATAAATGGGACCTCCTGAAACTGAGAAGCTTCTGTAAGGCAAAGGACACAGTCAGCAAGACAGAATGGGAAAAATATTCACTAACCCCACATCTGACAGAGGTTTGATCTCCAAAATTTACAAAGAACTCAAGAAGCAAGTCTCTAAAACACCAAAGGATCCAATTAAAAAATGGGCTGCAGAATTAAATAGAAAATTTTCAATAGAGGAGTCTAAAATGGCTGAGAGGCAGTTGAGAAAGGGCTCAACATCCTTAGCCATCCGGGAAATGCAAATCAAACCAACACTGAGATACCATCTCACTCCTGTCAGAATGGCTAAAATCAAAAACACCAACGACAATTTATGCTGGGGAGGATGTGATAAAAGGGGAACACTCCTCCATTGCTGGTGGGAGTGCCAACTTGTTCAGCCACTTTGGAAATCAGTATGGATATTCTTCAGAAAAATGGGAATAAACCTTCCACAAGACCCAGCAACTCCACTCTTAGGCATTTATCCAAAAGATGCCCATTCATACAAGGATATCTGTTCCACTATGTTCATATCAGCATTATTTGTAATAGTCAGAACTTGGAAGCAACCTAGATGCCCCTCAACTGAAGAGTGGATAGAGAAAATGTGATACATTTACACAATGGAGTACTATTCAGCAGAAAAAAAACAATGGAATCCTGAGATTTGCAGGCAAATGGATGACACTAGAAGAAACCATCCTGAGTGAGGTAAGAAATTGACTTATTTTTAAATTCCTAGAAGGTGATATTTTACATCAGTGTTGTAGCAGTTAGCAAATTGAAAAGCAAACAAAAACTAGTTAATTTACATACTATCTTAAAATGCAAAAAATATCCCGTAATTTACATCAATTAAATCCTCAGAAAATCGTCCATGCATACCTCTTTTGGTTTTAACTTTCAGTTGCAATGATGATACTTGGACAGCAGGTGTCCAGGTTGTGGCAGTTTCAAAAGTCTAAAGTCTAGCTTTGATCTGAGTTAACTGAAGAGAGTTTTGGTTTGGTTTGGTTTGGTTTTTTGAGACAAGGTATCTCTGTGGCTTTGGAGGCTGTCCTAGAACTAGCTCTTGTAGACCAGGCTGGTCTTGAACTCACAAAGATCCTCCTGCCTCTGCCTCCCGAGTTCTGGGATTAAAGGCATGAGCCACTACCGCCCAGCTGGAAAGCAAGCTTTCAACTTCTCACCTAAAAAGTTTCCAATCAAGCAGAGTGCTAGACTTCTGACTTTAAGGTTGTGCATAAAGGCTTTCCCTGTGAACCCAAAGAAGCTCTTGGAAATGGCACCTAGGTTGTAGGTTACTTTGGGGTGAGATACTTAGCAGGGCTGCAATAGCAGGAACATATGACATCAGCAGTCCCTGCTTGGACATTGTATTTTAGAGATAAGTTTCTGTCCTTCAGCAGGTTTGCAGGCAGCACACTCCTGCTGATTACAGGTACTCTGCAGGATTCATCAGGTTCAAGGAGAAGATTTCTTTGGTGATGAACAAATGAGGAGTTGACAAATTAATCCCATGCAGGGTCTGACTGTAGGAATAATCAGTCAGACATAATCAGTGTTACATAGGCTCCAATAGAGGGCAGTCATTACAGGTTGTTCACATTGTCCTGGTATCTAAGCAAGGCCATATATATCTTTCCTGAATTCTATGTGACTCAGACATTGCTATACTGATATTTCTCAAAAATAATGTTTATGCCTTTTTTTCTAGTTCAGGACGGTGTGTATTTCCTGTTCAATTTCCATCAATACTTAAAAGTTGAGAAAAATCCAGCCTATTGGATTTCTGACCATTTTCCCTTGGGGAAGCAGGGAATGAGCACAGCTGAATGGTAATGCTGGATTGTATATCTGAGTAGAGATGGATGTAGGGGCTCAAAAGCTGACATGGTAGGTCTCCATCAGGCCTGTGTCCCAGACACCTTCCTTCCCTAGGTTTGAACACCTCCAGCAAGAACTGAACAGAACACAGTCCAGGAGGAGAGCCTCCTGTAGACAGAGCTGCTGAAGCAGGAGCATTATGTGCCAGGCAAGTGAGCCTCCATTGAGCCCCATTCCCAGCATCCAGGGACTCGTGGGGTGGGTTTCCTTCCTTAACTTTTGTTTACTTGGGGTGAATAGGCCCTGATTTGTTGCTCTCCAGTGGCTCAGAAAGATTGTTTCTATATCTGATTTCCACTCTTCTCTGACAGCACCTCTTAAGAGAACTGAGAAGACTAGAGGAAGTCAGAGACACCTTGAAGGCATGACATTCTACACTCTAGGATCAAGGCCTCCTCAGAAAAGGCCACCTCCTTGCAGCTGTGAAGCCACCAGTGAGCCAAATATCAACCTACCATCAGAGGATCCAACCCCAATCTGATCCACATCTGTTGGCTCACTATTTCCAGAGAAAGGATTGCATCAGATACGAGCTTGAAACACAGAGGACACACCACGAATTACTCAGAACCTGTCAGCAAGTGACCACCTTGTGGGACAAAACAACATGGAGGAAGACATGGGGGTGAGCAAGAGTTATTGTGTGAGCTTTATGTGATGGCTTTGGCAAGCTGACTCCAACTGTGATGGAAGATCTGACTTGGAAGACTGTGTTAATGTCACACTGCTCTGCAGACAGACTGCATCGAGTACAACATTCTCTCTCTAGTGCAGTGCTGACGCTGACTCCACACCGTGTACAAGTGTTGCTGAAGATAATTTACATCAGAGACTAATCCAGCTCCTCATGCCTCATGTTGTTCACTTGCTTTTCCATAAAGAATGTTCCGAAGGAAATTGGGAATTTTACTTAATTTTCGGGGGATTATATTTTAGGATATTTGTTCTTTGGGTTTTTTGGTATTCTTCATTTTGGTTTACTGATGTTATTTCTTTTGTTCTTTTCATTGTTTAACAGTTTGCTAAGGCTATACACTTTATATAATGACTGCAATTTTAATGCCCTTATAAAATAAAATGATTGTATTTTATGAATAAAAAAGCAATTTCTAACTTTTCACTTTTAAGTCTCTTCTTTAGTCATGTGAGGTGTCACACTCCTGTAAACATAGATCTCACTGCCATGGGTGTATCTTAGCAAGTTCGATGTAGCATGGACTGCACAATGTTTTGCAAGTCATGGGTCTCAGGGCTACGCAGTCAGATTATCCTTTGGATATGGATGGTGTGACCTACTCCATGGATACCCACTACATGATTATGGTTTACTAGAGGCAAGCTCCATTATCCTGACCTTCAGACAGGATTTATTTGTACAAGCAAGGTTTCACCACACATCATAAAAAAAATTATGTATCCTTAGGGAACATATTTAGCTACCAGTAAAATGTGGTACACTATACACACATGTTTATGAAACCATCACACGGAGCTTATGAAAGGGAAACACAAGTACTATATTGCTCCAGGTCTCTCATTAAATGAGAACATTCATTAAGAGTGAATAAAATAAATCAGGAAATGAAAAGCGATCTGCCTCTAGTTTTTTTGAAATTCAGGATGAGTGATAACTGCACAGCAGAAGTAATGTCCTCCAAGACATGTTGGGACATTTTTTGTGGCACTTTTCTTTATACTATGGGTGTTATGACACCACATACTTGCAATTCCCATAGAGGCCAGATGAGGGCAGTGCATTATACCTGGAATTTGAGTTAAAGTGGGTTGTTAGCTGTCATGTGGGTTTTATAAGGCAGCAAGAATGGTCTGAATGGATGAGTCATCTATCCAGCCCCTGCACTTGACTTATGTTCTCCCAGGTACTTGTTGGATTGCATCACTTCCAACTAAAGACTGAAGTTTCTTGAGACCTGTAGGCATAGGTATATGAGACAGGCATGCTAATTGTCTTAGGCTGCACAAATACATCTAGAGCTCTCATAGATTCAGGATCCTGCCGCAGCATCACTGGCTGTAAGATTGAAACCTGTCATATAGGATGGCAAAGCAGATTAGGCCTGTCTGATGAAATGCAGAATTGAGAAGATCCAAGTAGTAGTAAAGGTCCTTGTGATACAACTAAGTGATGTTGGGAGGAACCTTATGACTAGTGGGAGTAATAGAAGCCTGTATCTGGGGCCACATACCTCTAGTGGAGAGCGTTTCTATGCAAGACTTAAAAAATAGAGAGATGGTTGTTGCTGCTCTGTGGTGATAGTTTGTTTGAGCTCAAATAAATAAACTTCACCTGAAGATCAGAGGGTGGCACTAGCCACTAGTTAACCATACGGGCCAGGCAGTGGTGGCACATACCTTTGATTACAGCACTTGGGATCTCATGCCTTTGATCTCAATACTTGGTAGCACATGACTTTAATCCCAGCACTAGGAAGTTGGAAACAATAATATAAATTGGGTGGAGACAGGATCTCAGTCCCTTCGTTCTAAGGAATCCGTAGAGGTAAGAAGTCTCTCTAGTGTCTGCCTCTTTCACTTATCTGATCTTTTAGAATTTAGATAGATATGTGACTCTAGGTTTTCATTATTAACACTAATTAGAGCTCTTGCTACACTGCTCTTTTACCACCACAGACCTCAGATTATAGTGAGAAAGTGTTTCTTCGAGATTACTGCTTTAGTCTTGTGAAGTTCCTCTGGAATGGATCTGATTTCTGGGACAGACCGAGAGGCAGAGAATTAATGTATGAAGCAAGAAACCCTATGGGTCACCTATGGATATCTGCCAGCCATGTTTTATCAAGTTGTGGTGAGACTAAGCACATCCTCTTTTACTAAGACTGGATGCAGCAATCCAGTAGGCAGAATGGGTCCTAAAAGCAAGCAACAGAGACAGGCCCTGCTCCCACTGTTAGGAGTCCCAGAAAGCCATGTTATACACCCATAGCATACATGCAGAGGGCCTAGCTAAGTCCCACATATGCTCCCTTGTTAGAGGATCAGTCTCTGTGAGCCACTATGAGCCCAGGTTAGTTAGTTCTGTGGGATTTCTTGTGGTGTTCCTGACACCACAAGCTGATTGATACACTGGCTCAAAGCCTGGCCCCTCTGGGGTATCCTGGAGGATAGCAGGTCAGCTGACATTGTCCCCCTGCAGGGACCAGCTCTTACCCAGAGACAAAAGAAACAGGAGAACACTGTCACCCTTCCCTTTTTCATACCCCAGGTGGGAACTGTGACCTCACAGCTGCATAGGCCTTCACAGGCACACGTGGGACCTTGGAAGAGGCATTTACCTCTGGAGTAACTCACTAAGGCTCCCATTCCTTGGGAAACAGGTGCAACTTATAATTTTTTTCTCTTTAGAAAAGAAGAATTTTAAAGGAGTCCAAGTAGGGCTCTGCATTTAAGGATACTGAATACTCTTCTAGAGGACCCTGGTTCAATTCCGAGCACACACATGACAGCTAAGAGCTGTCTGTAACTCCAGTTCTTGGGACTTAGACTGCCATGGCAAAACACCAAAGCACATAAAATTAAAACTAAAAAAAAAAAAGATTTCAAGTAAAGCGGTTTAAGGGAGAGGTAGGGAGGCCAGATCTCATTTGATTTCCAAACGTATTTGCTATGCATTCTCTCCTACTCCTCCCACCCATAAATCTCTCCGTAGGGGTACTTTGGCCACCCTCTTCCATGGAGCTCAGTGACAAGCTAGAGTCAGAGACCCCTAGGGACCCTCAACACTCAGTACATCCAAGTCCCATTCACATGAGGGAAGGTACTTTCCTAGAGCAGAAAAGATAGGTGGAGCCCAGAGAGAGGGTGGGTAGAAAAGAAAGAGCACCGTTAGAGCTGTGTAGAACTTCCAGTTCCTCCTGAAGCCCACTTCTGCAAAGAGGTGCTGTCTGACCATCAAAAGATAAACAATGCTGAGAGCTTCCATAAAAAGCAGCCAGATGCAAACCCCTTATCTGTCTTCCTTTCTGGATGCCTGGTATCTCAGAGCATTCTTGGGAAGTGGCTGGTGTTTTCTCAGAAGCCTCCAATTCCCAAAGCCTTGGTTCTAGAGTTCACATTCCTGCCCTTGATTCTGAGAAGGACCCTTTGACTCTCTGGACTCTGCCTCCCATCCTAAAATTTTCATCTTATTTTATGTGTGTGTTTGGCTTACCTGTAGATGTGTGTGAGTGTGAGCACATGTGTGTGCATGTTTGTGTATGTGTGTGTGCTTCTGTGTGTGTGTTTCTGTATGTGTTTGTGTGTGTGTGTACCATGTGTGTGCGAGGTGGTTAGAAGATGACATCAGATCCCCCTGGAACTGGAGTTATTTATAGTGGTGAATACCTATTGAGGTGGAGTGAACTGAATGTGGATCCATTTCAAGAGCAATAAATGCCCTTAACCACTGATCCATGCCTTCAAACACACCCTGATGAAGTTTTAACAAATGGACTAGAGGTCTCCAAAGTTCTTCTAGATAGGAACTTACACAGTTTGCTGCAATATACCCTACCCACATATTGCAGACACAGCCCCAGAGTGCAACAAGAAGCACATCTAATGTCTTTAGTGTGCCTCCCAATGCTACACCCCAACATGGACCAATGCACAGATCTTCCAATAAGAGTGAGGAGCTTCAGCCCAGGGTCACACGCTGAAAGCAGAGCTTCTGTCTGGGCTGTACCATATTTGCTCATATAATAACACCACAGATTCTCCCACATTAACTCCCAAGATAAGGACTCCTGAGACCATCCTTGCCTGTGTGTGTCTAGCCCTATGAACACAGTCTTTCCCTGTTTGGTCTCCCAGGGCACAGTGGGGGCCCAGGGTGCAGATTGGGAAATGGGGAGCTGAATCTGGTCTCCTGTGGGTCTCAGCCAACTCAGAGCCTGGCACCAGAGCTGATGCTGGTGAATGAACGCCTGGCTAGATGAGTGAAGGAATGACTAACACCCACTCTGTGAGATACTTGGCCTATAGCACTGTGTTGTGGGATTCCTGCGTGGGTCCTGTTGCTGCTTTAGAGCCACCAAATAACACACAGACACTATGTTAGTTACAATGCTATTGACCAATGTTTAGGGCTTCTTATAGGCTAGCTCTGTCTTAAGTATTAACCTATAACTACTTGTGTGTGTGTGTGTGTGTGTGTGTGTGTGTGTGTGTGTGTGTATTCTATAGGGTCTTATCTTACCGACTTACAGGTCCTCTCCTCCTGGGATCACATGGCGACTCTCTACTACATTTCCCAGAATCCTCCTTCTCTCCTAGTACCGCCTATCTTACTTCCCTATTGGCCAACAGAGTTTTATTCATCAACCAATAACAGAGACATGCTTACAGAATGGCATTCCCCCATCAGCACTGAACTTGCAGGAGAGAGCAGAGCCCCGGGATCCCAGCCCAGCAGAGGCTCTGGTTGCTTAGCCTGGCACCTAGGCCACAGCCTCCAGGTCAGGTGTGGGGGTTGGGAGAGACATGGCTTTGAAGTCATAGAGTACAGCTCCTGCTTCAGGACCAGGTTCAGGGTCTTCTGCCCCATCTGGTAGTCAGGGCAGAGTAGGGCTGTTGCACCTGGGAAAAGGTGACAGGATGAGGGGGTAGGTCCTGGTTTGCTTGGCCGAGCACAGGATGGATCATTGGCCACAGGACACCACCTTTGGGTCACAGTGCTGGGTATCCTCCTTGACCGAAAGAAGAGCAGTGTCAGCTCCCAAATGCCTGACTCTACAGGGGAGTGCCAGACATGATCCTCTGCTGCTGGGCAAGCAGGATTAACTTGTGCAGCAACCTGACCAAGAGCATGGGAAACACGGAGCAGGCAGAGCCTCATATGCAATCCGGAGGATCTGTCCTGGTCGCCTAAGTCCCTGCGACTTTACCCCCCCTCTCTGAGGTGCTCACCTGGGCACTAATCCCTCTGGTTACATCAGAGTGGCCTATGTGGCCACCTTGGCCATGTCCCAGGCAACAGGCTCTGCTGCACTGCAGACATTGCAAGCTGCAGGCTTGGCAATGGCACTACTGGCCAGAGCAGACTCTACGTTTGCAACCTCGCCACTCCCTCCTCCTCTGTTGAAGGTGCAGAGCTGGGATTGAAGGTAGAAGGCACCAAACACAGCATCCACAGCCCCTCAATCCTGCCCAAACTGCAATGCCACTGAGAAATTGGAGGGGGAACAGCCCACTGGCCAGGGCCACTTGACCGTGACCATGGTAGGCAGACTAGGGTTCACAGGTCTGAGGATCTGAAAGCTGGACAGGGATGGAGATATGGTGATGGGGGAAGTCATGTGTATATGTCAATAAAACACTGTTGGCTTCGGGATGAAAACTCACGGGATCGGGAGGTTGATGCAGCAGGCCTGTTGAGAAACTGGAAATCTCAAACCGACTGTTTTCCTTCTTTCTCGGGCTGTAGATTCGATGACATCAAGGGTCAGGAACACTGATTTAGGAGATTTCACTCAAACTGGCTTAGGTATGCTCCCATGGTCTCAGGTCCAGTTTTTCTCTGCTCCATGCATCTCACCAAATATTCTGACAGCTGCCGAAGCTTTATTCTTTTCCTGTAAGAAAACACAAACATGCCCTCGACCCCAAATTAGGGTCTTCTCCACTGTCTAGTGTATGGATGTCTCCATTTGACCTGAGCAGTAGTTGCTCAAGTTCCATCATGCCAGAATCTGTCTGAAGCAGATTGCTCACTGGCATTCACATTTTAAAATTTTTAAATGAGGAGTGTATTATTTGATGAGTCATGTTGGGACCGGGGACATTACTCCCCTTTTTTTATTTTCTAAATTTTGTTTGAACTGTTGAAGCTGGAACATAACAGTAGAAGGATTTGTCTACCCTCCTTACTTAACTATCTAGGTTAATTGGGATCACTATCTAGATTATTAGTAGATGCTCTTTAAAAAGGACATATCCATTAAGTATTTCCCAAAAACATTGAAAAATCACTCAAAGATTGTAAACTATACTGTGTCCCAAATAACTTTTGAAAATTATTTGAAGTCTGTGAGCAGTCTTTCCCAATCTAACCTGTAGAGCTCTCACTAGCTGATAGGACTCATTTGCATCTTAACTTTTCTGTTAAAACAATAACCGACTGGCTGGGTGTTCCTTTCAGCTATATATAAAGCAATTTAGGTAGATTTTAACTATTTTTGAAGGGATGATCAGGAGGGGGATCATGAATTTCCAAGTAGAATGACAAAAGCTTTAAAGGAATTTTAGAAACAGAAGAATGGAGAGAAGCACAGATTTTTGATAGCAGCATTTTCTCAGGTGGGCTCTGTTTTGCTAGCGACAAGCAGAGACTCATGCGATTCGCTTAAGGGAGTCTTCCTGACTCAGCATAAAAAAAAATCCCGAAAGGTTCTTTTAAGAGGCTCTGCTAACAATTGAAAGGTGTGTATGTACAGCTGGAAGTGGCAGTGACCACATCTCCAAGCCAGCAGCTTTTGCTGGATCTCAGCATACACTGAGACTGTGGCTGGAGTCACACTTATGCCTGCCATCTTGGAAAACTGGCAGTTTAAACTGCCGCAGTTTTACCAGATAAGACACGTGGCCACGAAAACATAAAGATTTACAGTAAAGTTAGACTTGGATGAAGAAAAACCTCTAAAGGTTTACAGTGTGTTTAAAAATATACGTAGAATTGAGAGAGAAAAAAAACGACACAGTGGTAAATAAGTAGAGAAGCCAGTTGTGGTGGCGCACGCCAGTAGGAATTGCTTCAGAGGCAGAGGCAGGCAGATTTCCAAAGAAAAACCCTGTCTCAGAGAAAAAGAAATAAAACTAAAAGAAATAAAGTAATAATAGATAAATAAATAAGCCACGTAAAGATGGAAAATACACAAAGAGTCTGGATACTGTATGCTATTGTGCTTTTCAGTTTTTTGATTGCTCAGGAAGGAACAACTGCTAAAGTACACTTGATTATAAATGCTGCTAAATTAATTCAACTTATATCTTTTGAAAGTGCCTTGACTTCAAATTTTAAGTATAAGGATATGTTACTTGGGAAAGGAGTTTTTGTTTATGTTTCTACAGAAAATGAAAAGCTGAGGATTCCTTCCAGGCTTCTGTGGTTTGATGAACCAAGACCCCCTGAAGCAGTGGACCAAATGTTCCAACAACTGAAACAGCTAAGATGATGCAGTCTTACAGACCCTGAAACTAAGGACTTACACAGGTTTCTGAGTTTTGTCATGATCCCCATGGTATGAACAGCGCCCCCTTCCATCATGAAGCAGTCTGGAATGAGCGACGTCCTAATTCCCATCTTGTTTATAAATCTTTGTTTTCATTTAAATGGGATTGTTTATAATTGGTTAATGATCACAACCAATCTCTTTTTAAAGGAAAAGGGGGATTATGGTATGGAAATGAGTACTTTGTATTGGTATGGTTTTTCATTTATTGAGACAAATTCAAGGTCAGTTTTGTGCTGTGTATATTTCTCCTCTTGATTAGGTATTGTGCTTATACTGATATTTTAAAACATAATGCATAATTAAATACAGACTATAGATAGTTATAATAGTCAGAATTTATAGTTAGGTAAGTTAGGTTTTCTAGATATAGAGATGTATTTGAGGCAGATAGTCTTCAAACCTTTCAAAGACCTTCAGAAAATGTCATTTAAAATGGTTTAGGGTTTTTCTTGACAATGAGAAATGTCTGCTCCTGGCATCACCAAACGTCTGAGAGGAAGATGGGCATTGAAGAAACGTGGTATGGAGTTTGCTTTCAACATGGCATGATTAGCCATTTGGGCAAGAAACTGCTCTTGCCTGTACTGCTTGACTGTTGTTGTATAATCTGGACATGCAGGGCCCACAGGAAAGTGACTACTGAACTCAAACAGTCCTTCAGGGTTCCTAATTCATGAAAGAGTCTACGAGACTTTCTGAGGACACAGAAAAATGAATGAAAGACTGCCAATGCAAATGGACAGTTTGAAATTTCCTGCTTCACTGAGAAGCCTTCCAGACACACTGTGGCCTATGGGCTGAAAATGGATGTCTGTCCAGGCAGTAAAATGTCTCTGTCAATTCTAGTGTTTATATATTATCCTTCTGTGGTCTTTGATAGAGTTTAAGGCAGATAGTTGTAATTATAGTTTTCCTTAGTTATGATAAAAGATAAGCTACATATAGAACTTTGGACTCACAAGGATGGGATGGATGATATTTTCTTTAAATCTTGCTGAATGTTAATAGACAAAATATTATAACTATGTTCTTACTTAATAACTGTTCTGTTATATATAATTTGACTATGTTAAAGTTAAGACCTTTCTTTTCTTTAGACAGAAAAGAGGAGATGATGGAGGTAGTCTTGTGTATATGTCAATAAAGCACTGTTGGCCAATAGGGAACCAAGATAGGTGGAACTAGGAATCCAGGAGGACTCTGGGTAGGAGAAACAAAGGAGTCGAGATGTAACGCCATGGGGTAGGAAGCCCGGAAACTTCTCCGATAAAAGAAATACTTAGATTTACAATTATGGGGTAATTACTTAAGTCAGAGCTAGCCAGTAAGAAGCAAGCAAGGCCAACAGCTTCATAATTAATATAGCCTCCTGTGTGTTTATTTGGGACTGATGTGGCTCTGGAACCAGGTTGGCGGGAAAGCCTCCCTTTACAACATGGTCTGCAAACCTAGGTTCAGGGGCCCTGAGACCCTGAGCTAAAAAAGGACACTATTATGGCAGAAACACCCTTGAGTGAGAGAGAAATTCAAGGGAATCTGAGCTAGGTAGAGTCTGTGAGAGGGACAGGGCAAGAGCAAGAAAGACTAAGACCCAAAAGACCAAAAACACCTAGAACAAAGTCTTGCAGAAATGACAGACAGTGGGGACATCTCCATCAGCTCCTGACACCAGGGGTGACAGTGCTTAGAACTTCTCTAGTGTCTGTAGAAAGGACTTTGGTCCTTCAACAGTAAAGGGTTTTTGATGGGGTCTAGAAGGTAAGTGCCAGGAGAGAATAGTCCTCTTGGTAATTCACTCTAGGCCACCTCTGTGAGCCCAGAGGATGTCAGACCTGCCTTCTGCCTGGCTTCCTGATGCTGGATAGGGTGAGGGATTGACTCTTCAGAAGACTATTGGGGCTCTCCTGAACCCTGATTTTCTCCCACAGTTGGGGGCCAGGCTATCATGTATGCCAGATAGTTCCAACCGTGATCCAGACTAGACTTTAGAGTCTTAGCCACTGCCCATGGAAACAGAGCACACAAGGGGCCTCCAGGACATTTAACATAACCCACCCCTGTTAATCAACTCTTCTACTCCCTATTCATTCTACCCAATATCAGTGGGCTCAGTGCCTCAGGAAAGAGCTTTTCAGAAATATGGCACAGAGCTGGCAACAAAAATGATCTTCACCTGAAGAGAAGTCTGGATCTTTTATCACCTACTCATGGACCTCTCTCTGCATTCTATGCATCATCCATCAAACCAGGAATTCCTAGGATTCTGTGTTTTGACAAAGACTGCCCTAGATTTAGGTATGAAAGCCGCACCTCTCTGGAAACCCTGTAGTTCCAAGGACTTCGGACTCACACGGCAAGTTCCTCGCTTGCCATCCACGCCTGAGGGGACCACCTCCAATCACAGAACAGGCCCACATTCGTTTGCTCCGTGGGACTCCTAGAAGAGCTCTGAGGGTACCTACCATGTTTTCATCCTCTCTTTCTCACTCCAGGCTGCCCCAGTTCTGCTTAGATTTCAGAAATTGGCTCACTGTGTCCTGTCCTTGGAACTTTCTTTGTCCTTCCTGGCAGGTAGGACATCTGGCAGGTGTCCACCTTCATCCCAGGAAGGGAAGAACCATGCCTGTCCTATTGCCATGGAGAGGGCCATCTCCCTAGTTATATGGGCATCCATGGCCATAGATCAGTGGGAAGCTGTGACTATCATTCCAGCACGGTCACCATTCATCCAGTGTTTCCTACACAGAAGCACTGCCCATCAATGCTTATCGAGATTGGTGTGCAGGGGAGCTATGCCCAGAATCTGCTTCATGTGGAGGTGCACACCCATGGTGTCATTTACTCAGGAGTCACAGACAGGTTTAACACTTGAACTTTAAGATCATCCCAGGCCTGTGTCAAAATATTCACGAAAGAAACTTGGTGTTCATTTAAAATGTTTCTCAATTTATTATGTTCCTTCCATAGTCTTGTGATGTATTTCAGCTGGTAGAGTGTTTACGTAGCGTACATATGACCCTGAGATCCATCCTCAGCACTCACATAAATAGGGCACAGTGCTGCCTGCCTGTAATTGAAGGGCATGACAGGCAAAGGCTGAAGGATCAGAAGTTCTAGGTCATCCTTGTGACACAGTGAGTACAAGGCAATCCAGAAGTGCATGAGACCCTCCCTCATGAAAACAATGCACTGTGTCTCACATGTGTATCCTAGATTTGAATATTTGCTTATGGGTGAATTTTGGAGTAATGTAGAAGTCAGATAATTAGAGACAGGCGACTGGGGATGAACTCATGAAGGGAGATAGACTTGGTAAAATATAGGTAAAAATAATCAATGTAGAGAGGGGAATGCTTGGACTGGAAAGGCTCAAACATGAACCAGGAAAGTGACAGAGTCAGAAAAGACTTAACTAGAATACAGGGCACATGGAAAACCTATATGGAAACCTACATCTAGAAGCCAAAGTAAAAACAAATATACTTAGAGGGGATAATAGGAAACTGGTGGCATGAAAGAATGGAGGAGAATATTCCATGTTAAAGGTGTAAGTGAGGCCTCGGGCAGGCTGCTAGGAAAGAGTAGGGGTGAAGTGGGTAGGGATGAGTTAATAAAAACCAAAAATGACCAAAGAAGTCTTTTGGCAATCCAGTCATTTAAAGATAATTGAAAATAAAACAAAAATTCCAGCTATATGTCATTTACATGCCATAGATTAAGCAGGAATGAAAAAGTCACAGAAAGAGTTAAGTGAGGTTACTTTATAGGACTAGTCCCTTAAAAGCAAAAGAGTACAATTTTCAACTAGGTCTTAAAGACAATTTCTTAATCTATAGAACCTGTCATTTTAGTACCCATAATGGAACTGAATGAATGAATTGATAAACTGAATGAACCATGTAAGCTGGGAGATAGGGTCTGTAAAAGAAATTGAAAGTGGAGGGGTTTACTGGGTGTGTTCTTTAGGGACATGCTTGGTGAATAATTACAGTGGAAGAAAGTTCTGTGAGCAACCTAGCTACAGTTTAACAACTAAGTGAATCATGCATGGCATCATTACATACACCAGAACATCAGAAGTTACAGTTCCCCAGGCCTGATTCCCACACCTGTCATCTCAGGGTTCTGGAGTGTGAGGTAGGAGTCATATAGAAGGTAGCAAGTTTAGGGGTGCTGACAATTGAACCCAGGGCCTCATGCATGCCATACTCCTAGGCCCTGCAAGAAATTTGAAATTTAGCAAAAAATTTTAATTTTAATATAAATTTTTGTGCAAATTTGAGGTCAGCCTGGACTATTTAGTGAGATCATGTCTAAAGAGTAATGAATCTGCTACACCATGGAAACATGTTAGAAAATGACCAAAAGTATCCTTTGAATTCATCAAAGGGCTTAGATGATAATTTTAGGTGATTAATTCCCTCATGATTTTGACACAGCTCTTCTTAACTTTAACACTGTGCACAGCACAAGGTATTTCCTAACCTTCCTTATTTGGTATTGTTCTCATTTGTTAAAATCCAGTCTGACTTACATTCAGATTTCAGTGGCATTAACAACAGCAATTTCAGACCCAGGATCAGAGCCACCTGGAAGGCATCAATTTCTTGCCTGACACTTTTCAAATTGGTGAGACAAATGTGTCAAATGCCAGTGTCAGATGCCCACAGAGAGCAGATAATCGCCCAAAAACCCCAAAACAAACCAATAACAAATCCAACCAACCAGTCAAACCAGTGTTTCTTTATAGAGCCTAGCCTAGACTTAGGCTCCTAACTCACCTGCCTCAGAGTCTGCTTTGAAAGTCAGTTGATTAACAGACTAGAAAGAAAGATCAGATTAAGGACCTTTGGAGGGAGCCATCCAAGGATCCAGGGATGGAGGAATCATCAGGGACATAGTGTCAGGCTCTGAATCAGTTTGACCAGCATAAGTGTGCAGCCTTAATCAGCTCTACTGTGTGGTAACACCAACAGAGATGTCACACCATGGGACACTCCATCTAACAGGATAATTTTCAGATCTGGGACTCAATGTGGGAATGAGGTAACCCCTCAAAAGACACTGGCTCTTGGATTTGCAAAGATCAAGAATCCCATGTGGGAATTGCTTCGGGTTACAAGCATTTTAGATTTTGGATATTTCTGGATATTTGAATATTTAGAAAGACATAAAAGGTCCTGGGCATTGTAATACTTGGGAAACTGAGGCAGCAGAGATGAAGACTTCCAGGACAGACTGTGTCTCAAAAAACAGTCATACTGAACTGTGCCACTATTCCCATGTTCTATTCCCAATTATCATGATCTGATTTCTCAGACTCCTTTATTTATCATCTTAACTGAGTATGGATCTTAAAGAGGGGAAAAGTCATCCCTGGGCAGTGCTTGGAAAGTGAGCTTTCAACTTCTCACATAAAAAGTGTTCAATGAAGTAGAGAGCTAAATTTCTGGATTTAGAAGGAGGTTGTGTCTAAAGGCTTTCCTTGTGACCCCAGAGAAGGTCCTGGAAATGACACCTTGGTTTTAGGTCACTTTTGGGTGAGGTAGTTAGTAGGGCTGCAATAGCTTGACCATTTGACAGCAGTCCCTACTTGGACATTCTATTGTATCCTGGAGAGCACTGGCATTCTCTGTGATGTCACCAGTGTTGTAGCAACACCAACTGCTTTGGGGGCATTCATTCAGTACCTATATGGTTTTCCCACAGACATGCTGACAAGAGTGATCAGGTTGCTTTGGAGGAGGAATGGAGAGCAAAGAAAGACCAGAGGGAGGCAGGAAGAAGGTAGACATCAACCTCCATGTCACACATTTAAAAAAATGGTTCTGGGGAATGCACAGTGAGTTCTGAGCAAGGGATGGGCAGCTTCCTGAAGAAGGAAGGCTTCATCTGAACCTTTCTAGAGTAGGGCTCAGAAAGGGGTAGTTTGTGGGAAGCAATGGCCCTCTCCTGCTTTTCTCAGTTCCTAAAGAGCAGACCCAGAGGTGAGAATTTCTGATAGTTTGACAGAGATCCAGGAATAGTCAAGGCATCAGCTGCTGTTCTGGGAGAACCTCTGCAATCACTCTGCATGGGAAGGAAGCACAGAGGAACTAAAGTTTTCAGTACCAGTCCTGCACTTCCCCCACACTGAATTTCATTTGGTTGTGATTCACTATTAACATGGAGAGTAAATTGCCTTGGACAAAGCTGGGGTTCTCACATTGAAATCACAACCAAATTCAGGGCAGGACACACCAATTATTGCTGTATGTCAGTGACCCTAAGGTTTACGAATTCCAACCCTCTCACTACCCAGTCATCTAACTCAACCTCGGGATTGAGTCATCATTCTTCCTGCAGGTGTTTGCTCTTGTTGTCTTCAGGCTTACCTGGGGATGCTCAGTCCTTACCTATAAATAGTTGATCATATTTCTGCCAACATAAGAAAGGCTAAAAAGTATTCTGTTGAAGCTTTTGACAAATGTTTCTTCATTATCTATGTGACTTATCATTGCTCTGAAAGGACACCCACAATCCCCAAACACCACATACATTGTAACAGCCCTGTCGATACTCCATGATGTGCTTAATTAATCACTTCAGGGAACTGGTCTTCCTTCCCCGTCACCCTGAGATAATTTCTTAGCATTCTTTATTTCTCATCTTATAAGTCATCTCAAGGACAGGAAGAGCCATTCTTAGGCAGTGATGGGAAGGTAAGTCTTGACCTGCACACAGGATGAACCAGTGAATTAAAATAAACTAGATTCTCAAGAACCAGGAAGACCTCTGGATGAAAAGGAAGAGGTGCTGAAGGGCTTCCCCCATGTCTCAGGGGAGGCTCCTGGAAAAGGCAGCTTGGATTTTGGTGAATTGGGAAGAGCTAGTCACCATATAGGGGATGGCTGTTGGCAGAGATTCTAAAAGTTCCCATGTGTGGACATTCTGTTGTAACCCGGAGATCTCATGGCATCTTGTGTGAAATCAGTAGTGTTGTGGCAATGCCAACTACTTGGGGCATTCATTAAATGCTTATAGGGTTCACAAATAGACATGTTGGCAAGATTGAGTACACTCATTGGTTGAGAGATCTCTGGTTTTCTAAGACGAAAGTGAGGCACAAATTGGATCTTCTAGAAATATGGTTCAGTAGGTGAGATCATTTGAAGCAATGGGACTCAAATCCAGAGTCATGGATTTCTGATGATTAGTTTGGCAGAGAGCCAGGAATGGTCAAGGCTGCAGTTGCTCTGCTGGGACCTCATTAATATAATGGCAAAAAAAAACAAAAACAAAAACGCTAGCAGGAGGCACAGAATCACTAATGAGTTGTGAAGATAGGGTGCTCCTGCACTTCATCCTCAGTGGATTTCTGTAGGTTCCATGGATGTCTGATGTGAATCCCAGGGAGAGAAACTCCCCACCATGCACCCAGGTCTGACACATTCAGCTACTCTTAGCCTTGGATACAGGTTATCATGTCTGGCAGGCAAAATGCACTGGGGACTCCAGGATCTTCTTGCATCACATCAGATATGAGATAATGTTTCCAAACCAGCATGGCTGTGCTGGGTTTTAACTTCAAGGACCTGTGTGGCTGCAATACAGGCTGGGGCCCATATCTAGCCATGGTGACTAGCAACAGACACATGGACTAAGGGTCCCAGCTTAAGAATACATACTGTGATCTTTGATGGCTTCACTGAGTTCCATGCATTTCCTCTTTCTCACGTTGCATCTTGGGAATCAAGATACTGTCTTGTTCCTATGCCATTCAGATGTAGAAATTCACCTGTTTCTCTACCTACAGAGACTTCTGGGAAGGCGTCATCCACACCCTCCTTCCTCACTGAGAAAGAACAGCAGTTGAACAAGATGGAAAAACTGACCCTTCAGCTAAAGATGATGACATATGAGAGGGATGAACTGAGTGTAATCCTGGCCCATTACACCAGCAATGATTGTAACAACAGGTATTCATCATGGCCCATTCTCTGGTGACTGTCTTGACTCTCCTATGCCACCTCCAGCATTCCTCAGGCCACTGGAGGCTGCACCTCCAAGGTGTCCTCCTGCCCAACCAGTTTTTCAAAGTGAATCTGAGAGGCAGAACTGAAACCTGGGCAGGAGTGTGATGGAGACACAGGCTGTTCTGCTTCTCCAAAAGAAAAGCAGAGCCCAAGGCCTGAGTAACATTCTATGGATAGGGACAGTAGTGTGTGCACTCATATGTATTTCAAGAATCCTACACAGGTATTGGCTTGTTGGAGATAGTGGGTGCTGTGAGATTGTGGTGAATTTGACCAGGTGATTTTTTTCTATTTTGAAGACAAGGTTTCTCTGTATAGATTTGTTCACCAGGCTTTCCTCAAACTCACAGAGATATGCCTGTCTCTGCCTCCAGATTGCTAGGATTAAAGACCTGTGCCACAGGTAACTAGGTGATTATTTTTTTGCTGGTGGCTCTGGGAGCATCTTGAATGGCCTGGTCCTACTTGGCCCATCTCATTGTGTGACTGGAAGGCCTGGAGCTTATCCTGGCTCCTTTCTGATCGTGTTACTTGTGGCTAGACAAGGCCATCTACCTGCATTCTTGTGTATGGGTTTATGAGTGTGAAGGGCTCTCTGACACGCCCAGTCACTGCAAATATGGCTGTGGCAGGTTTTGCACTGTTCACTTTCCTCTACCCCCATAAACCATTAGATTTCATTCCTGAATTTGTCCCCAAGATCCATTCCCCTATTTGGCGGTTGACTCATTCCTGAGACTAAACACCAAGGTCCAGCAATCAGAAATCATCATTTGACTAGACCGACTAAACTGTCCAATTAGGTTTTGCCAATTCACGTTGACACGGACTTCCCCTCTTCTTGAAAACACACTGCTGAAAGAAAGAAAAAAAAAGAAAACACCTGCATGCTATGTGCTCTTGGGTTATCCAGAGTCAGCCCCCCAGCCCTCTGAGGTAGTAAATCTCCTTTGTGTTTATTTGTACTATGGTGTCTGATATGTTCCCTACTGGTTCTGAGGTGCTCCCTTTGTGTGTGTGTGTGTGTGTGTGTGTGTGTGTGTGTGTCCCTCCAGATCTTGTGATTGGCCTGTCTCAGAAATTTCAGGTGATGTATGTGCTGAGGCCAAGGAACTCCGCTGTGAGCATCAGTACTCTCAGTCTTCTTGCTCACCTTGGTCACTCACTGGAATCCTTTGGCAGTTTATGAAGACATCCTGATGCAGTTTCCTCCACAGAAATCCTGATTAAGAGTTCTCTGCATCCTTCTCATAATAGGAACATAGGATAAACAATCCATGTTCTGAACACAAGAGACATGTATCACAGGTTTCAGATAGGCCCATACCTGTGGCACAGACTCCGGGAACTTCTTAGACAGTCAGTCTCTCCCCTCAGGCCTACTAAGGGAGCCCATGCAGTCCTGTCTCCTCCCTCTTGCCACCCTTCCTTTCTGGCCCTAGCGAGTCTGATATAAGTCAGGATGTAACACTACATAGGATTCAGAATGTGGCATTCAGTGGAATAGGGTAGTCCACATACAGCCTTAACACATGATTCCTTAAGCCTTTGCTCATGGGTTCTTTACTCCTGGGGCCATGCCCTACACAGGCCAAATTCTGACCTTGAGATGCTGAAAATGGAGCATCAGAAAGAGATGTCAGATCTGAAGAAATACCCCAAGGAAATTAGCGAGGCCTTGTACAAGTGCATGGTACTGACGGAGAAGACCAACTCCTACTGGTGAGTGTCTGATTTGGACGGGACCCCAACACATGGGAAGGACAGTTTCTGCCCTTCTTTGTCTTTGAACGAAAGTAGCTGCTTTGGTTCTCGACTGTTTACCTCTAAGCAAGAAGCCTGTCTTACAGCTCTTGGATGTGCCTTCCAGACAGAGTTTCCCATCCTGACATTGTTCTGTCAGTCTCCATAGCTTCTAGATACAAACACATTTTGTACCATGAATGGTTTCTGGGGTCCTGGCATGGCCTTACAAAGCCTGTTTCTATCGGACACATGGGTGAAATGTACTGCCATTGAGTCCTCTGTCCTCCTTTGGAGTGTGTTTGCCCTCTACCTGATGATGTTTTCCCAGTATTCCAAATTTAAATGCAGATGGGGGGTCCAATTTCAAAGGTACAGGGATCCTTTTGGTGTCAGGGTGTTCAGGAGTTGTTTGAAGCTTTCTGAAATTTGGCTGTTCTCTGACTTTGGTCAGCACCTGGGTGATACTGGCATGTCTAATGCTGGCTCCGGCCTATGGCTGTCTGAGTACCTGGGCCCTTGAAGGGATGCTGGTGTTAGGAGGGAGGTGGAGCAGATGGAAGTTTACTGGAGCTCATCATATTTGTGATGTTTAAGCACCCTTCACAGCCAGCTTCTGAGTGAATGGGCACAGTTGAAGGAAAAAGTCTACATGTTGAAAGAAGACAATAGGAAGCTGAAGGGGGAGCAGATTTTGCTGCAGGAGTCCTGTGAGGAGGCAAAAAAGCTCTGTGAAGAGACCCATGAGAAGATCTATGGCCTCTGGACCATGCAGCAGCAGGTAGGCAGGGGCAGCAGAGGCAAGCTGCCCATCTGTCTGTCTAACCAGACACATACATATACACATATCCATGTACCCAACCACTTACTTGTCCAATTGACCACCTACTTCCCATCCAACTGTCATTTCTGTGATCAGTCACAACTCTTTCTGTGGAGTTAGCCTCTTGGAAGACACAGCATGATTGGCAAACACACTCTTCTAATATAATAGAAGGTGAAGTTCAGTGATACAGTTGGGTAAATCACATGTAACACACATACATGTCAGTCCGGTAGGAAGGGTGCTATGCAGGAACCACAGAGTGATTATCACAGAGCTATGAGTGAGTGAGGTCTAGGGCCTGTGGCTCATTTCCTTGGCAAAACAAAAATTTCTGTTCTGTCTAAGCTGGCTAGCCACAGCTCTTTGGGTCTCCTGTCTCTGCACAAGGAGTGCCTCCTGTCATTTTCTGTCTCATCTATTTGATGAATGGCTAATTAGATCAGAAGGAGAAAAGACTTGGTGGTTTCTCTAAATTTCTACACATTTTTATGACTTTGGTATCAATGTGTTTTGTGATAACAAAACTAAACAGAAGTGCCATGCTATAAATAAAAGTATGCTTTTCTTCCTTTTACTGCACAGAGGTGACTTCCCAGAAAATGCCTGGTCTGTCTCATCAGCATCACAGCATAGAACCCATGGAGCATGGCAGTGCATCTCTATGCTGACTTTTTGATGGTCACTTTGTCATGTACATTGCTTTGTCTTAGCACAGATTCCACATCACAGTTGTACAGAGGGCTGCTTTTCAGATACACAATGTGAACTAATTGCCCCCTACTAACTGACCTGTGTCTATTTTCACACTATATGCACTGTATTATGATCAAAAGTTATTGGGTAATGACCATAGGTCACTTCCATTCTCTGGTGCTATCAAGGACTTCTGTGGAGGAACCTGGTAAGCTTACTTAGGAAACTATGGTGGGTCCACTTGGAGCTATCTGGAGGCTTCATTTCCAACCCACTTCCTTAGCACTTGGTGGTTTGTGGCCAAGTTCACTTGTGCAGGGTTTGTCACTTAATTGTAGGATCAGTGAGTCTTGGGATGAAAAACTTTCCTGGAAGTGGATAGAAGTTCAGGCCACCCTTGCTGAGCCTAAGAGCCTTGGATTGAGCACAGAGGACCCACTACGTCTTCATACAACAGAAATGGTGCTGCAACTATCTTGTCCACTCCCTTGTTTTCTGTATATAGGAATGGTGCCTGCCTTTGTGCGTACATACATGTGTGTGTGTGTGCGTGCATGCTGTGTGTGTGTGTGTTAGTTTCATGTGTATTTTGTGCTTGTGAGAATACAAGTTTGAGTTTATATATGGAGGTTCACTCACTCATGGAACAATGGAACATCTCTAAGGATGATGGAGACCAATGTTAATGAGAAGGAATGTGCCTTTTCTGATTAGTATTAATTCACATCAGTCCTAGAGCACATGGAGCTGGCCATCTTTCTGCATGTCCACACAGCTAAACAGAACAAAGGACCATAAACTGATTCTTACTAAAGATTTTCAGGGTTTTATAGAGGCATAAATATTCATCTGCAAAGAAATTCTTTAGGAAAAAATCAGAGTAATGTGGTACATAAAGGCAAGAAAAAGGCTACTGAGGTGAATCATGGTGCCTGAGAGGCAGGAAAGCCTGGCTGATGTTTGGTGTCCTCTGCTTGGGGTGAATGGTGACTGTTCACTGGTGATGTCCCTGCCTCCTGTTTTGTTCTCCTCATTGCCTGCTGACATTTTCCTTTCACCTTTGTCAAACCTTGGTTCAACTAACCTTGTCCTTGGAGCCTGGCCTGGGTTTAATTCTCTGAGAAATTATGAACTGCAAAGGTGCTTGTGGCTGCGTCTTAGTCCAACAGATGTCCTATTGCCATGCTGAGGTGTGAGAACTGGCAGTCTCAGTTAGGCTATAGCACTCACTGCATGTTGTGTCTGCAGCACTCAAACTGCTTTTCTTCCAAACTTCTTCATACTGAGTTGAAATTGGCCTGAATGGGGGATTGTAAGAAATGAGGACCCTCAGACATTGCTAGTGTAGCATGTGTAGCCCTGTGAAAAGCTATGTATGATTTTCCAGAAAGTTGAACTGCAGTGGCCAGGTCACACAGTGATCCCAGGCAAGAATTAGGTGCCCACAGACATGCCTGGGGACAACAGGGTTATAGCAATATTCCTCAGAACATCCCCAAACCAGAAACTATTCAAATGTGCATCATTGAAAAATAAAAACACACAACGTGGTCAAGAACTTCCATGGAACATTGTTAAGCATGAAGTAATACACACTCTCATTTGGTCACAAGCTAGTCAGCCTTCTGTTACTTAAGGAAACCCCTGACATAATCATCTTCTGGGAGGAATGGTTTATTTTGACTCCTGGGTTTAGAGATTTTCTAGTTTTCTGAGTTCATTGCTTGAGCTCATTGTGCCTAAACTGAGACAGCCTGAGGTTTAGAGAGCTCTTTTGGAAGAAACTGCCCTCCTTGGAGCCACTTGGAAGCACTGAGTGCACCCGCATGTAATGGTCTTGTGCTGTGGAACTAAGTTTTTAAAGCACAGAAGAGAGAAATTGCTATGCAAGCTTGATAACGGGTCAAGGAACCCTGGTGTAGAACATTTTGTGCATTGGGTTTACAAGGCAGGCACTACGTGGAGTGATCTGCCCACTGGGTTCTTCTCCCAGGTTACATGCATGCAGCACACAGACAAACAGGCAGACAAAACACCCAAACATATAAAGTAAAAGTAAAGTGAAAAATTACCAACAAAGTGAGGAGCAAAAGTACAATCCTCACCGGTAACACTACATCCTTATGCTCAGATTATTCTATGTTTATGGGTAGAGAGGTTGTGGACTGATGAAACTAAGTCTCTCCTTTATAGTACCCCAGAAGATCTCATCTTACATCAGCGTGTCTAGGAACTAAACGTGTACACAATGCAGTGTGCTTGTTTGAGTCCATCCATGCACTCGTTTTTGTCCAAGAGTGTGGTGCTTGTGTGTGTGTTTTGCACGCACTTGCATACACACATTTGTACCTGGGTGCAGAAAACCCTGGCCTAACAACACACTCTTCTAATGAACAGGAACATCAAAGACTTGAGGAAAATCTTCAGTCCCTGCTGAAGCAGAAGGAACTCATTACCCAGCAAAAGGACTTGGCAGTAAAGCTGCAACATCACTTCACTGAGTCTCAGATGAGGTAGGAGCCCAGGCTGGCAGAAGCGGGTGGAGTCAAGTGGGTCCCCTGTACCTGGGTTTCTGTTCAT
This sequence comes from Mesocricetus auratus, assembly GCF_017639785.1. NCBI lineage: Eukaryota > Metazoa > Chordata > Mammalia > Rodentia > Cricetidae > Mesocricetus > Mesocricetus auratus. Next base: position 62,044,353 of record NW_024429194.1, read on the forward strand.
TTGCCCAGACTCCCAGCCACATCCAGGAAAAGAATTCCTCAGAGTATCCTGCTGGCAAAGGGAATAGGAAATTCTGTCTAGGAAACAACACTCTTGATCCTTAGTCTTATTGGGATATCTCCCTCTTCCTTTCTGAGTTTTCTAGTATGGTCTGAGTATCAATCCTTAGGTTAGATCTCCCCACAAATATTCCCATGGTATCCTCAAACCTTGGGGTTTGTCCATTGTGAAGGACAGTGCGTCCTCCACCTCTTTATTTTCCTTCAGGAACATCTCCTTTAGAGATAAGCTTCTGTCCACTCCTGCTGATTACAGACTCTCTGCAGGGTTCATCAGGTTCAGGGAGAAGATTTCTCTGGTCATGAACAGATTTGGAGATGGCAAATTAATCCCATGCAGTGTCTGAGCTATAGGAATAATCAGAGCCTTCTCTGCAGTGTTATGGAGGCTCCATTTGAGGGCAGGCATATTATCATTTTATAGGTCGATCACCTGGCATCTAAGCAAGGCCATGTATATATTTCCTGAACTGTGACTTAGAGAAATACTGATATTTCTACAACATAATGTTTTTGGGGTGTTGGAGAATTATGCTGTTTTTTTCTAGTCCAGCACAGTGTGTATTTTCCAGTTCCACTTCTAGCAATATTTAAAAGTTGAGATCCAGGCAGTGGTGGCACATGCCTTTAATCCCAGCACTTGGAAGGCAGAGGCAGGTGAATCTCTGTGAATTCGAGACCAATCGGGTACAAGAGCTAGTTCCAGGACAGGCTCCAAAGCTACACAGAAACCCTGTCTAGAAAAACCAAAAAAATGATGAAGAAGAACAAGAAATTGAGAAAAAAAGATCGAGCCCTGAGAATCTCTGACTCTTTTCCCTTGGGGAAGCAGGGAATGAGCACAGCTGAATGGTAATGCTGGATTGTATATCTGAGTAGAGATGGATGTAGGGGCTCAAAAGCTGACATGGTAGGTCCCCATCAGGCCTGTGTCCCAGACACCTTCCTTCCCTAGGTTTGAACACCTCCAGAAAGAACTGGAACAGAACACAGCCCAGGAGGAGAGCCTCCTGCAGACAGAGCTGCTGAAGCAGGAGCATTATGTGCCAGGCAAGTGAGCCTCCATTGAGCCCCATTCCCAGCAACCAGGGACTCGTGGGGTGGGTTTCCTCCCTTAACTTTTGTTTACTTGGGGTGAATAGGCCCTGATTTGTTGCTCTCCAGTGGCTCAGAAAGATTGTTTCTATGTCTGACTTCCATTCTTCTCTGACAGCACCTCTTAAGAGAACTGAGAAGACTAGAGGAAGTCAGAGACACCTTGAAGGCATGACATTCTACACTCTAGGATCAAGGCCTCCTCAGAAAAGGCCACCTCCTTGCAGCTGTGAAGCCACCAGTGAGCCAAATATCAACCTACCATCAGAGGATCCAACCCCAATCTGATCCACATCTGTTGGCTCACTATTTCCAGAGAAAGGATTGCATCAGATACGAGCTTGAAACACAGAGGACACACCACGAATTACTCAGAACCTGTCAGCAAGTGACCACCTTGTGGGACAAAACAACATGGAGGAAGACATGGGGGTGAGCAAGAGTTATTGTGTGAGCTTTATGTGATGGCTTTGGCAAGCTGACTCCAACTGTGATGGAAGATCTGGCTTGGAAGACTGTGTTAATGTCACACTGCTCTGCAGACAGACTGCATCGAGTACAACATTCTCTCTCTAGTGCAGTGCTGACGCTGACTCCACACCATGTACAAGTGTTGCTGAAGATAATTTACATCAGAGACTAATCCAGCTCCTCATGCCTCATGTTGTTCACCTTTTTTTCCATAAAGTTCCAAAGGAAACTGGGAACTTTGCTTAATTTTTTGTTTATATTTTGGGATATTTGTGCTTTAGTTCTTTTGGTTCTCTTCATTTTGCTTTAATGGTTTGTTGTTTTTTGTTATTTCTTTTATTTGTTTCATTGTTTTAATAGTTTGCTAAGGTTATATATTGTATGTAATGACTACCGTTTTAAAGTCCCCCATTGAATAAAATGAATGTATTTTATGAATAGAAAGCAATTTCTAATTTCCCACTTTTTTCCTTTTTATAATTGATTTATTTTTTTACATTCCATTCCCAGTTCCCCCTCCCTCCTCTCCTCCTGCACCCCCTATACTCTTCCACCTCCCCTCTGCCCCTGAGGGAGGGTGAGACCTCCTCTAGGAAGTATACTATAACTTTTCACTCTTCAGTCTCTTTTTTAGTCATGTGAGGGGTCACACTTCTATCAACACAGAACTCAAAGGCAAGTTCCAGGCCTTGCCATGGGTCTAAGGGCTACACAGGAAGGTGGCACCTTGGATATGGATGGTGTGGCCTACTCCATGGATACCCACTACATAATTATGGTTTGAAAGTGGCTATCTATAATAAAATGTGATTATTTTAAAGACCATTTGAATGGCACCATCTGGTTGTTTTGTTTCTGGTTGATATTTTTATGTCAATGTTGAAATGTTGAAAGCCTTATTGCTCTAGTGCAGGCTAAATAAGAGTACAAAGTGCCCCCGAATCAGAAAGGCTTGGACTCAGCCAGCACCACCAGTACCTGAACAAACTGGGGCAAATTATGCCTAAGGAATGCATTTGCAAAACTAGAGTTCTGCACCATTGACACAAATATTTTCAGATTTAGCATAACAATTACCTCTCTCTCTCTCTCTCTCTCTTGTTTTTGAGACAGAGTTTCTCTGTGCCACCCTGGCTGTCCTGGAACTAATTCTTTCTGTAGACCAGGCTGGCCTCAAACTGACTCACAGACATCTGCCTGCCTCTTCCTCCTGAGTGCTGGGATTAAAGTCATGTGCCACCACCATCTGGCTTATCATTACTTCCCAGTGCCAACTTTCATATTCAATTTAAACCTACCTATAATGGTGAAAAATTTCAAATGATTTAATATTGTTTATGTCAAATATGAGAAGAAAGTCATCCCCAGTCCTCGTGTACTGGTCGCTCATCACACTGCACTTCTCTTGACCTGCTGTATTGGCAATTTTCAAGAGACATGATTCTCTATTAATTTTTATTTATTTCCTGTAGGAATGCAGTAAAGGTAGGAACAGGTATTACAGTGCATCTTTTAAATGGTGGACATATGTAGACAGAAGTTTCTGTCCAACCTGGTCCCACAGCTATTTAATCCCAAATAAATACACTGAGGCTTATAATAATTATAAAATATTTGGCCAATGGCTTAGGCTCTTTACTGGCTAGCTCGCTCTTAATAATTAACCCATTTCTATTAATCTGTGTTTCTCCACATGATCTTGGTTTACTGGTGATGCCCATACCTCTTGCTCCCTCAGCAGTTACATGAAGTCTCTCCAAGACTCCCCTCTGGGCTCCTCCTCCCAGAATTATCCTAGTCCGATAGCCCTGCCTATACTTCTTGCCTGGCTATGTCCTGACTGTCCATTAGCCAAAACAGCTTTATTCATGAACCAATAAGAGAAACATACAAAAGGACATATACAACTCACCAACAGATGATCCCATCCAAAATAGGCAGAGAACTTCAGATAATCTCAAAAGCAGGCCAATAAGCACTTGAAGAGATTATTAGAGTAATAAAAATAAAAGCCATGATGTAGCAGTTATCACCCATTAGGATGGCTATTAGCAAGCACCTTTGGGAGCAGAGACAGGAAGATTTCTGTCAGTTCAAGGACAGCATGCTCTACACAGCAAATTCTGGGGTAGCCAAGTCAACATAATGAGACCCTGTCAGTATAAGGAGATTTTTTTCTGTTTATCTCAGTCACTGGACCTGTTTTTGTCTCCACCCACTAGGTCCCACAGCCTCTTAACAAAATACCTACTCTGAAGTTTAATATCAGTTGCAATCATTTAGTTAATGACTGAGGCTTCTTACAGGCTAGCTTTGTTTTATTAAGAGTTTCTTATTAAGGGTTCTATTAATCTGTGTTTCTCCATTTGGCCTTTGCTTATGGGTGATAAAATGGACTAAATATTGTAACTGTAGTTCTTGCTTGATAACTGTTTTTGTTATATATAATTTTATTATGTTAAAGTTAAAACCTTCCTTTTTATTTAAACAGAAAAGAGGAGATGATGGGGAATGTTCTTCAGTATGCTGCAAATATTTGTTTCTCTTATTGGTTTAATAAGATGCTGGTTGGCCAGTAGCCAGGCAGGAAGTATAGGTGGGGTTACCAGACTAGGAGAATGCTGGGAAAAGGAAAGCAGGGGGAGCTGTTAGGGGGTCACCATGTAGCCACCAAAGGAGTAGCATTCCAGAGCATTGCAGGTAAGCCACAGCCTCATGGCAATACATAGTTTATTAGAAATGGGTTAATTAAGAGAGCGCTAGACAATAAGAAGCCTGAGCCATCAGCCAAACAGTTTATAATTAGTATAAGCTTCTGTGTGTTTATTTGGGATTAAATGGGGCTGCAGGACCATGAGGGACAGAAACTCCGTCTTCAGAATCTGGTCACAACAGATGATGATTAAACAGCATTAAATTCCTACCAGAGATAAGAAAAGAGATGCAAATTAGCAGAGCCTTTTTAGCCTTTGTGAATGTGATTCCAAGACTCACATTTATAGGGTTATACAAGAAACTGGAAGATATGTATTATTGTCTACATATGATGTCATCAGCAAAAGTTGTTATATATGGTGACACTAATTCTCTTCTAGCTTTGAAATTTCTAATTTTGAAAAATACAGACACACAGAAATCCTGGGACACTAACTCACAATTGGATGATATCACAAGTAATAAAATATCATCTCTGACTCAGTCTGTGGGAATTTTTCATTTTCACACAGCCATAGAAAATTTTGTAGACTTAAAACTCTTGCTCATACTTTGAAGGTTTGTGAATATCTAGAACATATGTCCTTTGGAATACTGGGTGGCTGAATCTTAATAGTTTAGTCTCTCATTCTTCCTATAGCACACTGAAAAACGGTACATCCAACAACTCACTGGAATGGCTAAGTGGTCACAGTTTTGATGTGGCCATGAGTATTCAAGTTACAATGTGTCCGGTGCTGGGTATGCACTGTAGCACTCCCTCCAGGAGACGCTTCTTCAGCAATGTAGTGCCTGCCAGGGCAAATTAAGCAAAGACAACAGACAACACACCAATCTGTGGAAGGTACAGTGTCCCGCAACAGCTACTACTTACTTTCATCCTTTAAAACCTTGAATGACGGCACAGTGACCAATGGGAGCATGAACAAAATGTTCTCAAGAACATTTTCATTACCTAGGCAGTAAATACAGGTGTGGATATACACTATCAACAAATAAAGATTGTCTAGACAAAAATTTGTGAATTGATAATGATTTTTTGCTAGATAAACTCAATGTCATGTCCAATCCCTTGCAATGTTTGGAAATAAACAAAATATTTCCTCCTGTAACTATGATTAGAAGCAACTTTACTCTTTGCATGCCCATCAAAGACTTCTGTATTACAGATAGTTTACAAATGTGCTCTGAAGGAATTCTTCATACTACCTCAGCCTTAGAGCCTCACATTTATAGTTGATGAACTAGAATACACAAGCAGGTTGTGAGAGTATCTCACAAATATACTTATTTAGTATTATGTTTGGTAAATATTCATTTGTTAGTTTCTCCCAAGACAAGCAGTTTTTTTAAATAAAATGATATCTGTAACTCCATTTTTTTACCATCAACAAATCTGCATTTAAAGGAGGTAATAAAAATGGTCATTTTTCATATCAATTCTTTGTTGTTAATCATTCATTCTCATTCATAAATTTTCAGCAAATCATGAAGGGTATACAATTTCCTAATCCCATTGGAAAGCCTCTGAATATAAATCATAAAGAAAATATAGGCGCAGAGTATCTGACTTTCCATATTTTTAATTTTACACAAAGCTCTTTACTGAACTTGAAAATAGGACAATTTCCCCCATATTTTCAGCAGTGTGCACAGCTACATTTACCTGGAGACACGCTAAAGGGACCCACAGGGAGTATCCAGGGCAGTCATCCATAAAAGTAATGATTTACACTAGACATATGTAACCACAATCCTATGGTGCAGTGTGTTTCTCCTGGGGCGTGTAAAGTTCAATATGTTGCTTTTAAATATTCATTTTCCAGTTCCAATTTTCCCGAATCCCTTTGTATTTAGCAGGTCATGTATTATTATTATTTTTAGAAATATTTATATATGTAACTTCTTAATATACCATGGAAATGATCATTTGATACAATCCTAAGTATAGAAAAAGTCAGTGGCTAACATGCTAAATAGAATGGTATTGAAAACAGTGTTTAAAAAATCTTGCAAATACATGGGTTATTCTCTTCAGATCCTGAACTGTGCACAGTGTGTCCTGTAGTCCTGGTTTCAGGAACTCTCCTCAGGAAGGAAAGGCTGGCTGCTGCCTTCATGGCTCCCAGAGTCCAGAGAATGAGATTCTAATGGAACATGAGTGAATGCCACGGGAGACAGCCCTCACATTGTTTCTCCTGCTGCTCATGTCCAATGTTCAAGAGGCTGGCAGAGAAATGAAGCTACCAAATCTTTTATATCTCAACTTGCGCATTAAATTTGTGTGATCAATAATTTTATCCCTGGAACAAAAGCATCACCATTCTTAAACTCTATTTTATTTATCAATTCACAAGCATAGTAGATAGTGCTTTCTCAAGAAAAAAATCAAATATATTTTTATTTAAATTGACCATTTCAGGCTGGGTGGTGGCACACACCTTTAATCCCAGCATTTGGTAGGCAGAGGCAGGTAGATCTATGTGAGTTTGAAGCCAGCCTGGTCAACAGAGTGAGTGCGAGGACAACTCCAAAGCTACACAGAGAAACCCTGTCTTGAAAAACAAAAAGAAATAAAGAAATTGACTTTTTTCATTTAATAGATTATGGTTTCCCTCTATTACCATTTCCTTTTAGATCCTCCCCATCTCCCCAGTGAAATAAGCTTCCATCCATTCCCTCTCTCCCTCTCACTTGAATACAAGCATGCATGTTGAAATAAGAGTAAAAAGTAAAACCCAACAAAGTTGAATAAGATAAGCAAACTAACAGATGACAAAAAGCCAATGAGAAAGTACATGAAATGCACATAGACACAGTGGCAGACACAGAAATCCTATAAAATGTACAACATCAGAAACTATAATACATATGCTAAAGATCTGAGAAATAGAAAAGAAAAATAATGCCCAGACAAATCGTTATGAGACAGGCAACCTGCAAAAATGCCATTGAGTTCATTTTGTGCTGACCATCTGCTGCTGGGCATGGGATGTCTCCTTAAGAGTGGTTGTTATACCCAGTGATACTCTGTCGGAGAAAACTAGCTTTTCCTTTGAAAGCGGTGTGGTAATTAGAAAGAAATGGTCCCTGTCTTAGGGTTTCTATTGCTGTGAAGAGACACCATGATCACGTTAACTCTTGTAAAGGAAAACATTTGAGGTGACAGCTTACAGTTTCAGAGGTTCAGTCCATTATCATCATGGCCAGAGCATGGTGGCATGCAGGCAGACATGGTGCTGGCCACATCTTAGTGAGGAGGCACCAGGAGGTGGACTGGCAGTCACTAGGATGAATTTTAAACATGGGGACCTCAAAGCCCACCCCACCATGACATATTTCCTTCAGCAAGGTCACGACTACTTCAATAAGGCCACACCTGCTAATAGAGCCACCCTCTTATGAGATTATGGGAGCCAGTTTCATTCAAACTACCACAGCCCCCAAAAGAAGTGACCCTAAGACACAAGTATTTTGTCTCTTTTACAAAATAAGAAATCCTTAATGTGTCAGGTAAGTAAAGAAAAAAAGTTACAATGTTTCCTTTACCATAAAGATGGTGAGTTTCATAAATTTAAATACTTGATGGAGAATAAAAAGGAAAAAATTGCCTAAAGTAATATTTTTATCTTATCTCCAATCGCACAAAACAAAAATCACAATTACTATTTTTTTGGATAATGATTAAGGCTGACTTTCATACACACTTCGCTGAAAGCATTTTGATCAACAGCCACTCTTTTATAATGTGCTGACAATACACATCAAACTAACCCAGTGATAATCTGAGGCAGGACAGATGATGCTCTATTTGGTGAAAATGGTTGTGAAAGAGTGTTTGTGAAGTCGGGCTTAGGTGGCACAGGCCTTTAATCCCAGCACTCAGGAGGCAAAGGCAGGTGGATCTCTGTGAGTTTGAGGCTAGCCTGGTCTTCAAAGAGAATTCCAAGACAGCATCCAAACCTACATAGAAACCCTGTCTCAGGAAAAAAAAGAGTGCTTGTGCCACACCAAATGCCTTAGTTAGGGTTTATGTTGCTGCGAAGAGACACCACAAGGACTGTCCTGGATATTCAGTGTCACTCTATTGTAGAGAAGTGATTATTCCTCTCCCAGCAGGTACAAGTGACAGTTCAGTTTTTAACCTACATAGCAATGTGTAGGTTTTTATTTATTAAACCATTCATTCACTAATTTTTAAAAATCAAACAAATTAAAATATAAGCTAAAGTCAAAACTATCACACCAAAATTGGACAAAACAAACGAATTGTAGGCAAAGATCCCAAGAGCAGGTACAAGAATCAGAGACCCACTCGTTCACACACTCTGGAATCCTGTAAAAACACTACACCTGAACCCAAAACATGTTGGAGGACCTAGTGCAGACCTGTGCAGTCCCTGTCCATGCTGCTTCAATCTCTGTGAGTTCATAAAAGCTTGGTTCATGTTTATTTAGAGGGTCATGTTTTCTTGGTGTCTACCATTCCCTCAGGCTCATAAACTATTTTCCAATTCCTCTCCCATGCGGTTCCCTGAGCTCTGAGGGCATGGATTTTAAGGCACTATCTCGTTTTTTTAGGGCAGAATGTCCCAAGTGCTCACTCTCTGTGCAATGTCTGGCTGTGGGTCTCTGTATTTGTTCCCATCTGCTAACGAAGCAATTTATCTATGAGTATATCAAAATATCATTAGGAGTCGTTTTTCAATATGTTTCTTTCTCTTCTTTTCTTTTAGACCAGTATTATTTAGTTTTCCAATAGGTTCCTATGATATTGGTTGGGAGAGGGGAAGATTATGATCAAAATATATGTAAGGAAACAGAAGTGTGGTATTGCTGCGCCCTCTTCTGGCCAAAGGTCATTATGTGCTTGTTCTGCGGAAATGAGGATGTGCATACCAGGTGTAGGGTGCCACCTTGTGGAAGCAAGAATTTACTGCACCTGATGCTTAGTCTTCCGATAGTTGTCTTAGTTGCCTGTTTCCTGTTTCAAAAAGAAACCCAGGAAGGATGAGTCAGGGCAGAATACAGGAGAGCAGGATAAGAGATACTATAATAGAGGGAGCCATTGTAGGTTTGAGGAGAGATCTGGCACTAGTGAGATCTCCAGAGATCTACAAGGATGAAACCAACTGACAAATGAAGCAATAGGGGAAAGACTACCTTAAATGCCATCTTGTATGCTATCCTAGAGCCTTCACCCAGTGACTTATGGAAGCAGAGGCAGACACCCACAGATAAACACTGAACTGGACCTCTGGAACCCAGTGACAGAGAGGGAGGAGTGATGAGCAGGGAGGTCAAGACTGGGCTAGTGAAACCCACAGAAACAGCTGATCTGAACAAGGGGGAGCTCTTGGACCCCCATATGATGGCTGGGAACCCAGCATGGGACTAACACAGAACCCCTGAATGAGGTTGTCAGCGAGGAGGCCTGGCCTATATATGGGGCCTTTGGCCGTAGATCGGTATTTATCCCTGGCACACAAATGGACTTTGGGCGCCCATTCCACAATGCGGGATGCTCTCTCAGCCTGGACTTCTGGGAAAGTACCTTGGCCCTGCCCTGAACGAAATGGCAGACTCTGGATATCCCCATGGAGGGCCTCACCCTCCCTGGGGAATGGAGTGGGGATTGGGTGGTGGGCTAGAGGGGGTGGGTGGGTGGAGGAAAGGAGGGGAGGGAGATGCAGTTAGGATTGACAGGTGAAGCAAGCTTGTTGCTAATTTAAATAAAACAATAAAAAAGAAACCCAACCTTAGCTGGTGGAAGCAGAAGCAGACACACGCAGGCACAGCTAAACACAGTGCTGAACTCCTGGAATTCAGTTGCAGAGAGGGAGGAGTGATGAGGAAAGGGGTCAAGACCAGGCTGGAGAAACCCACAGAAACAGCTGACCTGAACAAGGGAGAGCTCATGGACCCCAAACTGATATCTGGGAAACCAGCATAGGACTGATCCAGACCCCTGAATGTGGATGTCAGTGAGGAAGCACCTTGGCCTCTGGTAGAGGATAGGTATACCAATGGGCGTTGGGAGCCCATTACACATAGAGGAATGCTCTCAGCCTAGACACACAGCAGAGAGCTAGGCCCTGCTCCAAATGATATGACAGACTTTGAAGATCCCCATGGAAGGCCTCACCCTCCCTGGGCAGCAGAAAGGGGATGGGATGGGGATCCAGTGGGGGCAGGGGAGGAGGGGAGGAAAAGGGAACTGGGATTGACATTTTTAAAAAGCTTGTTTCTAATTTAAATTAAAAAGGGGAAAATAGGGGGCTGGAGAGATGGCTCAGAGGTTAAGAGCACTGGCTGCTCTTCCAGAGGTCCTGAGTTCAATTCCCAACAACCATATGGTGGCTGACAACCATCCATAATGAGATCTGGTGCCCTCTTCTGGCCTGCAGATGTACATGGAGGCAGGATGTTGTATTCATAATAAATAAATCTTAAAAAAGGAAAAATATACAACACATTTATAATTTAATACAAATTTCATTATATGCTATTAGAATTAAACTCTGTAAGAGAAATGGAATAGTCTTATTTTCCATTCTCTTTCCAGTGTCTAGAAGTATGCCTGGCATGTAGCAGATGCTCAATAAATACTAACCTAATAAATGAAGCAAGAACAAAAGAAAGAAAGAAACCCAACCTTACTCATAACTGAAAGGCACACTTTTTCTCTTTTAATATTCATGCTCACCCCTCTACCTGGCAAAAGTCTAAACGTTTTTCAGACCAATAATAGAGCTAGGGAACTCAGGTCACTGAATACCATTAGACAACTCAGGTCAGTGTCTTGTCTAGTCCAATGGGACGCTGTTCTTACTCTACAAGTCATGCTAGATGGCATGGTAGAAATTGAGCCATTATGCTGAATCCCACAAACAAATGGTATATTTTATAATGAGCGAATAGGAACGTGATTGTTTGTTTGCCATGGTGGTGCCTGCTATTAGTCAGAGAACTTAAGGAGGAGGAGAGCAGAGGCAGGCAGATATCAGGGATGAGAACATTCTGGTCCGCACAAATAGCTCCAGGCTAAATACACATAAAGGAAATCTGTTCAAAAATAAGATTTTAAGCAATTGGCAACCAAAATGAACATTTCATTGCAAATATACTGTGCATCCCTTCTGCATGCAGAGTGTAAGACCAAACTTTGCCATTCCAAGAGAACATTCATGACAAACTCAAAAACCTGAGCAACCAGGCAGGTAAAAATAGAAGTGATTACATATACATTAATATAAAATGTAGCCAGCTGGAGAGATGACTCAGTGGTTAACAGCACTGGCTGTTCTTTTAAAAGACCTGGGTTCAATTCCCACCGCCCGCATGGCAGCTCACAACTATCTGTAACTGCAGTTCTAGAGTGTCTGACACCTTCACACCAAAGCACATAAAATAAAGCTAAAATAATTTTTTAAAAAATTTAATGTATCCAGATGATGGTGGCACACGCCTTTTAATTTCAACAGGCAGATCCTTGACTTACAGCCCAACCTAGTCTACAGAGGACAGCCAAGGATACACAAAGAAACTCTATCTGGGAAAAACCAAGGGGGCTAGGGATGGGGATAATACATAGGATTTATACAGGACTTTTTAGGAAGCCTAAGTGGCTGATCTTGTACTATTATTAAAACAAATAGTCAAACAGTGGTAGCATACAACTTTAATCCCAGCACTGGGGAGGCAGAGGCAGGTGGATCTCTGTGAGTACAAGGCCAGCCTGGTCTTGAACTCACAGAGAGAACAAGTTCCAGGACAGCCAAAGCTACACATAGAAATCCTGTCTTCAAAAACAAACAAATAAACAATTCCCAGCAACCACATGATGGCTTGCAACCATTTGAAATGAGAACTGGCGCCCTCTTCTGGTCTTCAGGAATACATGTGGACAGAACACTGTATACATAATGAATAGAATCATTAGAAAAAACAACTGATATTTTACAATCTCATTTTATTTATAACAGGATACCAATTTTATGTCTCTAAGACCAATGCTTACAACCCAAAACTTCAAATCAAGCCAGAGATATATACTTGTGTATATCACTGCCATTCAAATTCTGAAAGAGAAAGAGGTATCTCTCTCTCTCCCTCTCCCTCTCCCTCTCCCTCTCCCTCTCCCTCTCCCTCTCCCTCTCCCTCTCCCTCTCCTTCTCCTTCTCCATCTCCCCTTCACCTTCCCTCTCTCACTGCCCCCTCCCCTGGAGCCTAGCTCTGGATGAGGGCAGGGTCTGAAGATGGGTATATTCAAGAGCAGCTATGGGAGAATCAGACAGGGCCACTTCTTAGTTTCATTGTAGGAAAGAAGAATAGAGAAGCAGCACATCCCCTGTAGAGAAACTGGTCTCAGCAGGAGTAAGTGTAAGGAGGAAGTGTAAGGAGGAAGTGTAAGGAGGAAGTGAGGGAAGGAAATGAGGGAAGGAAATGAGGGAAGGAAGTGAGCCAGGCCATGGTGATCAGGAGAATCATGCTTCAGCCAGAGTGCTTCTTTATTTATACAAAATCTAGTAACTGGAACAACAATTTCAAATTGCTCCAAAACATAGATCGTATCACTTTTGTTTTTGGACGCGCATTTAACATTTTCTCTTGTCCATTTTTTAGTCGTCATTAATAAACTATGACAGAACAGAGTTATCATTTCCAATCATTTTCCTTCAAGTTTTGACAATCACTGATAAAGTTATATTTCATAACCATCTGTACTCATCAACCCTATAACCCAATTTTTAAGAATCTAGAGGAATATGTACCTTTTGTGGGTATAAGGACTCTAGACCAAACAATCTTCAAGCAATCCCAGGCATACTGCCATGTCCCAAGCAGTGTATTATTTACTGTTGATGGTCAGAGTGCCCAAGAAATCTCCCCAGGCCAAAGCTGCTGCAGTTATTATTCAAATTCTGGCACAATATGATGTTTACATTTTATATCTTTATAGAATAGTTTTATCATCTTTCTAAATCATTCTTTTCCCATCAGTATAAGTCTCTGTGTAGGACAGAGGTAACTCCAGCTAATCTAATTTTGTTGCTGTATATGCCACATAATCGCCTGAGGCTTGCAATCTGAAGAAAGCCAACTCCTCTAGCTTACCAAATCTTGTTGACCTTTTTGAGTTCATTTGGTTTTGAATATCTTGTTCCTGTGTTAAGTTCAGGGACAGATGTTTCAAGAGTGTCTCATAGTTTCACTTAAGTAATCTCTAGCTTATGAAGAGGGGAATGAGTAGGAAGGACCCCCCAACCTATCTCAAATACTCGCCTAAACAATAAAAGCGGGTATCAGTTGTTCTGCATTAAGGTCTCCATGATCTCATGTTTATCTGTTTGTAAATCCACACTAAATATATATTCCAGCTCCACTGAAACACTTAGATATGCATGTCTCTTGCCTTTCACTTAAACATTACCTTCTTGTTGGAGGTGGGAAAGCCTTCACTGCTGACTTGAATTCAGTCTTTTTCAGGTTTCTGAGAAAGACCTTTATTTGTTTTACTTCACATTTTAACTTGACTTTTATTCACTTATTCATTTATCATTTGTTTGTTTGTTTTTGAGGCAGGACTCCCGATAAATTATCTCACTGCATGGCCCAGGACTTCTTTCTGATTACTGCCATGGGATTTGTGAGCTACTCCAACTTATTTGATATACTGTTATTCTGTAGCACAAACAGGGAGACAGGCATGAAAATTCAGCCTTGTCAAAGAGCAAAGGAGACCGTGGGGGATGGGCAGCGAGCTTGGTGTAGATTGGTGCTGACTCTCGTGTGTGTGATTCCGAACTTATTGTGTATTTTTAAACCACTGAGTCTGTTGTTAGTCCTCTTGTCTCTCTCTAGCATGGCACTGAGCTTTTGTTATTTGCTTGTTTTTTACTTTTTTATTTATTTTGTGTGTGGGCATCTCACCTGCCTGGCTGCCTACCTTCGTGCTCATAGTTTCAGTGTGAAAGGTTTCACATTTAGAGCTCCATTTCGTGTACGGAGATAGAGTTTTCAGGGTTTTTGTTTGTTTGTTTTGTTGTTGGTTTTTTTTGGGGGGGGGAGTCCAGGGACTCAAACTCAGGTAGCCATGCTCAGTAGCAAGACCCTTAACCTGCTGAGCTATCTCGCCAGCCCACATATAGAATCTCTTAGTAAAACTTCAGAAACATTATACTGTTTGGGTGATACATGGTATATAGGGTGTGGTCTCCGTTCTTTTGCAAGTTTGGAATCTGCATTTTTTTTCATGTCCCTATGGGAGTGAAAGCCATGTTACAGATAAAAGCTGGCTCTGCAGGTTATTTGATTCATACTCAGGAACTAGATTATTCCTGTCTTTATCTAACAGCAGTTTCCTTTCACATATTCAAATATAAAAGATGGTCATTTTTTCCGACCACTTTTAGTTTAATCATTTCGGCAAAATAAGTTTTCTTCAGGGGCTTTTTGTTGAAAAGAGGTATTCTTGAGATTTGGTAAGAATCCTTTTCATAACATAATAGAACCTGTTGTTTTCATGAAGAGCTGTAATCCTATCTTTGATGCTCAGTTTGGAGATCAACACTAATCTCAAACTGTCAGAATGTCCCTGAACCTGGAGCAGATCTCTGAGTAAACATTTCACAATGCTGAAATATGCATCAGCCAATGTGATGAGAAAGTGCCCACATGGAAAGTATCCGGGTACAGGAAGATAAGCAAGAAATAGGAGCCTTATTTTAATGACAGTTTTAATGTCATCCTGACTTTGTGCTCAGGATATTTACCCAGGGAATTAAGAAGGATACTCTTGTGACATGGGTCTAGAAAGGGCAAATGATTGGGATGTGAGCAGAAGAGAAGACAGAGTAAAAAGGGAGAACAAGGGGACACCTTGTGTTCTAGGTGCGTTGAGATGGATTTTCTCTGTGTGTCCCCATGAAAGCTGCAGACACTGAATTTTTCAGATGTTGCTCCTGCTGAGATGTTTGAATCATGGGTGTGCTATCTTAGCCAATGGATTCACTGATGAATTCATGGGGCTTCTGTATCAAATTGGAGGAAGCAGTCACGGGGATGTGTCTTTGAAGTATCGAAATGTCCCCAGGGCCTTTCTTCTGCTTTCCTATGTGTCTGAGACCACATGCTCTCCCACCACGATGTTTGTGTCACTTCATGTCCAAACAGTGGAGCCAGTGTTAGTCAGTGTAGACCTGTCCTCCTCTACATTACTTTTCTCATCCATTTGTTCCAGTAATAGAATATGGCCTAACACATGGAAGAAGAAATAATCAAATATTCCTAGGAAGACAGGAAAAAGTAGTGCTCTGGAGTATTTGTTTAACTATGTAAATATTTGTTGCAATTTTTTTCTGGTTTTTCGAGACAGGGTTTCTCTGTGGCTTTGGAGGCTGTCCTGGAACTAGCTCTTGTAGACCAGGCTGGCCTCGAACTCACAGAGATCCACCTGCCTCTGCCTCCCAAGTGCTGGGATTAAAGGCATGCGCCACCAATGCCCAGCAATTTTTTAATTATGTAAAGATGTGTTGTTGTTTTACCTTGCCTGACTAAGGCACCTCATTGGTTTAATAAAAAGTCAAATGGCCAGTAGCAAGAGAGTAGGTATAGGCAGGACTTCTTCTGGGCAGGTAGAATAAGTAGGAGTAGAGGTATTTAGGATCCAGAGAAGAAAGAAAGAGACACCAAGGGCCAGACAAACACAGAGAAATCAGAAAGTAGGACATATAGAATGGAAGAAAGTTAAAAAGCCCCAATGCAAAAGGTAGATGAATAGAAGCAGGTGAAATTAAGTTAAAAAAGCTAGTGGGACAAGCTTAAGCTGAGGGTGAACATTCATAATTAATAGTAAGACTCTGTGTCAGCTAAATGCTATCCTAGAGCCTTTACCCAGTAGCTGATGGAAGCAGGAGCAGAGATCCACAGCCAAGCACTGAACCAAACTCCTGGAATCCAGTTTCAGAGAGGGAGGAGTGACAAAGAGGTCAAGACCACACTGGGAAAACCCACAGAAACAGCTGACCCGAGCAAGTGGGGAATCAGCATAGGACCAAACCAGGCCTCCTGAATGTGGGTGTCAATTAGGAGGCCTGGGTAGTCTATGGGGCCTCTGACAGTGAAACCAGGATGTATCCCTAGTGCATGAAAAGAATTCGGGAGCCCATTTCACATGGAGGGATACTCTCTTAGCCTAGATACACAGGGGAAGGCCTAGGACCTGCCCCAAATGACTTGACAGATTTTAATGATCCCTCATGGAAGGCCTCACCCTTCCTAGAGAGTGAATGGGGGATGGGAAGGAGAGGGAACTGGAATGGATATGTACAATAAGATTGTTTCTAATTTAAATTATATATATCTCTGTGTCTTTATTTGGGAGCTGGTTAGTGACCCAGAGAAAATTCAAACTACAGAGTAGTATCTTAGTAAGATTTAGTGACTGTTTTACTATGATAAAAAACTGTGATGAAAAGCAAGTTGAGGAGAAAAGGGTTTATTTGGCTTCAGTGTCCACATCACTGCTATCAAGGAAGTAACTCAAACAGTTAATCAGTGAAGTTATCAGGACAGGCACTCAAACAGATTACTTGTTATCACTTGATGCTGTTATTTAATTAAATGTTTAAGCTATCTTTCATGTGTCTCTATGGAAAAATACGTTTTTGCCACATGTGGCCTAGTTCTTGTGATTGTATACAGCTTGAACTCATGAGAATTTTACTTGGGTGGCCGTTCTCAACCCACAGAGTATAAACTGTCTGAGGATCTGACTATAGTTGGTTATTGCATGAGGCTTTAGTCTACCTCATTCATTGGTCCCATTCTTCCAGGTCTCACTGCCTCAAGAGTGGTGACAAGTAGTACCCAAACAGGGGCCTGAAGTCAGATACAAGAGCAAAGAGTTGGGACCTATAAAGAAGGAGGTAAGAATAATGAGGCAGAAACCAGGGAAAGCTTTGCTTTATGTCCAGCTTATGCACCATTTTTTAGAGAAAGGAGGAACACAAGCATTACAATTGCAACTATTAGATTGCTTGCAAGTTCTTCATGATTATAATCCCTGGTTTCCATCTAAAGAAGGAACTTTAGATTAAAAAGTATTGGACAGAGTCCAAAAGAATATTGAAAAGGCACATAAACAAGAGGAAAAGATCTCTGCTCAATTTTGGGACACTTGGACATTGTTTCAGACTGTCATCAAACCCCTGTTCAAACAAAACTTGAAAGTAGAAACAGTGTCATCTATAACTATGCTGGTGATAACTCCCTCAACTCCCTTACTTCAGCCTTCATTAAATACATATCCTCACATACTGCCTGAAGAATATTCTGAAGTATGGTATGATGAATTTGATAATCAATCTAATCTTTAATTCTCTCCACGTTTTGATGAGGACTTAGGAAAGCCTATAAAAAAGCTAACTTTACAAGCTATGCAAGCTAGGGCATGACGGGAAAAAGGAATTCAATTACATTTTACTCCCTAGCCTCATGAGCTGCACTTAAGAGTTTCAGTGCAAATTCAACAAAATAAAAAATGCTTATATATACACTAACCAATATATTTAAAACTCTAGGAGAGACAGCATTAGATACTCCTCATATATTTCAAGAGAGAGAGGAAAAAACTATCAGCTACTTGAATCCAGACAAAGACACATTTGTAAAAAAATAAATTAAATTAAAAAGGGGTAGACATCAGAACCCTGTCCAAGAATGGGTTGTATACGGAGAATTAAGAGTGCTTCTGAGGAAGATGCTGAAAAAGCCTTTGACAAAATCCAACACCCCTTCATGATAAAGGTCTTGGAGAGATCTGGGATAACAGGAACATACCTAAACATAACAAAATCTGTATACAGCAAACCAACAGCCAACATTAAACTAAATGGAGAGAAACTCAACACTGTTCCTCTAAAATCAGGAACAAGACAAGGCTGTCCACTCTCTCCATACCTCCTCAATATTGTACTTGAAGTTCTAGCTAGAGCAATACAACAACAAAAGGAGATCAAGGGGATACCAATTGGAAAGGAAGAGGTTAAATTTTCACTATTTGCAGATGATATTACAGTTTACATGAGTGACCCAAAAACTCTACCTGGGAACTCCTACAACTGATATATACTTTCAGCAAAGTGGCAGGATTCAAGTTCAACTCAAGAAAATCAGTAGCCCTACTATATACAGATGATAAAAGAGCTGAGAAAGAAATCAGAGAAACATCACCCTTTACATTAACCACAAACAACATAAAATACCTTGGGGCAACGCTAACCAAACAAGTGAAAGACCTGTATCACAAGAACTTTGAGTCTTTAAAGAAAGAAATTAAAGAAGACACCAAAAAATGGAAAGATCTCCCATGCTCTTAGATAGGTAGGATCAACGTAGTAAAAATGGCAATCTTGCCAAGAGCAATCTACAGATTCAATGCAATCCCCATTAAAATCCCAGCAATTCTTCACAGACCTAGAAAGAACAATAATCAATTTTATATGGAAAAACAAAAGACCCAGGATAGCCAGAACAACCTTATTCAACAAAGCAACGTCTGGAGGCATCACCATCCCTGATTTCCAGCTCTATTATAGAGCTATAGTTCTGGAAACAGCTTGGTATTGGCACAAAAATACACAGGCAGACCAATGGAAACAAGTTGAACACCCCGATATTAACCCATACATGTATGAACATCCGATCTTCGACAAAGAAGCTAAAAATATACAATGGAAAAAAGACAGCATCATCAACAAATGGTGCAGGCATAACTGAATATTGGCATGTAGAAGACTGCAGATAGATCCATGTCTATCGCCATTCACAAAACTTAAGTCCAAATGGATCAAAGACCTCAACATAAAACCAGCCACACTGAACCTCTTAGAAGAAAAAGTAGGAGGTACCCTTGAATTAATTGGTACAGGAGACCGCTTCCTGAACATAACACGAGTAGCACAGACAATGAGGTCAACAATTAGTATAGGGGACCCCCTGAAACTGAGAAGCTTCTGTAAGGCAAAGGATGAAGTCAACAAGACAAAACACAGTCCACAGAATGGGAAAAGATATTCACCAAGCCCACATCTGACAGAGGGCTGATCTCCAAAATTTACAAAGAACTCAAGAAACAAGTCTCCAAAACACCAAAGGATCCAATTAAAAAGTGGGCTACAGAACTAAATAGAGAATTTTCAATAGAGGGGTCTAAAATGCCTGAGAGGCACTTAAGAAAGTGTTCAATATCCCTAGCCACCAGGGAAATGCAAATCAAACCAACTCTGAGACACCATCTTACTCCTGTCAGAGTGGCTAAAATCAAAAACACCAATGACAATTTATGCTGGAGGGGATGTGGAGAAAGGGTAACACTCCTTCACTGCTGGTAAGAGTGCCAACTCATACACTCACTTTGGAAATTAGTATGGAGATTCCTCAGAAAAATGGGAATCAGCCTACCACAAGCCCCCACAATTCCACTCTTAGGCATATATCCAAAAGATGCACATTCATACAAGGATGTCTGTTCCGCTATGTTCATAGCAGCATTGTTTTTAATACCCAGAACCTGGAAGCAACCTAGATACCCCTCAACTGAAGAGTGGATAGAGAAAATGTGATACATTTACACAGTGGAGTACTACTCAGCAGATAAAAAACAATGGAATCTTGAAATTTTCAGGCAAGTGGATGGCACTAGAAGAAACCATCCTGACTGAGTAACCCAGTCACAAAAAGACAAACATGGTATGTACTCACTCATATATGGATTTTAGACATAGATCAGGGAAGTGCTAGCCTACAATCCCACAGCCAGAGAGTCTGGGAAACAGAACATTTAACCAACAACTGATGGAAGCAGAGGCAGACACCCACAGCTAAACACTGAGCTGAACTCAAGGAACCCAGTGACAGAGAGGGAAGACGAATGAGCATAGGGGTCAAGACTGGGCTTGTTTAACCCACAGAAACAGCTGACCTGAACAAAGGGGAGCTTTTGAACCCCAGACTGATGGCTGGGAATCCAGCATGGGACTGATCCAGACCCCCTGAATGTGGGTGTCAGTGAGGAGACCTAGGCAATCTATGGGGCCTTGGGTAGTAGATCAATATTTATCCCTGGCATATAAATGAACTTTGGGTACACATCCCACAATGAGAGCTGCTCTCTCAGCCTGGGCTCTTGGGGGAGGGCCTAGGCCCTACCCTGGATGAAATGACAGACTATGGATAACCCCCATGGAGGGCCTCACCCTCCCTGGAGAAAGGAGTGGGGATTGGGGGAGGGGGGATGGAGAGGTTGGTGGGAGGGTGTGGGAGGAGGGGAGGGAGAGGGACCTGGGATTGACACGTGAAGCCACATTATTTCTAATTTAAGCTTAAAACTAAAAAAGAAATAAAAAAGAGTGCTTGTGAGGATACTCCAAGAAAATGTGTGCCACGTGTGGCTTGTCCTTGTGATTGGATACATTTTGAACTTATGAGAACTTTACTCAGGTGACCCTTCTTAACACTTAGAATATAAATCATCTGAGACTCTGACTAAAGAGACTTTAGTTCCATTTATTATCTCATTTATCAATTCCATTCTTCCAGGTTCCCCTGCCTCTAGAGCAGTGACAATTATTTTTTTATTTATAAATGTAACAGATTAAAATATAATTATATTTCCTTATTTTCTCTTTCTCCTCCCAATGCCTCCCATGTTCCGTCTCTCACTCTCATAACCTATTTTTAATGTTACTGTTTTACACACGTGTGCGCAGACACACACACACACACACACACACACACTCACTGCTGAACCCATTTAGTGTTCCTTTATGTATGACTTCTAAGCTGATCATTTTGTGTTGGATAAGCAATGAAATGGCTCATCCCTGGGGAAGACTAAGTCTTTGCTCTCATTTCTTAGTTGCCTATAGTTTTTTGCCTAGGGGGTCAGGCCCCTTGAGACTTCCTCTTACGTGCTAACATGTCTATTAGTGTTGCCTTGTTTAGGTCTTTCTGAGGCAACAAATTTCCTGGTCCTCTGGCTCTTAACAATCTTTCTAGCCCCTCTGCCTGAGATGTGCCCTGCCCTAAGGTACAGGACCTTTGTTGTAGATGTTTCCATTGGGTTGAATACTCCACCATCACTTGTTACTTGCATTTTATGGTTTTCTGTAATGGTATCTTTGAAGAAGGGTGACAACTACACTTATGTATGGATAATAAGGTAAATATTTAAAATGCTGGTAGGGATTTTGGTGATTTAGTAAAGTGAAACAGTAGATTCTCTTCTAAGATACATGACTACACTGCCCTTAATAGTCCTAGGCTTCCAGTACAAGGCATGATTCCCCTTTTGTTAAGTGGACCTTAAGTTAAATTAAAGTTATTGGTTATTATTAAGACACGCGTGTCACTATTGCACCCTTTGGGATATCTTGTTGAGCTGTCCATTATTGTGGTGCCTGGGCATCACAGATGGTTACTTCCCTCACTTGTCAATCTGTATAGCACCTTCTGATAATATGAAAGCTGGTTCATGGGAAGGAGTCTTTCAGGTCAGATCCAGCTCAAATTGTCTGAATCTTATGTCCAAAGTACATGATTCCTGCAGAAGGAGGAAGTAACCTTTAACCTCTGAGCAATGGCAATGGTCTATATTGTGGGGGGGGGTCTCTTGGACTCCCTGATACTGAGAATTTTGTTAGGTGGTCCATGATTCTTGGGAGGAATATAGTCAGCCAATATGTTCTATTAAGACTTATGGATCTTGGATTGCAAGATTATAGTTACTAGGTCCCAGCACCACTTCACTCAAGACTAGAGTAATTTCTCTTCACCACAATGGCTCCCTCTGTATATGATTTTAAAGATATAAATATATGTACATATATGTTTATATAAACATTATATAGTATATAGTACACAATTTATAACACACATGCATATACTTTTGAGTACATGTATAATATATTTGTCTATATATAGGAACAAAGGGAAATTTATCTAACATTTGCTTTTGGGAATTATTGATAGTGATTGATAGTATGAAATACTATACATGCAAGGGAAAATAGCTACATATGTGTCACTTATGCATAAAATATTTAAGAAATATTTACCAACAGTAATGGAAAATATCTAAGGTCATTGGTATGTCTTATGAATTTTACATTTTATATATGCTTTGATTTGATTTTCTTCCAATAAAATGCACAAATAATAAAGTGATGGGAAAGTCAGTGGTGCAGACTTTTGGGATCCAGGCTTGGTGATACACTCCTGTAGTTCTAGCACTTAGAAGGCTGATGCAAGATCACTTATTCCAGGACAGCCTGCAGTACAAGGCATCATGTTTCAAAACAATAGCAAAAACAATACAAAATGAACAAAAGAAAACAAAATATATTAAGGTTTTAGTATACATTTAATTCTCTTCTTAATATATGCACATAATTGTATATAAGTATGTATATTATAAACAGATATACATATAGATGTAGTAGTAAAGAGAAAGATACCATTTTGCATAACATTAATTTTTCACATAAAATACATAAAGGTTTCACATATGCCATATTTACTAGTTAATTTTCTGATTACTATATCTAAATAGCTGAGAAGAATGAATTTAAAGAGGAAAGACATTTTGGTTCACAATTCAGAGAATATTCTGTCACAAAGGGGAAGGAATGGTAATGGGCGAGGCAGTAGAAGGCTGCTCCTTTAGGTAAGCCCTCACCGGAACTCCTGTAAGCAATGTCAACCAAGTTGAACTTTGGTGGTATCATACCTTTGGCCTGCTGTTGCTTTTCTACCAGGTATAAATAGATATTTGTTCATATTTCTGTTGTATACAACATTTGGCAAAATGGATTTCCTGATGCGGAAGAATCAAAGATTATATCAATCTGAATAAAATATGCGCTGATTGAACACATTAGTAATAATCTTAAAGTATCCAAAATTCACTGCTGTCTCATTAAGGAAAAGAAACTAAAAGCATATCCTCTTGGAATTATTTTACCAGGAGCAAGTGTGGGGCCCAGGACAACTTAGCTACACTGCTGCCATGACAGGCTTAATAGAAAGCAGTCAGAGTGTAGGCCTAAGTTTCAGTTTATTGCAAGGCAACACCCAGTGTTTCAAGAAAAACCACAAACTGACAGCACCCAGGAATGGACCAATTAACATTCAAGGGGAAAGTGCTTAATGTTCCAAAGGAAATATGAAATGTTACAACCATTATAGGTATCACCATATATCCCTGAGCCCAGCATGTACCTATCCCTTTCACCAAGACATCCCTAGACAAATATCAGCTAATCAGGGGTCCTGAAGCCTGGAAAGCCCCCCACTCTTAGTAGTCAGGCATCTAAACTGACAACCCCTAGTGGTATTCTGGCAGGATGCATCCTCAGCTGCAGCCACTAAGAGAACTACCTGTGTAGTTCAAAAGCAGTCTGCCCACCTCCGATCTTTCTCTCTCTCTCTCTCTCTCTCTCTCTCTCTCTCTCTCTCTCTCTCTCTCTCTCTCTCTCTCTCTCTCTGTCTCTCTCTCTCCTTCTCTGCTTCTCTCTCTTCTCTTCTGCCTCTGTCTTCTCTGCCACTCCTGTCCCTAGAGACTGGTCTCCCCTCTCCTCCCTCCCCTTTTCCATTCACTTTCGCCCAATAAAAAACCCCTTCCATCCAAGCTCTATTGCATGGTGTCTTTTTCTCAAGTACCGATATTTGAATTACAACATTGCACTCAATCCAACCTATGCTATGATAAAAACTCTACCCCAACGGGCTCAGGGCTCTCTGCTCTCACCACTGTTTAGGACAGATGGAGGGCCCAAACTCAAACTTGAATAAGAGCTGTTTAGGACAGATGGAGGGCCCAAACTCAAACTTGAATAAGGGCTGTTTAGGACAGATGGAGGGCCCAAACTCAAACTTGAATAAGGGCTGTTTAGGACAGATGGAGGGCCCAAACTCAAACTTGAATAAGGGCTGTTTGGCTTTGCACATGGATTAGGGTCTCCAAGATGCAGACATAACACAAGCACAGATTTGAATTTTCTAATTCACTTTCTCTGTGTCTTATGTTCTCTCTTCCCGGTAATCTGTAGTATGAGTCTGAATCTTTGTTTACCTGAATTCTGTCTTGTGAATCTCTCTCTCTCTCTCTCTCTCTCTCTCTCTCTCTCTCTCTCTCTCTCTCTCTCTCTCTCTCTGTGTGTGTGTGTGTGTGTGTGTGTGTGTGTGTGTATTTGTGTGTGTGATGGACTACATGGCGACCATTGCTGCTTGACAAAGTTCTAGCATTTTGACATTGCAGACCACTCTTCTCCAGCACCTTTTTAATTTCATTTTTAATGATTCACAATATCAATGCCTTTCACTTTGGGAAATTTCATATGGGCTTTGGTGAGGGATAAAAATATGTTCAATAGTAGACTCTCTAAACAAAATAATTCTTTGGAAAAAAAATCCCTTCCACCATGAAGCCAGAAATTCCATTGTGCCCTCCTAATTATATCAAGAACAGGAAAGTTAGAGATTTACTAGATGCACCATACTGCCAGATCGCCACAGGATGGAGCCAGGTTGGTATTTGTCTGGATGAAAACATTCTTCCATCTTAGGTATGGCAGGTTAGGAAAATGAGGACATCAAGTTCTTGAGACTTCTTCCTGCTGACCCAGGGGGCATCGACCATCTTTGGGGACTTGAGAAAGCTGGGGTGCTGGCCATGACTTGGGATAGCTGGTTGTTTCACTGCTGTCCAGCCTATGGAACTGTCTGGCGATTCTTGAACCTGGCAAGATATTGACAGAGCAGAGTACAAAGTTAAGTTTAGGGGAAAAATTGAGTTTTCTCTTCTTAGGTCCTGGTTATTGGCAAGGACCAAGGGAGAGTGTCAGGACCAAGGAAAAGTAGAGGTGTAGATGTCAATTGACAGTGCCTATCTGGAGTGCATCTGACGTGTTCCACGTGAATCCAAGACCTCCCTGGAACTTACAAGAATTCTTTGAGTTTATAAAAAGATAAGTTTTAAAGACATTAGCATTTTTACTATTTATAATTTGTATTGAAATTTACATTGTAGAAATAGCAGTATAATCTTGACAGAAATGATTTTGACTGAAAGAATTAACACCCTTTCTTCCATCTGGAAAACCATGACAGATGTTTTTAGCACAATGAAAAAAAGTACCTTTTAAGTCTATAGTTAGAAAACAACCAAAGGGAATTTTAGCTCTTGAGCTTGTGGCTGTTATGATAGTGGTAGTACCTTGTCAGAGTTAGATTAATATCTTATCTGAATTTTATTGATTAATGTTAACACTATGAACAGTAGCAGAATGAGAGAGAAAATCTGACAACTTGAATTTGCACACCTTAAAACAACTTCTTAGACCTTAAAACATTCATAGGTCCTCACATGCTAAGCTTTCCTATCTTAAAACACCTTCTATTTAAACAAAGGAATGGTAAAAATTATGCTGAAATCTGTTTTGTGAGTTTATCCCTTTTCTGGGTCTGTTACTGAGAAGACAGCTGTCGCTCTTAAGTTGACAAACCTACCAGTCATCAAACTGCATCAGAGTTCTTGAGAAGGAAAAAATTCTACTTGAATTAATGATTTAAAATGACAGAGACTTCCTTGCTGGCTGCCTGGACAGTCACTCCCCATGGTCCTCCATGGTCACTGAGGGCAGAAGTTTCAGGACAGCATTTATCTTCTGCTGTTAGGTCTAGGCCTGTTGGGCTTCAGAAAATGCTGAGGATTGGTAGCTTGTAGGAAGACCAGCATACCTTTGCCTAGGAAACTTGAGGCAATAGATTCCCCAGTGTCTTCTTGTCCATGGTCTGGAGTGGTCTTTGAAGCAGTTGAGGTGAAAGGTAGGTTTTCTCAGTGGCTAGCACTGACACTTACAAAGCAAGTTTCAGGTGAAGGTTCTTCTGTGCCCATTTATCTTCTTTGGAGGAAATAGGGGTGCTGCCAGGAGCTGGTATGTCTCTCTATTATGAAAAACCTTTCAATAAAACATTTTAAATACTGTATTCTGCAGATCTCTGAGCATTTGAGGACTGTTTTTCTATTGGATATATCTGAAAACATATAGGGGACTAGGAAAGGTTTATCCCTGTAATTAATTGCATCACTTCCCAGCATGAGCATAATTAAAGAGCTTAATCATTTATAAAAATGACTGCTGTATTCCTCAACAGTCTATAATAGGTTAGCAGCTTCCATAAGACTAGGACTTTACATCAGTGTCAGGTTTTACGAACAGTTGAATTTGAAATTGGCATATATATATATATATATATAGAGAGAGAGAGAGAGAGAGAGAGAGAGTTAGATCTAATTTTAACAGCAAAAGTAATTACATACACATACACACAGTTAAATTTGAAAGTTACATACACACACACACACAGAGTTAGAGCTAGCTAACATATAGAGTTAAATCCAAATAACATAAGTGTATACATACATACATACATATATATCTTAAACAGGGGTTGAGTAAACTAAAAGAAAGGGAAAACGGGTGGGTGTTGAGCAAGATGAAGGTCGGCATCACCAGTGAACGAGAAAGCAGAGTTACTGTAAGTGGGGGTGGGGGCGGGTCTCTGCATGAAGTGGTTGCCTTTGGTGGGCCCAGCCAACGTATGCGTCACTAAGCAAACATGACACTCAAGAGCCAATGTAAGAAGAAGATAGAGACAAAGAAGTAAAAGGCAAAAAGAAGGCATGAACTCTGCCTGGTGGGCACCTCTAAAGGATGAACATGTCCCAGGCTTTGGAGGCAGAGGCTGAGCTAAGCACCCCGCATGTCATAGGGTGGAACCACACCCTGAGATTTCATGGGCCTCATTATCTCATGGAACGAGGGAAGTCAGGGACAGTGCAGCACCTCTGAGCTGCAGCGGACCCTAGACATGTGGAGGGGGAGGTGCAGAGTCAGAGCACTAACTACATGCCTCTTCCAGACTCACCATCTGCCTGAGGCTAACACAGGGAGAAAGAACAGAATGGGGGCTTGGAGTGAAGATAAAAATAGGGTGTCTCCTTCCATTCACCCGTCTGCTGACAGAAAGTAGAAAGTTCCCATAATACTTTGCAGCCAATTTTGTTGTTATCTACGGGGGTATTTGGGTCATTTTTTAGTACAGAGGCAAGTGAATAAAAGACATCCCAGAGGAGTGGATCAATGATACTGGCTCAAGCTTCTTAGTTACTCATCAGAAAGAAAAAAATATGGGGGGCCAAGGGCACTAGGCCGAAGGATGTGGAGTCCAAGACAGAAGGCATACAGGTCAAAGGACTATAGCGGGAAACACCCACAGGTCTGAGCAATGATGGTGCCACTTGATGAGGGCAGCGCGGAGGGCACTAGGTCTAAAAGCCTCCCTCGTGGGAAACTGCCAGAGGTGATTGTCAGTGAAAGGGACCAGTCATAGCCTTAAAAATGATGACTGGGGAAGGGGAGCTATCATAGCCTGTGTTGTACCAGGGGCCCAGTAGACAAGTAGTTGGAAAGGGGGTTGTAATTCAGGGTCCCCGAAAGCCTCAGGCCGCCCACCTACATGCAGGAGAAGCCAGGTCGAGTCATGAGGCACCAAGGTTATCTATGATATGTGGCGTGAGAGGGACCTTGGCAGATCTCATGGTGGGTGAGGGACAAACCACCAGACAGAGTTTAGGTAGGAAGCTCATCGGGGGAAGGGAAGGGAGTAAAGGAACAAAAAGACCAATGCCAGAGGGATCACCACTACACATCTCTAAAAATATTACAGACCCACAGCAATAAAACCAATGTGATAATGTCACAATAACAGATATGCATACCATTAGAACAACCAAACATGATCACATGTTACTTCAGCCATTTAATACTTGACAAAGGTGACAAAAAGCCATGCTAGAGAAAAGAAAGTATCTTCAACAACTGACACTACGAAAAGTGGATGTCTACGTGTAGAATAATGAAATTAGACCCAAAACCTCACTTTGCACAAAAGCTAACTCCAAATAGATCATAAATGTGAACACTAAAACTGCTAGAGGAAAACATAGGCAGTGCCCTGTGTGATAGAGGTGCAGGAAAGAATTTCCTGAATAGAAATCCATTGACCCAAGACTTAAGGCCAACAATTTGTAAGTGGGACTTGATGAAATTAAAAAGCTTCTGCACACTTAAAGAAATAATAAATAAAATGAAGAGGAGGCCCTCAGAATGGGAGTCTTTGATAGCTATACCTGTCAGAGGAATAAAACTTAGAATATATAAAGAACTAAAAAGGATATTAGAAAATAAAGACCCATTCAAAACAGTGTCCTTACATCTTAAAAAAAATCTCAAAAGCTGTGTATCATCACTAGGAATTAGGAAAATGCAAATTAAAACAACTTTGTAATTTCATCTTATCCCAGGAAGAATGGTAAAGATTAAAAAGAAAAACAACAACCAATATCAAATGCTGGAGAGGACATGGGGAAAGGGGCGCCTTCATTCACTGTCAATATGAATGCAAAGCAAAAGATACAAGGCAAACGAGCTATCTGAAAGAATATTCCTGTAATGGTGCCATGAGTGTGGAACGAAATATGTAGAACGGCTTCTGTAAAATGTGTCCACAGAACAAAATCTCGAAAGCAATTAACGGGCTTATTTAGCCAACAGAAAGATACAGTACAATTCACCCCAGCAGGCCATCATTGCTTGTACACTTCTGAAAAGTGGTCAAAACTTTAAAAAACCTACTTCATATAATAGGGTTTTTAGACACATTTAAGAAACTAAATTCAGTTGCACTTGGCCTCAACTTGTCCATTGAGAATGGATTAACTAAATGGAATGGACACGAAGGACTCTTGCTGAGTTTTGACTGTATTTTATAAATAGGAAACTACTGCATAACATTGCTAGCTCCTAAACTGCAATATTCACATTCCTGTAAGCTATGAACACTTAAAAACAAACCACTTAGTCCCTAGAGAGATGACTCTGATTAATGGCACTGACTGCTTTCAGTGGATTCATGTTTGTTTCCCAAAACCTCTGTCAGTACTCCAATGTGAAGGAATTCAAAACCCTCTTCTCACCTCCAGGGGCACCAGGCACACATGTGATATACATATATCCATGCAAACAAACACTCACACACATGAAATAATTTTTAAGAACTATAACCATCTAAGGATTCAAATCAATTTCAAATAATCTAAATTTTAGATATATTTTCTCTTTTTATTTTTATTAAAATAAATTATGTCTTAGAAACATGCTTCATATGTCAATCCCAGCTCCTTCTCCCACCCTTCCTCCCTTGTCCCTCCCCCAGCCCCCCACCCAATCCCCACATCATTCCCCAGGGAGGGTGAGGCCCTCCTTTGTGGGATCTCCATAGTCTGTTATTTCGTCCAGGGCAGGGCCTAGGCCCTTCCCCATGTGTTCAGGCTGAGAGAGCATCCCTCCATGGGGAATGGACTCCTAGAGTTCATCCATACGCCATGGTAAACACTGATCTATTACCCAAGGCCCCAGAGATTTCTGAGGCCTCCTCACTGATGCTACATTCATGGAGTCTGGATCAGTCCCCTGTTGGCCTCTCAGCCATCAATATGGGGTTCAAGAGCTCCCCCTTGTCCAGTCAGCTGTCTTTGTGGGTTTCACCAGCACGGTCTTGACCCCTTTGCTCATCACTCCTCCCTCTCTGTCACTGGGTTCCAGGAGTTCAGTTCAATGTTTAACTGTGGGTAATTTTAGATATATTTTATAGCCTATAATTTTTTATTTGCCAGACCACTAATAGAAAGTTTTGTGAGTATAAATTAATTTTTGTATTTATTAACTTTGTTTTTGACAATCCCATACATGTACATAACATATTCTGATTATTCTCACCAGACCCTCCCTTAGCTCCACCAGCTGTATTCTCTCCTCAAGTCTCTTTCCCACATTCATGTCTCTTTGGCCTCTTTTGTGACCCATGGATTTGGACAAGGGTTGTCTGAGTATTTACAGGTTTAGAACTATCTTTTGGAGGCTATCAGTCTCCCCATCAGGTACACACTAAAGACATTGACTGCCATCTCCACCACCAGAATCCATCAGTAGCCAATAGAACAGTAGGGAAGGGAAGTGTTCCATCAGTCCAAACTCCAATCCATGATTCACTATTAACAGTGTTAGTCTTATATAGGCCCAGTCTTGTATAGCCACAGTTGCTATGAGATCATGTTATCGATGGTTCTATCATTCACTGAAGATAGCATTTTGCATCCCTTTCTCTATCTTAAAGATGTTGCATTCCATTCCCTTCTTCAAATATACTCTGAGCCTCAGAAGGGCTGGGAAAGATGTTCTCTTCATGGCTAAGCCCTCAAACATTGCTTATTCTCAGCACCTAAATCACCCACAACAGTGCATTTGACATCATTCATAAAGAGAAGCTTCTCCCATTAAGTGTGAGTGTAGCATTTGTTTGGGGGTATAAACATAATTATTTAGAAGACAGTTGAGACACCATGATGATTTAGCTAAACAATAGTAGTTAATTCTGGATGATAACAACCTCCCCAGCCAAGTGTTTTTGATCAAGTTCACATTACCAAGGGTGTATTCCTTCCTGTGAAGTGGGCCTCAAATACAGCACAAGAGTGATTGTATACCTTCAAAAGATACATGGCACTGCCACACCATTGAACAAATCTTGCCTAGCAGACTGGCATTACACTTTATACAATAAACATCTGAGAACCATCACTGATCCCTTTCTTCTCCAATTAGACTGTGTAGCATTTTCTGACACAATGAGAAAGGAAGCATCAGGTTAATTCCAGCTTAATTCTCCTGTATCTTTCAACCAAGATGTGTGGTGTCTTCAGCAATAAGGTCTTATCAGCAGTTCTGATGGAAATGACAAGAGCTTGTGCTGTCTGGAGTCTCTCTGTTGAACATCTTATAAAGCAGTGTCCCACACCTGCCACTGAGACTTCTAGGAGCCACATTATCTAGCCACACAGGATATCTTTATTAAACTTGTTTTTTAATATGCTGTTCTAGTCATAACAGATATGAAATACAATCATCCCAGATGTACATCAACAGAAAAATAGGTAATGAAAATGTGGTACATATGTACACGTGGAACTGTAAACATGTATTGAGTGAAGTATCCCAGACACAGGAAAACATATACTGCATGTTGTCTTTCAAGTGCAGATCCTAGACTCATCTCTTCAATATGAGTATTGAACTCAGAGTACCTGTAGAAACAAGAAAATCATGAAGGGCCATGGGGGTAGGAAATGCCTTGAGGGAGAGGGGATAGTAGAGCGTAGATTATAGGAGAGAAGGGGAAATTTGGTATAAAAGGGATGAAGGAGATGAGAAGATGGTGAGAGCAGACTAACAATAATGAAGGACATACGAAAAGCCCTGTGTTAATGTACTACAATGTTAAGACAATTAATAATTATAAAGTGAAACTTTTAATTGAAGATTGTATTTAAGAAAACAGGGGTCTATCACTGCAGCTTCCATCCCAGTGGCGAGAGCCAATGCACCCCACCATCCTAGTCTCCTGTTCCACCCACAGGACTAGGTAAACCAGGGCCCATTCCCAGGCTGCCTGCCTGTGCTTGGGGTCTACCAATGTGGCTCCCATCCCAGCAGTGGGAGCCAACGCACCCCAGCATCCTAGTGTCCTGCTCCACCCTTGAGACTAAATCAACCATGGCCTGTATCCAGGCTGCCCTCCTGTGCCTGGTGTCTACCCCTGGACTTCCATCCATCCCGGTGGGATACAAAACTCCCCATCATCCTAGTCCATTTCACCAACCATGAGACCAGGCAGAGGAGAATTGGACTTGCCTACACCCACCTGAAGGGAACACTGATCCCATAACCACCATGAGAGGAAGATACTCCTTCTGCACCCACTGGAAGAAGGGATGGGAAGGAAACAATATAAAAACACATACAGCAACAGAAAAACCAAAATGACACTGCCAGAGTCTACAGACCCTACAACAAAAAGACCTGAACATCCCACTGCAAATTAAGCAGGAGAGAATGACACAAAATACAACTTCATGAAAATGATAGAGGCCCTCAATGATAAATGATATGAGATAATCCCTTAAAGTGATGGAAGAAAAATCAATCCAAAAAATGCAAGAAATGGAGGAAAAGACAAACGAAAATTTCAAAAAACAATCCAAACAGTACAAGGCTTGAAAACTGAAATAGAGACAATAAAAAAAAACCCACAGTCTGAAGAAAGGCTGGAAATAAAAAAGCTGGACAAATGGTCAGGTACTCCAGATGCAAGTATAACCAACAGAATACAGGAGATGGAATAGAGAATCTCAGGTGTTGAAGGTACACTAGGAGAAATAGATTCATCAACCAAAGAAAATTTTAAGTCCAATAAATCCCTAGCACAAAATTTCCAGGAAATATGGAACACCGTAAAAAGACCAAACTTAAGAATAAAAGGTATACCTCAATCTTCCAGGGCCCGCTCCCGGCATCCAGAGTACCCGCCCACACAGGAAAGGCATCATTCCTTCCAGACCCCACCCTCCAGCATCCCCAGGTTCAGGTGAGCTTGGGTTCCCCTGGGACCACCCCCCTTCCGCCATCACCCACTCCCACAATCTTCCAGGGGCTCACACCTGGTATCCAGAGGATCCACCACACAGGAAAGGCATTAGTCCTTTCAGACCCCACCCTATGGCATCCCCAACCTCAGGTGAGCTTGGGTCCCTCTGGGACTACTCCTCCACACATCACCCACTCCATCAATCTCCTGGGGCCAGCTCCTGGCATCCAGAGTACCCGCCCATACAGGAAAGGCATCAGTCTCCAGGTTCAGGTGAGCTTGGGTCCCCCTAGAGCCACCCCATCACCGCCCATCACCCACTCCCTCAATCTTCCAGGGGCTCGCACCTGGCATCCAGAGTACCCACCCACACAGGAAAGGCATCAGTCCTTTCAGACTCCACCCTACAGTGTCCCCAGCTTCAGCTTCAGGAAAGAAGGAGACCAGTGGAGACAGAAATACCCCACCTGCACCCACTGGAAGAAGAGATGGGAACAAGACAGAATAAGAACTCACTCAGCAATAGAAAGACCAACATGACTCCACAAGAATCTAGGAACACAATGCCAGCAAGACATGAAAAGCACAACATAGATGAAGCAGAAGAGACAGACCTTAAAAATTATTTTATGAAGATGAGACCCTCAAAGAAGAAACAAGGAAATCCCTTAAAGAAATAGAAGAAAAAACAAACAAAAAATACATGAAATGGAGGAAAAGATGAACCAAAAAATTCAAGAAATAAACAAATTTCTTAAAGAATCTAAAGAGTACCAAGATAAAACAACCAAACAAATAAAGGAAACAACTCAAAGAGCTGAAGGATTGAAAGCTGAAATAGAAACAATAAAGAAAACACAGAATATGGGGATGGTGGAAAAAGAAAAGCTGGGTAAATGATCAGGAACTACAGATGCAAGTATCGCCAATAGACTGTAAGAGATAGAAGAGAGAATCTCAGATGTTGAAGACTCATTAGAGGATATACAGTCATCAACCAAAGAAAACCTCAAAACCAACAAATCCATAACACAAAATATTCATGAAATATGAGACAATGTGAAGAAACCAAACCTGAGAATAATAGGTATAGAAGAAGACAAAGAAATACAGCTCAAAGGTACAGAAAACATATTCAACAAAATCATAGAAGAAAACTTCCCTAACCTAAAGAAGGATATATCTATGAAAATACAAGTCTCTTACAGAACACCAAATAGGCTGGACCAGAAAAAGAAGTCACCTTGCCATATAATAATCAAAACATCAAGCCTACAGAATAAAGAGAAAATATTAAGAGCAGCTAAAGAAAAAGGCCAAGTAACATATAGAGGCAGACCTATCCGAATTACACCCGACTTCTCAATGGAAACTATGAAAGCCAGAAGATCATGGACTCATACAAATGCTAAGGGAACAAGGATGCCAGCTCAGACTACTATATCCAGCAAAGCTTTCAATTACCATAGATGGAGAAAACAAAATATTCCATTACAAAGCCAGATTTAAACAATACGTTTCCATGAATCCAGCTCTACAGAAAGTGCTAGAAGGAAAACCTAGACCCAACGAAGAGAACTACACTCACAAAGACAAAGGCAATAGATAAACCCACTTTACCAAACACCCAAAGAAAAAGGGAGGAGAACCTACACACAATAACACCCCTACCAATAAATCAAGCACAAACAAGAATCATCAACCAATGGTCATATTATCCCTCAATGTCAACGGTCTCAACTTGCCTATAAAAAGACACAGACTAGCAGAATGGATGCAAAGACAGACCCAACCTTCTACTGCATACAAGAAACATATCTCAATGTCAAAGACAGAGGTTACCTCAGAGTAAAGGGTTGGGACCCAAGAAACAAACTGGTGCAGCAATCCTAATATCTAACAAATTAGACTTCAAATTAAAATCAATCAAAAGAGATGAAGAAGGACATTTCATATTCATCAAAGGAAAAAGTCCATCAAGATGAAGTTTTGAACATCTATGCACCAAATACAAAGGCAGCCACATTCATGAAAGAAACATTACTAAAGCTCAAATCGCACATAAAATCTCACACACTAGTAGTAGAAGACTTCAACACTCCACTCTCACTGTTAGACAGGACCTCCAGACAGACACTTAACAAAGAAATAAAAGAACTAAAAGAAGTTATTACCCAACTGGGTTTAACAGACATCTATAGAACATTCCACCCAAACACAAAAGGATATATCTTCTTGGCGCCACATGGAACCTTCTCTAAAATCGACCACATATTAGGAAACATAGATACAAAAATCCTCTGTATCTTATCAGAATTCGCAGACACATGGATGGCACTAGAAGAAACCATCCTGAGTGAGGTAACCCAGTCACAAAAGGGCAAACATGGTATGCACTCACTCATATATGGATTTTAGACATGGATCAAGAAAATTCCAGTCTGCACTTCCACTGACAGAGACTCTGGGAAACAGGAAAGAACCTAAGAGAGATATGCATGATACCCCAACAAGAGGAATGAGGCAAGATCTCCTGAACAGTTTGTGAACACAGCAAGAGTTGTGTTGAGAGGAGTGGGAGCTGGAAAGAAGAGAGGAGGAGAAGAGGAGCACAGAGTAGGTCATGAGGGAACAGGAAGGTTGAGTGGGGATTAGAATAGGGGGAGAACAGGATGAGAAATACTATAATAGAGAGAGTAATAGGAATGAAGAGAGATCTGGCACCAGTGAGACCTCTAGCGATCTAAGAGGATGACACCAACTGGCAAGCTACGCAATAGTGGAGAGACTACCTTAAATGCCTGTCCCTGATAATGAACTTGACATCTGCCTTATATGTCATCCTAGGACCTTCATCCAGTGACTGATGGCAGCAGAGGCAAACACCCACAATTAAACACTGAGCTGAACTCACGGAACCCAGTGACAGAGAGAGGGGATAGATGAGCAAATTGGCAAAGAATGGGCTGGCAAAACCAGCAGAGACAGCTGATCTGAACAAGGGGGAGCTCTTAGACCCAGACTGACAGCTGGGAGGCCAGCATGGGACTGATCCAGACCCCCTGAGTGTGAGAGTCAGTGAGGAGGCCTGGACAACCTATGGAGCCCTGGGCTGTCACGTCTGCTGCGCGGCCTGTGTCCGAGAACGTGCGGAGGGTGTCGGGTATTGAAAACACAGAGACTCGTTCAATGATATAAAGAAAACTTTAAACAGGCTCCAAAAAGGTTCAGGAGAACCTCCTAAGAAAAGCTCCCACCAGAGCTTTTAAACTAAAGTCGATCAAAAGAGATGAAGGAGGTTATTTGATACTCATCACAGGAGAAACCCACCAAGATGAAGTCTCAATTCTGAACATCTATGCCCCAAATACAAAGGCATCCACATTCATAAAAGAAACATTACTAAAACTCAAATATAAAACCTCACACACTTATAGTGAGAGACATCAACACCTCACTCTCATCATTAGACAGGACTACCAGACAGAAACTTAACAAGGAAACAAAGGAACTAATAGAAGTTATGACCCAATTGGGTCTAATAGACATCTATAGAACATGCATTCCAAACACAAAAGAATATAGTGTCTTCTCAGTGCCACATGGAACCTTCTCAAAAATCAACCACATACTTGACAATATAGCAAACCTCAATAGATACAAAAAATTGGAATAGCTCCATGTATCTTATGCTCTAAAGTTAGAATTCAACAACACAAATTGCAGAAACCCTGAAAACTCATGGAAATTGAATAATGGGAAATTGCACCATTCCTGGGTCAAAGAAGAAATAAAAAAGGAAATTAAAGTCTTCCTAGAATTCAATGAGAATGAAGACACAAAATGCCCAAACTTATGGGACATTTTGATAGCAGTGCTGAGAGGAAAGTTCATAGCACTAAGTGCCCACATGAAGAAACTGGAGAATACTCACACTAGAGAATTAACAACACAACTGAACAAAAGGAAGCAAACTCACCCCAGCAGAGCAAACACCAGGAAATGATCAAATTGAGGGCTGAACTCAATAAAGCAGAAACTAGGAAAACAATACAAAAAAATCAATGTAACAAAAAGTTGGTTCTTTGAGAAAATCAACAAGATAGACAAACCTTTATCCAAACTTACCAAACTGCAGAATGTGAACATGCAAATTAACAAAATCAGCAATGAAAGGGGATACATAACAACTGACAGTGAGGAAATCCAGAGAATCATCAGGTCGTATTTTGAAAACCTATACTCCTGCCCGACAGTGATGGCACATGCCTTTAATCTCTGCACTTGGGAGGCAGAGCAGGTGGATCTCTGTGAGTTGTAGACCAGCCTGGTCTACAAGAGCTAGTTCCAGGGCAGCCTCCAAAGCCACAGAGAAACCCTGTCTCAAGAAAAGCCAAAAGAAAAAAGAAAAAAACCTATACTCCACAAAATTCAAAAATTTAAAGGAAATGGACAATTTTCTGGGTAGATATCACTTACCAAAATTAAATCAAGAACAGATAAGCAATTTAAATAGTCCTATAACACCTAAAGAAATAGAAGCAGTCATCAAAAATCACCCAACCAAAAAAAGCCCAGGGCCAGATGGCCTCAGAGCAGAATTTTACCAGAAATTCAAAGAACAGCATATACCAATTCTTCTCAAAGTTTTCCACCCAATAGAAGCAGATGGGTCTTTGCTAAACTCTTTTTACAAGGCTTCAATAACCTTGATCCCCAAGCCACACAAAGACACAACTAAGAAAGAGAACTTCAGACCAATATCCCTAATGAACATTGACACAAAAATACTCAGTAAAATACTGGCAAAACAAATCCAAGAACACATCATTCACCACGATCAAGTAGGTTTCATCCCAGGGATGCAGGGATGGTTCCACATAGGAAAATCCATCAATGTGATCTGTTGCACCCTTCCCCCATGGGGGTCTGTTGACTGCTTGTTACTAGGGACTTTTAGCAAAACATTTCTCATCCCCTCCTCCCAGTAAGGCCTGCATGCAAGTTCCTGTTTATTGTCTAAATGCTAATTCCTGTTTTTGGTCCACCCTTTGCTGGAGGGCCCTGGGAAGGTAGGCTTCTGACCTTGGTGTTTTCCCACAATACCTGCCTTTGGTATATAAGGCTCCACTCTTATGATAATAAATGTCATTCTCCTTGTAAGAATGAGCCCGCTGTCTTTGTCTTTATTTTCATCCTTAGCCCTTAGCCTCAGATCA
This sequence comes from Mesocricetus auratus, assembly GCF_017639785.1. Lineage (NCBI taxonomy): Eukaryota > Metazoa > Chordata > Mammalia > Rodentia > Cricetidae > Mesocricetus > Mesocricetus auratus. The sequence continues at coordinate 62,082,520 of NW_024429194.1, forward strand.
TTGTGAAGTATGGTAACACTGTAGCTGGGAACACACTGGCAGCTCGATACAGATGGAGGTCCCACAGAGATTGGAAAAGAAGAAAAACTGAATGCTGGCTAGCCAATAAGGTAGGAGGGTGTATTTGGATAGGGGTACCAAGTTTAGGGTGCTGAGTTAGGCCCCAGATGGTGGGTCAGCCCCCATAGAGGGGTGATTTAAAAGGTTAGGCCCTAGAAGGTGGGTCAGCCCCCATAGAGGGGTGATTTAGAGTTAAGCTCCAGCCACAACTTGACCCATTGGTGTCAAAATTGTCACAGAATTCCTGAAAGCCCACCCCCACAGAAAGCCAGCCAGCATTCTTCTTAAGGTTAGGAGTGAGTATATTAGGTATGGGTGCTGCTAGTTCCTACCCTGTTTTGGAGGACCATTTGATACAATTGTTGCAATGCCAGGGCACAATTATCAGACATAAGACAGCTTCTTAAAACCTATACATAAAGTCAGCCCTTGGTTTTTGATCTCTGGTGATCTTAATTCCCTTGATTGGAACCAGGTTTGAGTGGACCTACAAAGAACTTTGCATAAAGAAGGGCCAAACGCCATACCAATTGTTGTCTTTTCTCTTTGGTGTCTTGTTAAGGGTGCACTTATTAGCAATAATATGGTAATGAAGGAGCAGGTCAGGAAAACTAAGGATACCTTCACAGAGGCTCAAGACCTAGAGTCTACTAGATTAATTCAAGCTTCCAATGTTTCCTCTTCTGAGTCCTCTCCCTTTTCAGGGGCTGAGATGGAGAAAGGCATCCTCAAATTTAAAAAAGTATTTAAAAAATGCTCCCTTGAGCCGTGTCCCCCTGCCTGTAGTCCTGAACATTTCAGTTCTCTCCATTTTCCTTCAGCCCCTCCTGAGCTGCAGAAGGGGGGAGTGATGTTTCCAGGTAGAGAGGCAGTTAATCCTCAAGGCCAGAGTCAGAGAGAGCACTCCCCTCTTAACTTTAAGGATATAAAACAGTTAAAGGAGGCGGTTATGGCATATGGACCTCATGCCCCTTTCACTCTGGCCATCTTTGAATCCTTTACAGCCTTAAATTGTACCCCCAGTGATTGGCAACAATTATGTGGTGCTAAGCTGTCTGGGGGAAATTATTTGATCTGGAGGGGTGAATGCCAAGAACTGTGTAACCAGACAGCGCAGAGCAACACAGCTGCTGGTTTTCCTGATAGGAATTTAGAAATGCTTACCGCCACGGGAGCCTATACAACTCTAGGCAGGCAAATTCTTTACGACCCAGCTGTTTATGCACAGATCTCAGCAGCCACTGGCTGCTCATGGAAAGCCTTGCCTCATAAGGCTACAGGAGACCAACTTTCTAAGATCCTACAGGGACCATCTGAACCCTATTCTGAGTTTGTGGACCAGCTCCGACAATTTGCAGGTCGTATATTTGGGGATACTGAAAATGCTATGCCTTTAGTAAGACAATTAGCTTTTGAAAACGCTAATAAATACTGTAAGGAGGCTTTACGGCCTCACAAAACCAGGAGCCTCAATGATTATATTCGCATTTGTAGAGATATAGATGAATATCACATTATGGGACAAGTTATCACTGCTGCTATACAAGGGAATAGAAAGGTCAGTGAGGGGCCTAGACCTAAGACATGTTTCAGATGCAAGCAAACAGGCCACTTTCAGAAAAATTGTCCTACTAAGGACTCCGTTGTATCCCCTCGTTCAGAGCCAGGTCTTTGCCCCCTCTGTAAAAGGGGATATCACTGGGCCAGAAACTGTCAATCTAAGACTGTTGTACAGGGCTACCCTCTGCCACCTTCAGGAAATGGGAGTCTGGGTCCCTTCCAGACCCCTTACTCCCAGGTGTACGGAGCCCTGAATACACCTGTTCCCCACCCTACCCAGGACCTTGTCAGAGGCACCCCATGTAACACAGGACTGGAACTCTGTTCCTCCACCAGAGCAGTTTTGACTCCTCAGATGGGACCCCGAGCTTTGCACACAAGAGTCAAGGGCCCTTTACCACTGGGCTCAATTGGGTTGATTTTAGGAAGGAGTAGTACTCTACTTAGGGGAGTCACTGTTATACCCCAAGGAGCTAGAATTGCTCAATTCATTTTGTCCCCTAAATTTACAACTAATAATCCCTTCCTTAAGCCTGTAAGAGGAGAAGGGGGGTTTAGATCTACAGGAACTATCGCTTGTTGAGTGTCCACTATGGAGTTCAGACCAATGATGACCCTAACTATTGAGGGACAGACCTTTCAGGGACTCATAAATTCTGCTACAGACACATCCGTCATTTCTCTTAACCGTTGGCCCCAGGCTTGGCCCCTACAAGAATCAGATAGCATCTTACAGGGCATAGGCATAGCAAAGTCTCCTAGTAAAAGTTCCCATCTATTAACTTGGAAAGATGACGAGGGACACTCTGGTATATTTCAGCCCTTTATCTTGCCCCACATCCCAATCAATCTCTGGGGCAGAGATATCCTAAAGGCCATGGGGGATGTACTGACCATATCCACTGTACAACATATGCTTAGGGAGCAAGGCTTATTGCCCAGGCAAAGATATTGCAAAGAGTCTACAGGGTAATCCCCTGCCTGTGTCTGAAACCCCCAGTGCAGAGATCTCCTAGAGACCAGAGAGGATTGGGACATTTTTAGTGGGTGCCATTGTTTCACAGCCTCAAATACCTCCAATTACTATCACTTGGAGAAATGATGAACGCATATGGGTGGAACAATGGCCCCTATCCAAAGTAAAGTTGGAGGCTGCTTTTGCTTTGGTTAGGAACAACTCGATGCTAGTCATATTATCCCCTCAACCTCTCCCTGGAATACCGCCATATTTGTTATTAAGAAAAAATCAGGTAAGTGGAGGCTGTTACAAGATCTGAGATGGGTTAATAAGACCATGATGCTCATGGGTGCCAGTCAGTCAGGGCTGCCAACCACTGTGGCCATCCCTAAAGACTGGCACCTGCCTGTGATCAATTTAAAAGATATCTTAAATTTTTTAATTGTGGGTGCTTCTGGCAACTCTGCAGCAGATTGTCATTAGCGGCCTGCCGTATAGCAAAAACCTGTAGTTAAATGGAAAGACCTGACTTCAGGTTTTTGGAGAGGACCAGATCCGGTTTTGGTTTGGGCCCAGGGGTCTGTTTGTGTTTTCCCACAAGATGGTGAGTACCAAATTTGGGTTCCAGAGCATTGTGTATGCTCTGTTCCTGCTGATACTCATCAGGCCTATAGAGGAACCTGCCTGTCCTGATGCTGGCAGGTCTTCAGTGTCGGATAATCAACCTCAACCATAGCCTAGGAAAGGCAGCACTCAGGATTGTTTTGCCTGCTTGGACATTTGCTATATTCAATAAGACTCCCTTGGGAAAAATGTTTAATTATCTCCTCCAGGAATGCCATTTGAGAAGCTTTTGATCAGCCTTGGTGGTCCGTGTCCCAGGTGTCATGCCTATTCCAGTGGAATAGTCAGGAGAGAACCAACTCATCCTCTTGGGAGTGACTTTGACATCACAGTGGCTGTAGTTTTTGGCTTCCCTATCTCTTAGCCAGTTGCCACGGCAGGCATGCTGGATAAACCCCCAGGGGAGGATGCCTCTACCGTAAATCCCCAAATTTATACTAATTACAATTGGGCACTTTAAATCTTAATTAACAAATGGACTTAATTGGCTATTCTAACTGAGATCAGGGTGCCTTCCTTTTGGGAGACCCCCTCTTAACGGGACTGCAACAGACAGGTATATTACTTGAGAAACGGAGTGGGTCGCTAGCCCTCAGGATTATGACCCTGAGCAACACAGTCTTTAGCCTTAGTTTGCCATATGGAAAGGCCACAAGCCCAGTGCCATTTTCTTACAAAGCAGATCATGCTTTCTTTGTCAACAGACAACCCCTCAGTGCAGGCCGGGTTGAGCCAGCAAGGCAAATGAGTATCAATGACAGGTACGTCCTGGAGGACACCTACTAACCTAAGACTGAGGGTTTGTGAGGCCTGGACAGACTTCTCATTGACAGGTAAGATAGATGTTAACGTCCCGGGCAACCTAAGCCAGATGCTCATTTTTTAAATTATATATAAAAAACGGGGATTTGCTGCACCCTTCCCAGCCATGGGGGTCTGTTGACTGCTTGTTACTAGGGGCTTTTAGCAAAACATTTCTCATCCCCTCCTCCCAGTAAGGCCTGTATGCAAGTTGCTGTTTATTGTCTAAAAGCTAATTCCTGTTTTTGGCCCACCCTTTGCTGGAGGACCCTGGGAAGGTAGGCTTCTGACCTTGGTGTTTTTCCACAATACCTGCCTTTGGTATATAAGGCTCCACTCTTGTAATAATAAATGCCATTCTCCTTGTAAGAATGAGCCCACTGTCTTTGTCTTTATTTTCATCCTTAGCCCTTAGCCTCAGATCGTTGTGAAGTATGGTAGCACTGTAGCTGCGAACACACTGGCAGCTCGCTACAGTGATCTACCATATAAACAAGCAGAGAAACAAAAATCACATGATCATCTCACTAGATGCTGAAAAGCCTTTAACAAAATCCAACACCCCTTCATGATAAAGGTCTTGGAGAGATCTGGGATAACAGGAACATAGCCAAATATAACAAAAGCTATATACAGCAATCCAACATCCAACATCAAACTGAATGCAGAGAAACTCAAGGCAATTCCTCTAAAATCAGGAACAAGACAAGGCTGTCCACTCTCCTCATACCTCTTCAATATTGTACTTGAAGTTCTAGCTAGAGCAATAAGACAACAAAAGGAGATCAAGGGGATACAAATTGGAAAGGAAGAACTCAAACTTTCACTATTTTCAGATGATATGATAGTTTACATAAGTGATCCAAAAAACTCTACCAGGGGATTCCTGGAGTTGATACTTTCGGCAAAGTGGCAGGATACAAGATTAACTCAAGAAAATCACTAGCCCTACTATATACAGATGATAAAAGGGCTAAGAAAGAAATCAGAGAAACATCCCGCTTTACAATTGCGACAAACAACATAAAATACCTTGGGGTAATGCTAACCAAACAAGTAAAGACCTGTATTGCAAGAAATTTGAGTAATTAAAGAAAGAAATTAAGTAAGACACCAGAAAATGGAAACATCTCCCATGCTCTTGGATAGGTAGGATCAATGTAGTAAAACTGGCAATCCTTCCAAAAGCAATCTACAGATTCAATGTAATCCCCATCAAAATTCCAGCACAATTATTCACACACCTTGAAAGAAGAATTCTAAATTTATATGGAAAAACAAAAGATCCAGGATAGCCAAGAGAACCCTGTTCAACAAAGCAACCATCACCATTCCTGACTTCAAGTTCTATTATAGAGCAATAGTCCTGAAAACAGCTTGGTATTCGCACAAAAATAGACCAATGGAATTGAATTGAACACCCTGATATTAACCCACACACCTACAAACACCTGATATTCAACAAAGAAGCTAAAATTATACAATGGAAAAAAGATAGCATCTTCAACAAATGGTGCTGGCATAACTGGATATTGGCATGTAGAAGACTGCACATAGATCCATGTCTATCACCATGCATAAAACTTAAGTCCAAATGGATCAAAGACCTCAACATAAATCCAGTCACACTGAAGAGAAAATGGGAGGTACCCTTGAATTAATTGATACAGGAGACAGCTTCCTGAACGTAACACCAGTAGCACAGACACTGAGATTGACAATTAATAAATGGGACCTCCTGAAACTGAGAAGCTTCTGTAAGGCAAAGGACACAGTCAGCAAGACAAAAAGGCAGCCCACAGAATGGGAAAAGATATCCATTAACCCCACATCTGACAGAGGGCTGATCTCCAAAATTTACAAAGAACTCAAGAAGCAAGTCTCCAAAACACCAAAGGATGCAATTAAAAGTGGGGCAATAGTGGAGAGACTACTTTAAATGCCCATTCCTGATAATGAACATGACGTCTACCTTATATGTCATCCTAGGACCTTCATCCAGTGACTGATGGCAGCAGAGGCAAACACCCACAATTAAACACTGAGCTGAACCCATGGAACCCAGTGACAGAGAGAGAGAGGATCAATGAGCAAATTCGCAAAGAATGGGCTGGCAAAACCAGCAGAGACAGCTGATCTGAACAAGGGGGAGCTCTTGGACCCCAGACTGACAGCTGGGAGGCCAGCATGGGACTAATCCAAACCCCCTGAGTGTGAGAGTCAGTGAGGAGGCCTGGGTAACCTATGGGGCCCTGGGCAGTAGATCAGTGTTTATCCCTGGCATACAAACGGACTTCTTGTGTCCATAACACAGAGGGATGATCTCTCAGCCTGGACTCTTAGGGGAGTGCCTGGACCCTGCCCTGAGTAATTGACATGCTCTAGATATCCCCTATGTGGAAGGGAGTGGGGATAGGGTGGGAGGTTGGGGGGGATGATGGGGAAGTGTGGGAGGAGGGGAGGAAGAAGGAACTGGGATTGACATGTGAAGCAAGCTATTTAAAATTAAAGTAATAAAACAATGGAGGGGAAAAAAGAGAAAAAAAGTGGGGTATAGAACTAAATAGAGAATTCTCAATAGAGGAGTCTAAAATGACTGAGAGACACTTAAGAAAGTGTTCAGCATCCTTGCCATGCATATATCAAAACAACTCTGAGATATCATTTTACTCCTGTCAGAATGGCTAAAATCAAAAACACCAATGACAGTTTATGCTGGAGAGGATGTGGAGAAAGGGGAACACTCATCCACTGCTGGTGGGTGATGTGGGAAGTCCTGTGATTATGTCAATAAAGCACTGTTGGCCAATAGGAATCTAGATAGGTGGGACTAGGAGTCCAGGAGGACTCTGGGAAGGAGAAACACAGAGAGTCGAGATGTAACGCCATGGGTTGGGAAGCCCAGAAAGTTCTCCGGTAAGAGAAATACTTAGATTAACAATTATGGGGTAATTACTTAAGTCAGAGCTAGCCAGTAAGAAACAAACAAGGCCAACAGCTTCATAATTAATATAGCCTCCTGTGTGTTTATTTGGGACTGATGCGGCTCTAGAACCAGGCTGGCGGGAAGGCTTTCTCTCAAGGAAAAGGCTTCCCTTTACAGGTGGGAGTGCCAACTGGTACAGCCACTTTGATCTTAGCCATTCTGATCAGTGAGTGTAAGGTGGAATCTCAGAGTGGTTTTGATTTGCATTTCCCTGATGACTAAGGATGTTGAGCATTTCTTTAAGTGTCTTTCTGCCATTTGAGATTTTTCTGTTGAGAATTCTCTGTTTAGATCTGTACCCCCACTTATTAATTGGATTATTTGGTAGTTTTATGTATAGCTTCTTGAGTTCTTTGTCTGTTTTAGAAATCAGCCCTCTATCAGATGTGGAGTTGGTGAAGATCTTTTCCCATTCTGTAGGGAGTCATTTCATCTTGTTGACCATGTTCTTTGCTTTACAGAAGCTTCTCAGTTTCAGGAGGTCCCATTTATTAATTGTTGCTCTCAGAGTCTGTGCTACTTGTGTTCTATTTAGAAAGTGGTCTCCTGTGCCTATGTGTTCAAATGTATTTTCCACTTTCTTTTCTATGAGTTTCAGTGGAGATAGATTTATATTGAGTTCTTTGATGCATCTGTACTTGAGTTTTGTGCACGGCGATAGATGTGGATCTATTTGCATTCTTCTACATGTTGAGGGCCAGTTATACCAGCACCATTTGTCAACTACGTTTTCTTTTTTCCATTTTATATTTTAGTTTCTTTGTAAAAAATTAGGTGTTCATAGGATTGAATTCGGGGTCTTTGATTGGATTCCATTGGTCCACCTGTCTTTTTTATGCCAGTACCAAGCTGTTTTCATCACTACAGTTCTATAGGAGAGCTTAAAGTCAAGGATGGTGATGCCTCCAGATGATCCTTTATTGTACAGGATTGTTTTGGTTATCCTGGGTTTTTTGCTTTTCCATATGAAGTTGAGTATTTTCCTTTCAAGGTCTGTGGAGAATTGTTCTGGGATTTTGATCGGGATTGAATTGAATCTGTAGAGTTACTTTTTGTAGGATTGCCATTTTTACTATGTTAATCCTACCTATCCAAGAGCATGGAAGATCTTTCCATTTTCTGATATCTCTTTAATTTCTTTCTTTAAAGACTTAAAGTTCTTGTCATACAGGTGTTTCACTTGTTTAGTTAGAGTTACCCCAATATGTTTTATATTATTTGTGGCTATTGTAAAGGGTGATGTTTCTCTGATTTCCTTCTCAACCTGTTTGTCATCTCTATATATGAGAGCTACTGATTTTTTTTTGTTTATCTTGCATTCTGCTATGTTACTGAAGTTCTCTGGTAGAATTTTAGGGGTCACTTATGTGAACTATTATAACATCAGCAAATAGTGAGAGTTTGGCTTCTTTTCTAATTTGTATCCCCTTGATCTACATTTGTTGTCTTATTGCTATAGCTAGAACTTCGAGTGCTATGTTGAGTAGATATGGAGATAGTGGACGGTCTTGTCTTGTTGCTGATTTCAGTGGGATTGCTTTGAGTTTCTCTCCATTTAGTTTAATGTTGGTTGATGGGTTACTGTATGTCGCCTTTATTATATTTAGGTATGTTCCTTGTATCTATATTCTCTCCAAGACCTTTATCATGAAGGGGTATTAAATTTGTCTAAGGATTTTTTCAGCATCTAGTAAGATTATCATGATTTTTTTCAGTTTGTTTAAATGGTGGATTACAATGAGGGATTTTCACATGTTGAAATATCCCTGCATCTCTGGGATGAATCATACATGCTCATGGTGGATGATTTTTCTGATTTGTTCTTGAATTCGGTTTGCCAGTATTTTATTGGGTATTTTTTCTTTTTCTTTTTTCTTTTTTCCCCTTTTTCCTTTTCTATAAATTTATTGAGTATTTTTGCATCTATGTTCATGAGGGAAATTGATCTGTAATTCTCTTTCTTTGTTGTGTCTTTGTGTGGTTTGGGTATCAGGGTAACTATAGTCTCATAAAAGAGTTTGGCAATGTTCCTTCTGATTCTGTCGTGTGGAATAATTTTAGGAGTATTGATATTAGATCTTCTTTGAATGTCTAGTAGAATTCTACACTGAATCCATCTGGGCCTGTGCTTTTTTTAGTTGGGAGACTATTATAATTGTTTGTATACCCTTAGGAGTTATAGGTATATTTAAGTTGTCTATCTATTATTGATTTAATTTTGGTATGTGGTACTTATTTAGAAAAATTGTTCATCTCCTTCAAGTTTTCCCATTTTGTGGAGTATATATATTTAATATGACCTGATGATCCTCTGGATTTCCTCAGTGTCCATTGTTATGTCTCCCTTTTCATTTCTGATTTTGTTATTTTGGATATTCTCTCTCTGTCTTTTGGTTAATTTGGATAAAGGTTTGTCTATTTTGTTGAATTTCTCAAAGAACCAACTCTTTGTCTCATTGATTCTTTGCATTATGTTCTGTGTTTCTATTTTATTGATTTCTATCCTCAATCTGACTATTTCTTGCCATCTACTCCTGGATGAGTTTGTTTCATTTTGTTCTAGCACTTTCAGTTGTTCTGTTAATTCACTAATGTAGGATTTTTCCAGTTTCTTTATGTAAGCATTTAGTGCTATGAACTTTCCTCTTAGCACTACATTTGTTGTGTCCTATAAGTTTGGATATGTTGTGTGGTTGTTTTCATTAAATTTTAGGAAGTCTTTTGTATTCTTTCTTTATTTCTTCCTTGACCCAGCGGTGGTTCAGTTGATCATTGTTCCATTTCCATGTGTTTGTGGGCTTCCTGAAATTAATGTTATTGTTGAATTCTTACTTTAAGCTGTGATGATCTGATAGGGTACAGGGGTTTATTCCAATTTTTTGGTATCTGTTGATGTTTGCTTTGTTACCAAGTATGTGATCTATTTTTTGAGAAGGTTCCATGAGGTGCTGAAAAGAAAGTATGTTCTTTTTTGTTTGGATGAAATGTTCTATAGATGTCTGTTAAGTCCATTTGAGTCATAACCTTTGCTAGTTCCCTTATTTCTCTACTAAACTTCTGTCTGGAAGGTCTGTCCAGTGGTGAGAGTGGGGTCTTGAAGTCTCCCACCATTAGTGTGTGGGGCTTGATTTAAGATTTGGTAATTTTTCTTTTACAAATGCAGGAGCCCTTATGTTTGGGACATAGATGTTCAGGATTAAGATTTCCTTTTGATTGATTTTTCCTGTGATGAATATGAAATGCCCTTCTTTATCTTTTTTGATAGATTTTAGTTTGAAGTCTATTTTGTTAGATATTTCGATAGCTACACCAGCTTGTTTCTTAGGTCCATTTGATTGGAATTTTTTTCCCAACCCTTTTCTCTGAGGTAATGTCTGTCTGTGAGTTTGAGTGTTTCTTGTATGCAGCAGAAGGATAGATTCTGTTTTTGTATCCAATCTGTTAGCCTGTGTCTTTGTAGAGGTGAATTGAGACCATTTATATTAATGGATATTAATAACTAGTGATTGCTATTTGCTGTTACTTTTGTTTTTGTTGCTGGTGATGGCATTGTGTGGGTTTGCTGCTGTAAGCTCATCTATTTCCTGTGTTCTTGTGGGCAAAGGTGATTTCCTTGGGTTGGCAATTTCCTTCTAGTACTTTCTATAGGGCTGGGTTTGTGGATAGGTATTGTTTAAATTTGGTTTTATCATGGAATATCTTGTTTTCCACATCTATCGTTATTGAAAGCATTGCTGCGTAAAGTAGTCTGGACTGGCATCTGTCGTCCCTTAGTGTCTGCATAACTTCTGACTAGGACCTTCTGGCTTTCATTGTTTCCATTAAGAAGTCAGGTGTAATTCTGATAGGTATGCCTTTATATGTTACCTGGCCTTTCTCCTTTGCAACTCTGAGTATTCTTTCTTTATTCTGTATGCTTAATGTTTTGATTATTACATGACAAGGGACCTTTTCATGGTGTCCCAGATTTCCTGCATGTTTTGTGTTAAGGATTTATTGGATTTAAAATTTTCTTTGACCGATGAATCTATTTCCTCTATCATATCTTCAAAGCCTGAATTCTCTCTTCCATTTCTTGTATTATGTTGTTTATGCTTGCATTTGTGGCTCCTGACTGTTTACCCAGATTTTCCATTTCCAGAGTTCCCTTTGTTTGTGTTTTCTTTATTGCCTCTATTTCAGATTTCATGTCTTGAATCATTTCCTTCAAGTGTTTGATTGCTTTTTCCTGGTTTTCTTCAAGGGATTTGTTGGTATCTTCCTATTTTTTTGTTTGTATTTTCCTCCATTTCTTTAAGATAATTTTCCATTTCCTCTTTAAAGACTTCAGTTATCCTCATAATGTTATTTTCAGGTCGTAAGTCATCTGTGTTGGGATGTTCAGGCCTTGCTGTTGTAGCACCATTAGTTTCTAGTGGTACTGTTTTGCTCTTTATGTTGTTGAGTGTGCTCTTGCCTTGTTGCCTATGCATGTCTTCCTCTGATGGTATAGGTGAAACTTGTGCCTCAGGGGTTCTCTATTCCTCCAATTGGTATAGTTGGGGGCTGTGGCTCCCTTGACCACTCCCTCAGGAACAAGTAAACCAGAGTTTGCAGTGAACACTCATCCTGGTGGAAGTGGACCCAATGCTCGGATGGTCATTCCTTCAGGTGCAGGTGGGGCTACAGCGCTGGTGGTTGTTCCTCCTGTTGGAGATGAAGATGGAGCTGAAGGTCCAGTGGTCCATGTAGTAGTAGAGTAACTCCAACCAGGAAACAGCAGTAGATGATGGTTGAGACACAGGTGCTCTTTCCCAGAGGAACTTTTGCAGTAGCTTCTGGAAGCTCCTGCTGGAAACCACTGCTGTCATTTCACCTGGCGATCACTCCCCACTCCTGGGCCTGAAGCCCAAACCTCCCTCTGATGTTGCGCCCAGTCTGAGGCTCATGGCTCCTTTGAAGCTGCTCCAGGCCTCAGACTCTGGCTTTCCTCTGATGCTGCTTCCGGGCTTGGATTTGGGCTTCTCTTTGATGCTGCTCCAGGCCTGAAGCTCTGGCCTCCCTCTGCTGCTGCTCAGGGTCTGAAGCTCACAACTATCTCTGATGCTTCTAATCCAGGCCTGAAGTTCAGGCCTACCTTTGACACTGCTCCTGATATTGTCTTAAATGTACCCATGTACAAATATGTCCACAGTGAATAACAAGTCACAGTTTTAGTCATGATGTTCATATGTGTGTGGAGGGGTATGATTTTATATAGTATACCAAACTACCCTCCTCAAACCCTCTAAAAATTAATAATAATCAGAAGATAGGATGTTGAAACACATTAGTTAGTTAGTTAGTTTTCTCTCATATATTACATCCCAGCATCAGTTTTCCCTCCCTCCTCCCTCCTCCCGCCTGCCTCCTCCCTCCTCCCACCTCCCTCTTCCCTCCTGCAGATGGCAATTGACTTCAGGGTGTCAGTCCACCAGGAGGCAAATCCCTAATAGGTAAATCTCAGATAGGCAAGGCCCCAAGACCACAAATTCCAGAATGCCTTTGGCTTCTGCTATTCCTTTACATATTTGCTGTGGCCATCTTTCCCTAGTATCTATACTGTAGTGTGTTTATTTCATGGAAACATCGCATTCTGTTGGACATTTTTACCTGCAGATTACTATGAAGATGATTCCTTCCTAAGTTGTACTGTCTAATTGACAGTAATAATGTTAGTTTAAATAGGGTTTTTGATGATAAAAAATAAAACACAGGTAAAACACTTAAGTTTCTATTGAGGAAATTAGGTTAATAATTAATAAAAACAATTTAGCCCCAGTAGCCCAGCTAGATTAAATTCATTTAACCTTAATGTTGGGAGATGTGTTCGCAGGTTTCAGAGTGCATTATAGCTGAAACAAAGCCTTGAAAATAACTTAAGGTTAGACTAGATGTTTTTGACAAATAGCTTTGAGGTGAAAAACCCAAGAAGACAATCTAAAGTTTTAGAAAGGCGTATAGTTGAATGAGGAACTCGTTAAGGTGAGTGAATACGAATGAGCAGTCCAATTATCATTACCGATGTGCCTTTCTGCTAGGGTTGGTTGATGACCAAAGGTGATGATTAATTCCTTATACCCATTTCTGCCTTCAGTCTCATGATATAAAAAACTATTGATGGGTGGGTATACACACTAAAGATTTAAAGTAGAGCTGACTGATTCTTTTCCGTATATAAAAGTTTAGGTTTGTGATTCCTTTAAGACTCCTTATAAGATTATGTAGGAGAAACTGCTGCCAGGCTACCCAAACCTCAGGTGCCCAGGCCAACTTACATGAGCATGCGCAGCAGGCACTTCCTCCCTGAACCAAGTCTGCCTCTATGGCCAGAGACTGCTGATGGAGAGACACCTGACCCAGAACACCACTGAGAAAAGGAAAACACAGCAGAGTCAGCTGCCTGAGCCAAAAGGACCTTGGGAGCAGGTATAAAGGCAGGTTCAACTTCCTTAATAAATGAGTCTGCAGCATGCTCTGCTATTCACTAACTCCCAGTGCCTGAGACATTGGTGCTGGGACTTTTCACCACTCCCCCAAGGGGTGTCCGAGCAGGGTCACCTTCAACAAGATTACCTTTCAAGATGAGTAATAATGTGATTGGTCCATTCTTTGTAACCACAATATGCAACAGCCTGTCAACAACAACAAAAAATTGGCTGAGAAAAAAAAAATACCCTCTTCTTGCTCATCTTCTGTTAAACTGTAACAAATTACTTAGATGTAATGTATGTGGGTTCTTGGAATGATTTTGTTTTAGTTGTGCAAGGGAGATGAAAAACATATTTCTACCTGCATTCATTCTAAGCATGCACCTGAAAAACAGAATGTAACCTCATTGCAATTTCTATATTGCCTGAGATATTTTGTTGGGATATAGAAGCTGTAGAGGAAAAAATCATGAAAAAAAGAATACAGAAGGAGAAGAAAAACCATCAAGAATGAGAGAATTAGAAGGAAACATCAAGAGAGTTATAGAAAAACAGAAGGGACATTTCTGGACAGAGATAATAATAGAAAATGAAGAAGCAAACCATCAGAAAGAGTGTGAATGTCATTTTTCCTATACCCCCTCAGATAAAAAAATCTTAGTATGTGTCGACTCTGCAGATTCCCTTTGAGCCTCGTGCTGCTGGTGCCCCCCCGGTCCACTACTCACTCTTGCCGGCTGAGATGCTAAGGAGGAAAGGTGTGGCAGTGACTTGCTCCTTCTTCTCTCTGAACTCTCAGCATTTCCCTCTATATCTGACTCCGGGTTTTTATTCTTTAGACCAATTAAGAACTCTCTTTTACAGTGGGGTTCTTTCCACAGCCCTTTTGTGGTGTGTGTTATACTTCAGGCACACATATAACTGTGGAGGACCAGAATATGATTTCTTTGCTTAAGTTGCATAATATTGATGAACAAAAGTAATAATTCTCAGTCACAAAGATAGCCTTTCACATAGACAAAATAACTTTAGACTTCAGAACAAATTCAAAGCAGGGTGGTTGACCCTGGAGACGGTATCAGGTTGCCCCTAGAGACACATGCACAAGGTCATTTTCCCAGGTATTGTTTTTGCTGACTCAAAGTCTGAGATTAAAACAACTTCAGTCTGCACATAGTCCCAGTCTCAGGTCCAGCTAACTAATTGTTATTGTCAAATCTTGATTTCCAATGCCATTTTCTGTATGGGAACTCTCACCAACTTACAGATTACATGCATGGGTCATTGTCGTATTCCTAGCCTGAGATAAACTTCGTGACTTAACTAGTGTTTTGAGTTTGGGTAGGGCGCTGTAAAACAACCTGCCCTTATCTAGAGTTGGGCTGTGAGAACAGAGACAGCATAGGAGAGGCAGAGAAGAGAGCCAAAGGAGAAGGCGGTGAGGCAGCAAGCAAAGGGGCAGTGGCAATACAACAGCAGCACTGTAGGGAGGCAGAAGAGCAGAGGCCACAGACCGCAGTGGCGATGCAGAGGGAGAGAGACAGCAGAGGCAGGACGGAGAGAGGGAAGGAGAGAGCGAGACAACTGACTACATAGAGCTAACTAGGGAGAAGCTGCTGAATTGGGAGGAGAAATATAAAGCTAATTATGAAACACAGCAAGAGAGCTTTCTCAGAGACAATTTTTCAAGATATAGTAAAGAGAAAATTGCCATCAGAAATCATTTGTGTATTTGCCCCCCTCAGATAGAAAAGTCTAGCAACTCTCAGATAAGAATCCTTCCTAGTCCACACTGGCTGTGTTGATTTTCTTATTGTATCCTAGTGCTGACTGACTTCTGGGGGATGGACCCTGAACAGTCAGCAACACTATCTAAAATATATCTGTTTGACCTTGATAGCATGCCTAACATGACAAGTCTGATTGTAATAGTAACTACTAATCTCTATTTCTTTATAATCCTAAATAGATTGTAATAACTTTCAAGGACTAGAAATTTGCATTGTATTGTTAAATGAGCTGTATAGCTACAGCACCTTGGGCAAGATTAGAAATATATAGGATGTTCTAACAAAATTTTTTTTTATTTTGTATCAATATACAAGGATCCCATACCAATGTAAACTATTTTAAACTAGTAGTTGCTTTTTTGGTTTAAATGTAGATTCAATAATCTACCCATTTTCCATGTGTGTATGTGTGTGTGTGTGTGTGTGTGTGTGTACCCTCTCCAAGCAGTTGGTCTCGGAAGATCTCAATATCTCTAGGCTTACTTCATTGTTCAATGGTCCTAGCCTCATCTTTTCATTAGGTCATCCACTGCAATTGAAGATCAGACTCCAATACTGCGGTAACCAAGTCTCTCCAGGCTTGTGGGATAATTCTGTTAACATTTGTTTCAAAAAAAGGTGAATTTATACCATATAAGACTATCACTTCCTTAAATCTCCTCAAATCTAACATTTCCACAGGGGTTCAGTCAGCCCTTGCATAGATTTGGGAATGTCTGTTATTTGGCAGTTGTTCCTGTAAAGCGACTGGATACATTAAGGTTGGTTGTTTGAAAACTTTGGCAAATTGCAGAAAACCTACAAACTCATGAAAATTGAATAATGCTCAACTGCACCATCCCGGGGTCAAAGAGGAAATAAAAAAAGAAATTAAAGACTTCCTCGAATTCAACAAGAATGAAGACACAACATGCCCAAACCTATGGGACACTTTGAAAGCAGTGCTACGGGGGAAGTTCATAGCACTAAGTGCCCACATGAAGAAACTGGAGAACAGTTATACTAGAGAATTAACAGCACAGCTGAAAGCTCTAGAACACAAAGAAGCAAACTCCCCCAGGAGGAGTAGACACCAGGAAATAATCAAATTGAGGGCTGAAAATAATAAAGTAGAAACTAGGAAAACAATACAAAGAATCAATGCAACGAAGAGTTGGTTCTTTGAGAAAATTAACAAGATAGACAAACCTTTGTCCAAACTTATCAAACAGCAGAGAGTGAACATGCAAATTAACAAAATCAGAAATGAAAAGGGAGACATAACAACAGACTCTGAGGAAATCCAGAGAATCATTAGGCCATACTTTGAAAACCTGTACTCCACAAAATTCAAAAATTTGAAGGAAAAGGACAACTTCCTGGATAGCTATCACTTGCCAAAACTAAATCAAGAACAGATAAGCAATTTAAATAGACCTATAACCCCTATGGAAATAGAAGCAGTCATCAAAAGTCTCCCAACCAAAAAAAGCCCAGGTCCAGATGGCCTCAGTGCAGAATTGTACCAGAAATTCAAAGAACAGCTTATACCAATTCTTCTCAAAGTATTCCACACAATAGAAGCAGAAGGGTCTTTGCCAAACTCTTTCTATGAGGCTTCAATAACCTTGATCCCCAAGCCACACAAAGACACAACTAAGAAAGAGAACTTCAGACCAATATCCCTCATGAACATTGATGTAAAAATACTCAATAAAATACTGGCAAATTGGATCCAAGAACACATCAAAACAATCATTCACCACGATTAAGTAGGTTTCATCCCAGGGATGCAGGGATGGTTCAACATATGAAAATCCATCAACGTAATCCACCATATAAACAAGCTGCAAAACAAAAATCACATGATCATCTCACTAGATGCTGAAAAACCCTTTGACAAAATCCAACAGCCCTTCATGATAAAGGTCTTGGAGAGATCTGGGATAACAGGGACACACTTAAACATAATAAAAGCTATATACAGTAAACCAACAGTCAACATCAAACTAAATAGACAAAAACTCAATGCAATTCCTCTAAAATCAGGAACAAAACAAGGCTATCCACTCTCTCCTTTTCAACATGGTACTTAAAGTTCTAGCTATTGCCATAGGACAACAAAAGGGGATTAAGGAGATACAAATTGGGAAGGAAGAGGTCAAACTTTCACTGTTTGCAGATGATATGATAGTTTACATCAATGACCCAAAGAACTCTACCAGAGAACTCTTACAGCTGATTAACACCTTCAGCAAAGTGGCAGGCTACAAGATCAACTCAAGAAAATCAGTAGCCCTACTATATACAGATGATAAAAGGGCTGAGAAAGAAATCAGAGAAACATCACCCTTTACAATTGCCACAAACAACATAAAATACCTTGGGGTAACGCTAACCAAACAAGTGAAAGACCTGTATCGCAAGAACTTTGAATCTTTAAAGAAAGAAATTAAAGAAGCCCTCAGAAAATGGAAAGATCTCCCATGCTCTTGGATAGGTAGGATCAATGTAGTAAAAATGGCAATCTTGCCAAAAGCAATCTACAGATTCAACGCAATCCCCATTAAAATCCCAGCACAATTCTTCACAGACCTTGAAAGAACAATAATCAATTTTGTATGGAAAAACAAAAGACCCAGGATAGCCAAAACAACCCTGTTCAACAAGGCAATGTCCGGGGGCATCACCATCCCTGACCTCAAGCTCTATTATAGAGCTATAGTCATGAAAACAGCTTGGTATTGGCACAAAAATAGGCAGGTAGACCAATGGAATCGAATTGAAAACCCAGATATTAACCCACACACGTACAAACATCTGATCTTTGACAAAGAAGCTAAAAATATACAATGGAATAAAGAAAGCATCTTCAACAAATGGTGCTGGCATAACTGGAGGCTGGCATGTAGAAGAATGCAGATCGATCCATGTCTATCGCCACGCACAAAACTTAAGTCCAAATGGATCAAAGACCTCAACATAAATCCAGCCACACTGAACCTCTTAGAAGAGAAAGTGGGTGGTACCCTTGAACGAATTGGTACAGGTGACAGCTTCCTGAATATAACACCACTAGCACAGACAGTGAGATCAACAATTAATAAATGGGACCTCCTGAAACTGAGAAGCTTCTGTAAGGCAAAGGACACAGTCAGCAAGACAAAAAGGCAGCCCACAGAATGGGAAAAAATATTCACTAATCCCACATCTGACAGAGGGTTGATCTCCAAAATTTACAAAGAACTCAAGAAGCAAGTCTCCAAAACATCAAAGGACCCAATTAAAAAGTGGGCTGCAGAACTAAATAGAGAGTTTTCAATAGAGGAGTTTAAAATGGCTGAGAGGCACTTGAGAAAGTGCTCAACATCCTTAGTCATCCGGGAAATGCAAATCAAAACAACTCTGAGATACCATCTCACTCCTGTCAGAATGGCTAAAATCAAAAACACCAATGACAATTTATGCTGGAGAGGATGTGGTGAAAGGGGAACACTCCTCCATTGCTGGTGGGAGTGCCAACTGGTTCAGCCACTTTGGAAATCAGTATGGAGATTGCTCAGAAAAATGGGAATAAACCTATCACAAGACCCAGCAACTCCACTCTTAGGCATATATCCAAAAGATGCCCATTCATACAACAAAGATGTCTGTTCCACTATGTTCATAGCAGCATTATTTGTAATAGCCAGAACTTGGAAGCAACCTAGATGTCCCTCAACCGAAGAGTGGATATTGAAAATGTGATACATTTACACAATGGAGTACTATTCAGCAGAAAAAAAACAATGGAATCCTGAGATTCGCAGGCAAATGGATGACACTAGAAGAAACCATCCTGAGTGAGGTAACCCAGTCACAAAAAGAGAAACATGGCATGTACTTTCTCATATATGGATTTTAGACATAGATCTGGGGAGTGCCAGCCTACAATCCCATGGCCAGCGAGTCTGGGAAACAAAAACTTCATTTAGTTGCTGATCGAAAAAGAGGCAGACTCCCTGGGTTAAGTACTGAGCTGAACTCAAGAAAGCCAGTAACAGAGAGGGAGGACTGATGACCAAAGGGATTAAGACTGAGCTGGTTTAACCCCCAGAAACAGCTGACCTGACAAAGGTTAACTATTGAATCCCAGGCATCAGCCTGGGAAGCCAGCATGGGACTGATCAAGACCCCCTGAATGTAAGTGTCAGTGAGGAGGCCTAGGTAATCTATTGAGCCTTGGGCAGTAGATCAGTACCCATCCCGAGTATACACAGGGACTTTGGACTCCCATCCAACAATGTGAGGTACACTCTCACCCTGAACTCTTGGGGAAGGTTCTAGGCCCTGCCCTATATGAAATGACAGACTATGGACACCCCCATGGAGGGCCTCACCCTCCCTGGGGAAATGAGGGGATAATGGGGAGGAGTTGGGGGGAGGGCACGGGAGGAGGGGAGGGAAAGGGAGAGGGACCTGGAACTGACTTGTGAAGCAACCTTGTTTCTTATCTAAATTTAAACTGAAAAATAAATAAATAAATAAATAAATAAATAAATAAAAAGAAAACTTTGGACTGTCCCTCTCTAAACTTATAATATGGTGCTAAGATTGGTTCTCCTTTAAATTCATCTGTGTCTGAATATCTTTATAATCCATTTTAATAAGTTTTTCTAAGTCTTGTATCTTGACACTCATTTCAACCAACTTTTTCAGGAATAAAACAAGAATGATCAAACCAATGTTTATAGTTGACATTACATAAATCCCATCTAAGTTAATTATCCCCTCATTTAAATGTACCATTTTTAAACCACCCATTGTATAAGAATACAGAGACCTAACTAATTCTCACCTTTAAGAATTCCCAATTGTCTCACCAAGTCTGCTGACAATGATGGTGACGTGTGAGGCTGACTGCTGCTGTGTAGAACAGTAGAAGTCCAAGTGGGTTTTTAAGGAAGCTACCCAGGTGGCAGCAGCCTGAGGAGGGGGTCCATGGAAAGCTCACAGTCCCCCCGGGAGAGGGAGCCTAGTGTCTGAAACGCTGGGCATGGTGGGGAAGAAGCACATGCAATGGGAGCTGCCAGAAGGCAGAGCTGGCCAGTGGTGAGGGGCTAACTCGAGCAGAGTTTAAAGCAAGTGCCTGTGGTGTTTGCTACAGAGAGGCTGCAATGGAAAACTCCCAGACACTTTCAGAAGGATTGAGGGGGAAAATGGAAAACCTAGCTGGCAGGGAAGTGACTCTGGCAAGAGCCCCTGCATGTAGCTCAGGTGTGTGCTGGTGGTTGCAAAGCTACAGGCAGGGGGCTTTTTTTGTGAATTCATGCCTCAAAAGTTGAACTCCAGATGAGGCATGATGCTAATTAATCTTATCAATACCAATACAGATATTGGGGTAAAAGCTGAAAGATCGTAGAAGCAAAGGAACAGTCAGTCGCTTCTTACCTCTTCAAATCCTCAGACTGAAAGGGTTGAAATCCTGTCTCCAGCCCATGTTGTCAATTCCTGTTTCCTCTCCTGTACAGACTTCCAGACCTCTATAGTTAACTAGTAGCTAATTCTGCCCTCTGATCCCCAGGCAATCTTTATTTGTCAGAACACTGTGGTGATATATTGTTTATGATTTATTAAAGCCACTGGAGATCAAACTAGCAAAGCAGCATACTAGTTAGCCATAGAAGCCAGGCAGTGGTAGCACACATCTTTAATCCCAAGAGTCTGTGAGTTCAAGGCCACCCAGGGCTACAGGAGATTGAATCAGTCTAAAAGAGTAACAGAACTCATGCCTTTAATTCCAGCACCAGAGAGGTATAAAAGATAGGAGCAGAGTCTTCAGTAGTCAGTTTCAGGATTATTCTCCAGCCTCACTGAGGAAAGGCAGCAGTCTGAGGCTTGTTGAGAGCTCATGGAAACAGGATTAGTCCTTCCAGCCTGAGGTAGAGGTAAGAGCTAGTGGCTTGGCTGCCTTGCTTTACTGATTTTCAGCTTGGAGCTTGGACTCCAATATTTGCCTCTGGGTCTTTTATTTTTCATATTACAGAACACAAACAAATACCACAACAATCCTTCCTGCCCCTCTTCTGCAGGATTCCCCTAATATTTTGCTGTGGGTCTCTGAATCTGTTTCCATTGGTTGCAGGATGAAGCCTCTCTGATGACCATTATGCTAGGTTCCTGTCCATGAGTATGGTAGAATATCATTAGGAATCATTTTATTGACTCCCCTGTCCCCATTGTATTTGGTTCTATCCTAGGTCTCTGGGCAATCCAACCTCTGGTTCCTAGCCTCCAAGCAGTATCAGAAGCAAGCTGGCTCTCCTGGCATGAGTCTCAAGCTGGACTGTTCA
Organism: Mesocricetus auratus; assembly: GCF_017639785.1. Classification (NCBI taxonomy): domain Eukaryota; kingdom Metazoa; phylum Chordata; class Mammalia; order Rodentia; family Cricetidae; genus Mesocricetus; species Mesocricetus auratus. Next base: position 62,104,059 of record NW_024429194.1, read on the forward strand.
TTGGTTGGCCACTCCCACAATTTCTCCACCATCTTTACTATAGCACATCTTGTAGGCAGGACAAATTGTAGGTCAAAGGTTTTGAGGCTGGGTTGGTGTTTCCGTTCCTCCACTGGAATTCTTGCCTGGTTACAGGAGATGGCTGGTTCATGCTCTGGATCCCCCCCTTACTAGCAGTCTTAGCTAGAGGTCACTCTAGAACAGTTCTGGGAGTTTTTATTGCACTAAGTTTCTACCTCAGCCTCCAAATGTCCCCGATTCCATTTGTCTTTCCCAGTACTCTCTCCCTCCATCTCCCACACACACAATGTCTCCTGTTCCCATCCCTACCTGGCCCCAGGCCACTCACAAAATCTATTCTATTTCTGATTTCCAAAGAGATTCACGGGTCCCCACCTGAGCCTTCCTTGTTACTTAGCTTCTCTGGGTCTGTGGTTTGTAGTGTGATTATTCTTTACTTTATGGCTAATGTCCACTTATAAGTGAATACATAGCATGTTTGTCTTTCTAGGTCTGGGTTACTTCACTCAAGATGGTTTTTTTCTAGTTATTTCCATTTGCCTGCAAATTTCTGATGTTATTTTTTAACACCTGAGTAATACTCCGTTGTGTAAATGTACATTTTCTTTAACTGTTATTCAGTTGAGGGACAAATAAATTCACTGTGTACATAGTTGAGCATGTGTCATTGTAGGAGGATGAGGTGTTCTTTGGGTATATGTCCAGGAGTGATATAGCTAGTTCTTGAGGTAGATATATTCCCAAATTTCTGAGAAACAGCCATACTGATTTCAAGAGGCTGTACAAGTTTGCACTCCCACCAGCAATAAAGGAGTGTTCCCCTTGCTCTACACCCTTGTCAACATGAACAGGCACTTGCATTTTTTGGCCTTAGCCATTCTGGCAGAAGTAAGATGGGATCTTAGAGTTGTTTTGATTTACATTTCCCTGATGGCTAGGGAGGATAAACATTTCTTTAAGTGCTTCTCAGGCATTTGAGATTCCTCTGTTAAGAATTCTCTGTTTAGATGTGTACTCCATTTTAATTGGATTATTTGGTTTGTTGATGTCTTGTTTCTTATGTCATTTATATATTTGGAAATTAACTCTCCGTCAAATGAGGAGCTGGTAAAACTCTTTTCCCATTCTTTAGGTTGCTGTTTTGTCATCTTGACAGTGTCCTTTGCTTTACAAATGCCTCTCAGTGAAAGCACATTTTAAAAAAATCTATGAACAACTGATGTTATCTTTGATTATTTTCAATCTAACAATCAAGAGAAACATATGGTAAGTAGTGAGGTGGAAAACGCAGCATACACTTATTGATAGCTTAGGCTATTCTTCCATAATTGCCTAATTCAATCATTTTATCAATTGTAGTTTCTGATCTTCTTATTTTGAAAATGCCTGAAGTCTGGCCAAATACCACACAAAAACTTTCCTGGACCGTGATGGGGTAAGGACACATGGCTATGTTTTTATAAAGTCAAGATTAAGAAGGTACAGGCTGATGTGAAATGTCCTTCTGTATCTATGCTTCTCTTATATGTTGAAATGTACACCACTGATTGGCCAGTAGCCAGGCAGGAAGTGTAGGTGGGGCTACCAGATAAGGAGAATTCTGAGGGGAGAGCTCAGGGAGAAGCCACCAGAGGAGTAACAGGTCCAGGCATTCACCGGTAAGTCAAGACTACATGGAAATACATAGTTTAATAGAAATGGTTTAATAATTAAGAGAGAGCTAGCCAGTAAGAAGCCTAATTAATATAAGTCTCTGTGTGTTTATTTGGGGCTAAACGGCTGTGGAGCCAGGTGGGACAGAATCTCTGTCTACAAAAGCCTAATCATGACATTAGAATTAATAACAAAAAGCAAAGATGGAAGGATTCCTAGGAGTACAAGAGAAAAGTGAAGATGTAGTATTAGCAAAAAGTAAGAGCTAACTCTGTGCTCATCTCAAAGGATCTGTGATACTTAACAGGCTAGAGTCTGAGTGTGGGTACCAAACACCACATCCAGGTCTAGTATACACCTAATATTTGTAACTATTGGCAATTTCTGCCACACATTGTTACTATTCAATTTCTGCTTAAACACCACCTCTCCAAATAGTTTCAATGGCTTCCAAACTAAAGTCACCCCCAGTTACAACAGGTTTTATGGTAGTACTTATTATTACCTGATATTTGCTTATCCACTTCAATATCTGCTTATGATTTTTTTATCTTCTCTATAAATAGTATATGTTATCTCAATTTGATTATGTCCACTCTTATATTCCTAAGCGATTCATGCCATGGCGGTTTTATTACCTAATCACAGTGAGATTGAGAGTATTTTACCTGCTTATTAACAGCATAGTGAATAACTAATCTCTAAGAGAGAAGGTAAGGGTTGATTTGCTAAAACTGTTTTACAGGTCCTAAAAAAGTATCAAAATTAAGTTCATACTTGATAAATTGTAACTGAAGTAATGATTAACTAGATGGATGAGTGATGAAGCAAGGTTCATTTAAATTTAAATATTAAGCATAGGCCAGAGAGAAAGATGGAGAACATTGTCTAAAGTATTCATGAGACAGCATATGTGTACCCAGAGCGATGACTCAACAGGATATGGAGAATATCTTAGAAGTAGAAGCTCAGACTGTGTTTTACAACATTAAATAGACAAAGGAAAAGCATGTAGGAATCCAGCAAACAGTTAACTGGAAACAGCAAACAGGAAAGATTTGGTGATGTTAAGCCACAAGAATGCTTTATTGTTGTCTGATATGTCAGTAACTATGTATGTATTTATAGTCCATAGATCAAATGAATGAGAGGCCCAGAACCTACGCTTGATACATAAAGTGGGAAGAATCTAATTAATTCTCCCAAAATCTGTTGTATCTGAGGATGACTCTGGGTACAGGCATTGAGATTTAATTCAATTACTGGTCACAAATAAGATACTATAAGAGTTGGAAAATTTGGCCATTGGTGTATAAACACTCAAATATTTGTTGTAACAGTTAATGTAAATGGTAAAGTGTACACTTAGTCTCAAGGATCACACAATCACTGGACATCTTGTTATATAAACTTACTGAAAAGGAGCATGCCATTCCAGGAGAATGCAGAATTTCCGCAAGGGTAAACAATCATTACTCAGCACTCCTAGTCAACCTCCCCAGAGTTCCAGTTTCTAGTCCGCTACTTGAAAGTCAGGAAAGTGCTGTCCTAAACAAAAGACTGCTCTACAGTGGAATCTTAAGAGTTAAGGAAAATTACTTCCAATCAGCCTACTGTCATTCGTTCCTCAATCCATCATCATCCACCTCACACTTTTTTATCCATTTACTGTTTTTGCTGAGTCTCAATTGTGCTATTTATTTTTGAGACTATGTAGCTGGCCTCAAACTCATTGCTATCCTCCTGTCTTTGCCTTACAAGTTCTGGGATTATAGGTTTATGTCACCATGGACAGCTTTACTCCCGTGAATTTTGAATGGTTACTCCAAAGAAAGAAAGAAACAAAAAAAATTGAAAAAATAACAAATATTGTCTCACGTGGTCAATATTCAAAGGAATAAAACCTCCTTGTGTCGCCATACCATGCTTTCCTATCTTTCTAAAAATATTCCATTATTTCTTCCTCCTTGTGCTAGGTTGTGTTCTTTTACTAGAACAAATTCCTGAGAAGAATAACATAACAGACAGGTTTACACTGGCTAACAACTTCAAAGGTTTCCAGTCAAGATCAGCTAGCTCAAGTGCTTTTGACCTAAAATGAGGCAAAATATCATGAGGGCTTGGAGGGGGCATGTGGTATAGGATACATAAGGGAAGCAGAGGGAAAGCCCTGGAAACAAGATAGACACTTAAAAGACACACCCCCAGTGACTGTATTGTGGGATATTCCTGTGTGAACATATGTTGTTGCCATTGGTTTACTAAAGGTGCTGACTAGCCAATAGCTGGACAGAAAAAGGCTGGGGAGATGAGCCAGACTAGGAGAATGCAGGGAGAAGGAAGGGTGGAGGCTGGATTTGCCAGCAGACACAGACACATGTTGCACTGAGAAAAGGAACCAAGCCACATGGCAAAGCACAGATACAAGATATGGGTTAATTTAAATGTAATAGCTAGTAACAAGCCTGGGCTGTTGATTAATCATTATATTTAATATTAAGACTCTATTTCAGTTATTAGGGAACTGGTGGTTAGGACAAGAAAGGTTCAACTATGCTACTTCCTCCAACACACCCCACCTAGTAGTCCAAGTAGCTATGAATTCATTAGTGGATTCATTAGCTAAGGTAAAACACACATGATCCAAACACCTCTCAGCAGGGGCAACAGCTGTAAACCAAGTATTCAGTATATTAACCTTTCAGGGGGCACACAGAGAAAAGATCCTTCTGAACACACTGGCAGGCTCCCCTGAGTGCACAAGGCAACTCATTGTTCCTCACATCTTGGTTACTTGCCCTCACCTGAACCTTATGGACATCTGTCACCATATCACAAGAATGACCTTCTTCATTTCCTGAGTCAATATTCTGCATTCGATGCCAGGGTGACCTTAAAGTTATTAAGAATGCACTTCTTCCCGCCCCCCTGCCTGTACTTTGCTTTGCCTGTCAGTGCGTTTTCAACACACTGGCTCACGGCTATGTCTGCATTTTGAAATATTTATTCATCAGGCTGCTCCACATTTAAGGACATTTTGGCAGTTTGAAACTAGTGTTAATGTTCAGTGCTCATTTCCAAGTTGGAATTATAGCTCTTAATGAAAACAACAGGTCCTATAGCAAAATCATTCTTGCAAAATCTCAAGAACAGATCTTTTCAACAAAAAGTCTTTTCTGATCCAAGAACAGAGTAGGGGAAATTTTCACTGAGAGTTGAAGAAACTCTGAAAATCTATACAAATTGGCTTCATGAGAGATTACTAACACCTTTGCCTATGAACCATTGTCTCTAGGTAGAACTCTCACTGGAAAAGGGTAACCTGACTCTAATCATGATGAGTCTTCAAATAAAACTCAAGGAATGAGCATTTTGAAAAATGGGCATAAATGTATTCTTGAATTTGTAAATGTCTTAAGAGATGAAGTAAGTGGATATTCCAGAATAAAGGATGCATGAAAAAAACACACATAAATTTAATATATGATGTAAGATAAATTGATGATTGGAGACCTTTCTAGGACAAAGATTGACAAGACCAGACACATTTTTAAAGAAAAAGGATTGCATGTATGTTGGATTTAAAGAATTAAAACCTGTACTCTGGGACAAACATGATGACATATGTGCCTGTAATGCCTGAGCTTTAGAGTGTGAGCACAAGGATCCAAATCCAGGATAGCCACTAGCCTGAACTAGGTAGGAAGACATTGTCACCAAAAACAAAAGCAATAATAATAATTAGTAATAATAACAAACTATCCATTTACCGTGTAGTCAAATTTGGGGGTAGAAAAATATTTAGTTTTAGCCAAGCAGGGGTGGTGCACACCTTTAATCCCAGCACTTGGGAAGCAGAGGTCGGTGAATCTCTAAATTCTAGACCAGCTTGGTCTACACAGCAAGTTCTTGAACAGACTCTAAAGTTATACATAGAAAACTTGTCTCAAAAAAAGAAAATATTTAGTTTTACAGAAAGTTGTTGATGAATATCTAATGACCTAAGGAAACATTGTATCTGTTCTTCATTGAACACCTGAAACCTCCAAACCAAAGGCATCAATGTTTCACATAAAGGACACTTGCAGACACTCTGCTGAAGAATTGAATCTGAGCTCAACCACAGTGTCACGCCAGGCTCCACAATAGAAATATGTTTGAAGTTGCCTCCAAATGATTTCCACCTTTACCTTTTCAAATAGTGCTATGTATGCCCCCCCCACACATGTGTGGAGACTGCAAGGAAGACTTTGGTAGCTGTAATTTCAGGCCCTCCCATTCCACAAAGGCAACCATGGGTATTTTGAAAGAAAGTGGAAAATGGGATGAAGAAATAGATCACTGGCTGCTCTTCCAGAAGACTGGGTCCTGTTCCCAGCACCCAACAGTTGCTAACTGTCTGGAACCCCAGTCCTGAAGATTAGACATGTTCTCCTTTCTCCATGGGCATTGAACACACATGGTACAGGCATTCATGCAAGCAAAAGCACTCATACACACAAGAATTTTAAAAATAAATTGAAGTTGATTTTTGAAAAATAAAGAGGGGAGATTTTCAGTTTTGGCTTCCAGAGTCAACAACCACAGGCTGTAACCACTCCAGAGAGGAAAGCAGGAGCTTAAATTCTACTGTTTCCCTAAAAATAGATGCCAACTTGTTGATTGTTTCAGGCTATACAGTACAATTTTTAATACTCAGATTCTGCACAGGTATAAATCCCAAGAACATGTTTTCTGTGGGAAGTCAAAAGAATGCAAACTCATTTTATTAGAATAATTAGTTTCTCCTTAACGCATCTGGTCCCATGGAGGCAGAACTTTCTTTCAAACTGAGTCACATGGAAACCATAGAAGCTGCTCTACTCACAATCAGACAAGCTACTTCTCCAAAAGAGCTGAGGTCAGACAGAGGAGCTACCTTGCAAGCACATCTGTAACAGCTCCGGAATATACCCAGAGCACAAACACCGATGGGGTCAGTTTTCAGAAGTACTTACAATGCAAGCAGACACTAAGTTTTTCAACTGCACACAGCTGGCCTAGCTCAGGAATTCAGTCTGGGTAGTTCTGTATGGAAGCTACCAGTACCATCATTATAGAAGCATTCCACAGAGGCCATCAAAGTCCTTTACCCTAGGAAATATCAGTAGATATCCATTTCTCCTGAATTTTGGAAGAAAACAGGAGACATGGGTAAAGAAAAAAATCTATTTTCTTGTTTTCATAAAAGTGAAATGCATTTTCTTAGCATTGTTGCCTATAGTACTGATACAGGGGTAGGAAGGACTTTATAAGGTATTGAACAGACTATTTGCCAAAGTGTCAAGTATCTATCTACAAATTAATAAATAGTAGATAAGTAAGTTTTTAAATAAATACAGGAAATGAGTGGGTAGAGCATTTTATTCTAATTTGCTGTGTTTCAGCCTAAGCTGTCTGCTGTGTTTGCTTTGCCTAGCAGGAGACAAATCTCCTGAACTGTAAACCACTGAGCTGATCTAAGGCCCTGCTCTCCCACCTAAGCAAAGGCATAAAGATGGTAACACACATTGTTTCCATACATTGGAACAATGAGTGAGATCAGTGGTTGAGCTGATCTTAGCAGACTGTCTTTTTTAGAAACAAATTTCTCTTCATCATGGAGGGAATATCAGAATTATGTCTCCTGATCCCAGTGCAGAGTCTGCTTGACCTTAGCCAAATTGAATTAGTCCTGATTGGCAAACTCAATGACGTGAACCCATGCCAGGGTTCTGTTCCCATCTCTTCATTAATAACATTCTAAAAACAAGTTGACCTGCCTTTCCAAATCCTGTTTCCGTGTTCATTCTGGAGATGAAGGTGTTGGGTGCCAGCTGTCCCCATACACACTGCTGTAAGTCAGGACCTCAGCTCTGACCTCCACACTCATGTTACAGAGAAACTGTGTTTAGTTGTCACAACAGCATTTCACACAGTACATTTTTTTAGGTTTTATTTCTAAATTGTTTTTTTTAATGAGATACATCGAACTTGAGACTATTCTATTTAAACCTAACAGTCTGTGATGTAGATATTGTCAGCAATGTTTTTTTCATTTGGTTGGTTTTTGATATTTGTTTTTTAAGAATAACAATTTCGGTTCTAGATGAGTCAATGGTTAAGATAATGTACTTCTCATCCAGAGGACTGGAGTTCAGATCAAGTAATCAAGTCAGAGGCTCACAGCTGCATGTAAAACCAGCTCCAGAAGCTAAAATGCCCCTCTGTTCTATGCAGGCATACACACACACATGTGTACAAACACAATTTTTTTTAAAAATTAAGATACACTTTTAAAAGCATAGCAGTGTCAACTGCGAATATGTTGATATAATTGTAACTTTGTAACAAATGCTAATTTGGCTTTTACCATCTTGTGAACATGATCCAAAGGTAGATTATAAAAATGATGACTTCATATTTCATTTAGAAAATTCAGATTTCACATTTTAAAAATGATTGACTCTGGTCTAGTGAGATGCCTCAGAGGGTAAAAATGCTTGTCACAAAAGCCTGATAATGTGAGTTCGAGGCTGGGCTGGACCGACAGCCTCCAAAACAATACAGAGAAACCCTGTCTCGTAAAACAAAAAACAAAAACAAACAAACAAAAAAAAGCCTGATAACAAGAATTTCAAACTAAGGATCTGGATCCACATGGTACACACAGTAAGAGAGTCCTAACTCCTCCTGCAAGTTTTCTTCTGATACACACACACACACACACACACACACACACACACACACACACTAATATATAAAATAAAATAAATTTTAAAATAATATTTAACTCTAAAGAGTGACATATGAATTTGCTCAGGTTTTAATGTCTCAAAACCAATAAGAATTCTTTAATGTTTATGAAGAAAGTAAACCAAAACCTGACACAGGCATTTAAACAAGATTTGGGACAAAAGCAGCAAGAAATGTAGGAGTTCAATATGTCAGGACTGAAGCTTGACAGCCAGGACATGAAGAAAATTATATAACATGGAGAAGCTTCAGCCCAGCAGAGAAATCAAGCAGAATGCCCTCCCACTGGCTTCAGAATATGAGGAAATATTTTTGTTTTGTCTTTCGTTTTTGGGTTTCTTTTTTTTTTTTTTTTTTTTTTTTTTGAGACAGGGTTTCTCTGTGTATCCCTGACTGTCCTGGAACTCTCTCTGTAGACCAGACTGGCCTTGAACTCAGAGATCTTCCTGCCTCTGCCTCCTGAGTGCTGGAATTAAAAGTATGCACCACCAGTGCCCAGCTGATATTTTAAAATTATCTCACAAAAGAGTAAAATGAGACTATAGAAGGAATTGGAAAATCAATAATAATAAAACAATATTAAAATTAATAATGATATGAATAGATATATTCAAAACATGATATACCAGTGGTCAACACTACTGAAATATAGCAAATATCCCTAACTGGGAACAGAAGTCAAAATCACACTGAGACATAAGCCCATCTCAAAATGGTTAACATCAACAAAGAAATTGCCTAATTCATGGGGGAGCAGGAAGGTTGAGTCAGGGTAAGTAATAGAGGAGAGCAGGATGAGAGATGCCATAATAGATGGAGTCATTATAGGTTTGAGGAGAGAGCTGACACTAGTGAGATCTCCAGACATCTGCAAGGATAGCACCAACTGGAAAACTAAGCAATAGTGGAGAGACTACATTAATAGCCCCTTCTTTATGATAAGGTTGATGACTACCTTATATGCAATCCTAGAACCTTCATCCAGGGACTGATGGAAGCAGAGACAGATACCCACAGCTGAACACTGAACTGAGTTCCTGGAACTCAGAGACAGAGATGGAGGAGTGATGAGCAAAGTGATGAGCTTCACCATGAAGCTCCTGGTTCTCCTTGTGTTGATTGGTGTCTCCACTATCCTAGTCTCTTGCTGTGAGTAAAGATTCTTACTTAACTTGAAATGGGGGCTATAATATATACTGTACTTACTCTGTGAGACAAGAATTTGTGGATGCTTGCATGCTACTACTTCCTGTTCTATCTGGTACCTGGTTCTATCTTCATTATAATTATTATTACTATTGTGTATGTATGGTACTGTGTGTGAGAGAGGGGGAGGGAGAGACAGACAGACAGACAGACAGACAGACAGACAGACAGAGGGTGTGTCAGGGTCTCAAACATGCCATGGAGTATGTGAGGAGGTTACAGACAAATTTCAGGAATCTATTGCCACCTTCAACTATGCAATTTAACTCATGTCATCCAACTTGTAAGAGAAGGGCTTTATCCACTAAGCCATCTTCTTGGTACCCACCTCCATTTTGACATGACATTGTAGGTAATTTGACTGCACTGGGATTCCTGATTCAGGTCAGTCTTCATTGTATGTGTGGCATGCATGTGAATCGTTAGTGTCAATAAGTTACACTGAGAAGGTGATTAATGGGAAGCAAAACTGACACACATTAGATTTCAAAGGTTCTTCTCTTATCTGTGCAGGTGATTCCCTCAATCTGTCTGCTCAGGACTAAGGCTTTCCCCTTGTGAATATCTATAACAGTGTTGACATTCTCCATCCCATCAAAATATTGCTTGAGTTCACCTGTCTTATTTTGCTTCTTTTCTTTCAGAGGACGCAGACACAACCAATGCTGACACTTCTGACCCTGGTGAGCTGAGTCTAAGTGCCCTTCCTTACCTTCCTACATTTTCATTTATAGCCTCATGGAAGCCAATGTCGTGAATATTCTGAGTTTTGAGAAAATTTCAGCAAAATCCACAGAAAGCTGCATTCCTTATTATAAGATTTTTTGAATATAAAGATATCATCTTATTCCTTATAGAAAGATAATTAAGCTGCTGACATGGACTTAGAGGAACTGTAGACATGTGTTGTTGTTACATAGTAGGCACAAGGCCATGAGGTCTCATACTGTTGTTAAGTATTATAAGTGAGTTCACAGCAAGTCTTAAGTTGAAAGCCTGTATAGCTCTTGTGTGTAGAAAAGAAATCACTTGCCAGTGGAACAGACAACAAATTCCTGGAGGTGCTGTGGGATAAGGGCATGGGAACATATGCCAGGGTGGGTTGAGGAAGAAGGAACGGTCTCTGCTTTGCATGTACAATGTAGAGCCATGCTAGTCTCAGAATGATGTTTGTTTCCCTGCTTGGAATTGACACTGGAGGCTGTAGGTTGGGGTTTTCTTTACGCATCTTGGGCAGTAGTGTCTGTGACTAACTTCATTTTAATTTGGGGGCCCATTCCTGTCACAAGGTACTTGCTTGTGTCTTGAGTCAGTGTTATTGACCAAGGAAGCCATGAGGTCATGAAAGATGAAGAAAAAAAATATATGACAGACTAAATATATGAAAGAGTCGATGAATTGAGAATAAGAAACGGATTGCAATCCTGGTTGGGACCAATACATTCTCAAGAAGAGTCAGTGCCTCGCCTGGAGCTTTTCCTCCTAATTTCAGCTGCTTCTGCAGATAGCACATCTGGTGAAACCAACAACTCTGAATCTGAGACACCAGCTGAGCCTGATGGTGAGACCTTTGTTTCATTCCTCTCTTCTAGTTCATTGTATTGTCTATATAAAAGTGTCAGAAATATGAGGCTGACAAGTCTATCAATTTTATCAAGTTTACCAGCTTTAACTACATCACTCCAGTAGTAGAATTCATTAGAGGAAATGTATATTAAGCAGAAAGCATTGAAAGTGTAAAGTGTTCCCACTGCAAGTGGGTTTTTTTCTTAAATAAAAGTTATATGTTCTTTGGAGACTAATATAAAAATAGAAATAGAAAATAATTTTGTGATGAGGTCTTCCAAGGATGATAGTTGTAGTATAAATCAGAAGATTTCTACAAGTTTAAAGATTCATTCAAGATGAGGGCATTTTTCTATTTTGGATTCTCCCCTAAACCTTCAACTTTAAAGTAATATCAATTATTTTATTTTATATTTATAAAATTCATATTCATATGATATGAAAATTCATATGTATAAAATTGAGATGGGGTTAAAAATCCCTAAGAAATTATCCTAGAAAATAAACATCATAAAATGAAGGAATGAGGGGCTTCCAGTGAGCAGCTTTTCTCTGGAGAAACAGCAGTGATGGAGGATGTTATCTTCCCTCAGAGGATGAGGTGCTGAGGAATCATCTCCAAGAATTTCTTCTCCTCTGTCATGTCAAGGATGTTGCTTGACATCTTGCTCATTGATCTGTACTAGGCAGATGCTGAGGAGTGAGTGTATGGCCATCATTTCTTTGTCAGAGAAGCTGAATTGCTTAGTGTATTAATAGAAGAAAAATTAATGCTAATCTTCCTCCTTTCGAACTCTGTAAAATGTCCAGCCTGATGACTCCATCCTAGTCTGCATATCCAAATATTTTTGATGGGAAATGAAGGTTGGTTGGCATATTTATTTCTGAGATGGTCCCTCATTATTAGCCCAAACTACCCATGAATTCCTCACCTTCCTGCCTCTCATTCCTGAGGGTTGGGATTCTAGACTTCTGCCCCTACATCTGTGAGTTTTACCTTTTTTTTTTTTTTTTTTTTTTTTTTTGGTTTTACGAGACAGGGTTTCTCTGTATTGTTTTGGAGGCTGTCGGTCCAGCCTGGCCTCGAACTCACAGAGATCCGCCTGCCTCTGCCTCTGCCTCTGCCTCCCGAGTGCTGGGATTAAAGGCGTGGGATGAAAACTTCATGTTTCTTTTGCTTATGCTTAATGAGTAGTGTTATTATTCCCCCTTCAGGTTAAAGCAAAACATGAAATCTCAGAGTAACTTCTTATTTTTTCTTTCTTACAGCCCTCAGAAAATATGAAAAGAAAACACCTAAGTTTGGATAAATTTGTATCTTCTATTGATACTTCCAGACCACACTAGAACATCCTCAACTTGATTCCTCCAACTATTTACCCTGACTATTCTCTCTCCCTCATCACTAACTTTTATTGTCTATCAAATAAATGATAGTTATAAGCAGCAACAAAAAGTTTTTGTTTTTTCTTGTATGGACTGGTGATAACTTTAGATTGTTTAGGTAATCCTTTGGAAATGCAAACTATTCTCTGATACTTCCTTGAGCTCTTTTTAATAATTGGGCTTTCTATAATTTTATCTGAAAGACTTTTATGTTCTTTAAATAAGACATAGATATTAGGCATATTGCTAGAGGCCTGGGCTTTTCTATATTAATGTACTAACCAAACACTTCCTCAATTTAAGTGTTCAGTTCCATTCCTCCAGATTCTTCTGAATTATTTTTTCTTATCTGCAGTTAGAGGTGACAGTGATGACACAGGCTCCTGAATCTGACTACAGGCCTCTCACAGGGAACTAGGCTTTGGAGGTCTTAGACTTGAGCTTGTAGTCAAGGTAGCAAATGAATTTGGGGGTTTGACCAAACTCATAAAACACTAGCAACAGATGGGATCCCTCATTTACAGTTAGTAAATGAGACAAAATGACAAGATTATTTCACAGTTTTGTTTCATGAACCAAATTAGTTTAATGTGTGACATTAAACATCCATCCCTCTTTATCAGCGAGTGCTGCTCCATCTCCAATCACAGGGTTTGTTTTGTTGACTACATTTTTCCAGATAAGGCTCATTAAGACTCCAGATATTAACATTGCTTATTCCCTCTCCAAAGTATTGAATACAAAGAAATGGCCAGTTTCTCCTGTTTCCTGATTTAAGAACAAATGCTATGTCAATATTTTCACACAAGTTCCCATTCCCTGAAATTTTTACCAGCATGTTACTTCCTTGACTGACTAAAGTGATAAAGTCTCCCAGATCTTTTCAGTTTTAATTGCCCTCCTGGTAGTCACCATTGCAGGTTTTGATCCAAAGTGCATAATTAGGATGTGTGTTTTATGTAATGGTATTTTGGTCTCTTATTTGTTTTATTGACTTGACTAGAATCATATTCATCATTTGTCAAGGGTGTGCTAGTAGTAGTCTGGGGAAATAATGAGCTCATTCCATGATGTGGACAAAGTTTAAAGCCTGGGAAAGACAGAAGACCCAGACACAGAAAAAGAAAGGGTGACAGATTTATTGTCAACAGCTCCTATCTGGATGGGAGGGGCCATAAAGCAGCTATCTGGCTCTTTGGTTGGGTGTTGTGTTGGGTCCCTTAATTCTACCCTTTCTCCTATTGGTCCTGATTTGATATCTGTTCCCATGCCTTCTGACCTGTCTCTCCACAATGCCTTCTGGGAATAAGAAAGCAACATCTTGCAGAGCCCGTCTTCACTTTTCTTGTCTATCAATGTCCCTCTATCTTTCCATCCACTGAG